>NC_053160.1:39328140-39963974 GCF_016835505.1 Polypterus senegalus | reverse complement strand
CACACCCACACACCAAGGACAATTTAGAATCGCCAATGAGCTTAACCTGCATGTCTTTGGATTGTGGGAGGAAACCCACGTAGACACGGGGAGAACATGCAAACTCCACGCAGGGAGGACCTTGGAAGTGAACCCGGGTCTCCTAACTGCGAGACGGCAGTACTACGCAGTGCGCCACCATGCCGCCCATGATAAATTCCAGTAGAATATTTTTAGTGTATTTGAATATTTAAAAAAAACATAATTAAAAAAAGTATAGATACTGTTATTATATCCTGTGATCTCGCCATTTGTGTAGTTCTCACATTATGCTGGAAGAAAAAGCTATAACAACCTTGAAGAATACTATTAAAAGATTATACCTAATCACCTAACCTACCTCAAAGCCTGCATTGCAATCTGAAATAACACTGTATACTACTGTATATACATCATAATGTTATCCTTGATGATTCATTTTTGATTTATAATTTTGTGTTCTCTAACCAAAAATGTGTATGATCTCTCCTTTTCTTTTGTGTGTGTGTGTTTTTTTAAACAGTTATTTGTTACATTTTAGTGTAATAGTTTAATTCATGCATTAATATCAAAGATATCCTCTGTGTCCAAAAAGTAGTATGATCTCAACTGATGAAATGTATATTATGGCAAACGTGTCTGTGATTTAACAGTAATTTGCTTTAACAAATCTAGTTTGAGTTTCTGAAACAATAGAAAGAACTCTTTCTCTATTGTGATTGAAAGGTTTTACACTAAATATTAACATCTATTTTAATAGCAAAAATTATTATTATGGTATGCATTTGAAATTTTTTTTTATCTTGGTGAAAATTAGAAATTGACTTGTAGTGTAGTGCTGTGATGATGTTTGTTTCTGGCTTCAATGAACGTTATAACATTATCTGTCCCATTTAACTTTACTTTGTATATTCTGCTTGGCAGCTGTAAATTACCCTCATTTGAATAATTGTTATCTACAGAGGACTGGTACCCTATCTAGTTTGGTTTCTGGTCTTATGCTCTACTGCAATAACAACTGGGTGAGGGGGTAAAGATTGGATGAATACTATACTATTATACTATACTATAAATTATTGTATTCTTACAAGTGCTACCATGAATGTTTTACCACATTTGTATAATGAACTCTGTCTTCTGCTAGAATAATATGTTTATAATGGATCATAACATTTTTTAGTGTACCTATACCTTGCCCTCAATGCATTAGAATCCTGTTTTAAATCCCAGCCCAGCCATTAGCTGTAGGGAGTTTATATATTCTCCACGTCATTGTATGTTTTGTGTTTTAATAATGTTAATATGTTTTTTTGTGCACTTGCCAAATAAGGTGTAGTGGTCTTTTTGAAAGATCCCCATGTCACTGTACTCTGAAACAGATTAGTGCTCCATATGGAGCCATAAACCCCAGGGGCATAGTCAGAAATTAATTTCAAAGATAATTAGAAAGTACATGAATCAGAATTCCATTTATTGTCAATCAGTTGAAACTGTCATAAAATATATTTTCCTTTGATAAGAGGGTTGAGTGGTAGTTCAAACCCAAAATCACCCCCAAGATGTGCCTTTTGTACCCAGCTTAGGCCCAGTGCCTCTCAGATAGTATTCTTGTGAACTTAAACTAGATAAACTGGTGAAAATATGGATATGTGGATGGGTATTAAACAATGTTTACCAAATCAAAATTTTCTAAATATTAAATGACACTTTTTTTCTATGTTTAAAGTATTTTTTATTTTTTTATTCTTTTAAGATATTTCCTTATATGAAAAGAAAAGGGAAAGCACACAAAAATAAATTGCCTTTATGATTTGGCAGCCTAGCACACATTTATTTAAGAAAAAAAAATCAAATGTATGTAACAAAATGTAGGCTACTGCATTACACACTACTGCTGCGTAGTAAGTATAATTGTAATTATGTTGTAATTAACAGTAAATGTCCAAAGTTTTTGCTAAATCAGTTTAGATATTTTACTGTGCCAAGCAATAAATCCCAGCACTCTGTGGTAGTATCATTATTTCTTAAAAGTTAGTGACATGTAAACTGTTTAGGAAGTAAATAGTGCCTCGGCTTTACTTTAAAGATTTTAGATATTATCCGAGGGTTCTCAAGAAGAAAGATTTGCCATGATTGATTTTAATTTGTGATTTATTTTTCAGGGAAATATTTTTAGTGTATTTTGTTTGAGAAAGTGCTGTAGTAGTGCTGTTGTTCACAATCGGTAAAATATCAAATTGTACTTTATGACTTGTGCTTATTTTCTGACATGTATAAATTATATTTGGTATAATAAACGTAAATATAATTTGTTTGCAACAATCAAGCCAGTCATTTTCTCAGTAGAAGGTTTTGATATATAGCTCATTAGAATTGTTTTCAATTAGAATGTTATTTATCTGGTGTCATTTAATTTTATACATTTGGTATCCAAAGCAGACATAAACACATTGTGTAGTTTGAGATACCTTTTGGCAAATAGTTTATTCAGTAGATAAATCGGATGAACTGTAAGCATTAATAGCCCCAGGATTTGCACCTGACTATCATTAGTGTTTTGAGAAAAAGAAAACTAATTAAAACATCCTTATAGTCTGTTTCAGGAAGATCTTCTAGGCTAGCATAGGCAAGACTAAATAAAAGTGAAAGCCTGTCAAATACGCATTTTCTTTTTTCTTTGTCTACCAGATATGGCAACAAATCCATGATGTCATCCAACTTAAATACCTGAGTATAATATGTATTGTCTGAGACAGAGCTGAATTATTAATGATTATCATTCTGCTCCCTCAGTTGCAGTGCTTACTAAAATTATTCTGGTCAGTTTTATTTTAAGACTTCCTCTTGCTTTGTATTATGTATCTTATTCTGTTTACTGATTCGTATATAGAATTAAGCTGCTAAATGTCATTTACCAGTAAATAGTACTGATACTTTGTTCCTGAAATGCATTCGCCAAACAGCAGGTAAAATTACTTTGGCTGCAGTCTGATCATTTGTCCTGAAAACTTACCACGGTTCATTTTTGCTTTACATCTCATACAGGTAGTATAGGATGTGTTTTTTTTTTTTTCTTCAGGTAGGCCCATCATGAAAAAAGGAATATGAAAATATATGCAATCTTTGGACATGGTCATTATTTTTAGCATCTTCAGGCTCAAGGCAGAATGCGATTGCAGTCGATCAGGGCAATTGAACACACTTCCAGTTCCAACCCCTGGGAGCAGTAAAACATCTATTCACTCATGATGGTCCAGTTTAAAGTTGTGTGTTAACATAACCAGCATATCTTTGTGTAGCTGAGACTATGTAAACTGCACACACACACACACACTGTCTTCCATCTCTCTATTATATAAAAAAATCCTTCAACGAGAAAAGACTTTTTGGAAAAGAGATTTTTTCAAGTCATGCCCTCCACTCAAACATTTTCAAACAAGACCACAGTCCTCTCAACCCTCATTCATGTGAATACTTTTGTCAGACACACTTCCTATGTTCTCAGCTCTTATACATTTTAACGTTTTCCTCACTTTTAAGTTCCCAATTAAAGAAAATGTATTATGTCAAAATCTTATTGAAGAATTTCATCACAAAGGGTTATCAACATAAAAAACTAGTGCACGTGCAATCCTAGCACCGATAAACGTGGAAGTCAAACAAATTAATGCCAAAAATGTTGATCGGCTAAACATCAAATTGGTTACTGTATGTTCATGTTTTACAGCCAACATTTGAATCTGAAATGTCAGTTACACGGCAAATTGGTTATACGCATATCTATAGACTATGCTGAAACTGCTGGTGGTGATCATGCAGAAGATGAAAACAACATCATGAAGAATAACTACAACCGTTAACAACGTCCGGTCCTACAACATATGAATTACTATATTAAGAAGGATGTATCCAAGCAAAGGTAATGCAGTACATCTTGATCAGATAACATTAGACAATAAAGGAGATTTTGATATGCCATTCGTATTAAAACATTAACAGTTTTGCAAAGACAATTAACAAATCTCAGAGCCAAACATTCAAAAAAATCCTTTTATTTAATAGAGAGAAAGAAACGAAATTCAATCACGGGCAGTTATACGTTGCATTGATGCATATGTAACAATTCTCATGAAAATAAAAATCTGTTTAAATTGTACATCCACATCCCCATGCACGAGCAGCAGAACTGCAAAGAGGCTAGCGCATGGTGCAGGCCAGGGGGTTGGCGAGCGAAGTGAGCAGGGCAAAGCCCCCGAGTTTTATATACAAATAAAGAGAGCAATGTGTTGATAAAATGGGTAGCATTGCAGTCTCACAGTACTGTTTGTACCTTTTTATATGTGTACACTAGTGTCTCAATACATGCTTTCAAGCTGTGTGGACATGAGCATTACCTGTAATTAATGTTTTAAAAATTTTGTCCCATGCTAATGGGATGACTTAAAACTTCCCATAAAGTGAAAAGAGTTGTTAACACATTTCTTTATGTTAAACAGAAACAATTTATAATCCTTAATAACACTTAGTCCTTGGTGAAATTCAGTAAAACTAACCACATTGGAAAAGAAAGAGGGGGGAAAAAAAGCCTATGAAGATTGCATCTTCTTCTCTATAGATTGTAGATGCATCCAAAAAGACATACAGTTAGGTCCATAAATAGCTGGACAAAAACAACTTTTTTCTAATTTTGGTTCTGTACATTACCATAATGAATTTTAAATGAAACAACTCAGATGCAGTTGAAGTGCAGACTTTCAGCTTTAATTCAGTGGGTTGAACAAAAGATTGCATAAAAATGTGAGGCAACTAAAGCATTTTTTAACACAATCCCTTTATTTCAGGGGCTCAAAAGTAATTGGACAAATTAAATAACTGGAAATAAAATGTTCATTTCTAATACTTGGTTGAAAACCTTTTGCTGGCAATGACAGCCTGAAGTCTTGAACTTATGGACATGCAAAAAAGCAAAAAATTCATTGTGGTAATGTACAGAACCAAAATTAGAAAAAAGTTGTCTCTGTCCAAATATTTATGAACCTAACTGTATTTCACCAAGCTGTGTATATGAAGACAAAAAGACAAACTAAAATGAGCTTTGTACAGACAAGCTCCACTGGTTGCAGAAAAAGGAAAATAGTGTCTATGATAATGGACTAGACAATGCAAAAATAATAGTATTCAAAACTGAAGACATTGGAGATCTGACCTGGGGTAGAAAACACTGAATTACACAGCAATGCAAATGAAAAGATCCATGCAAATAAATAAATATGACAGTCATGAGACTCACATGAGGCATACATGATTAATACATTACAAAAAACAATGTACATAACTTAATGAAAATCAACATCAGTATTTAAAATCTGATACTTTTTTCAAACAAGTGCTACTTCATTAAGATGCTAAGTTGACTAAGTAAGCTAAGTAAGCTCCCCATTTGAGGAAATTATATGTGCATTTTAAATGCTTTGGTTGCCTCACATTTTTATGCAATCTTTTTGTTCAACCCACTGAATTAAAGCTGAAAGTCTGCACTTCAATTGCATCTGAGTTGTTTCATTTAAAAATCATTGTGGTAATGTACAGAACCAAAATTAGAAAAAACGTTGTCTCTGTCCAACTATTTATGGACCTAACTGTATTTACCAGTGCGAATAGAAACTTGTTGAATTTAGGCCTGTGGTGACCTACTGCAGTTTAGATGAACATCTGATATATGGCTTGTCTAAAAGTGTTACCAGTTTATTACAAGTATATTTAGCTGAGCTTATTCCCACATATCCAAAAATGTTACAGTAATTCTGGTACTTCTGCATGCATTATCAGAACTTGTCAATCCATCCATTCATTTTCTGAACTCACTTCAGTTACAGGGTCTATTGGTCAGAGTAGGAAAACAGTATATAGCATGTGTGTTTGTGTATCGTGTAGAAGCACCTTGCCATTAATAGATCGGCTAGAGTAAGGATTAAGCATATACTTAGAGTGACCTAGCACTCCCCAAGAATCAGATCTACATTACCAAAAAGTTTATGCTAGTGTGGAAAGGCAGGAGCAGTATAGGAACAGTAAATTCTGTTTGTGAGAGCAAAAGAGCAAGTCCAGCAAGATTGGAGTCCGAGGATGTTCCTCACAGATCCTATAAGGCAAGTGACTTAACAGATGGATTTTGACTTTGTTGCTAGAAAAAGGGAGAGCAGCCTTGGATGGACAGCAACAACATGACATCCTAACTGAAAGATGAGTCTCTAGCTGAAGAAGCTGAGGTCAGGTTGTTACTTTAAGGGAATACAAATAGCTTAATTCTTTCACTATATCTAATACATAAGTGAATTTTTAAAAATTGTGTTTTACTTTTCAACTTGAGAAAGTGGTATCCACAAAATAGTATTTACCACTTGATATTAAAAAGTAATGCTAAATGCTTGACATTGTCAATATGTTACTGCTAGTAGCAAATAAAGATATTTTTTCTTACCTGATAAAAGTACTTCATTTGAAGTTGAAATATTTCACTGAACCAGTTAAAAATGAATATCATATTATGGTCAAGATTGTAAATCCATATAAGCTGAATGTGTTTAAATTTAAATTTACTTAAGACCCAGCTCTATCTTTGAATTGACCAATGAGGGATTTGCATGAGGCACACTTTTGACTACTGAGTCCTTAAAATGAATTTCATTCTTTCTCCTGAATTATTTAAACAACAAAACAGGCTTTTATAAAAGTGTGTATTATGAATATTGAATGTTGATGAAATTAAAACAGTATTTCAGATGTGTTATAAGTTTAAGCTCAATGTCAAAATGTGTTGATTTGAGATGATACTCAAAAATGTAATGTTTGACAGCAAACATTATTAAATTATTGTTGGATTCAAAAATTATACTTGTATGAAGTGACAATAAAGTAATTAATTGCACTTAAGGACTAATGGTCATCTATTAGTTTGCACTATTAGTAGTTTTTAAAGAAAGCCTTTGGCAGTTAACTCAGCTGAACTGTAGTCTCTTACTTTTAAGAGAAAACAACCTGCAAAAAACTTGACACAGACCAGAAAATCCTTGTGGAGCTAATGGGACGTGTTGAAGCTATTCACTGATGTGATTTAACAGGATTGACTCTGCTTGGATGAGTCTGATTTGTACCTTTAGATCAGCGAGTCCACATATGATCTGTGCCTGAGGACTTGTCAGGTGTATTCTGTGGTTTAGAATTGACTTTTCTCATAAGGTTTAGCATTTGTAAATTATGTGTGGGTATTTACAGTCTAGAAAACTATCCAATTATTAAGTCATTGAAATGGAAAGATCCCTCAATTCAGCTAATGAGACACTTATTTACAAGTGATTTCAAATTGTTTAATGTGAATCTTGAAAAATGCACATTAGTAAAATTCCAATTCCTTTCTAAATATAAACAGATGATAAAATAATTAAAATGTTTAGTTCAAAACATTTGTTTAATGGAAAATCTGTTTACTCACCATCAGTTCAACTGTTATTTACTGTTATTCGTAAGGGACAGGCACACATTCTGATATTTTGTGTGATGCCTTTATACAAGGTAACTTATGTCACCTGGATTCTATACAGTCACACAGGTTAAGTAACGTGTTCACAGTCACAGAAGCAACCAGAGATGGAAATTGACTAAGAAGCTTTGAAGTTTCAAAGTGCAGCACATTAACATAATACTCCACTGTTTGCCCAATAAAGAAAATTATTATTCAATATCTTGAATAAATGTTTGCTCTAATTAGAGTAAACAATCCTGAATACAAAATATACAAAATACTAATGCCTCATGTCATAACTGTTAGGTTCTCAACCACCAGTTCGGTCCT
This sequence comes from Polypterus senegalus, assembly GCF_016835505.1. Taxonomy (NCBI): domain Eukaryota; kingdom Metazoa; phylum Chordata; class Cladistia; order Polypteriformes; family Polypteridae; genus Polypterus; species Polypterus senegalus. The sequence goes on along the minus strand of NC_053160.1, from coordinate 39,956,104 downwards.
ACTGTATATCTGGATGGTATCTAGCTATAGCTTTATAGTCCCGTGACAAAATGGTCAGTTCTTCTCCTGAGTGCACCAACAGACTCAATTAAATTTTCTATCAGGTCTGTGTCTGTATGGAGGTTGCACATTCTTCCTTTGACAGTTTAGTTTTTCTCGGGATAATCCAATTTTTCTTCTATATTCTTAATATGTTCAAGTTATTTCACTTAAAGATGCTAAATTGAGCAGTTGCTGTGGTCTGACACCCCATCTAGACTTGACTGTTACATTGTACCCATAGCTTTTTAATTAGGGTGCCACATGCTATGTTTCCTCCATTCTTGATTAATCATTATCAGAAAATGTGTAGATAGTTGACAAGAATCAAAAATATTTTTAGGAAAGAAGTATTTTTTTCCAAAAAAGATATGTAATACAGTATATAAATCATTAGTGTTTTCATTCTTTCACTTCTGGATGTTGAAGACAATTCTCTTTGAAAACTTAATTCAGATAAATTTCACAAGTTTCATTTTGGAATTATAGTGGTACCATTGTTAGCATAGCTGCCTCAGAGCTACCGGAGAGCGACTTGACATCTCAGTCTAGTAGATGGCTGTGGCGAGTTTGCATGTTGTCTATGTATTCATTCCCCGACAGGTATGTATTGGGCTGATATTTATCCAGGGACGAGGTTTGTTGTGTACCCAATGTTCCTGTAACAAATTAAGACATTTGATAAATAGGTGTATTGTAGTCTTGTTAAGACACATGTGTTGCGATTTTTATCCAAGAGCACAAACTTTTTTCCTCTGCAATTCATAATGGGTAAGTGTTGCTACACACAGTAGCTAATCTATATAAAATCAGTGGCAGTGCTGACTGCATTATTTACAAAAGAAAATTACACCTGACTGGCTTCAAAAACATAGAGATGTCTTATTTGATTGACATTTTTAGCATTTGTCATGTTATTAAAACTTTTTTATGTGTGTTCATAAGACCTCACTTCAGAATGTCATGATATATCCTATGGATATTCTTTAATGAGGCCTACTCATTCTTTCTTCCTGTGGAGACTTGTTTTGCAATATTGCAATAACTCGGAGTGTGTCTTTTTCTCATTCAACCAGTTTAATTTTAATTATCATTTTCATTGCTTAAATAAACTTTAGTTTTTTTATTTTTATAATACTGATTAAATCTCCATATTCAAAGTTTTTTTTTTCCTGTCTGAAAGGATGTCTTTATTGCTGAAGCATGTCCGGGATAAGATGTTATGTGTAAATTTCTCTGATAAGGTGCAAATGGCTTGTAATGACAGAAAAGTTGTCAAAGAACAAAAAACCTAAATAGTAAAGTAACTGATCCCATTCCATGCCTAGTTTAGCCTCTATGCATCATGTAGCGTATGTGGCACTTAGTCAAAACAAAAGAGCAAAGTCAAATGGAGCCCAAGACTAGTTTGGGTGTTAAAAACAAACATAGGGACTTGTTCAGTTTTCCCAATTTGTTGTTTTATATTAGCAACATGAGGACAGATTTTTCTATTTGTGTGACATTTAGAGAGTTGACAGGATGGGGGAAAGAAAGCTTAGTGATGGAATGTAAATATAAGTATGAAGTAAACTTTTGTGTAGAAGTTAAAAAAAAAAATTATTCCACTAAACAAAACATGAAAACAACAAGTATACATTCCAAGAGAGAAAGGAAGAATAGTAAAGTGGTGAAAACCCTAAATCTGCATGAGGCTCAGCTATTTGCATGACATGTTTCAAATCCTGTTTTGAACCCTTTTCCCAGATCAGAGTGTATTCATATGCACTCAGTGGGGAACCTTTCTTTGGAGACATACATCCGGACCTTGGGATTTACTCAAAATCTCTCTTTCTTGTAATCATCTTCACAAGAGTAAAAGAAGTTTATAAAGCTGAAAGAAGCTCAATCAACCTTCTTTGTTCTTCTGCCTTGTTGGTATATTTGTGGTCTTTAGTTCTTAGACGTTATCCTGTTCTCATCACTAGTGAGTGTTTCAGATTTTCACAGCCACTGAATGAGTAAACCCTTGAACATAAAGTATTTAACACAATTAAGAATTGGCAGCTTAGATTGATAGTGATGCTGTCAAGCAGTAATGGTAAGTTTTAGTATCATTATATATTCTTTTGTAGTACTTATGCTGCAGTCTGCCAAAGAAAGATTTAAATAAGGTTTAAAGTACAGAAATATACCCCAGTAGCTGCATTGTCCATTTGTACACTCTTCCTCAATTTATTTTGACTACTTTTCTTTTATTTATCTTGTGATATGTTAAGGATAATATTTAACCAATGCCTGCCTCGCCAGAATTAGCTTGTTTTATGTTGCATCATGACAATTTTTGAAAATGCAACAGAATAGAGTTATGCACTTGCAAGTAAGTTGTAAGATTATATACTTGTATGTGCAAAGGAAGAGGATTATAATAAGTTCAGTTTTTATTAGTACATGAATGTTTTACCATTTTTCCCCCAAAGTTCATGAAAAGCATTGGGGTCCCAGATTTATTTTATAGATGTTTGTAAGTTTTAGGTGTAGAATAAATTCATGACCAAACGCTAGTTTTTTTGGGTGGTCCCACAATATCTGTTGTAGTCCTTGCAAAATAAGATTTTAATCAGTAGAAGACAGAGCTAGAGGTGCTGATTGGCATGTTGATTATTGGGATAACTAAAATTGTGGGCAAGAAACATAATACCACTTTACTCTTTTATCATCACTTGGCAAATAAAAACGTAAGGTTTTACTAAGTCTTTCAAAGGCTTTGTCCACAAGTGTTCTCCCATTTAATGTGAATGTGCTAAACAAAATAATTGAATGTGGTCTAGGCATGTGATAAGAAAATGTTTACCAATATGTTGTTGTGATTAACTACCCAGTATACTAAACCATTTTTGAGCATGATTATATGGTATATTATTCTGCGACATTTGGCCATTTAATGAAAGGAGTTTTTAGTGATTGCACAAATCTCTGTACTTAATACAGCTTTCGTGTGCTGTCCATTTTTCCTCACTTAAAAGTATTTTTATGCCTATGGGTGTCTCAAAATAAGATTCTTTTTATGTTATAAAGATGTTGTCTGCAGGAAGGCAGCACAACAACTTTTCCTTTTACATCCCTGCCCAACTTTGAGCTCCATCACTGGAACTTTTAAGACCTGCCAATTTTAAGATTGTTCCCTCAGCTCGTTATCAAAATGAAATCCTCAAAACTTTATCCATTGCTATGCATCCCTATCCCTAAATTAAAAACTTATCTTTCTATGAAGGCTGTCAAAACTTCCTATTTGCTGGAAATTTGTGGCAAAGTTGAGAAATTGTTAGGCCTTTTTTCCCCAAATGTATCATTCAACCTTTAATTCTCCACAACCTGGCCATGGAAAGTGCAGGAAAATGTGTGTTCTTTATTCCTGTTAAGTCAATGAAGTGTTCAGAGACATATTAGATAATTTAGGGATGTATTTCAATCTCATCTTTCCATTATTTTATTTTTTACAATAAATTCTGTCTTAAAGTAAATTGGTATTGCACTATCATTTCCATTCTGACTGCATCCAATCTTTTCCAAAAGCTACAGTATTCCTCAACTCCAAACCTGCATCTGCTCCTCTCTTCAGAAATTCTCCTATCATCCCTTCCGTATATAGTTTGTATGGCAACAAGACTGACCACCATCCACCTCTATAATCACATCCAGGAACATATCTTTAAAACACACCCAGTTTCAAATTGTTAATAATCTTTACCCTACCCCATTCAGGCAAAGTGCATTAATTCGTATACTCTTTTCCACTTCTGCTCAGTCAGTGCCCTCAGAATTCTTATCTATATCTTTTGGGAAAGTTCTCCTGCTTTAAACCTTTGGCCTGCTGTATTTTTTCAATTTTCGTAATATTTCGGTTGTAAAATCTTCGTTATCCCCTCAAACCTGATTATTGCTAGATCTGCCACTTTCATCTTTAGCATGGCTGGATCATGTTCCTCGAAAATATTCTATCCTTTTTAAAGTGAAATCTCCCCCAAAGGATTTAATCTACTATTTAAAATATGGGATTCAGTGAATTGAATTCAAACTAGACATGGCAGATCCAGAGATTCTATAAATGAATAGATTCTACTCCAGAACCCATCCTCGTTTAAAAAAAAGGCAGACCATAAAGCACTTAGTGTACAAAAGTCTGAATAAAGCTTTCCGAAGTTACACAGGCAGTTTCCTTGAGATCACATTAAGAAGAATAGACTGGATATTTATCTTTATATGTGACTGATTTATGTTTGATATATTATGTGCTGGGCGGCACGGTGGCGCAGCGGTAGCGCTGCTGCCTTGCAGTTAGGAGACCCGGGTTCGCTTCCCGGGTCCTCCCTGCGTGGAGTTTGCATGTTCTCCCCGTGTCTGCGTGGGTTTCCTCCGGGCGCTCCGGTTTCCTCCCACAGTCCAAAGACATGTAGGTTAGGTGGATTGGCGATTCTAAATTGGCCCTGGTGTGTGCTTGGTGTGTGGGTGTGTTTGTGTGTGTCCTGCGGTGGGTTGGCACCCTGCCCAGGAATGGTTCCTGCCTTGTGCCCTGTGTTGGCTGGGATTGGCTCCAGCAGACCCCCGTGACCCTGTATTCGGATTCAGCGGGTTAGACGATGGATGGATGGATGGATATTATGTGCTTCTCTTGATGTATGCTGCTATATTATGGTAATAAAACCCTATGTTGAAAAAGATTGTTTATCAACTTATAGTACCTGCTAAAGTGAATGTTACTTCCCAACTGAGGATATCAGATTTGGTCTCCTTGGGACTCTCAAGTTAATGAAAACTCTTTATTTAGAACTCAACCTAGCTGAGATGAATGTTGTTTCTTCCCCTAACAATACATAATATATGCCCCGGTCAAAAGTTTTAGAACACCTCAGTTTTTCCAGATTTTCTTCAAATTTAATCAGTTGAAATGCCATAAACGACCTAAAATGGTGAAAAGGTAAGCAGTAAATTGACGGAGTTTAAATTTTAAATTTAGATTAGCAAAAACTGAAAAAAATGAAATTTTAGAATATCTCAAATGGGCCTTATTCATTGATCAACTTTTAGGTTATAACCTAGAGATATTCTGCACCAATTAAAGTAAATTAAGCCTTGAAAGTTGGCGTAAATAAATTGCACAGGTGTCCCAACTGTTGTTGATCACTTACAAACCCTCAGTCTGTCTTAAAGCAGAGTTGGAACAGACTGTGTTACTTCACCCCCTGATATACTACTTGGAAAACATTCAAGTCAAGTTGGGGAGCATGCACTGGTACAGTGCATTGCCGCACCCACTACACGGCGAAACAACTCGATATCCTGGTTGGCAACCCCCAGGCAGGCACGCGGTCCAGTCCTACCTTCAGGAAATGACCCTCTATCTGCCGCAGCCAGGTATTACGTGGGCGAACTCTTGGCCTGGTCCAGCCAGTTGGGTCCCCAACAATGAGGATCTTAAGAGCCTTATAACCCTCGGGGATACGCGCCACATGGCTGTAGTGCCGTAACTGATGCTCCCTCCTACAATGCAGGTAATGTGCATCATTCGGGACTCCATGAGCAACCACTCATTCAACACGAAGTCAAACCAACGGTACCCAAGGATCTTCCGGAGAGACATAGTACCAAAGGAGTCCAGTCTTCATCTCAGGTCACTGGATAGCGTCCATGTCTCACAACCCTAGCAAGACAGGAAGCACCAGGACTCTAAAGACTTGGACCTTCGTCCTTTTGCATAGATATCGGGAGTGCCAAACACCCCTTTGCAGCGACCTCATGACCCCCAATGCTTTTCCAATCCGTCTACTGACTTCAAAGGAAGAGTTACCAGAGACATGAATGTCACTGCCAAGATGAGTAAACCTCTCAACAAGGTCAACACTCTCTCCGCAAACAGACACACTGCTGATGGCTGTGCCCAAGAGGTCATTAAAGGCCATTACATTCCATTGTAAAAAATTGAAAAATTTCAGATAACGGCAAAAACTGGCAATTAAAAAATGAAATGACATAGAGCATTATTACCCTTAGAAGTTTAGGTCTTTCATTTAGAGAAATTGCAAAGAAAGTCAGAATGTCAATGAGTCCGGTGTCCTATCCAAAGGCAATTGGAAACTGGAAAAAAGTTTGACAGGAAGAGAGCTGGCAGACCCAAAGTCACAACCCAATCAGAAGACAAGTTTCTGAGTGTCGCCATTTTGCATGATAGACCCATCACAGCACAACAGCTTCCAGAACAACTTAATAGTGGTCAGAAAAGCAAGTCCCTGTTTCTACTATGAAGAGGAGATTTTGTGCTGCAGGTTTAACAGAGATAGTGGCAGTAAGAAAGCCATTCCTTAAAGGACAAAATAAGAAAGTGAGGTTTGTCTGGGCCATAAAAATACCCGCTGTGGACTACTGCAGACAGGAAGAAAGTTTTATGGACTGATGAATCAAAATTTTAAATCTTCAGTTCATCATGCATGGTGGTATTTGTACACTGTTGAGTTGGTGGCTCTTCAGTGTGTGACACAAATGTCAAATATGGAGAAAATGTGATGGTCTGCAGTTCTTTTGCTGGAGTCAGAGTTGTTGATTTGCACAGAGTAACTAGCATTCTAAATCAAAAGGATTATAACAGCATTTTGCAGTACCTTCTGGTCTGTGTCTAGTAGGTCAGGGGTTCATCCTACAGTAAATCAATGACCCAAAACATACCTCCAGGCTATGTCAGAACTATGTTAAAAGAAAAGAACAAAACATGGAATGGCCAGTAGTGTCCAAACCTAAACCACATTGAGTTAGTTTGGGGTGACCTGGACAAAAGGGTGAAAAGAAGCATCCTACAAGTACAACACGTGTGTGAAATTTTGCAATAGGGTTAGGACGATCTTTCTAACCAATATTTTGTTTCTCTTATAGAAAGAATGCTACATGTGTATTTGACTGTTATATCAGCAAAAGGTGGTTACTTTGATGAATCAAAAATTTTAATAAACTTTTGTACACTTAATGATGTTTTGACTTTTAATTTGTTCAATTCCTTGACTTCATGAAATATTAAGACATTAAACTGTGTGTATTTCCATAAAAACTGAGATGTTCTAAAATCTTTGATCCGTATATCTTGGTCAAGACCGATCAAGTTATGTTTTTTCTTTACCTTTTGTGGTACATACTGGACACACAGTAGTGGGCAGGGTAAGGCTGAGTACTAGTGAAGATTATTATTTATTGACAGTCACTTACACTTCTTCTGTCCTGTTAAGCATACATCATGTGTTTCAGACTGATTCAGTATTTGTACTGTAATGAATCTTTTTGAGACTAAATTCTTGACATTATGATATCCTGTTATTGGATTGACACTTCATTGTATTTGTGGTCTATTCTTCCCAGTGATCTCTGCTTCAGGAAAGGGAAACTATAACCCAGACATGCCACATCATCTCGGTACAGGTAGAAGTAACTTCAGAAATCGTGTGCACCTTATTCTTGTATTACCAACCCAGACTGGGCTATCCATGAGTGACGCTGGTCTTTTTTGGGTGCTCTTTCAACCTCTGTAAAGGTGCAAGTGTTTTGGAACTCGGTTAGAATGCATCTTAATGTCTGCGTACCTGTGGTAAGATTTTATACTGTGCTCCAGAAGTACCATTTAACAGACCTGACAATATATGTGTCCCTAGTATTATTTATTTATTAGTTTTTATAACATATCTCTGTAACTGTAAAGCCAATAATTTTATTGTCAAATGCATATTTTATTATATAACAAATATCAAAATATTTGGTTTAGCATTTAAAGATATTTTTTCCATTAATTATTGGAAGAAAAAGATCTATCCAAGCATGTAAAATAATCAAATGATGAATTCCTTACTGTCCGACTTATTGTAAGTATCTTAGATTTTATGTAGTCTTTGTCAAGTGTTAATGAAACTGTTAAAATAATGTCTTCTTTTTCATGTTTGTTATTCGAACATTAGTGAACAGAATGATGATTCTGAGGTTTTCTTTTTTTATTATACAGATGTAATCACTAAATGACTAATGAAAAATCTTTAGCTTGAGTGTGAAGCATACCATCTTTAAAATGTTATTATTCAGCCTAGGGTTTGAACTGTGGTGACCTTGTGGTTTACAGTCAGATACCTTTGCCACTTGCTCATGCTGCTTGCTTCATAACCAGGTTTTCATTGAATCATACTCTTTTAAACAAAAGTATTTATTATTTCAGGTTAGTGGTCTTATATAAGTGTTATCTTTTAATATTTTACTTAAGCTACTTTTCAAACAAATTTTACTCATGTGTATATGTTAAATGACAATGTATGTTAATCTGATTTTTAGACGCATGCATTCTGTCAGAATGTTGTTTTTGGGCAATATTAGATATTGGCTGTATATGTTATGGGTGAGGGGCGGAACCTCCCATACTGAGCAAGGACAGCTGAATTAACTATTGGTGAACTTGAAGGTCTTTGGAAAGAAACTTTTTTATCTGGTTCTTTTGGCATAATTTAATCTATGACTCATGAGAAATAGTAGAAGTTCAAATAGGTTGTGGCCTAGATGTGGGAGATCAGTGTTAATTTTCCCTTTCCACTTTGTCTGTACAGTAGTACAAGTCCTTTAAGGTGGAAGATTGGTGCCAGTGATCTTTTTGGAACACCTGATAATTCGGTGTAGTTTGTTCATGTCATGTTGAGTTGCCAAACCACACAATAATGAATGAGACATGATGATTGCTGTGTAGAACTGACTCAGCAGTTACTGTGGTATAGTGAACTCCCTTAGCTGCTGCAGGAAGTACTTTCACTGCTGTGCATTAATTTAATTATTTATTTATTTAATGAAACCTGTGTTGGACTTCCAAGTCAATTCCCAGGTGGTTATAGACCTCGGAAAGTTTCCACAACTGACATATTGTTAAGTATGGAGAGGGAAGATAATATTTGGGGCCCCTCCTGAAGTCCACTGTCAACTTCACAGCTGTGAGTGTATTTAGCTCCAGATTGTTCAGACCAGACCAAAGGGCTAGCTGCTCGGCCCTCTATCTGTATGCAGACCCATCACCATTCTTGAAGATTCTAACGGGGTTTGTATAATCTGTGTATTTAAGTATATTGACAGAGACAGGTGTAGCCATTAATATAGAGCAGGGGTTGGAAACCTATGGCCCTTGAGCCGCATGCTGCTCTTTGCTTTTCTGTTTGTGTTTCTGAAGCACACTCAGGCAATGCTTCTTGTAATGTGGCAATGAGAACATTGCAGAACCTACATAGCACTTCACATGTAGCTTCCTGTAATGTCACATATTGATTATTGGTGGCTTTTGATGTTGTTCTTGGTACCGTAACTTAATTAGATAATATTGGTCCAATAAGTACCAGTTTACATTTTTAACAGGGCAAACGCATTTTAGAAAGTAAAAGTGTATCAAAATATCTAAAAAAAAAATCATGTCAAAAGTCGTATAAAAGGGATGCTAGGAAAGCAGCAATCACAGAATTGAAGCTAAAAGCTGAGCAGAGTAAGGTAACTGGATCAAATCTTCAGAAAGAACAGTTTCTGCCAATTCTGAGGCATCTTGGGAGATTAGAAAAATGGAAAGCCTTTCATTGACAATGAGTGCTTTATTAAAGTAGAGGAACATCTGTTTTCTGATTTCAAAAATAAAAATGATCATAATTAAGGAACTACCATCTTCCACAAAGACCATCAAAGAGTGGACTGTGAAAATGGCTAACAGTATCAGTAATCAGCAAATGAAAGATTTACAGTCATCTCTGTGTTTCTTTATTGTGTGTGATGGGTCATGCAATATAGATTACACTGCACAGATCACCTTCCTATAGCCCCAAGAAGAATTTCTGAAATGGCTACCCTTAAAAGACCAAACACGAGAAGAAGATTTACATAAGGCTGTGGTTGACTGTTTCTAAAATCAAATTTCTGTTGCCCCTGATGGTGTGTCAAGTATGAGAGTTTTACAAAAAGGATATGGAAAACCTTTCAGAATCATTGTGGATCACTATATGATGTCTTTTTATTGCATGGTTCATCAAGAGTCTTTGTACAGCGAAACATTTTACGCCGTGTTTCATGACATGATGTATGAAATTGTACAGATTATAAACAAAATTATGACAAAGAGATTAAGCCACACACAATCCTGTAAATTACTCAATGATGTAAATGGCACATATTCTGACCTTCTCGTGCCCAAACATGGTTTTCTAAAGGAGAGATGCTGAAAGGATGTGCAGCTGGCTGTTAAAGCTTTTCTGGTCGAGAAGGGTTGCCCCATAACTCATCTCGGTGATCATTGTTTCTTATTTGAAACATGACTATTTAACTTTTAGAAGAGGTTTTGACGTTTGAGTGCAAATTTCCGTTGCTTGAAAGAGACCTAGGGGAGAGTTCAGAGCTGAATCACTTAAGCAGTTTAAAGAGCAATCAAATCCCATAGTCAGTCCAAATAGAATGAAGGAAGCCATTCTAATGATAAAGGAATATTTTACATCACAATTTCTGGACTTCAGGAAGGAAAACATCTACGTTTTTTTTCATCCTGAAGCTACTTGATTCAGACACATCCTGTCTAATCTTTGACATTTTCCAAGGCATTAATCAAGCCAATGTTGCAACTGAAATGGTAGATCTACAGGAGAACGTTATCTGGATATGTACATTTAAAGGGTTGGAGCAGAACCTTGAGAAACTGGAGAGACAGTGAGCTACTTAAGCACAGAACCACAATTGGAATGAAATGCAGAAAATTACCAAGCAGGTCCAACTTGTTTTTAATATCTTTACCTGATATGCTTTTGGAATTCTGCCGATTTTTGGGTCATTTCTATGAACAGATTTTTTCGCACATGAACTATATCAGTAGTAAATTATGAAGCCATCTAGGCAATGAAAGTTTACAATCTTGTGTTAAAGTCAAAGTATAATCAATCTTACAGCCAAGACATCGATAAGCTATCCAAAGATGTACAGGCAGAAAAAACACATTGAACAGGTAAATTGTGTATTTTGTGTTTACAACTGTGATTAAGCAAGTATATTAAATTTTAGACAACCACAGTATTTTAGCATTCAATATATCGGCACAGGCCAGGTTTGGGAGAATGCACTGGCACATCACATTGCTGTACCCGCCACATGATAAAACAGCTTTCGATCCTGGTTGGCAACTCCCCAGGCAGACACGTGGTCCAGTCCCACTCTTCAGAAATGACCATATCTATCTGCCCCAGCCAATTGTTATGTGGGCACCCCCCTGGCCCTTTCCAACCACTCAGGTCCTCAGCAATGATGATCCTGCAAGATGGATGACCCTCAGGGAATCACACAGGTAATGTGCCTCATTCGAGAATCCATTAACAACCACTCGTTCGACACAAAGTCAAACCAGTGGTACACAAGGATTCTCCGAAGGAGTCCAGTCTTCTTCTCGGGTCATTAGATAGCAGCCATATAGCAAAATAGGAGGCTCTAGGACTGTAAAGACTTGGACCTTCATCATCTTGCAGAGATATCAGGAGTGTCACACACCCCTTTCCAGCGACCTTATGACCCAACCACCCCCAAATGCTCTCCCAGTCCATCTACTGACTTCATAGGAAGAGTCACCAGAGACATAAATGTCGCTGCTGAGGCAAGTGAACCTGTCCAACACAGACAAACTCACTGCTGATGGCTGTGCCCAAGAGGTCATTAAAGGTAGAGACTTTGGATTTTATCCTGGACACTTGCAAGCCCAGACACTGACTGTTGACACAACATTACGACATATCATAATGACACAACATTAACAATTTTTTTTTAGATAAATGCACAATAAATTTGTTGGCTTATGTTGATTAAAGACAGAAACTTTTGTCTGCTTGCAGTAGATTTCTGCTGTACAAATTTAATCAAAAATAGCAAATAATTTTGTTGTAAAATTTGCCAAAGATAGAAAAATCATTCTAAAGTTGATGAAACACTGACAATGTGTTCATTACACTTTGTTGTTGGTATAGCATATAGAAAAAATCCTGTTAAAAATGTTTAGAATAAATTTCAGTTTCCAGTAAATTCTGTGGCTCCAATGGTTTTCATTTTTTTCCCTAAAATTCTTAGTGTCTCCTCTTCTCATTTGGGTTGGCAACTCCTTGTATAGAGAAAGAATAACAGTAGGAAGCACCCACATCCCTGGGGTCACCAGTGCTGATTGTGTGGGACCTAGAGGTAAATTTCCCCAGTTTCACCTGCTGCTTCCTGTTTGTAAGAAAACTGTCAATCGTAGGCAGGAATAGGAAGCTAGAGGAGTTCAAGTGGTTCAGGTATGATTGTGTTTTAAATGCTGAGCTGAAGCTCAGAAACTAAATCCTTTCGTAGGTGGACAAAATACAATCATTATTTAGCTTATACGTGTTTAATGAAGTTGGGAATCTGAAACTTAGAGAAAAATGGAAACTTTAAAATTGCAAGCAACATGCAGCTTGTGAAATAAGAATAATTTATTACCATTTGGTTGTAACCCACAAAGTTACAAAATGCACAGGAAAAAAGAATAGATGTTGTTACTTTAAAGATCTCATTTACCTTTCCTGCAGAGGCGATGTGCTACATGAATTCAAATAGTTTCACACGGTACTAGTGCCATCTTTACTACAGAGAGTCCTCAAATTGGCAGTCACGGGGCTACTATAACTTTTCCTTTTGTTAAATATCCAGCCCATATCTGCAAACCACCTGGTACATGGACATGGCATGTTACTAATCAAAATTTTCATATATCACTCGGCATACAATTGCTGACATAGATCAGTGGCATTAAATAAACTACAGAGGGACCTGAATGGTCTCCTTGTATATGTAAAATTTCAAATCTTTCTTCGAAAGTGAAATGTTCCTATTTAAATATTCAGGCTATATACACTGATTAGTGTTGTGATCACAATGATTTGTGTTCATTAGATCTTTTTAGCAATTAGACTTTTGAGGAATTAGCATAACACTTAGTGTACTAAAAAATATATTGAAAAGCAAGTGCTCTAAATCAGGTAAGTTTTAAATAAAAATATTAGAAGCTTTCCAGAAGTTTTTTAAACTATCTAAAAGCTTTATGTTGAAAACAGCGCACTAACAAAATTCCTGCAATTTTTTTACATTTGTGTAACAGTCTGTCCATTAAAGCATACATCATGCATTGAATTCCTGGGTGAGATCATAAATTTTAGTAGTGAGTTATGGTACATCACAGCTTTAAGAAATCTGTACCAGTCATTTTTTTGTGCATGGTTTACATATAACACCCATATTCCACTAGGCTGTTTCCTTACGCTCCAATATCCTCCAATAATCTTAAATATTTACTTGTTGACTCAAACAGTGTGATTGTTTGCCTGAGTGTACCTTGGGATAGATTCTTCTGTACTGGGCCCAGTGCTACTTGGATTGGTTCCAACTTCCTATGACTCTTTAATGTGAAAACAGGTTCAGAATGGTTTTGTTTATTTGTGTATATTTTCAAGTTCATTTTAATTTATTGTAATAAATGTTTTGCTTCACTGCTTAATTAGATTACTTAATATTTGGTAGTCAAGATTTTTTTGATACATGCAGGCACAAGTAACTTAATTTGTCTCAGCAGTAAAGGTGTATTAGCTAATGAAAAGCTAGGCATGTGTCTTTTTTATTTTAAACCTTACCATCATTATGAATACAATATGCCTACTTGTCTTTCTATCAAAATTGCTGTGTGCCAAAGATTTGTATCGGGTAATAGCAGCACACCAGTACTTGGCTTATCTGAGGTGCTGACAATGTACAACTGCAAAGAGACTCTTTAGTTAACAGTCTGTAATGCTTAAAGATGTCCTGGGAGTTGTGACATCATAACCTTTACGAATACTTGAAAGTAAAAAAAATAATTTTGCCAACATACAAAAGCTGACAGAAAATTTGATTTATGCATCATCAGGCATGCGCTGCAGGATTATCAGACCAACAGGAGAGGTTATCTGTTTAAAAAGTTAGAAAGTTTTTTCAGATGAAAAGTAAATAAATACATGCTAAGTTTAAAAGGGAACATTCTACTAATTGAAATTTTTCTGTTTTTCTTTTCTTCTGTGCTGTTTACTGAATGCTTGGCACTGCTGCATCATATGAAATAGGTAAGAGAACTTTTTTTCCTGGCTAATAAACTTAAATAATTCCAGGTACACCTTTTGATGATTCTCTCTTCCTTAAGGGTATGTTACCGTATCTGGATATTGATAATGAATCCCCTATTTAGAGTGTCCGCAGATCTAGATTTTGGCATGGATTAATTTTTCCATAGTCCTTTGTTCAAATATCCTCATTTTCATCCTTTCTAGTTTAGACATGGGCTTGGGATTAAATTAGGTGATATCATTTTACCATGTCTTGGTTGTTGCTTGTAGATTTGTTATCATTTACTTCAACCTATGAGAACAGTTAAGACACTGTCCCTCCATCCTACATATTTTGATTGGAGCTGCAAGTTATCACTTTTTAATAAACATTTATCATCTCAGTCTACTATACAGAAACTCTTTGGAAATGGAAAAAATGAATTAATATATATTGATGATGTTCATGTAAAAGATGTTCTGAATTCTTGTTTAAGTTCATCCACTTGGTTAATTAGAAAACAGTCCTTGCTGATAACAGGTCTTATTTAATATCCTTACTTGTCAGTATTTTAACTCTGCAATGTCAGGTCATTCTTAAACCATATAAGTTTTTTCTTTTTTTTTCCCTTTCTGATATCATCCAAATGATTTAACGTCCAAAACAGATGAGACATTTTTAGTTTCCTTTTGTATATTTTATTAAACTAGAAAGTGCAAAATGAATATACTGTACACAGGTGTAAATGGAAACAATGTAGATAGAGAATTGATGGCTCCTTTCTCATTTGCTTTTTATTGCTAATAAGGAACAAATAATAGCAATGAATACAGTTGTTTAAGGCTTTAATAGGTAATTAAGGGATCAAAATCTTAACAAGTGAGACAACTAAAATGATGCCCAAAAACCTCACTTGAGCAATAAGTACTTTATCAGCAATAAATGGTTTATCATGAAGCAACTGGATTGGAACAAAAACCTGCTAATACTGCACCCCTCTAGTACTGACGTTGTTCACCCCGATTTAATACGTCTGAGTCGTAAATTGCAAATCAGTTAAATGAAGTTAATTAGCAGCAAAAACTGGTCACTAATTAAAAAAAAATGATTAGAATTAAGACCTGTAGCCACTCTGGGATCAAAGTTGGGTACCCCTGGATTAGTGACCTGTCCAAGCTTTTTGGCCTCCTTTTCCCAATCATGGTGAGGTAGCCTTTGGCCCCCACAACTCTGAAATGGATTGAGAAAGTTATAGAACCTACCTAATATACTCATCCATTGAGGGCTACAGCCACTGCACAATCCTCGAACATCTCAATGTTGACACCTAATGTACATTTTCTGACCTGTTTTATATGTTATTTCCCCCATGTACTTCGTTGTCATGGCCTAGAAAAGTTTTTCATCTCAATATTTTCTTGGAGAAAGTGCATAAGAGAAATTCTCATAAATGGAATCGATACAGTAGGTGATCAGTGCTGGACAGTGGCAAAAAAATATGATGTTACTCATGTCACATAATCCGAATGTTATTTATGTAGTTGCTAGCTCAAAACTTGCTTTTCTTCCTAAAATGATTTTAGTTACTTTCTGAATGATCAGCCTGTATCTGAACAGGAAACTCAAAAACTTGTGGGGAGTACTTTTTGAATTTAAGGCAGGAATTTTGACCAATGAATGACAGGGAAAGGCAGGTCTTGCATTCAAACAGTCCTTCCCATCAGTCTTTGAGTTTACAGTTTATAGATGTCTTTAGTGTCATATGAATTTAAATGTAAGTACAGGTTAATAGAAAGTAAACAATTGTTAATTGTTTAATTAAGAAAATGTCAGGTAATTTTTTTCTCACTTTTCAAACATGCTTGAAAGACACTAATTTCAGGAAAGCTAAATGCAGTTGCACTGTTGTACAGTGGGTAACTCCTCTGCCACAATTTGAATCTCATGCAACAGTGTTGTCTGTGTGGAAGCTTGCCCTTTCTCCACTGTGTCTGCATTAGTCTCTTTCCATATCCACACATATGTACATGGTAACTGAATTGAATTTATAATTGGCCAAGTTCAAGTGTGGATTTGTGTATGCTTGAACATGCAATGAACCGGCACCCTGTCCCTGACTCTTTCCTGCCTTACCTCCCAGCACTACCAGCATAGACACCAGTATCCCAAGACCTTTAACTAGGTTAAGAGGATTTAAGAATGTTAAAAGTTAGTTTTTAGATTTCCTGAGAATGTGCCTGGAGACAATATTGTTGCTCCTATAACATTCTTCTTCTTTTGCGTTTTTCACTTTGTGGAGAAGAAAATGAGTATTTTTGATTTATAAATTAAATCTTGTATAATTTACTTTTGGCCAAATTGCAAGCAGGACAAGAAGAAAAAAATAATAAATAATAAAACGCATAAGATGTATAAAGAAAATTTGTAATATATAGTGGCAGACTTTTTAAAATAGGTCTGACAGTTTTAGACTCCGAGTCTAAAACTAGAAAAGCATTTTTATGTTACCATTTTATTTATTTTTTTTGCATTCTGAAACTGATTTTAAAAATTACAGCTACCTGCAATTTAATATAGAATGAAACCCTGCACAGAGTATTTTTCGCAGAGGATTAGTCAAACAAATAAATGTTAACTATAAAATTAGTATTTTTTTTATTCTGTTCTGTTCTTAACAGGAAAGGCATGCTATTTGTTACGGTTAAACTTAAATACAGCAGTCTGAAACAGATGATGTGAATATTGAAGAAAGTCTGTAAAGATTTCTAATCAACCCCCACACCCTCCCTATACAAGAAATGCATCAATTGACCAAAGTGTTTAGTTAAAGATATCAGTCTAGTAGGTTTTCCCAAATGAGTGTCCATTTACAATTGGCCCTTGGGCCATGCTGAGTGAATCTGTTGTCATGCCTTAGCTGTAAACATTATAGCATCACATTTACCTCACGTCTACCGTTTCAGACAGAGGGTTCAAAAGTTAACACCATATTGAACTGTCTAGCCTAAGACATGAGTCTGAGCCTTTACTGAGATGGAAATGTGACTAGGGAGAAGGTGACATTATTGAGCTGCGGTTAATATGCAAGACCTCCAAGAAAAGTTGTGCACATAAACAAACGCAGTAAAGGCCGTTACAGAAAACAAAGGTATTCTGGGTATGGCATGTTAAAATGTAAAATTAAAAAAAAAATTATATATATGATGAAGCAATGAGTAGATGTTAAAATAATGATATAATAGAGAGAGGTCCCTTTGTCCCTCTTAACAAGCTAAATTTTAAATAATATTGATATAAGATTTCAGCATTTCTTATGTATTATTTAAAGTTTTTTGTGTTTGTTTTAGTAGCTAGTAAATGAACACAGTGGATATATTGCAAAATATTATTATCAAAAGTTTGTCCACCTCCAATACCTGCTTTCTTTTTTAAAGGGAGCTGCTATTTTGTTTCTGTTGGAGGCATACTTATTAGAATTTCAATGCATTTTGTTCTGCCAAAAGTTAACAATAAATGGTAATAATTGCTTATAATGAAACATATGGAATATTTGCAATAAATTAAAATAATTATAATATAAATATGTAATAAAAGATAAAAAGAGAAATAAATAAACAAGAGCTCTGATTCTCTGTGATAGCATCTGATCTGGAATGCTGCAGGTAGTTTTGATTGGGCTTATTCAGCTTGTAAAAACATGATTAATTTATCATTACATTTTACCTTCTATAATTACAAGGTGCTGACTATAAACTAAACTTAATATTAAGCAACATTTAACTAACTGGCAAAAGAAATTAATAGCATGAACCCACCTTAAATCAACAGAATAGCATCACTGCATTTTGGCATACGGTTCAAATTTGTTTGAAACTGTGTTAGAAAAATATGTCATAATGAGTGGTTTCATTGTTTGTTGTTCTGATCATGGTGTAGGTACATTCTCTCATGTGCCAATCCTGAATCTCCTCTAGTGCTCAACTTGGTTGAGATCTGCTGACCAGGATGGCCATAAGTTTTTTCATGCTCTTGAAGCTATTTGTTGGCAAGTTGTGTCCTGTGCATGGAGCCATTGTAGCTATAATAGATTCCTCTAACACTTGTCCATTCCTTAAATACAGACATCTCACTCAATAACAGAGCCATCAAGCCCCTGTCTGTGGACATATTGTATTATACATATATTATTCACCCCTTTGTTAATAATAAAGTGGTAGATCACACCAGTTACTCTTTTTATACTGCATTTGTTATTTCTACCATTGTATCAGTATCGATTGCATTTTAAAGTTTTGGAGCTCATAGGCTATTCGTTCCCATTTTGAATTTAAGGGCCCTTTCATCTTGCAGCATCAGTAGACACATTGCACTGAATAACTAACTGTTTGAAATGAAAACTTTTATCTGCTATCATAAACTTGAAGTACAATCACTGCAGATGTACTCTTAATGCAAAGTTTACAACACTAGTGAAGAAAATTAATTGTATCACTTATATAACTATCAGCACCTTATTGGGTTTTTATCGCTCTTATCAATTGATTGCTTTTGCTCTTCATTGCTCTATTGTATTTGCTATAATTATCAGCAGGTTGTTACTTCAGTCCCACTAACCTCCATACTAGTAACTTGTCCATACCTGGTGCCTGTTACTTTTATCCTCATCACTTCTTGGTCACCAGGGTTCTGAAGTTCCTTGTTCTATATCACTTGTTCTCTTAATTAATGCCCTAAACTGCCCAAGTTCCTGCAACAAATCTCATCCACACTGAAAATGTTGCATCTTTTTGTTGTGGGTGGGGGGGTATTTTTAATAAATAATTTTGGCTGTTACTCATAATGATTCACACAGAGACATTTAATCCATTAGACAAACAAAGGTGTAAACATATGGGTGATTTTTCTTGGCTTCACAGCTTGCAAACATATTATTCATTGGAATGTGTTCTCTTCACCAATAACAAACCCAAATTAAAACATGGACAATGAACAACGTATGTTTATTATACATGAATAATAAATAAATTATATTAATCATGTCTTAATCAGTATTACTATGAATATACTGTAGTATTAATAATCAGTATTTCTATGAATTATTATGTTGATGGTGTAATGTGGTGGCTGCGCTAAATGCCATACCAGCACTTGCATTTGTGGGCTTCATCATAAAACGTCTTACATTTGAGCATGTGATTAGTGTAGAACATCAGAACAGCTTTGAAGAAGAACAGGCCATTCAACCCAACAAAGCCTGTCAATCCTTTCACCTAATTTCTCCAAAAAAACATTGAGTCAAGTTTTGAAGGTGTCCAAAGTACTACTGACTATCAAAGTATTTACAGACTTATTCAATGTGTCTGCAGTTCTCTGTGTAAAGAAAAACTTTCATTTACCTTTAATTTATCCTAATTGGTTTCCTTTTGTAATACAGTATCCTTATTGAAGAACTAATTTTAAAATAAGACTGAAATCTTTGTTTGTAATATGGAGCCCTAAACATTGTTACACAGTATTCCGTCTGAGGTGTGTGTTATAGTTTAAGTATTACCTCACTTGACTTGACCTCCACATCTACATAATCTAAACAATCTGAACATCGTATTAGCCTTCTTTAAGGATAGGTTCAACATTTTATTCAAGTTCAAGTTATTTTTTTCACCATCATATGAAAAAAGTTCTAAAGTGAAGCATTTCTTATAAATCTAAAAAAAATACCTAACCTGCTCCCATATTTTAAAATTAAGCTAAAGGGACAGTGGTCCAAACTTGCAAAGAACAACTTCAATGTCTTCTGTCCACTTTGAAGCCATAAAGTTTTTCATTTGAGAAAATTTGCCTGCCACTTTTCTGAGGTATGTCTGTGACACCAAAATGAAAATGGAAATGGAAACGGAATGGAATCACAGATTCTTGGTACTGTTTTTCATTTCCTGTTCACTTGTCTCCTCACAGCAGCTGTCATGGGTGGACTTTTGATATTTTCCACAGCTGTACCACCAATTTCCAATTGGCTATAGCCTTCCCGTAGCTTCAGGGTGCATTTTTTCCTCCTATTGTTTCTCCAGTTCTGCTACAGCTGATAACAAGTGACACTCTGCACAAAAGTGGGCCCTGTCTAATGCAGCAGCGTGCAGTGTGCTGTGGAATCCTCCAATTTGAGTACATATCTCCATTGTGGACATGCATGATTTATACAGGGTGGTCCAGATCTAATTATGCAGATCCAGATCGTCTGGATGACTTTGATTTATGCGGGGAGGATTCCAGTTCTCACACTTCACACTTCTGAATGGTCAGGGATTTTTTGGGTGATTTTCTGTGTAATAAACTTAAGAAGTTATAGCGTAATGAAAATTGCATAATTAGATCTGGACCACCCTATACATGAGGCCATACGTGAGCACTGGAAGCATTCAAATGACATACTGTATATTATTTTTTTATATGCAGTGCTGGTGCACTTAATCACATACAGAAACTGGTGCTTTGATGGCAGATGCATACTCAAAATCATATGAAACAGTACCTCATGTACAGCCAAGTTCCATATTGCATGGGTGCTACCAGCTACAGCCACAGTGCAATCACAGTTGTGTGTCACCATCAAACAAAGAAAAACAACTGTTTATTGCCACATTTTCATACATTGTCAGGTCATAAAACGTGTGAACATCAACCTTCTAGCATGGTACGCTTCATCTGCAGCTTCCCCCATCTGCTCTGTGCCATCTTCTCTTTTCTCCATCTGGAAACTGGTGAAGTCTGTGTGCCCTGAAAACATTGAAATGTAATCTCTGGTTATTTTATGTATGGTTTTGCCAAACACAAATCATTGTTGTGATTGTGGCAGGCTACTTTTCTCCTATTATGTTCTACATTGTTATATTTTACATAGTTTAGAGAGCAAGGTTCACACTAGCATGGCACATGCCTGGTGAAGAGAGTTTTTTTTTTTTTTAATCGAAGTCGATAATTTTTAAAAGAGCCAAGACTACCTGAATAAGTCTCAGCATTACATGCTTTCTGTGGCGTGTCATGTGCACAAACAATAAAAACATCCAGGAAAAATGAAAAAGGCAGGTTATGTAATAGAGCTACATCAAGATGAAAAAGACGGAAGTGCCATAATCAAGTTTTCAAATTTTATACAATATTCTAAGTTGCTGTCCTTGAGGATATTTCCACACTTTTCCTTACTTCATTATTTTAAGCATGTATGAAGTACAACATCTACTGTGTTTGTCTCAAATTCAGTTTCACAACTGACCAAGAAGCTTTATCCTGATGTGCATTACCCTTGTTACCTGTTAACAAGCCAGGAGCATTACACCATTACTTTTTTTTTATGAAGTGTCACACTCAGTAGACCTGAACAGTAGCAGCAGCTTCCCACAGACACATCATTCATTCTCTTTTGATGTTACTTTTATAGGTAATTTAGTGCTTACTGTTTGGCAGAAACTTGCAGCTTGCTGACGGGTTTTAGAAATGTTGTGCCACTGTATGTAAGGCTTGGGGCAAGTGTGAGCTTTTATGTGTGGCCAAAAATGAAGATTTTCCATAACTGAACCAAAATCACTTTTAAGTGTTCACTTTGGATTTTAAGCTTAATTCTTTCACACTGTTTCGTGTTTAGCAAGAAATATCAGCCTTCTGAAAGTGTGAACTACTAGGGAACTGAAACAGATGACTCCAGTCGTTATATAGCTTTAAAAAAACAGAAAAATCGTGCATTGACACATTTGTCTTTCACCCAGTTCCAGTTCCATTTAGGTTTGACTACAGAATATACTGTAGGAGACCAGAGGAGAGGCAACATTGCTTTGTCATTGGTGTTGACTAATGCATATGTATGATGTGACAAGTGATGAGGTTGACAAGATAGAATATCCTCTGACCCTTTCTATCCTTAATCATGCATTTTGAGAAAATGAATGAGTGTTGTGCTTACAGAATATAGTAAAGTTTATCACTATAATGTAAAATACGCCAGGAAGGTAAGAGCTCATCTGACAGCATTATTTACATTAGTGTAACATATAGCATGTTTTTCAGCAGTGTTTTTAGAGTGCTGGTTTATTTTATATTGTTATCAATCAAGACCAGTTTAAAACATCAAAATCAAATGCAGGATGGTTGGATAGAACAGTGGCTAGTGCTGCTACCTCACACATTGAGTTCAAATTCTGCTTCCAGTTGCCTCTGTAGTATCACTTTCCTTTGATCCCAGTTTTCAACCCACATTCCCAAAGATATTTATGTTGGGTTGATTGGATTTTAAAACTTGCCCTATGTGATGGAGACTGCCATGGTTCTGCCCAGGGTTTGTTCCTGCCTTGTCCTTTGTGCTGTCTAGATAGGCTGTAGTCCTCAAAACCTTGATATAGATTAAGCCGGTTTGAGAAAGTCATCTTATCAGAAGCAAATTGTGTACTAACTGTCATTATTTATTTATTTATTGATTGGACAGATATTGCTACTGACTCGCAGCCTAAGGGGCCTCCCAGTTTTATTTCCCCTTTCCATATGTTGCTGCTGGTGCATAAGGCAGGATCAAGCACAGGTCAAACGCATGCCAAATGAAATCGCTTAGTCTAAAAGTTTGTTTTAAAAGATTTAGTGAAAATTCAAAGTAAACAGTTCATATAAGAATAAAGAAAAGAGGTTGTTACACATGTAGAATAAAAGACAAAAACATTTGAAAAAATGTTTCTTCTCTAAATATAGCTTTTCTTGTCAAACTTCAGTTGTTTCTATACTTAAAAATGTTTTACTTTGCCTTCAGTATGCTCTAAACGTACGCCATTGCACGTTCAATAGAGCAGGTTAACTTTCGTGCATATAGGACATGTTAAGCTGCCCTTCATGCCTTACACACTGCAAGGCAGGTCACTAACTAAGGCTACTCTATAATCAGAGAGGCTAGAAATAGTTAGAATATACCAATTCAATTCAACTTCTAGAGGTTGTAAGAACTTCCCATAGACTAGACCAGGGGTCCTCAATCACAGTCCTGGATGGCTGCAGTGGCTGCAAGTTTTTTGTTCTAACCCGGTTGCTTAATTAGAAAGCAATTCTTGCTGATAATTTAATTTCATGGCTTGTTAGTGCTTTAACTCTGCTATGTCAGCTCATTCTCATATCCTAGATTTTGTTCCCCTTTTTCAGGATATCATCCAAATGATTTGAAGGCTAAAATGGATGAGTAATTCTCAGTCCTTCACGTTTTTCTCCTCACTTCCTTTCCAAGTAATTAATTAAACCCAGTAGTGCATGATAAATACACACAGGTGTAAATGGTAACAAGTTCAATGGAGAAATTCTGGTCTCTTTTGTCATTTGCCTGTTATTGTTAATTAGGAGCAATTAAAAACCAAGAATACAGCAGTTTAAGACTAAAATCAGCAATAAGGGTTCAAAATCGTAATGAACGAGACAATTAAAGTGAAGCAGAAGTGTTACTTGAGCAATAAGTGCATCTTATTAAGAAATTTGGAGCAAAAACCTGCAGCCACTGCGGCCCTCAAGGACTGGACTGAGGACCCCTGGACTAGACTATGCACTAATACATAGGCAAACATTCACTATAACTTAAATAACTAGCAAATGGCTCTTACACCATATACTTTGGCTTCCTCTGTCTTTCCAATCTCTTCCCAAATGTCCATGTTAATGTAACCTAATAATTGACTCTAGTATAGGATATGCTATAACCTCTAATCCCAAAAAGCAGCTTTAGAAAATATATTGAATGAGGGATTTTAAAAAGTTTGAGAAGATTGAGGTTTTAAGCCATTAAACTGAAATATTGTGCCACATCAGCACATTGCTTCTTGGAGAGTGTGAAGCAGCAGTTTATTTTCATGGTATGCTTGTGGAGTTTATTGAGTTGGAGAATACATCTTGCACTTCAGGCCTTTCTGACATATTGAAATATTATCAGTGCTTAGAAATGAAGGGTGTAGTGTTTTTGTTGTAGCTTATTTTTTCAGGTTTTCTGTTGTTATCTATGGGTAAGATGTGTGCATAGGGACATTCTTAGACATTGCCTGTGCAAGTACTGTACACATATCTGTAGAGACACTTTTGTGATAAGACAGCACTCCCGCCATCTCACCAACTCACTCAATGCATCTACTTCTACTTGAAAGGAGAAAGAGCTTTCAGGATGTCTTACAATGGGTGCTAAGGTAAACCTGGAATTTAAGATGTCAAATGCTTGTTGGGTCACAGAAGTCCAAACAAACTGTCTAGCATCCTTCCTAGTAAGGGCCATAAAAGGAATGATCAGAGAAATAAAACTTTGAATAAACCTGTAAAAATTGTCAAAGCCCACAACATGTTGGACTTCTTAATGCTGTCCAGTGACATCCATTTCAAAATTGCAGACAATTTATTGTGGTCCATTTAAATACCTTATAATCGATGTGAAAACCCAGCAAGATTACAGAACTCCTTTGAAACTCACACTTTTTGCACTCAAATACAAATAAGCTGCTAGCCCTAAGAAAAGATAAAACCTCCCTTACATGAATGGCACGAGTGTCTAAATCTTTGAAAAAGAAAAGTGAAAATGTCACCAATATAAACCAACAACAAATACCCCAGTAGATCTGTAAAAAATGTCACCGAAAAACTTCCAGGGCATTGGCCAGTCCATATGGCATGACCAAATATTCATAATGGCCATACATGGCAATAAAAGCCATCTTCCATCTGTAGTCCTCTTTAGTGAAAATCAAATTATAAATACTCCTAAGATCCATTTTTCATGAATCCAGTAATTTGACAGTAATCTTATTAAGGTAACGAAAATCAATACATGAGTGAAGTGACCGATCCTTTTTAGAAATGAATGTGAGACTCCCAGAAATCAGTCCTGGTAGGTCATTCAGTTACTAGGGAATATTTAGCTGGTCATGGAAAATAAAAAGTGCACTTTGTCCCAAAATAATTCAAAGCCCCCCAAAAATAGCATTATTACAGCAAAAAACTAAAAATGAATACACAGATCTAATGAAAATATTTTTTATTATGACAGTAGTCTTCATAAGATTAAAACTGATATTCTCTGTGTTATAAACTAAAAGCATACACAGTGTACCATAAATACTGTTAACTTAAAAATATTAACTTAAAAATATCCTAGCTTCTGAAGGGGTGTTGTTTAAACCAAAGTATCTGGAGAAAAGTCTATGCACTTATGGGAAAAATATGCAAAGTCCACCCCATCATGCAATGGGCCTGAATTTAGACCCATTCACCTGAAGCCCCTCCACTAACCTTAGTCAGCCTTTAGTTTATTTAGTGCCCTTAACTTCATCAGCATCACAATGTGCTTTACTGAATACTGAATCACACTGAGTATGTAAGTAAATTTGTATTTTAGAAAGGAAAATGTTTGGAAAAGACATTTAATTTATAAAGGTAAATCTTTTTCAAAGTCCTATGTTGTTTAAACCTTTTTCTCCTCATATATGTACTCTGCTTTTCGATATGAATGTTAATGCATAATATGTTACAGACTTTTTTGTTTTTAAAAGTGTTCAAACAATTTTGTGTGAAAACTTAATGTCAATATATCAATTATTACCACTGTGATGTCTGTATATTACTCTTCTTATGTTATTTTGATTTGTTTTTTAAAACCAAGTGAAGTCTTGTTGCATAACAACATTTCTTAATGATTAGTACTGTAGTTTAAAAAAAAAACAAACTTGTGCTTATTTATGGTAACTGTGACCCATCCATATGCAACATACAGTATCTGGGAAAAGAGAAATGATAACACACTTGATCAAGTAGTGAACTGCAGATTGATGACTTACGTGTATAATAATTCACATTACCAAGTTGCTGTTTTAACTGGGGTGCTTATTATTATTACTATTACACTCCCACCATCCTCATAATTTTTTTCACTCTCTGATCCTGATTTAATTGCATCTCCCTTTACATAATTTGTTGCCATAGCGTTCACTGTTAAAGGTCACTTGACCAAAAATATTGTATTTCCTTTAAAAAAAAATGTTCACGCTCTAGAGATTGTTAAAATTGATTTGACTTGGGCCACATTCTCATGAGCAAATACTGTTTGGACTTGGTGAGACTGGGATGCGACTGTTGCCTCCCGGACCCCTACTGTATACACACTCTGTACACACTTTAACAGACACAATGCCTCATCCATTATAGGATGCTCTTCTCTATTCATTTGTATCACAACATGTCAATTCAAGGCTGTCAAATGTATACCTAAGCAAGATAAGGACTCGCCAAGTAGTGTATATGTTGCACTTAATTCAACTTAATTTTCTTTTCATGAAAACGGACAGTAGTTGTGCCCAATCCTGTAACTTTTACTAATTATCTAGGTAACATTCAAATTTCACATTACGAGTTAGCTATCAAAACAAATTAGCTAGTAATTTTTTTTCTGTCAGAACACCCTAAGAGAAAAATTGAGACAGAAAATCCCCATTTCAATGTCATCTTTCTAAAATGTTCAGCCAACTTGTCTTACCTGCATTGAAAATGTTGCTATCATAAAGAGTCCAAAATAAGGTATCAGTATCTAAAGAACCATTGTACTTTCAGTTAATTTTATCTACTATAATCTGAGGGCAGGAGCAGAAAAGTCAGTGCCTTGAAAGCAAGCAACAGTCTACAGGAAAATATTCAGCCATTTAGTAATTCAATAAGAATGGGCAACAGGTGCTTCCCTCCAAATTACATGGTTGCTTGTATAAACATAATAATGCCTTCACTGATGTCTATATTAAAAGAGTATATTATATGCATTTACCTGAGGTTGCTAGTATGAATAAATAAAGATATTGAATGTGTGAAACAGGTACCTTTGCAACAACTGCAGTACATCTTGTTCATGTCTTGAAAGGGAACAGCCAAATTCAGGTGATAGATTGTGTCAGTCAGGCTAATCATATATGCCAAGACATTGAGGAATTAACAGATAACACAGTCACAACAAATAGTAAAATTTGGTATTATAAAGTCAAATGGTTTAATTAACTGATTTTTCTTTTGGCTGTTTATAACCTCAGCTCAAACAATACAATACAATTTATTTTTTTGTATAGCCCAAAATCACACAAGATGTACCGCAATGGGCTTTAACAGGCCCAGCCTCGACTCTCTAAGAAGACAAGAAAAAAATAACAAAAAAACCCTTGTAGGAAAAAAATGGAAGAAACTTTGGGAAGAAAGGGGTTCAATACAATACAGTACAATACACAGAACAGAACAAATCCTCAGTACAGTATAAAAATAAAAATTTTAGAAGTACAGAGTAGAATTTAATACTAGATAATATCACATAATATGATTTGGATTTGTTTAGAGTCCTGGAGACCTCCTTCATCAAGCTGCCTCCCCATTTTGTCATTCCACAGCTGAAATAGCGCTTATCTGATGAAAGGACCCCCCATTCCCACAATTCCTGCGATCCTCCATCAGGTATGACTTTACCTTAGGCAGGCAAAACAACTTGGCAGGTGGGTCACCAAGTGCCACATTTGAGTACTGAGAAGAGAAACAGAATAGGTGAGGGTTAGTATCAAATTATAGCTATCATGTTACTTAAAATAAAGCGTTATATAATCATATCCTTGACATCTTCTAACTTTCAACTTTCATTGGAACAACCAGATGTGTTGTGGAAGAGAGATTGGCTGACACAAGCAACAGTTTATAGTATTTGGAAGGACCAATTATTAGCTTCTTTCCAAAGGGGACGTGTACTATGGGAGCTGTCCAGTGAAGTACTAAAACATCTCAGGAGGATCAGCTTTTTCGTGTGCTCACCTCATCGTATTGTTAATCATATTATTATTTTCCAGTAAACCCTACCAGGATGTTTAGCACATCTCCTTTCATGATGCTCCACACCCCGCATTTTATTGGGGCTGCAACTAATGATTATTTTGGTAGTCGACTAATCGTTCAATTTTTTTTTCGATTAGTCACGAGTATTTCATGCCTGGGCTCCAGTGCATGTCTTACCAAATCTGCTCATGTCTGTCCACCTGTGAATGTCACCAAGATTTCTCTGCATTAACATGATTAAAATTAATAATAATCACGTTAAATTAACAAACAGTGAAATATATGAATTTTAAAATAATCAGATGTTTTTATATTAGTGTGACCATCACAATAAAAAAGAAATACATTAAACAATACAAACTAAAGTGTACATAGACTTTAAACAAAAAAAATGCATTTAACTTAACCAAAAATGGCCACTGGTGTGTTTTAAAGTCCAAAAGTTTAAATAAAGCTTCAATACAAATAAAATAAAACAATAATGTACAGGTTATAAAAGATTCAGTTCATATATTCCTGATTGCAGTGCAGGAGCGTGAGCATTTCGAAATGCTCTGGTGTGAGGCTGTCTCTCTTCTTTGAGACAATGTTCCCAGCTGCTGAGAAGAGACACTCAGAGGGAGTAGAGGTAGCAGGAATACATAGGAATGATTTTGCAGACAGAGAAAAATGTTTTAATCATCACACTCTGAAGTAAAAGTGTTGTAGTTTATTACATCATGTACTATATTATGCCAAAATAAAAAAAATAACGTACTAAAATATGTAACAAGCTGATTACATATATTCTGTACTCCAAAACACAAGTTACCTAACGTTAGTTAGAGATGGTTTACTATTCATATGAACTCAAATATCATACAAAAAAAGAAGAAAGAAAAAACTAGGACGGCTCAGCTACTCCTATTCACTCGTTTGCTATAGCTCCAAACACGTTAGCAAACATAACTGAAGTTATATTCACTTAACCCTTAAACCGCCACAACCGGCTAAAGTTGTATCTCAGTGCAATTTGGCAGCACGCCGGAGCCGAGTATATTCAGCGATGTATATTCATTGAATGCTGCAACCAGCTGTAGTTGTGTCTCAGTGCAATTTGCCAGCATGAACGGGGGAAATATACTCGGTGACGTATATTCATTGAACCCCGCAACTGGCTATATTTGCTTCATAGAGCAATTTGGCAGCACGCTGGAGCTGATCAGTCAGTGCCGTATGTTCGTTGAGCAGCCAGCTCATGAGCACTGCTGGCCCCGGAAGAACTACAGTGCCACTGTCTCTGGGATTCAGCCGCTGTACTAGATGAGCCTGTAATCATCAGCATTTACCTCTGTGTGTTTGCGTGCAGCCAGTTCATGCGCAGTTGGCTCGGTGATTTACTGAATTTCATAAATGGCGACAGTTGCACCATGAACATAAAATAATAGATTGTTGCAGTAGGTTTTTTATAGTTTTTACTGTTCATTTGCAGTGTGTAAAATGATCAGTGTTGTAGTAATTGTGATGCTCTTTGCATGAAAAAAAATGTGTTCATTTAACATTTCATATTTTCTTTGTGAATTGTGATGTTTACTTAAAAAGTGCAGCTAAAAAGTATTTGGCTTCCAGGGGTGCATTGACCCCAAAGTATGTGTCGGTTTAAGAGTTAATTATCATTGTTGAAACCTTGATATACACATTATAGTACAAACATCAACATTAACACGTAGCAAAAACTAAAACTTACCTCTCAAGAGACGGCAGCATCATGGCTCCAGGATGCTTTCATTTCAGATGCTCATGCATCGCAGTGGTGCTGCCGTGAAAAGAAAGCTCCGTAACTAATCTGCATTCAACTTCAACTTTGCTGTGGTATAGAAATTACATTTTCTATGCGATCCTGCTAATTTCTGCCTGACAACCTTGCACTACGTGCCTGTGATTTAAGAGAAAATTATTCTGAGAAATGTGGACGCTGCCCTTCCGTGCTTAACGGGCAGAAGGACCAAACAATTCCCAAGTCCAAAACTTAACATGAAGAGGGCAGTACATCTTCTTAGATATAAACCCTCCACCTTCTTAAAATAATTCAGCACAAAAGCAACCTTGAATGTTGCGGGGTTTTAGTCACCTGAACTCACCTTAAGGGACAGTAAGTAGTTGTGCAGCACAATTTTACAAAAAGAGTTTTGCTTCGATGGCGCCGATCACACTCATTCAGAAAGATTTCCACTCTCCCAGGAGCCGACGGGGCACTCAGAGTGTCACAAACAGTGCGAGAAGAGAGGACGCCGCCCGAAACTGCGAAGCTCTTGACCCGGCAGAGCAGCCCGACATTCCGCGCCTCTGAGCATCCACTTTGTTCTCATGACCTCTTGTCACTGAAGGCGGTGTCGTCTTCACATTGTTTACAGCTCGGCGCAGTTAAAAAGTAGAAAGACGCAAAGCTGTTTTCCTCATCTCTTCTACCATCAAGTACTGCCAATTGAAAAAAAGTTACAATGTGTCAGTTTCTGCAACAGTCACGTGGACAAATAAATAAACCTTCTCTGTTAGAATGCACCTGGCGGACTGATTGCTCAGCACTGTAGTCCAGAGAGGAGGGCTGGGAGAGGGCGATGCGGGGTGCACTTCTATGGGATAGATCGGCGTGTTTGTGTTTACGTCTTTTCAATATCAGTAAAATAACTCTCACATAAATAATAACAATTCGTAAAGACGATATAAAAATGGCGCCCACAAACGAAGTGATTAGTTCCTGCATTATAATATGTTCTGTGGTCATATGCAATTGTCGTTTCGTATGGTCATACTTAATTTCCGTTTCAAACGTGAAAAGAATTTTATATATATTGATTTTAGAGATGGTAAAAATATTGTGTCCTGTAAGATTGTTTGACTGTCTTTTAAGGGTGCCTTTAAAAGTAACATCTGAGCCTGTCTTTTGGCTTGATGCCATTCTCTAAGTACTGTAAGTGCTGAACCACTGGATTTCTAATTGTTTTTTTAGTAATTGATTGTAACCGGTGAACACAGCAAAGCATATATAAAGATTTAGTTGAGGATTTGCTCTCCATATCTAACCAAGAGGTGCAAGTTCATTTTAGTTTGATACCACCCATGGTACTTATATTTGTAACCCTTTTCTAAAAATGAAAGTTTAGTGATGCCATGCACCACAGTTTTAAATTTTAATTGCATAATTCTAGCTATTTTGCTGGTTTGTCTCATATTTGATCACTGTTCATTTTTAGGTAGGTTGTGAAGTTATCTCAGAATCAAGCTCTACTTATATTATTAAATGGTCTTTATTTTTTCTTGCTTAAAGAAAATTTTCACATAAATTTTTAAATTCATAAACCTTTATTTGTATTGCCTAACCATCTAGTAAATTTGTTTATTGTGTTAGCAAATGTACTGATTATCTTCATTGTACTATTTAGACAACACAGCATTTCTATTATTTCAGTTTATAAAGTGCCAAACAGACACTTGATGTAACCAGTTAACCACACTTGTTAGTCTTGGTTTTGATAGAATAGCAAGAAAATGAACAGACTTCATTTATATTCAGTTTTATTTTGTTGTTTATTATGGTTTTTCATAATCAAAGTATTATTATTAGTTACGCATTTTTGTAATAATACTATATGTACTAATCTATACTAATAAAAGGCAAAGCCCTCACTGACTCATCACTAATTCTCCAACTTCCCGTATAGGTACAAGGCTGAAATTTGGCAGGCTTATTCCTTGCAGCTTACTTACAAAAGTTAAGCAGGTTTCATTTCGAAATTCTACACGTAACGGTCATAATGGTCGACAACGTCCGCCATGTTGAACTTTCTTATTTATGGCCCCATCTTCACGAAATTTGGTAGGCGGCTTCCCTGCGCTAACCGAAATCGATGTACTTACTTATTTCGATGGTATGACGCCACTGTCGGCCGCCATATTGAACTTTCCAACGTCTCCAATTTTCAAACTTCCCGTGTAGGTAGAAGGCTGACCCCATCTTCACGAAATTTGGTAGGTGGCTTCCCTGCGCTAACCAAAACCGATGTACGTACTTATTTCGGTGGTATGATGCCACTGTCGGCCGCCATATTGGATTTTCCAAACGTCACTAATTCTCCAATTTCCCGTGCAGGTAGAAGGCTGAAATTTGGCAGGCCCATTCCTTACAGCTTACTTACAAAAGTTAAGCAGGTTTCATTACGAAATTCTATGCGTAACGGTCAACAACGTCCGCCATATTGAACTTTCTTATTCATGGCCCCATCTTCACGAAATTTGGTAGGCGGCTTCCTTGCACTAACCGAAACCAATGTACATACTTATTTCGGTGGTATGACGCCACTGTCAGCCACCATATTGAACTTTCCAACGTCACTAATTCTCCAACTTCCCATGTAGGTAGAAGGCTGAAATTTTTTACTTATTTCGGTGGTATGATGCCACTGTCGGCCGCCATATTGAACTTTTAATGGAAACCGATATCCGTACTTATTTCGTTGGTATGACACCACTGTCAGCCGCCATATTGAACTTTCCAACATCACTAATTCTCCAACTTCCCGTGTAGGTAGAAGACGGAAATTTGGCAGGCTTATTCCTTACAGCTTACTTGCAAAAGTTAAGCAGGTTTCATTTCGAAATTGTACGCGTAATGGTCATAACGTTCAACAACATCCGCCATGTTGAACTTATTTATGGCCCCATCTTCTCGAAATTTGGTAGGCGGCTTCCCTGAACTAACCGAAACCAATGTACGTACTTGTTTCGGTGGTATGATGCCACTGTCCACCACCATATTGAACTTTTCAACAGTCTTTGTTACTTATGGGCCCATCTTCAAGAAATTTGGTACTCGGGTTCCCAATGCTAACTGAATCCTACTTACATACATATATCAGTCCATAGTCTGCACCTCGGTCACCGTGTGAGGTGGCATTGGGTCCCCCACCCCAACGCCTCCCGCGTTGTTGGCTGCCTGCCTATATAAGGCTGTCCATCGCTCCAGTCTCTGCATTCCCTTCCTTGCTTCGCCATGGGATTCACGTCTCCCTACTGATAACTACAGCCTTTTTGTTTAATCCACGGCTTCTCCACTGTTTTAATGTTTGTTTATTACAATTATAGTTATTGTGTAGGTATTTTAGACTTACTTTACATTGTTCAGGTACCCATTTCCTTTATCATTCCAACCGTACCCGCATTAACATGTCTATCGAGATGATCACTATCGATCAAAGAACTGTCACTTACTGAGTGGTTTCCATGCCCGGAGATGGCACCTACCTTTTCCATTCTCTGTGTTACATATTGCACGGCTATATCAGGCTCACTTTTGATATATAGAGGAACATTCTGTCTTATGTATTGAATGACTGGGACAGGTTCAAGGTGTGGACTGATGACGGTACAGGAGATAATTATACTACACAGGAGCACTATAAGAGTGAAATGCTTAAGCCCTTCACCTATGGTTCTGCATGTGAGTTGATGGCTGCCGCTGAATTGTTCGGTTGTCGCTTTCAAGTGTATCGAAATGGCTAAATATTTTACACCTTTCGAAACCGCCAATGCCTCATAAACATCTTAGATTGACAGGTGACGATTTCAGTAGTGGACACTTTGATGTTTATGAATGTTTAAACTCTCAAAAGCTGGATGTGAAGTTATCGATGAAGCCGGTTGTATGCTTACAACGCTTGACAGATGCCGAATGTCACTTCAACACAACAAGTCCTACAAATACTGTCGTAATTGAAACAAACCATGAAACTCAAACCGATTATGACAGCAGCAATCCAAGCTGTGAGATTTGAGACAAGATTACTGTTCACATGGCCAACTGTACGTTACATGCTCAAGAGTAAGCTCAGCGCACAGCTTGGTCATGTTACAACCGGAGAGCCAAACTGACAACATGGTATACAAAAAGATCCTTAACAAATAATTATTGGCATATTTTCCCTCAGTTTAAAAAGGTTTAATTTTCTTCTTAATAAAAATTTTAATGCTGTACTTCGCCGCTGCGAAGCGCGGGTATTTTGCTAGTCCTTAATAAAAGAAAAAATACTTTTAAAGATATGTATTTTTTTATGTAGGTATGTGTATTTTCGTACAGGGGCTTTCTCATTCCCTCTCATTCCCCCTCCTTCCTTTTCAAATTAATATCTTTATATTAAACTAAGTAAGACACTTAGATGCCAGTGGCTGAGCAAAACATATGGTTACTCATTTTCAGAATTTGACCTGCAGATATTCATGCTTTTTGCACCAGCCTTAGTTTGGGAACACACTGCCTTATGTTATACGTAAAGCAGTATGTCCCATTATTATGTTTATGTGATACCTAAAGTAACTAAACTTTATCATTAATAGGCAGCAACACTATGGAAGCACATTTAACATGTGTTATACATCTTGAAATCCTTAATTCTATTATAAAACTTAAAAATGAAAATGTAGAGAAATTATCCAGTTACAGACAGAAATCCTCTTTATCAAATTAAGTAGTATTAAATGTGGATTTTCACAGTTGGAATACACTGCAGTGCCACTTAAGTGCCCAGTGATAAAAATGACTGATCTGCAATGCAGGCCTCTGCCATCATTGCCCAATTTTGCAGCTAAAAAAAGTTTATGCTGTCCACAAATTTTTAATTCAATTAGGCCTCTTTTCTCCAGAGATCTAACAAGTACAGTCTAATTACATACTCTGTTCCTCTGAGTTTACAGACGTGAAATACATTTTAAAAAAAAAAAAGCATCTGTTGCACAAAGAGTAAAGGTGTTGTTGCTTTAAGCAAACACTGGCTGTGCTGGTTAACAGTACCCATGTGTCTAAAAAACAGTTTTTATACTGCATCTCATAAACCTCTTCTTTCATGCGCTCTAATTAAAGCAAAACATACCTAACATAGTGCAAAGCATTAGAATGGAATAATCTCTTGTGTATTTATCAGTGCTGTACACATTATATTTTTATGGAAAATTTGCTGGAAAGGTTTCAAAAAACTTTATATAACTTATTAGCGGCTATAACTTGAAGATGTTAGTCATAGCACACATAACTTTATAATGTGTTAACAAAAGCAGTGTACTTTTGCCCATTTTTGACTACTGAAGCAGGAAGCAGTTTGTAGCCTTTTTAGGCATTTAAAAGAAAAGGTTTCAGTTTTTTTGTAAATGAGTACAAGATTTCACACTGATGGAAGAAGTGGAGGCATGTATTGTTTTCTTAATTAAATTAGAAGGTTGTGGTTTTTGCTTAGTTTGTCATTATATTGTTTACATACTGATATGACTAATTTAACCATTGTGCTGATAGAGGATGTACTGACCATTAGCCTCATTTTTATCTATTTTTAGATTTTTAAGCCTAATGATTGTTTTTTTTTTTAATTCCACTATCTTCATGTGTTAACTTTATCTTCAAGGCCTCTTACAACTTGCAAATCAATTTGAAGCCATAACAACTCTTTAAAATGTTTTATAATTAGTTTACTTAGCCTTTCCATTCACTTATTATTACCTGCTTTTTTTGTTTTTGTTTATTTCTAATAAGAATGAGGTGGTATGGCAGGCTGCGTAGGTGGTGTTAGTGCCATATAATGAGCACAGAAAGCCACTGATAGTCACA
Source organism: Polypterus senegalus (assembly GCF_016835505.1). NCBI lineage: Eukaryota > Metazoa > Chordata > Cladistia > Polypteriformes > Polypteridae > Polypterus > Polypterus senegalus. The sequence goes on along the minus strand of NC_053160.1, from coordinate 39,920,451 downwards.
GAGCACAAGCTTTGAGATACCTTATCTTACCTTACTGAAGCGATCTTTGATAGACTGGCTTCTTTCCTCCAGCCCAGGTGTTTATGCATTGAGCTCATATTACTTGTTTCATTTCCAGTTGTATCTGGCTTTTACGGTGTACTCCATGGACATAGTCTTCTCTTTTGATGTGGTTGTCTTTTTCCAAGATTTTTTTACTAGAAGCTGGTATGAGGTGCTCTCTGTTAAGAAATAGAATATACTTGATGTGATTAAATAGCATTAGTAAAAATCTTGATTTGGTAGAACTTCATCATTTAAATCTGAAATTCAATTTTATATGTTCAAATTGGACCACTTTGTAATTAAAGTTAACAGACAGGCACACAAACAGTCAGCCATTGTCCACAGATTTTTCTTTATTTACCCCAAAGGGAAATATTTATATAAAAATTGTATTTTCAGAACTTCTATTCAATTGAACAGCTTTATTTTTATAATACAGTAATCCCTCCTCCATCGCGGGGGTTGCGTTCCAGACCCCCCCGCGATAGGTGAAAATCCGCAAAGTAGAAACCATATGTTTCTATGGTTATTTTATAATTTTTAAGCCCTTATAAACTCTCCCACACTGTTTATAAATATTCCCCGCAGAGTTATACAGCATAATCCCTTTGTATTCTCTTAGATATTAGGTAAGATTCATTGAAATTATGTATATAAACACACTGTTTATATACAGTAAAACCTAAATATTATTTTAAAGATATCGAGTGTCTCCGATATCACATGTTACATCCATTACGATAGACATGCCACCAGCAATAAATACGTACAATGCAACAAAAATAGTATACAGTAAATGTGTGTACAGTGACACTAAACGCACGTACATGTACTAAGTACTGTAAGTAGAAAATTAATTATGGTTACTCACCAACAATGACACGATGACTTGTCCGATAACAATGAGTTTTATTTTACTGAACAACAAAGGAGAGCGTTACAGTTCTTAAAAAGTAGCCACTTCAGGCGATTGTGTAGCACTGCCGTTGTTCTTCTTCTGGCAGTCTTCAATCCAAATCCCTAAAGCAGATTCCATCCAGACTACTGCCTTATTACATCCACTTACAACTCGTTTTGCACCCTGGTTAAAAGGACACTGCGGCCGTAGATCTTATATTCCTTTCCTACTTTTTAAATAAAAAGAATCGTAGCCTTCAACAAATCCAAAACGTTTACCTTTTCGGCAATTGTTAACATCTTCCGTTTGCGCTTGGGCACGGCCCCTGAAGCAGTAGCAGTTCGTTTTGGAGTCATAATGAAGGGCTTGACTATGCACAAATAAAAAAAAAAAAGCACAAAAGTTAACTCTTTACACAGCGAAACACGTTAGTGCTGAATGAGCGAGACGAGCCTTCCTGGTTAACACTACATTCAGCAAGCAGGAACCTAACTGCATGCTCTGATTGGTTAGCTTCTCAGTCATCCGCCAATAGCGTCCCTTGTATGAAATCAACTGGGCAAACCAACTGAGGAAGCATGTACAGGAAGTAAAAAGACGCATTGTCCGCAGAACCCGCGAAAAATCTGCGTTATATATTTAGTTATGGTTTTATATAAAATCCGCGATAGAGCGAAACCGCGAAAGTCAAAGCGCGATATAGCGAGGGATTACTGTAGTTTTTTTATTTCAATACAATGAATTACACCAGAAAAATTGACTCTACAGACATTCTAAAAGGTGGGACAGTTAAATAAAGCATAATAAATGTCTTCAAAGTTTTTTTTAAATGTTTTGAACAGTTCCTTACAATGTAGAATTTGATTTTGTTTCTAATTGTAATAGTACATTTTTATCTCTCTGTGTTACAATAGTGTGTGAGGCCTCTTCCAATTGAGCAAGATAAGAAGATATGCAAGCAATATAATAAGGTATCACAATAAGCTGTTCATAGGTTAAATGAAAAGACAGTTCCCCCTTAGGGATTGATAAAGCATATCAAATCAAAAAATAAGCAAAGTAGTTTAAGTTTTATTCCCAATGATTATGTTAGAATTATTGTGAAGACAAAGTTATTAGAAGGATAAATGAAAATTGTATTCCAGTAAGGTCTTTGAATGGGACATTCCCAAAACAAGTGACCCAGTGTGGCTGGTATGTGAGGACACGATTCACAGTTAAGTCTTCACCCCGGCACATGTTTGCGATGGACAGTTTTGAGTAGGCTTAGATCATGTTTCACACAAATTGATGAGAATTGTATTTTATCAATATCCATATTTTATCTGATTTATGTAACTGAAAGATACTTTATGAGCAGTACCTTAAATTATCTACGTGTGCAATCTTTGCAGGAAGCTTTTGTAGACTAGAGATGCTTCCTGCACATTTATTATTACAAGATATTATGGTCTCCACAGCAGATATTGAAGAAAGATTGGTACCTGCAGTACAGGAGATGTGCTGAGGAATGGTTTAAAGTTAGGTGTTGCATATTTGGATACAAACATATTGTCATCATAAAAAACTCTAAAAGTCGCAGTAGTAAGTGCCTGCTACATGTTATAAATTGTGTGGTTTGAGGAAGTTGGAAATTTATGATTGTCTTAGAAGTGAAATTGGCAGTAAGAATTCAGCCTTACAGTTTTTCTTATATTGGTACCGTATTCTGAGTGAGTGTTGAACCATCTGATTTCTACATACAGTATTCAGCTATTTATAGTGCTGTTTGGGACACAAAGTAAAGCATACTGGGTGGTGTTACAACAGAATGTCCTCTCTTTGACTCATCAACCCAGTATAATTTAATTTATTTTTGAATCCATCTATAGTCTCATTATACATTTTATTTAATCATATGCAAGGCTGGATCTTTCCTGCTAAGTGCTCCTGGGCATGATTGTTTCAAGATCAATGCCAATCAGTTCAGAGAGTTTGCTAAAAGATTATTTTTCCCCCAATAGCTTTAAATTATTTGTGTTTACTGAAAACAACAGGTCCAAATATTCATTGTCTCCATGGCCAATAGATTTACAAGACTGACGCTACTAGAGACCATAGTTAGGGTACACATGATAGTTTAACTTGGAGCTATGGGTTCTGTTTTTTAAGTCCTGTCTGGGACATTTTAATTTAATTAGTTATATGTCAAAAAATTATTTAACATGAATGAGGAACTCTGAAAACATTTGGGCTTCCAATTGTCCCAAAGTCACATACCCAGTGTATAACTTGGCAGTGTTCACAAGCCAGTACTGGAATTGAAAGTTAAGCAGTGCTGTTCCGAACTATATTTTAGATCTCTGAAGAACTTAAATCATGGCCTCTTTGTATTTCAGATGAATAAAATTATAAATTGGGTCTAATTTTTTTAACAAATGATTTTTTTAATATGCATGATCTGAAAAATTATAGGTTTAGTTTGTTCATTTTTAACAATGTTAATTCTCAGAGCTAATAATGTCTTGATTAACAAGTTCTTTCAAGCTGCTAAAACTATAGACTTAAGCTTTGAGACAGCTTTACTCTTCATATAGGTCAAAAATTATTTGTAGAAGGGATTCTACATTTTGTGGCATGATAGCACAGTTGGTAGCGCTGCTGCCTTGCAGTTTGGAGACCCGGGTTCGCTTCCCGGGTCCTCCCTGCGTGGACTTTGCATGTTCTCCCCATGTCTGCGTGGGTTTCCTCCGGGCGCTCCGGTTTCCTCCCACAGTCCAAAGACATGCAGGTTAGGTGGATTCTAAATTGGCCATGGTGTGTGCTTGGTGTGTGTGTGTGCACCCTGCGGTGGGCTGGTGCATCTGATTAATTTAACACAATTTCTATTAGAAATTTACAGATATATCAGTAGACATAGAGCATGCCCTCCCAATTGTTGTATGAATAATTTCCGGAATAAAAACTGTATTATACCAGTATCTCATAACATGGTGGTACTATATAAGAAAGATCGATGCAGACTTTATTTCTTAAGAGACTATGTTCCTTTAATGTGGGTAATGACATCTTTAACAAATTCTGCAATTTTGCGATGGCCAGTGTGGTTTTCCACACTATGATATGCTGGCCTGGTAACATCACTTCAAGAGAGTCCCACCAAATCAACAAAGTAGTTAAAGGGGCAGGAACAGCTATGGGGTGCACTCTGGATCCCCTGGAGGTAGTAGCAAAGGAGAGAATTAAAACAAAACGGAGTGTCATTATTAACAATGCTGCACATACTCTTTCTGACACACTAACATTTAGGACTTTCTCCAAATGAATTATTCAGCAGTAGTGTGTCAAAAAATGCTACTGGAGCTCCTTTATACCAATAGTAATACATGTGCATAATGCTTCACTGTGACTAGAACTGCCAAGTCAGAAGTTTTACTTCCTTTTTAATTTTCTTCCATTTTTGTCATGTTGGTGTGTGTTTGTTTATATGTGTGTGTATTCATGTATTTAATGAGCTTCTGTAAAAAGCCAGATTTAAAATAAAGTTCTGTCTCTTTATTAAGGATTGCTTAACTTGATTGGCTTAAGGTTCAGTATTTAACTAGGCCACACCAGATCATTGACTTATTTTTGGTTATCTCTGTGTGTCTTTGGTTGCATGGTTTGGGTCGTTGTCCTGCTTGAAGGTGAAATCTCTTCCATGTCTCTGATCTGTTGCAAACTGCAGTGGGTTTTCTTCCATAATGTCTCAGTATTTTGTTGAATCCATTTTTCCATTAGAATCTGTATATCTTTAAATCTCTAGGCTGACAATGTAAGCTGGTTGTATGAATATACAGTAGGGATGGTTCGAAGTTTAAACACAAATTCAAAAATCAGTTGTAAATACTGTCTTGTGAGATATGTTGATTTTCTAGTTTCTGCAAGGCAGCACTACAGATTTTTGCACTTATGCTTGCACATTTTGCACTTAGTAATTTGTAACCTTTCCACTTATCAGTTTTTTACATAGTGTTGGTTATGTATTCAAATATAGTCAAATTCTTTTGTCACAAAATTGTTACTCCATGCATTCATTTTATAGGTATGTGATGTCTGGTTTATTTCTAGCTTGTCTGTGGACAGCATCACCATGTTGATTTCTAAACAGTTGTGTTCATTTTATCTGTATTATGCAGTTATGAAAGAATGAAATCTGCCATATCTGTGCAAGAGCTGAAGAGCTAGGGCCTGTTTGGAAAGTATTTCAAGGGATTCCATCTGCAAAGGGATTTTTTTAACATTTTCTTCTGGTTTGTTTAAGACAAGCAACAAGCATGTTTTCCTTTCTCATATAATTTTAATTGAGACGACTGTTCTTACGACCTTCTCTTACATACAGTAAGCGTTTTGAATCACATGATGATATGAATCTAATAAATACACAATTTATTAAATAATTATACTGTCAATTACATGAAGAAAGTATTAATAGTCCACACTGTAGTGTATAACTAAATTCAGATGTCAAGTTAATTTTTTGTAGTGTCTTTTGTTTTCAGCTTTTCATAACATTAAATATCACAATATTTTCCATTAAGCTTCATGACCGAATAAATATAATAAAATAAAATAGCAAATAAAAAATAATGCGTAATAAAAGAAAAATCTAAAGTAAAATAGTTTTGCTGGACATTTTTAGGGATTTAATGTATTTTTTTTCCTAGTAGCTCCATTTAATTTTGTACTCTCATCCAAATACAGACAAAGAGAACCTCTCGCAAGCACACAATTAAGCCTAAATAAAGAGATAATGTGAAGGCTAGTTAGCTCCTGACAGTTCCTGTTAATAACACTGACATGAATTGTATGTGCTAAATTGGTAGTTGGTCAAAGCCTAATCCTTGGTCTCGTATAATCTAAAGGTCATCAGACTAGGCCACCTAGTTAAAGTTTATTCATGAAGAACTGGCTAAGAACCTGTGTGTGAGGGCACATGTGAGTTTAAAGGGATCCATCTATATTATGTCAGGTCATCTGTTCTTTTTATTTTTTCTCACTTTTTTTTTCTTCAAACTTCAAAGGAAAATGATAAAGTACCGCCGTAACACTGGTAACCAAGCAGTCTTTGGTCAATAGATCAACAACCAATTATCAATTTGACAGAGAATCTTGCTGCTTGCGTTAGGGTCGTCCACAGCATAACTTGTACATGACTGTTTTGTTACAAGATAATTACAGAGCAGGAGAGGAAGATTCTCATATTGTACAATGTAATAAAATTAAACATATTTTAAGGAGAATTGCATTTTCACATACACTGTTTTAATAATTCTGTATATGTGTATAAAATATGGATAATGTTAATAGAATATGAATAGATTTAGTATCACTAAAAAACTAAACTAATTTTCCTATTCTTTTTAATCCCAAAAACCATTTGATAATAAACCATGCAGAGTTCAATCACAATACAGGAAACAGTTTTACAATCATAAATTAAAGAGGCATTAGTAGTACATTTTATAGGCTGCCCATACTGTTTATTTTAGTGGGATTGATTTTTCCCCTGAAGGTATCTTTGTATAAAATATCTTTTGGTACCAGAAATTAAAGGATTGCTTCTAAAAATGAACCAAAAGAAAAAGGATGTTTCTGAACAGATCTTGACTCGGCCAATGTAAATCAACATTTAGAAACATTTCAAAGTCTTACCATTTAAACAGTTTTGTTTTTCTTCATGTTTTAAGGGAGGGAAGGTAACATTTTGTGTGTGCACATGACTCAGCTTTCCCACACATCTCAGTCAGTATGCCTGAACCTTGACCTGGAGAGACCACCATCTATTGGGGTGAGAGGGTAATTCAATCTCCATGCCTATTCAATGTGGGGTTTCTTTTGAGGAAGGACCTCCAGTTGCGGTAAATCCTGCCTCATTGTTCAACCAGTGTGCAGTGTGCATAGCTATCCAACAGGGACTAAGTCAAGACTTCCGAACTCAATTCACATGTGACCTGTGTCGGATTTAATCTCTGATTTGTGGTGATCAGATTCAGAGACATTTCTGAAGTCGACATAAGCTTGAATCCATGATATGTTGTAATGAAAGTCATTCTTCATGCTATCTGTGTGGACAATAATTAATTCCTATATTTAATGATATATTATTACAAGCAACATAACTTGGAGCCGCTATTATGTTATTTGGCTGTAGGAAGATGTGTACAATGAGGAATCATAGGAAGAGCTTTTCCTGAACCCTGTTTAATGTTTAATTCATATGGTACCTTGGCCTTACTATAAAACATATGTTATGAAGTTGTTATTATATATGACATATTATATTCATACTGTGTTTGTATATGTGTGTGTGTGTGTATATATATATATATATATATATATATATATATATATATATATATATATATATATATATATATATGTGTGTGTGTATATATATATGTGTATATGTATGTGTGTATATATATATATATATGTGTATATATATATATATATATATATATATATATATATATATATATATATATATCTATCACATAGAGTATGATATATATTCACACAGATACACAACTGCATAAACCTTGGGTATGTTTCTAGTTTGGGTGCAACAAGGAGAACTCTTTATCATTTCCGTGACTGACAAATTATATTACAGTTACTCTAGGCAAAGATACATAATTGCGGAGCCCATGACGTAAAAATGCTTCTGCATTACATATGTGGCTTTTTATTAAATTATGAGACAATTTTGTTTTGTTTTTTGTGCAAGTACAGAAATCACACAAGTCTGAAATAAATAATCTGGCCAATGCCTATAACTGAAACACAATGAATTACAGTCTTCTATAAGTTGACATGTTGATATTCCTCTGTGTTTGTACTATAATGAGTGATGCCAAGCCTTCCTGGACTTTGCTACACTGCCGCATGAGAATAAAAAAAGACAGTATTGCAGATAGTGTGGTAAAACAGTTAATAGAACCATGGCATCAAGCCAGGTACTCATTCAAATCACCAAATCCAGATGTCTGCTGTCAGACAATTTGGCAGTGCTAATAAACTAAGTTACTGTTAATCTGCAAAAAGGTCAGACAAAACACAGTTTTCCTATTACAGGCATAATGCAGTACTTCTTCTGTGTCGAACTTCATCAGCTCTGAGATGTTAAGTAACCTGAGGTGTCTGGCTAGTCTAGATGACAGTTTATATTGAACTTCAGATTATACACCAAGTATAAAACAAGTCTTTGAGCCATTTATTTTCATACAAACAATTATTGTTCGTGATTTATAAGACAAAATTCCAGTTTTAAATTTTTAAGCACTAGGAGTTTAGAAACATTTTCTATTATATTACAGCATTATGTATTGTTTTAATTACTATATAGCATTTTTTAAAAGGGTAAAGCAATTAAATTTTATTTCTGGAGTGCTTTTTTTACAGTCATCACTGTTTGAATTACTTCTTTAATAAACGCAACGCACTTTAATAAAATAAACATAATACTGATTGATCTAAAATGTAAATGTGAATGAAATCTACATACTTCATGCTGTTTTTATTAGTGTATTGATTATTTCAGAATTTGATAGAACATATGTTGTTTCAGAATAACTACTGCAAATGGAATAAAGTTAAAAGTGCACAAGAAACTGTTACAGCAAATATAATTAATCAAGGGGTACTCTATGGATATATACAATGCAAGTACAAATGTGAATTTTATCATAGTAAAATTATTTCAAAAGAATAAAATGTTTGATTTAGTCTGCATGTCTTGCACAGTATTTTGTTTTTGTTGTCTTCCATTATTCTCTCTAGCCTTCCTTTTGATGTAGTTGACCTCACAGGGTCACTTTTCTTTTGGTGTGAAAGATGCCTGTTCCTCCCACTTGACACAGGTCTCTACTCTGATTCTGATATTGTAAACGTCCTAGCTGAAATGTTTAATTTCATCAGAAGTTGCTTCTTATACCATGGCTATGCCTTATGTTTTAGCACAGTGATTAAGAATATGGTTGAGGAAGTGCAAAATTACATTTCTCTGTCCTGGCAAGTCTGTGACTTGGTTACATTTTTCACTTTAAATTCTTAATCATAATAATAGTATATTAATACAGTGAAACTCTGTTTTAGGCCAGCACTAGAAGAAAAAGCTGTAGTTCTTTAAAAAAAATTCTGTTTCACAAATTCCTTCAGATCATTCACTTCTTTAAATAAGTGCATTGTAGTCTTTAATCAATTGTCACACTTAACACTTTGCATGATTATAAAAGCTCCCAACAAATTATAAATAACACGATGAATATTAAATCTATAAATAGTCATAATTGTTTTGTAAGATTTTGATAAAGTAATAAAGTCAGCCATTTTATTATTATTGACTTAAGTTTATACTTCTTTATGTGATAAACATTCTCACTAGTTAAATGATTTGTGATGCTACACATTCCTAAATGGAAAGAATGCATGCTTGGCTTGAATATTCAGCTTCCTATACAATATAATAAACTGATAGACATATATTATATATTTTATAGTATTCCTAAGACTCTGCAAAGACTTTCTTAGCAGACCCTCAAATGTTTTTTTAAAAACAAAGAACATATCTGTCTCATTCAACCAGTAAGTTATGACATCTTCTCAAGTAAGCATCCCTTTGGTTAGCTAAAACTTAAACTATGCCATGTGATTCAACCCAGTTTTTTTCCATCCACTTCACTTTACTTCACTATCTTTTATCTTGTGCTGCTGATGGCCACTGTGGGTGCGTGTTTTGTTGGGCTGATCCTGTCTACTTATCCCAAGTACCTGTGTCACTCTTGGCATGCTGCAAATATGCAGCACATGTGTTTCTTCTGGGGTCTTCTCCAGTAAGCCATGCCTAGTATACCCAGTGACCTCTTCACGACATGCTCTGACAAACTCAATGAGCAACTGTTAATGTGGAGAAGTAACATAAATTGTTGAGCAACACACTTTATGAACCCAGAAATCTTCACACGGCAACACTTTTGCAGCTGTCTGCTTTTGAGAACGCTCTCAAGCCAAAGCTCATTGACCTTACAATGACATAAAAGATATGTGTTTACTGGTAAATCAAAAGCCTCTTCTGATGGCTTCATTCCCACTTTGCCACCACTATCTGATATGATGTTTGTAAAACCTCCATCACTGCAATTTTTCACTGTTCACTTTCACAGTCACTTCTACTTTCAATCATGAACAAGACCTCAAGGTTATCGGATTCCTCAGTTTTGAGTACAGAGCAGTCCAACCTTTTCAGTGAGGGATCCATAACCTCACATTTGAAGGTGCTAATTCTAATCCTAACCCCATTGCATTTTTCTTATAGCTATTGTGGTGTGCCCTAGAGACCAGGGGCAAATAAAGTCAAAAGTATTACATCATCCTTAAACAGCAGAGAGAATGTTTCACAGTAGGCCTCACGTAATGTTTTTCAATAAATACGCTGAACTAGAACGAGGACACTGAAATCCATTGGGTTGGTGTTCATGTGGTGACTAAATGACCCATATAGTTAGGTCATGTTCAGGTAAAAGAAGCCACATGAACCCACCATACTGGCTTAGCAGCAACATGGAAGAGATGATTGAGTTTGCCCAGCAAACCATTTTCCAAACTAGATCAGCACAATTATAGAGTCCTGTCAAGCCCTAGTCCAACTCAACAGCACTGTGTCACCAATTAACTTAACCTTCATTCCTCTGTAAAATAGTATGAAATGCCTAGGGGAAAATCTCTAAGAGACAAATACCACAAATACCAAACTTAAACATAAAATCCATAAAGAATCTGACCAGGCTCAAGATTTGAACCCAGTCTCTTTACAGTATGTTGAATGACCATTAAGCAGCTGCATACAGATGTTCAGTATGTTTTTTTTTGCTACAAATGTAAATATTAAAATATTTGCAAAAACTTAACTAAATTACAAACTTAAATATAAGTATATTCTACAGTACTTACTGTGGTCCTTAATAGGAAGATTTGTGTCAGGTAAATCTTTGCACATTTGTCTTGTTGCCTTTAATCACTCAGTAGCCTTGACAGTTTGTTTCCCTCCCATCCACCTGCTTGGTGTCGATGTCTGGTTTATGAGAGTTCATAGTCACTACAATATTTTCTAAATGGGGAAAGATGGAAATCGCAGTGGTGGTGTATACTGTATCCTTTCAAAGAGAGGTGTGATGAGTCTTGGTGATGAATCCAGACAGTAATATAAAGTGAAGTCTGCTGTGAAAGGCTGGAAAACAAACTGCAACTAGTTAATTTTATTAAATGTTCACTTTTCTTCTGTTCCAAACATGTACAGCAAATAAACAGGGCGTAACTGAGACTGAGACTGAGTGAATATGACTGGTCAATAAACAGATGACCCAACTAAATGTTTCTAAGTTGTGTCTAAAATAGTAAGGCTTTGACTGCTGACAGAAACTACTGTTCCACAGGAATAAGCAGTTACACACTTTCTGAATTACCTGCACTAGACATGGATTTGATGTATCATGTTATGGCAAACCCTTTTCAGTTTATTTTATAACTCATTTTCATTGTTCACTTGTTCTGTTTTGAAATTGCAGCAGAGTAGTTTTGTAGTTTATGTTTGGAAAATGTTTCCACCTGTTCTGAAAAGAAATTGCTTGTCCTGTGGGCAGAATTAAACTTGTCACAAGACAGACCTTAGTACAAAGCAGTGTTGAGGAAAATAAAAGACCCTGAAAAAGTAGCACATAAATACGCAGTTACACTGCCTTGCATCCAGAAAAACAGAATATATATTTTTATTTCTAAACAGTGATGTATACACTACATGTGTGAACTGATTGGTTGAGTCTTCTGTTTGTGCTGCCAATATCTACCACACAACAAATCACCATAATTAACAATTTTAAATTATCTCTACCATAAAAGAAGAGAGAAAATGAATGTGGTGAGCCATGTCTAAACTAGATTAACTCACCATTGAGTTGTGTGGTAATCATTAATAGCTGACTTCCTGCAAATATCTCAGTTTCTGCTTGTAGTGAGAAGTCAAACAAAATGACACCTTTTATTAGCTAACTAGAAAGTGTCAGAGGTGGCTGGGGTGGCGACCTGGCTGGGACGCCCAGGAGGATCGGAGGAGGGCTTGCGCCTTCCCCAGACCATCTGGGGGCGACTGCCCTGGTTCCTTTGGGGGCCACGGGTACAGAGCTTTGAAGCTCCACCCTGTAGGGGCCCGTGGTCGCCGCCAGGGGGCACCCCCATGCCTTTGGAGCCCCGGACCTCAGCACTTCCGCTACACCAGGAAGTGCTGGGGGGAAGAAGAGCAGGGACACCCAGAGTGCTTCCGGGGATGCAGCCGGCACTTCCGCCACACAGGGGCGTGTCGGCGGGTGATTGCCGCAACCCACCTAGAGCACATCCAGGTGATAATAAAAGGGGCCGCCTCCCTTCATTTGAGGCGAGAGTCGGGAGCGGAGAGGACTGAGCCGGATGTAAGGAGGCTAGGAGGTGGCCTGAAGGAAGGAAGGCATTGTGTGGCCAGGACTTTGCGGGTTTTGTGGTGCACTTAGGACTGCATATATTTGTAAATAAACATGTTTGTGGGTGACATGAACGTGTCCGCCTGTCTGTGTCTGGGCCAGCCTCCACAAAAGATTACAATATGCAAGCTTTCGAGGCAACTCGGGCCCCATCTTGCCTGAAGAAGGGGCCTGAGTTGCCTCGAAAGCTTGCATATTGTGATTTTTTTAGTTAACCAATAAAAGGTGTCATTTTACTTGACTTCTCACTACATTCATAATGGCTAACACGGTACAACACCTTAGTACTTCAGTTTCTGCTTGTAAAATAACAGTAGCTTTCCGCTTATACTTAGCAACTATGTCAATATGCAGGATTTTTACCCATTTTAGCCTGTTTCTGACTTTAATTTAGGTCCACTAAATAAAGCATTAGCTTTGAAAAACTATTCTTGTGAATTAACCTAAATCTTTTGGAGCAACTGTTGACTGTAACATAAGCGTATTAAAAGTAACCATGATTAAAAGTTTTAGGGACCTGGAAAGAAAAAATCAATGTCTATATGAATCCATAATATAAGTATATAAAGAACACGTAGCATGTGTGTACATTTGCATACAGTGCACAGTCTATTGTTTTTACCCTATTACATATCTGTCTAGCAAATTAAGTTGGAAGGTTTCTACATAGGAAGAAAATTTGAGTTAAAGGTAAATGGTATGGCGTTTGGTTTTATTTCATTCAAGAATCCTGTAACAGATTACCTGTTAACTCCACATTCACTGAATTGGAAACCAAAAGTTTTTCATATCTTATAAAGTCTGTATTTTTCCCCGCAGCATTCTTCTTATTTTGTCATATTTGGCCTTTTCACTAAATTAAACTGGTCTATCCAGCCAGTACACAAAGAACCCTAAACATATGATTTTTTCTTGTACTGATACTGCTGCTTTCTTTTCATTTCCATTCCTGGTTTCGAATACCTACTTCAACACTGACTGCTTCATTTTCACTGCATAAACCTTTTCCTGTTACTCTGATTTTTTTCTCACATACTAAAGATGTGTGTCCTTTAACTAACAAGTGTCTCTGTTATGAGGCAGTTTATGCTGCAGTTGAAGAATCCCTTTCAACGCTGGTTTCTGCCTTTTTAACAGTGATGCTGAGGTAGTATAGGATGTGGCTCCATTATGTCCTCCTATTAGAGAACCGTATGTCAAAGTGGATTTGGAAAAATATACTTTTTACCCACCAAATCTCACTCCACATGTCTTTCCTAAAATTATTTTTCAAAAAGACATGACATATTCTTCTGTGTATAAAAAACACCATCTACTATGTACTTAGAGTTAAGTGAAAAAGAAAGTAGGCCCCATGAAATGTGTTTTTTTAACATATGTGGACATATGAAGATTAGAACTTCATGTAAACAGAATCAACAGATAAAGGTGATACAATGTAACAAGCATTATGGTACATTTACATTTGTATTCCCTTGTGTAATTAAAATAAACATAATTGCAGTTTTGGCATGGGGGAAAAGTATGTACACCCTTACATCTATCACTACCTCAAGTACATGAAATTAGAAGTAGGTGCAAATGATTAGAACATCATTAGAGAGGACTTTTGATGGTTAAAGAAAATGCCTTCACCTGAAAGCGGCAATTAGATCCAAGGATGGACTTACATTTTCTATAGGTGGAAATTGTATATCTTTTCATTTTGCATTGAATAAATCATTGAAAAGTCCATTTTTATTTTTTTTTTCTCAGTTATATCTCCTTTATAAATGAAGATCAAATCTTGATATGTCTACATATATTAAAAAAAACACTTCGTGGGGTGCTCTTACTTTTCATATAACTGTATGTTCTTCATTTCAGGATAGACATGGCGTGTACAAATTAAAGCGTTTCCATTTTTGTGGATTTTTTACACATCTAGAAAGGCCATTTTTACTGTTGATCTGAGTAATTTTGAATTTATTGCTAAGTATCCATTTATAGGCAGAGGGGCAGGTTTACTCTGTGTTGTGCAGCTGCTTTATATCAGATGGTAAATGAAAATTAAAAGAAAGATTTAGTGAAATTTCATCAGGTTACTTAGAGATAAATTCATCCACATTTTCAAAAGAGTTCCTAATCTAAGTAGTTCATTTAAAGCAGAAAACGAGTCTTCAAATATTAAACATCTAATCAAACTATTTGAGTTGTCATGGCAACTTCCACAGAACAGGAGCACTGTGCCACGTACTGTGTGTACTTCAGCATGTTCTCTGATGTCAATGCCTGTCTTGAAATTAAAAGTGAAATGTATATTTACTCCCTTGCCAATTGTGATTTGTTTTTGTTTTGTCTGAAAAAATGCTGATGAAAAAAATGTGTTACACATGCAAAAGGCTTGCAAATATCAGAGCAAAATAAAGCACTTGATGTTCTTTTTTGATGTTTGTTACAGATATTCTCTTTTTGTTTATTTTCTTTTACTGATAAAAACTTTTTTTTTCTTAAGGCTGGAACAGTTCAAAGTTGGTACCTGTTTAATGTTGTTTTTGTTTTTTAATGCCTCGTGCTGTTGATAGTACTGCTGTTGCTGCATGTGAATTTTGTAATGAATCCATGTAGAAATACTTGTGAGCATTTTGGATGAGATATCTTTGGTTTTGTTGCTTCACCAAAGCAGCTGATTATAGGTTTCCTTGAAAGAAAAAAGGAAAATGCAGTTTTCACTTTTAATTCTTTATATCCTCATTAATGGAGTAAACATTGGCTCAAAAAATGCAAACTTACTCAAAGCAAGAGAAAACCTGCTAAGACAATGCTGGCAAACAATTCATTGTCTTATCTGTTGGTCTGTCTGATTATGTTTGACCGTTTGTAGATGCTCAAACTGCTATCATGCATTTTATACTCAAGACATTATCTCTTATTATCACTTAAGTTATTCCTATGGTTCATTTCCTCAGAGTAATATGCCAGCTTTGTAATAAGGCCTTTTTAAATATGTAAGTATTTAGGCTGGCCGAAATGGAGCACTAAACAGCAGTGACCTTATATCTGGTTTGGTAAGTATGATCAGATTTTATAAAGGAAAAAGAGCGTACACCAAATTATAAAGCAGTCAACGAGGAACAGTGAGTCTAAACATCTCTAATTATATATGAGAAAGATGCTTAAGATTTGGTGACATTCTTTACAATCAATATAAAACTAACTGGGAAATGGATAGCTTGACCTAAGATAATACAGACGAGACACACTGAATAGTACTGGTTCTGACTGGCCCAATATGCACATTATAGCATTTAAAGTAAGCAGTAAGCTTTTGTTTCACACGTAATGCAAGGTAATATATGTTTAACATAGGAAAATCTGAAGCATTATGTCTTAAAGTTAATTGTGTGATCAATCAGTGAATATGAAAATGGCATCATTTGTAAACTAGAGTTAAGTTTTCACCAGAATCGTACTGAACTTAGTAATAAATTATGAATTTCACAATAAAATCATGCCTTCAGTTATGTGAGTCATTTCCCTGCGACCCTGCTCACAATATGTGGGTTTAGTGGATGGATGAATAATGTAAGGTGATTTATTTTTTCTTTAAAAGTATAAGTGCCGAACATTAGTATATAACACATGCTAGTTATCAAGCATCCATCTGGCCATGCTTGGACAGTGTTCTGTTATTGTAAACATACAGTAGCTGCTCAAAGGCTAATATTAATGGCTACCTTTTTTATATTCTTAGTCCTAACTTGGTTGCAGTACCTTCTTTGTAAAACTCAGTGGTGACATTGTTTCAATAGTAACAGGCTCGTAGGTTCATAGTGTCAGAGTAGATCTAAATTCTTACATGCATGTGCTAATCAACATGCAATACGTCACCAGTCTCTGGTGCTATAGAACCTTACTTCCAAGCTAATGCCTTCCTTACTTTAAAGATTAATTCTTCCTTATTTGAAATAACTACGTTACCTCAAGGTTAGAAATGTAAGACTCTTCAGTTTCTGTGTCACTGTTTTGTTTGTTGGTTTTCTCACATCTCAAAGACCTTGCATTATGTTGACTGACAACAATTCCAAACTGGCCCCCGGTGGGAGTGTTGGTAGATGGTGGTACCCATCTAGGGTAGGTTTCTGCCATATGCCTGATGCTGCCCGTATCCTCCTATTCCACTGTGACCACGATACACTTGTTTAGAATTTTTTTTTTTTTAAAACTGTAACTAAATTACATGGGTTGAAGAATCCAATGTTATGTACTGTAATTCTCATTGATCGAAGTTTAACAATTAAAATACGATGCTATTTCTTAGAACAAAATTGAAATTTCCTTATCATCTTTGGTTGTGTGTATTGGGATAAGAAATGGTTGAATGAATGAGCGAATGAATGAGTGCCTGGATTGCATCAAATGTTTTCTCAGCTAATAGGCAAAGCAAAAATCATTTTCCACTTTCACAGTCTATGGGCAACTATTGTGTGTTGGTTACTCATGGCATAAGTAGTTACTTAATGTGTGACCAGACCTAACAATTTATAGCTGACAACTTTTTATCAGCATTTTATATTGGGACCAATGTCCATCGCTCGTGTGCGACTCAGTAGTTCCCCAGCTCTGTTTTTTTTCGTATGCCCTTAAACATTATTTAAATGAGAAACAAACACACTCTTCCATGTCTCCTTTGCGGGATCAGCTGCTGGCTTGCAGATTTACTGTGTAACATGCTTCGCACACAAGTTTAAAACATTTAAAAGGCTGAGCCCTGGCAAACCTAACAGCTCACTGCCGAGTCCTGTCTCCCTCAGACTGCGTCTGCCCCAGTCGCTGCTTACGAGATGCTGAACCCACTTGATGAAGAAGACTTTGTGTTCTTTTCACCTGGAGAGGTGAGCTGGACCACCACGTTGGTCACTTGCAGCCTGTGTGTTTATGTGTTGATGATAATCCCCTTCTGAATAAAGTCTTGTGTCTTAACCTTCCAGTTCATAAATAAAGATTTTGATTTTTATGCAACTCTGTGATATCAGCTTGACAATATGGAGTCTGTTGAATCGCAGATCACCCTGCCTTTTACTGCCTGCCATATCTTGTATAATCTTCACAGTGATTAATACAAAAACAGAACCTTGCCTGCCTTCTTATACCTTTAGTTTAAATTGTAGCGTGAAAAGATTATTATGAAACTGCTCGTTTTAGCAGTAGTTGCTACATACACCTAATGAATGTGTGTGTCTTGGATGAAACTATAAACCAGTTTGACTGCATTCATTCATCCTGCTGTCCGTTATCAAACCTTTGTTATCCAGTCTGACAACAGTGTAGTGAAATTCTCTCCAGTTATTGATTACTGCTGACTATGGCTCATTCTTACCGATTATGAGTACTCTCTAGAACCACAAGAAATATGCATTTCTTCACTTAATGAACGTATAATTTTTATATAGGGAATCTCAAGCTTTAATAATATGTGTAGTGCATTTAGTATTGGGAAGAAGTGAGGGAATGTTTTTAAACATTTTACTTTGCCACAATACGTATTGTAGCACGCTTCCAGATAAGTGTGGTAATAATGGCACCATTTAAAATTTACCAATAGTTTTGAAACTATGAAGGGAGAATGTTTAGGGATTAACTGTTTTAGCAAATAGTTATAGGTTAGTATTACTGAGAATCCTTTTGCAAAGCATTGCTTTCTTTACATTTGTTGCTTTCTTTTTACAGGATAATATTGGAAATAGATATTAATTTCCTTCTCACTGATGACAACAAACATACATAAGACTTAATTGATTTGAATCCTGTTGGGGGGGTAAACGTTTAAAGTAACATAGGCTTATAGGCACAATGAATGTTAAAGAATTATTTAAAGAAATAGTTTGGGGAAAATAAGGGGCCTGGGTAAAGATCAAGACCATCATGTATCTTTTTCAGTGTAATATTAACTTTATTTTTCCCCTCTTCTTTTTCAAATACTGCTGGGGAAAGAATTATTAGTAGTTTTGTTTGTGGTAGACAGATTAGCTTCATCGTGATCATGGTTCTTTATTTCAGTGCAGTAAGGTATAATTTACACCACCTGCATATGGATTCATAAGTGGTATACTGAAAATTAGCAACTTCAAACTTATAAAGTGAGTTATTTTCCGATTAGCATGATCAGGTATATATGTGACATTCATTTTCTTTTTGTTATTTATTTTTGTCTGAAAATGCTATTAGTTGTGTTGTGTCTGTGTAGGACATCACAGTGCTGTTTTTATTTATATACCGCAGGATCTCAGAGAAGCCACCAGCAGGTGGGGATGTTGTGTTACTCTGTAATCAGCATTGTGTGTCCGTCCTCTGTGCGTTTTGAAGTGGACATACACCTTACTGCAGGACGAGACAGTTAGCCCTGAAATTTGGTTGTGCTGTAGACATATTGCACTGCATGTGAAACAAATATGTGTTGTGAAATTGACAATGGTAGAGGACAAGGATCGTTGGCTGTGTTGCTTTGTGTGCCAATTTTTGGAGTAGATGCAATAATCTGAGTATTTATTTTTCCAGATAAGTTCAGATTTGTACTGTTGAAATTTTAGAGATACTTAATCATGTCAATTGCCTATAAGGTAGTGGCCATTTCAGAGAAAAAGTTAACATTAAAACTGTATATTCTAATAGAGAATACTTGTGTCATTTTTTGACTTGAGGCTTTCTGAAATGAGATATATATATATATAGGGTGTAATTACTTATCATGGTACAGTGTATTTCAGCATAGCTCTACTAACTATAAATATTCAGTTGAAACTTTGTATACCTCATACTTTAAAATATGCATTATTTTAAGACTTTAGTCTGTCTCATAAAAGGTTTACTCTTCAGACAGGCAATAACCAGATTTTTCTTTTGCGATTTCTTTCTATAGATTATGAGTTTTTGAAATTGTGGCACAGTGGTTAATGTGACTGCCTCACAGCTCCCCAAAAACCATATTTGAATCTTTCAGTGTTTGTGACGATTTGTTTTTAGTGATTTAGGGATTTTTGACTGTTTATTTGACACATACAATTTCTTGTATTAGGAATTTGTCGTTTTTGTCAAGTTACTCTCCAGAGACACACAGAGTTTTTGGGTCTGAGCACACGGTCAGCTATTTGTACAGCTCCCCAGGAGCAATTGTAGGTTAAGGGCCTTGCACAAGGGCTCAACAGAGCTTTCTTTCTGTCACTGCCGGCACTCGAACCAGCAACATTTGAAATGCCAGCCCAGATCCTTTAGCCACAGAGCCACCACTCACTACATGAGAAAAATATGCAGGTGAACTTTTTTTGGAAATGAATAGGAGTTGTCTATATATGTGATGTCCTGTAATGGCCTGACTTGTCATTCCTACCTTGGGCTTAGTTCTGCCAAGTCAGGCTGCAGATAGGTTAAGAAAATAGATAGAAAACAGAATTGTTTTGTGAAGAAGAGTTTTATAGGCAACTTGACAGAAGATTCCTTTCTATAGGAATTGTAATTTTGATTCAGAAAGTAATTCTGTCTATGGTGAGCTGGCGCCCTGCCCAGGGATTTGTTCCTGCCTTGCGCCCTGTGCTGGCTGGGATTGGCTCCAGCAGACCCCTTTGACCCTGTGTTAAGATATAGCGGGTTGGAGGATGACTGACTGACTGACTGACTGAAGTAATTCTGTTGTGCCACATATAAAGTAGAGTGTTTTCTGTGCATGGATTACAGCAATGCAACAGTGTATCTACAGACATTTTGAATGGAAATTTAATTTATATTTTTAGGACATTAAGTTAGCTGTGTCATATCAAATACGTTTTTTTTTTTTTTTTAGTGTATTTAAATTTGTATTAATTTAGCCCTGTTGCCTTTTGTCCTTACCATGTATATCATGTCTATAACAAATGGTGCCATTTTACAGCTTTTTGTTTTAATAAGTAAAATGAATTACAATTAAATAAAGTTAGTACAACAGGCAGTCAATAATTTCTAGAAGAAATATACAATTTGCAGGACTGTGTCATACCTGTCTGCAAAATGTGATCTTCTGTTTCGTGGGTAAACCCAAAAAGATTTGGAATTTGTTCAATTTTCATTCAAGCAAAGTGAAGTGTACTGAATTAGCTGCATTTCTGAAGGACACTTATGTAACTTAAATCATGTTTTACAAACACCTTTTTAAAGTCCCAACCATTCTAGATTTGTGTTTAAACTCAAAATGCAATTGTGAATTAAGCAAAGTAGGTGTCAGTGTAATTGATTAACCACTTGCTGATATGCGTCTCCCTAGATTATTTTTCCTTTTTTTTCTTTAAGAAAGGCTGAAATATCATTTGCAAAATAATACTATCCTACTACTGGATTGATTTGTTTTTAATATTAATTCAGTTTAGCCGAAATTTCAATACTTGGGTATTAAATCACTGTAAAAGTCTCTGTTTTGATACTCCTGGTTGGTGCAACAATGCTAAATGTTTGGGAAACAGTCGTATTTGAAAGCTGACCAGATTTTGCAATTTGGTAAATGATGATAACAATATCCTTACCTTGCTTTAGCTGGGAGATGTGGTGGGTGGTCAGCAAGCTAATCTATCACTTAATGAAAAAACCTTAATGCTTTATCTTCTAAAACAATATATATTAAATGTATTTACTTGACATTAATAAAAAGATATTTCATATTTTAAATGTTATTTACGGATTATGTGTAATGATTTTTTAAAACATTTTTTAATGACTTGTGTGGGCAGTGGTAGAATTTATATGAAAGTTGAGTTTGTGCTACAGTTCAGAAGGTCTGAAATGAACAAATTTAAAATGACCTATTTTATGGCAAATTAATTTCAGTTTATTTAGACAGTATCTTTTTGGAGTGTAGTAGACCATTTTACAAGTAACTGATAGATTTACAAGCCAGACAGTGTAACTCCTTGCCTGTGATATTTGAGCTGGGGACTTTCACTCATTAACTACTAGCAGATCACATACCAGTCTATTGTCACACTATAGGGGAAACAGATTAGAGACCCAGAGATCTGAAGAGATCATTCTAGGGCTAGACATTAACTACTAAATGATTGAAAAAGGTAAAGAATCAGGGGAAAAATAAATAATGTGAAAAACATAGACATACTTTGAATTTTTAAAAATTCTCATGTAACTTCTAAAATGTTTTACCAGAGCTTACCTGTTTCTAATACATTGTTTTAGACTTATTTTTTATCACTACCTGCAGAGGTTCTGCAAAATTATAAAAACACCTTCAGTAAGTGTTTTTTTTTTTACATTTAAAAATGTGTAAAAAAAAAAAAAAAGACGGCAGGGATTTTCTGGGTCTTTGCCTGTCAACATAAAACCTTTTAACCCATCAATTTAGAAACACATTGAATAAATTTTGCAGTTTTATTATGCTCTGTTGTGATGCATGAGTCTTATTATATTTTTATACTAAGTGTTCAGTCAAAAGTACATTTAGTATTGGCATTGATCTAGTCGTAAGTTTAAAGAAGCTCATTGGGTAAACCACACTGACAATAAATGTGGGTGGCTGCATATAAAATATAAGGTGTGATCTAAAAATATGGTGAATGTTTAAATAAAAAAAATATTATTAAAGTAAAAGACACATTGTCAATAATAATATACTAATCTCATCATTCTTGCCACTTTCTGAAGGAGTTCTGGAAGTCCCCTTTCGTGAGTATCTTTAGTTGTGCTGTCCTGGCTGCCTCAATGACCTGAATCGATTCAATACGTTTACCTTTGACAAGGATTTTGACTTTGGGAAAGAGCTAGAAGTTGTACAGTGCCAGATCTGGTGAATAAGGTGGATGTGGACACACCGTACTGTTTTTATTTGACAGAAATTGCTGTACCAGATGCAATGTGATAGAGGTGATGAAACTGTTTGCCCATTTCTCAGATTGTTTTCTACGCACATCGTTTCTTAAACGCTGTAATAAGCCTTTATAATATTCAGAATTCACAGTAATGTTCCAGGGTACAAACTAGGCTTGCACAATTCGAAGGTCAAAAAACACAATCATCATCACCTTGATGTTGGATCTTGATTGACTTGCTTTTTTCACGTGAGGAGAGCTAGGTGAATTCCACTGAGAACTCTGAACCTTGGTCTCAGGATTACAATACAATACAATACAGTTTATTTTTGTATAGCCCAAACTCACATAAGAAGTGCCGCAATGGGCTTTAGCAGGCCCTGCCTCTTTCTTGACAGCCCCCCAGCCTTGACTCTCTAAGAAGACAAGAAAAAACTCCCAAAAAAAACCCTTGTAGGGAAAAAATGGAAGAAACCTTGGGA
The DNA here is from genome assembly GCF_016835505.1 of Polypterus senegalus. Classification (NCBI taxonomy): domain Eukaryota; kingdom Metazoa; phylum Chordata; class Cladistia; order Polypteriformes; family Polypteridae; genus Polypterus; species Polypterus senegalus. Next base: position 39,897,677 of record NC_053160.1, on the reverse strand, counting down.
AAGGCAGTTCAAGGAGAGACCCCTTTCCAGGTAGGTTGGGCATGCAGTGGGTGTCAAAAAGAAAGGAGTCAATACAATACACAGAACAGAAGAAATCCTCAATACAGTATACAAATAAAACTTGTAGAAGAACGTAGCAGAAGATATCACATAACATGATTTGGATTTATTTAGAGTCCTGGAGACCTCATCCATCAAGCTGTCTCCCCCATTTGGCCATTCCACGGCTGAAACAGTGCTGGGCCAGCCAATCCAATGAAAGGACCCCTCTTTCCCACGATTCCTGCGATCCTCCATCAGGGATGATTATAACCATAGACCCAAGTTTCATCTCCCTTAAACTTAAACTCCCTTAAACTCTCCTAGCAGTTTTTTGCAGTGTGAAACAAAATTTCATGTTAATGCATTGTTCATGATCCATGATTTACTTCACACTGAGTGACTGCACCAAACAAACTGAAACTTGTCACATACAGTTACTAAGGTTCAGCGCACCCCTTCCTTATTGTAGATCCCTGCCTTTCCATTAGATGGCGCCCTGCAGTAGCATTCACCATATTTTTTGATCAAACCTCTTATATATCATGCCATTTTAATTGATGACCTGGATAACATATTGTCAGAGGAAATACATATATAGTATAATATTATCTACTGAACAAGAAGAAGAATTACTGGCAATGTAAGAGCAGATGCATTACTTTAAAGAAATACAGCTAGTTAAGAACAATGTGTTAACATTACTTTCAATATTAACTAGTAACACCTTCAAAAATGTCAAATACTGGAAATGTACTTTTGCATAACCTACAGGATGCTATAACCAAGTTTAACCATTGTGCTATTATTATAAAGCCTAAGTCATAGAACAAATAACAAAATAATACATTTTTTTATAATAGAGGCCACTTAAAAAAAAGAATAGTAGCAGTCAGAAGATTGTGCAACCACAAATAAAACATATTGAATAAAGATGTTGCACTTTCATGATTTGTTCACTTTCTTTTAGCCACATATATGAACAGCTGATGAGCAGATACTGAATGCAGAAAATTCACTTTATTTTATGGATGACCATGCCTGCTAATTAGGGCTGCAACTAATGATTTTTTTGGTAGTCGACTAATTGCTCAATTTATTTTTCGGTTAGTCACGATTATTTCATGCCTGACTATTTTGATGCCTGCGACCTGTGGTTGTACACATAAACTATATAATGTGTAAAGCCTGAAGTGCAAAGGTCAAATAAACACTTTCACAAAAGGTCCAAGGATGATACAATAGCTTCCATGGTGCAGTGGTAGGAATTGCTGACTTATAATCAAGAGTCCCCCGGTTCGATCCTGACTGCCCCGTATATTTACCGTTTTGAGTTGCTCTTACTGTTAAAATTATACAATAAGCACATACATTTAATTTGCTTCTGTAGCACCCACTTTAAATGTATAGTACTTGTAAAAATTACCGTTTTTTTTTTCTTTTTTTTTTTCACTTTTATTCTCTCAGTCACAATCACGATACTGTACATGCTACCGCCCCCCAGGGATCTGATGTGAGTGGTGTTTTGAGACAATTGAACTGGAAATTCTCTAATCGGGATTGATAAAAGCTGACACACAAACGCTGGTGAATCTGCCTTATTCGTATCTCATTGTCACTTGATTTCTTTTATTCAATTTTATTGAGTGTTCCTGCTTACGCTGAATTAGTATGCGCCTTTTGGGCCGTGATTTCAAAGCCTTACTGACAAAAAAACAGATATAGGTATATATGATATTTGGAATTATTCGTTTTATGACCTTATAGTACATTTCAGAAAACATTGTGGCACGGATGCAACATTATTCATATTCATTTGCGTACCTTCTTGCGGTTGTAATCAATGACTGTAGTTGACCCCCCCTTTCAAAAACCCCCCGCAGATCAAGCTTATTATAACACAAGCAACCCGGCCACCTGCGTGCTGCTGCATGCACTGAATAAGCTCACGCCTTCTGGTGTCAACGTGCAGCACCAGGGGAAAAAAAAAGAAAGAGACAAATATATGGGACATTTTGAAGAAATCATTGTATGACCTGAATAGTACCAATCAGAAAACATCATCACGTTAATGCAATATTATTTCAAAAAGAAACAGATCGGGTGTAAATTTGTTACTTGGAAAAGTTAGCTTTTTTCACTTTTATTTTCACACTCTCTCTCCCCTCCTGATCTGACCCTAACTAACTAACAAACATTTTCCAGCATAAATTTTCAAGAGACGGTGGCATCACAGCTCCAGGACGTTTGCGTTTCAGATGCTCATGCATCGTGGTGGTGCTGCTGTGAAAAGAAAGCTCCGCTTTGCATAATCTGCGTTCAACTTTTTTTTCTTTTCCGATGAAGTGCGCCCTCACTTTAGAAAGTTCCTGTCTCCATCTCCTTCCCCCTCCTCCATCCGACTCGCCATTGCAACCACATTTATTTTCCTCTACATTTTTCTTCTCCTCAGACGTTCTTCTTCGTTGGTAGGACTGTGTGCAGTCTTGACAAACAATAACAAACGAAACTGCCCCCAGATGTTCATGTAGTGCATAGTAGTTACAAAAACCAATGTGGTTCTTTGTGACTGGAGCCTCTATTGAAGGTTCTGTTTATGACGTGTCGACAATAAAAAATCCACGTCGACGATTTTTTGTAGTCGACGTCGTTGATTACGTCAACTAATCATTGCAGCCCTACTGCTAATACTAGTCCCTTTGTAGCATATTCTAAGACCAACAGCACTACTTCAAACATACCCGTAGCAGTATACATGGGAAAGACTGTAAAAACTATAGTCCTGCAAACCTGCTCAAGCTCTTTGTTGGGTTTCATGCACTGTTGTGATGCACACAGGAAAGGACACTATTAAAAGCAGTGCCTGAACCATCACACATCTATCATGAAATGCTTTTGAAATTTTGTGTCACTGCAAAAATCACTTGCATAGTATCGTGCACTAGTGTTGCTTTTGATATGTGCAGTATAATCTCAGTATATACTGTACCATTATAGATAGTTACTGTCCTGCAGTAGTTTTGTAAAGAAGCCAGCATTCTCCTTTTTGTTAAGAATAAATGTTACTGTGCATTTTTAACCACTTGATTACATGGGCACTGTGGAACTCTTCAGACATTTTTCTTTCTTGTTTGCTCCTAACACTGCCATTTTAATATACATCAATTCAAGTATTTTATAGTAGCTGGCACTTATATAGTTTTGGTTAATAACCTGCCTCACAGGCTAGTTTGAATCTATATCTTCATTTAAAAAGACAGATGATTTTTGCTGTAGTCATTGGTTAAATGCACAGTGGTGTAGCCTTCAAGAAAAAGCAAAAATAGTTAAATAATCCGTTTTGTTTTTAGGAATACTCCTGACCTCTGTAAAGCTCATTAAGAACCGTGCATCCAAGTTGGTTTCATTGCTGCCTATTTGCTTAAAAGTATCACGTAAGCCTACTCTTTCCAACACCATGTGTTACATATACTGTTTGAGTATACTGTTTATGTAATGACCATAGGTGAACACTGTCCACCGTCCCGGTGTTCCCTGGCCACACCCTTCATTTAGAAACATGAAACCAGCTTCCTTGTCTAGGGACTTTGGCTGCCATCTGTCCTCCATGAAGTCTTGTGACTTCTTGCTAGTCCTCCATGGCTTTAGAATGAGATAGGTTACTGTTTGAAGGATTCTTTTTTATGCATAATGTCTCCTTGGTGGTTCCATTCCCTCTTGAAATTGTTCACTGTGTGAGCGCCACTTTAGCAGCTCAGAGATGAGTGAACACCAGTGGAACTTTCATTGACACTTTGGATTGGTGGAGGGTATACAGTTTGGTCTTTAACATGAGTGCAAAGTTAAGTGCATATGGTAATGCTCAGTGCTCAAATGATTGCACAATTTCCAAAGCTGCCCCATGAGGTACACTAACAGAAGGTCACAAAGTTTAAACAGGCATTTAAGGTATCTGAAAGCTAAACAATGGAATGATTTAGCTAGCTGTGCCAAACATCAAGCAGCAATAATTACAAAAAAATCTATTTAACAAAACCATACAAATAGCACCTGGTGTGCTTTGGCACATATATGTTCTGGGGATTATCACACTTTAATTACTCTGCTGACTGATAGTAAATTTAGTCAGCCATACTGCTTAATGTAGCATGAAAGTACAGTACATATAAAGAAGCTGTCTGTCAAAGAACCAGACCATTATTTTGTACACATTTAGAGGATGTCACAAGACTAACTATAAGTCCAGATTACCAAACTAGGTCACCTTTCCTCTAACATACCTTGGATCAGTAGTAATGCAGCAGACTGATTAATGGGAGAAAGTGTCTTATAAACAGCAAAGGGAGTACAACAGAGCACAAGCAGGTCACACAGTAGTGACTTTTCATTAAGAGTCTTGTATTAATACCACTGGGCATTTTGCCAAGCAAAATTGGCAGAGAACACTTATCCACCTTTTGACATCTTGCATGTGTTTCCCTGTATTAAGATGCATCCAGTTAGTTTTCTGTCACTTTAACCTCTAGATCTGAATATTACTGATGTGCAAACATAAGTTTTAATTTTGATACATTAAGTTATATTGAGTGTTGCTCTTTTATGTATAGATGTATCAGATAATAACTCAATTTCTGAATCATTTTCATGTTTTGCTATTAAATAAATAACACCAAAGACTTAATAACATGACAGACTTCATTAATAATTAAAATGGCATTATTATAAGTAGATAGGCTTTAAATTGTGCTATATTTTGGTTCAAAACCAAGGTCCATCAATTCTTTACATTCTTGTCATATTATGTTTAGCTATTACTATTTCTAAGATTTTCTCATTGCCTCAGCCTGCTCAAACCTCAGCTGAAAAACATTTTTCCTACAGTGTATCATTTCCAAATTATCAATTGTTATTCATGTGTTTCTCTCTGTTTTGGTGTTTCTAAATATTTTCCCTTTTTTCTCTTATATACATTTCCTGAGCTATTCTGTTAATGCCTACAAAAAGCAATGGTTAATTTGTGCTCCAGAACAACAGTACAAGTTAAAACATCATTTAGAATCAAGGCTGGTCAATGACATGGCATGTTGACTTTGGATATCTGATACTGCTTTTTGTTAACCTATGGCTGTTGGTGGACTGGTTGGTTTGTTGTAGAACAAAAAACATTCATTGCTTAATATAATGGGATTTGAGTAAAGGTTGTGTGATTGAATGAAACACTACATATGTTATTAAATAATAAAAAACCAAAACTAGATTCAGCTTGTGTTTAAAAAAATATATATATTGTCTGTAACTGTTTAACATTGAAAATAATCTAATCATGTTGTCGTACAGTTATTATTGCTTTCGCATTTTTGATTTTTTTTTTAGTTCTGCATCCTGTAATCTGAGATCTGAAATATAAGGATTATAAATTAATCCTTCTTTCCATTTTTGTGCATGTTCAGTCCAATTTAGGGTCATGGCTAAAACGTAACATTTCAATATCAGGTGCAAGAATTGAAACAGCAATGGATGGGCTGTCAGTCCATTAGGGATAAAATATACAAGTTCTCTGGTCAAGATTGCTTGTGTCTTTCTTTTTTGGGTTTAAGGTGTTCTTCAGTTTTCATATTTTTTTCTTTTTTTATTACAAGATTGTTTTAGGGTTTTACAAAATATATGCAACATCCTACAGTATAAGGACTGTATATTATGAGGTGGTTTAACCCCTTGTACCCTGAGCAAGGCACTTACCATATCTGTGCATGTAAACAGCACTGGAAAGGAGTTCACTAAAGAAAGACACTGTATGAAGTTAAGATGTGTGTTTCACATTACAATGTAAGTAACACTGTTTTCATTTTTTTAAGATGACTGGAAAGCCTTGAAGGTCGTCTATAGTATGCATTTACATCTGATCAAATGTAGAATTGTATTGTATATAAATTATTTCTTGTAATGTATATAAATAAATGTGGCAACTGAAAATCATGGTAGTCAATAACTAAGAGCACTGTACTCTTACCAGAATCTGGAGACAGCTGAAAATTCTTCTTCTTCTTTTTTTTTTCCAATGCTGAACATCTTTAAACAAAAAAAACACAAACAATTAATGCATACAGTATATGCCACAGCAGATTTGAGAAAACCAAACAATATTTTTCTGACATTTTGCTAGAACCTTGCTTTGCACAAAGTAGAACTACTAAATGATTGATACAGTCACTCCTACTTTTAAAACCCAAGTGTTCTCATAGACATTTATTTATTTGTTCTTCATAGATCTACACATTGGATTTCTTGGGTGCTCACCATATTGCATCATAATGTGTTTACCTAAACCTCATTAAATGCACTGATATTTCATGGTTGGTAATTCTATTTACAATTTATGTATGTATTTAAGCATATCGGGGTGACACTTTGAAATATACTTTTGACCATTGTTGGAGCAGACCCTTGCGTTTTTTGGCATTGTAGTTAATGTCTTTGTTTAGTGTGATGCTTTTTGCTACAGATTTTTAGGTTTAGGAAATATACTTTCCTTACTTGTTGGTTAAATTATATATACTATATATGCCAACACAGTGGGCATAAAAGAAAATGAGTTTTTATTTTTAGTCACATAGCTTGATCATGTCAGTTGACATATTTATCAAGCTCACAATGGCCTGTCCTATATCTTCTGGTTTAAATTAATATGTGATACCATGGCAATTAAAATGTTCTTATTTTATATATATATATATATATATATATATAGATATAGATATAGATATATATATATATAGATATAGATATAGATATATATATACTGTATACATATATATATATATATATATATTGTGGCGTCCGCCCAGGTTGTGTTGGGGGCCTCGGGTAAAGGGCTTGGCCAGGCGGCGCCCCGGTGCCTGAATATCCCTGGAACCCAGCACTTCCGCCACACTGGGGCGTGTCTATGGAGGAGTGCCGAGAAGCAGCTGGAGCCCATCCGGGTTCCTATTTAAGGGGCCACTTCCCTTCAGTCAGGAGCGGAAGTCGGGTTGAAGTGGACAGAGCTGGAGAGAGGATTGGAGGCGGCCAGGAGAAAGGCACAGAGACTGTGAGGCCTGGACATTTGGGGGAACGGTGCTGGAGGCACTGGGGTTTGTGTGCACGTAAAACTTGTGTAAGTATTGTATAATAAACAGTGTGTGGTGGAATAACGATGTCCGTCTGTCTGTGTCCGGATTCGAGTCCACAATATATAGATATAGATATATATATACAGGCTGTCAAATAAATGAACCACACGCCGTGGCGCAGTGTAAAGGGGCTTTACCTCTGACATCCGAGGTATGATCCCTGAGAGGGGATGCAGTGGAGTGTGTATGCCTGATGAGCCCAATAAGGGCAAAACATGTTTCACGTACTCTTTGCATTATTTGACAGTAAACTATGTAACATATATATATATATATATATATATATATATATATATATATAAAATATACTGTATATACATATATATATACTGTATATACATATATATATATATATATATATATTGTCACAAAACGAGCAAAGACAGAAAAGGTTTGGGGCAGCCACCCATGTAATTGGTATCCTGGCTGCAACTTCGTTTTCTTTTAAATACCAGCACTGAAGTGCTTACAACAGAGTCCAAAACAAGACTGACACAGAAGGGAAAAGGGAAGGCTTTTAAAGGGGAGACAGGAAGTGAGGTCATAAGGGTCGGGCACGTGTTCATGTTCATTGGTTTAGTCCCGGATGTGACATCAGGGGCCGGAGCTGGCAAGGTCTGTCTCCATTGGCTCGGTCCCAGAAGTGACGTCCAGAGAGACAGGTGGAACCTCCCGGGTTAGGTCTACAGGGAAGTGAGAAAGAGAGTTAGTGCGCTCTGCCACATCCCGCATGGCTCAGAACTGCCTTCACTCGAGCCCTTTAGCTGCCTCCCATGCGCGTGTGTGACAAGGCCCCCTCAGCCCAGACCCGCCGGGTCGGGCGACCTTAACCGAGAGGTCGTAAACCCGAGAGAGCATCGGCGCTGGCATGGAGAGCACCCGACGATGAACGAGCGAAAACTTGTACGGCTGCAGGTCAAGAAACCACCGGGTGACCCGCGGATTCGACTCCTTGTGCAGGGCCATCCACTGTAGAGGTGCATGGTCCGTGACAAGGGTGAACTCACGCCCAACAGGTAGTACCTCAGCTGAGTGATCGCCCATTTAATCGCCAGAGCCTCCCTCTCCACCGCCGCATACCTGGTCTCCCGGTCCAACAGTTTCCGCTCAGGAACATGACGGGTGTTCACACCATCGACACTTTGGCTCAGCACGGCTCCCAGGCCTGTGTCCGGCGTCCGCCTGGAGGATGAAAGGCAAAGAAAAGTTAGGTGCCATCAAAATAGGTGCGGGCGTAAGGGCCTTCTTCAAGTCACCAAATGCAGTGTCTGTTTTGCAGTCCATACCACAATGTTCGGGCCCTCTTCTTTGTTAAATCAGTCAAGGCGCGCTTTCTCCAAAACCGGGTACAAACCGGCGGTAGTACCCGCTAACCCGAAAGGCTTGGACCTGCCGCTTGGTTCATGGACGGGCCATTTCAGAATGGCATCAATTTTGGAGCACTGTGGCCTTACGGTACCCGACCCACCAGGTAGCCTAAATATTTGGCCTCGCTTAATCCAAAGAAACATTTCTTGGGATTAATCCGAGCCCGCCTCACCAAGTGTCCGTAATACCGCTTGGACATGCTGTAGGTGTTCCTTCCATGTGCTGGAATAGATGACCACGCCATCTAGGTAGGCAGCACTGTATGAGTTATGAGGTCAAGCACTTTGTCCACCAGACGCTGAAAGGTTGCTGGAGCCCCGTAACCCAAATGGAAGGACACGATACTGCCAGTGTCCGCTAGGGGTACTAAACGCGTTTTTCCTTCGGAGTCCGTTAAAGGAACCTGCCAGTACCCTTTGTCATGTCAAGTGTGGTCAGGTATTGAGCCTGTCCAAGCCTCTCGAGGAGGTCGCCCACGCGTGGCATTGGATAGGCATCAAATTGGGAGACTTGGTTGCCGACGGAAGTCATTGCAGAACCTCCAACTCCGCCAGGCTTACCGACGAGCACAATGGGGCTGGACCAGGGACTATAACTCTCCTCAATTACACCTAGTTCCAGCATGCGCTTGATCTCAAGCTCCACTTCAGCCTTTTTGCCTCGGGAAGACGGTGCAGGCGTTCTCGGACAACAACCCCGGCTCTGTCACAATGTTGTGCTCAATCAGAGAGGTCCTTCCGGGTGTTCACTGACTACCTCTCAACGGTCCGGATAACTGTTTCCAGCTCCTGCCGCTGCCTGGGTCTCAAGTCTGCGCCAAAGTTAAGGTCGTGTGTGAGCGAAGAGTGAGCGGGCTGGCCGGAGGAGGGATCGGGTCCCTGTCCTTCCACGGTTTCAGCAGGTTCACATGATATACCGCTCCTTTGGCCGGCGATTGGGTTGACTCACCAAATAGTCGACCAGTCCCTTCCTCTCCTTAACTTCAGAGGGGCCCTGCCAGTGGGCAAGCAACTTAGAGTGGGAGGTAGGCACTAGGACCATGACCCGATCTCCGGGTGGAACTCCCAAGAGACGTGCGCGGTTGTAGTAGCGAACCTGTGCTGCTTGAGCCTCCTCCATGTGACTTTTAAGGACAGGCCGAATCTTTCCAAATCTATCGCAGAACTGCGCGATATACTCCAGTATGTTAGTGGTGGGAAGAGCCTCTTCTTCCCAGCCTTCTTTCAAAATATCCAATATGCCCCGAGGTTGTCGCCCATACAGTAGTTCAAAGGGGAGAACCCCGTGGAGGCTTGTGGGACTTCCGATAGGCAAAAGGACGAGGGGAGGAGCTGATCCCAGTTCCTTCCATCCTCGCTGACCACCTTACGTAGCATTTGCTTGAGAGTTTGATTAAACCTCTCTACTAATCCGCCGGTTTGAGGATGATACACCGAGGTTTTAAATGCTTTATTTTCAGTAATCTGGCAGTCTCCTTGAACGTCTCCGAGGTGAAGGGGTCCCCTGGTCTGTCAAGACTTCTTTGGGGATCCCCACGCCAATACCCTAGTAATTCCCCGCGATGGCTTTAGAGGTAGCTGAGCGCAACGGAACAGCTTCGGGTATCGTGTAGCATAATCCACGAGGACTAAAATGTACTTGTGTCCTCGGCTGAGGGCTCTAGAGGTCCCACCAGGTCGACCCGATTCTGTGGAAGGGAACGCCAATCAAGGGAATAGGAACAAGAGGAGCACGGTCCCTCCTAGGAATCTGTCGCAGTTGACACTCCGGCAGGAAGCGCAAAAGCGGCTAACCTCCTCATTAATTCCTGGCCAGTAAAACCGAGCTTGATCCGCTCCAGAGTTTTTCGGTGCCCAGGTGGCCACCTAGGAGGTGGGCGTGCTAGCTCGCAGACCTGCCGCCGGAAGGTACGCGGCACTAGCAGCAGCCTCGCCTCCTGCCCGTCATGCATTGCTACACGGTAAAGGAGGTCATTATCTAACACAAAGTAGGGGCCCTGTGGCATCGACTGACTAGTGCGCTGGCCATTGACAAGGACCACTGCATTTTTTACAAACTTCAGGGAGTCGTCATTCCATTGCTCCCTTTGAAAGAAGCCGGCGTCTTTTAAATTGAAACCGCAACACGGAGAGAGGGTCAGCGCCGACCTCAATGGGCGTGGTTTCTCCCGCCCCGCCGGCGCTGGTGGATGACATGTCAGCCTGCGACGGCCCGGAGTTGCCACGCCAGCCAGGACGGCTGCTTCACCTCTCTGCCGGCTGATTACACGGCGTGGAGGCAGCTTGAGACGGTTCATCTCCGCCCATAACGAGGCCCAACTTAACCCGGGAGTGGTATGTGTCTCACCGCTTTTAATGTCAGACCAGTCCCGCCCTAGTATCACCGGTGTGGAGGATCAGGAAGGATTGCCACGGTTACTTTCTGGACTGATCCTCCGTAGCTAATGACACAAGCGGCGGTGCTGTACCAGCGGGGTTCCCGTGGACACAGGGTATACTGGTCTTGAATTTTAGCCATTGTCGCGTAGCACAAACGGCGGGCAACAATGGAAATGTTGCTGCCGGAATCGAGCAGAGCGGAAGTTTTAAACCCGCTAACGATCACCACGCCTGTATGCGGGACCGCCAACGGGTTTGTCAGAGCACACCAAGCCCTCCTCCCCTCCACCTGCATTCCTCCTCGCCTCCAAGCGGTTTTGCGTGCCAGCGCCGCGGACGCCGATGCAAGCTCCGGGTTATACAGGGAGGGGCTAGGTCTTGGGACATACCCCGGCTGAGTTTGGCAGAAGGACGGTTCTGCTCTCCCAGAGTGTGAGGCCGCCCTCTGTGTTTCCAGAAGCTCTATGAGCCCTGACATGTTCAAACTGCACGCCCCAGACCGGCTGGGTGAAGCCCTGGGGAAGTGCTTTCAGGAGCAGATAGCACGCTACCTGCTCAATGACCTGGTAGGGCTTGTTTTCCAAGGGCCGTAGCCACTGCCATACTTTTGCCCATAAGGACCAGGCTTGTTTACTGGTCGGCCTCTCAGGGTCCAACCTCCACTTCGTTATTTTACTCACCTGCCAGTCTGGGGCACCCCAAGGTGGTAAAAGGGGCTGTGGTTTCACTGGGGGGCAGGCACTCTCCCCCAAGAGAGCATACTGAGTCCCTCTTGTCTCCCCCTCCAGGGCAGCCCACGGTGAGCCCCACCCGCACACTCCCTGGCCTCTAGATGGCCTAGTTCTGCGTGCTGGGAGCGGAGCCCACCGGTCTCGCCAACCACGGGCACCCTCCCGCCTGAATACTCGGCCCCGGTACGCTCCCACCTGGGTGTTTTGCAGGTCCTGTCCCCTTCTCTTCTGGGACTTCTCCATCCTGCCGACTACGCCACTGTCACAAAACGAGCAAAGACAGAAAAAGGTTTGGGGCAGCCACCCATGTAATTCGGTATCCCGGCTGCAACTTCGTTTTTCTTTTAAATACCAGCACTGAAGTGCTTACAACAGAGTCCAAAACAAGACTGACACAGAAGGGAAAAGGGAAGGCTTTTAAAGGGGGAGACAGGAAGTGAGGTCATAAGGGTCGGGCACGTGTTCATCGTTCATTGGTTTAGTCCCGGATGTGACATCAGGGGGGCCGGAGCTGGCAAGGTCTGTCTCCATTGGCTCGGTCCCAGAAGTGACGTCCAGAGAGACAGGTGGAACCTCCCGGGTTAGGTCTACAGGGAAGTGAGAAAGAGAGTTAGTGCGCTCTGCCACATCCCGGCATGGCTCAGAACTGCCTTCACTCAAGCCCTTTAGCTGCCTCCCATGCGTGTGTGACAATATATATATATAGATATATATATATGTATATATATATATATATATATATATACTGTATATACATATACTGTACATACATATATTATAAATAAATAAATATATATATATATATATATATATATATATATATATATATATAATTGTTTTTTTACTTGGCTTCAAGGCTCTACTAAACTAACTTTCAACCAAAATTTGTAAAGATCAGTTACCAGAGTTACTTTGACTCATGCTGAGTATATTTATGTATCTAGATTGCAAAATAAATACCATACATTGCATTAATGTTCATATTGCTAACTATACGTCAGTTTTGCTGCTAGTTCTTTGTCTTGTCTTTGCACAATGTCTTGTCTTGTTTGTGTTTTAATTTTAAATTTAAATTTTAATTCTGTTTTTAATTTATTATTTGCACATCATGTTGTTATACTGTGGACCCTGAGCTTCGCAATTTCATCTATCTGTATACTTGTATATGGTTGAGTTGACAATAAAGTTCACTTTGACTTTGAGTAGCCACTGTAGTACACCTGCCCAAATTCCTTAAGTGTTTACTCTCTCAATAACAGCATTCAGTTAGGTACCACTAGATTGTGTGTGTGTGTGTGTATACAGTTCAGCAGAAAGTAAATTTTTAAGTGGCTTTGCACACTTGCATGTTAACAGGCGCTGGTATGAATGTTTAACAATCCGCAGACCTGCTGAGATTTTCATGCATAAAGGTGTTCTACGGCTATCAAGAATTGGCCACAAATCAGGTAACTTCTAACCAAAAGGATACCGGAAAATTGTGACTGATGAACACAGCTGTTAAAGGCAAACTCATGTGAAATGTTTCAGGAAGACTACAGCCTGTTAGCTGAGAATCACAGTGAAGGCAAAGGAGACGTATCATAATGTTCATCTTCTTATATATTGACATAAATGAGTTCAGGGTCAGTTTTAAAAATGCAGTTGATGCACGTTATGCAGTTGTCATATTTTCAAAGAAAATATTAGATATTTTATCAAAATGAATGTCACAACATATCTGAACATTATCGTCAAATATATTTAACATGATGGTGCTCCATGATACAAGGCAATAGTAGAAATTTGTACTATTTCCAAGAACATAAAAGTGAATATAACTTAATGTTGTGTCCTCCCCAGTCACAATATCTTAGGGCTAGCATTTATAAAATGAAAAGAAATAAGCTATACTATCTGTTTCAAAACAACAAAACTCAATATGGACCATAAGCTTAATGCAACACTTTTGACACCTGTTGGACTCCATGTCCCAATAACTTAAGGCTGTTCAGAATTCACAGGAATGAATAAGTTGCTGTTAGATAACGAAATGACCAATCAGTGCATATTGTATAGTTTTATGATTTAACCAAATGTTCTTTAATTTTTTACTGCAAGAAGTAATAGGATGGCGACATTAAGTCAAAATAAACAAAGAGTACAAAGTATTTGCTATTGGTCCTATTTTTTATTAATTGCATTGTTTTATTTTCAGTTTAGTTCAATTAAATTTGTTGCCTTTATAACATACAATACAATGAACGGTATTTGTTTTTATCCCACCTGCTGTAGTAACCTGCAGCAACAATACACTACCTTGTTGAGTGACTCATCAGAAACATATTACTATATAGTGCAATGCTAATAATTAATAAGTAAACACTGTATGAGACACAAATTGAATCAACAATGCATACTGAGTATAGTGCTGTCAGGTCACAGATCAAGGACAGAATTGTACAGACTGACATTTTTAGGGCCTAGGTATGCTGTTTGAGTTTACCATTTATTATAATATTATTATATATTTGTAATGTGTGCTGTGTATTTTTATTAATTAGTTATATATATATATATCATTCATTATGCTCACTCATTGTAGTGAAAAAGTATTTTCCCCATCCCTGATACCCTCTGTTTTTATATATTTGTCACAATGTCTGGCTTTCAACCTTTAAACAAAATGTAGTATTAAATAAAGGGAACAATGATACAGTTTCTAAATTGCATGTAATATATTTAAGTTGGAAATAGAAACTGGATGTGCAGAAAGCCACATTCCAGAAATTAAAACTACTCTCTTAGGGAAAAATCATAGAACATTATACACCAGAGTGATATCAGCCTTGCTAAGGTTAAACATTTTTATTTTTTCTGTACTCTCTGCTAACATTCAGTTTGTTACTGCTGTTTTCTCCGAGATTAAAAGTCATCAGCTGTTGTAAGCGAATAGCTCCCCAGTGCTCTATCTCTGTCCATGAACCATGCATTTGATCATACTACTGGCATCTGCTGCAGCCTGTTTCACCTTTGTTAAACAGTACAGTACTTTCAACGTTTTATTTTTTCTTCAATCTGTGTCATTCCTTGGAGTATACTAATCTTGTATAGTTCATAATTTTGAAAAACTCTCAAATATTTCACCCTATTGAACAAACACTTGTACCTAAAGATGTAGTACAAAAAAACTATTACATCCCATAGAAAATCAAGTAAAACAAAACAAAAAATAGTCTAGCTTTTTTTCATTTGTTGGGTTGATTCAGTTTGCCTTTGCAAATTTTTAGAAATAACGTCCTATTATTATGATTGACAATCAAGTGGACAGTTTATAATCATTAGCCTTATTTGCGTGATTTTGTCCCATTGCCTGAGCCTGAGTGTTGATTTGGTGAAGAAGAAAGGAAACAAGGAAATGTTTATAGTTTTGAATTAATGAAATCCACATAATTCTAATGAAATAAAAATGATGATGCTTACAAGTAGTGCTCAATATAGACAAAATCTGTTTGTTCTAAAACATAGAGCAAAAAGATTTATTTAAAAAAAACAATAACAACAATAAAAGTGAAACTAGCTATTGTAACAAAGGCACTATATAGGCGCCTGACCCGACACAGATGGACACGTATAAAAACACAAAGACTTTATTTTTCTCTTCAGCTGTGGGACACGTCTTCCCCGTGCCACACAGCCCAAACACAGCCCCAAAGCACAAACACAATACCACAACACACTTTTCTTCTTCTTCTACCACCACTCCTCCTCAAGCTTCGTCTCGTTCCTCCCAACTTTGGCTCCTCGAGTGGTGGTGGCTGGGCCCTTTTACAGCCCACCTGGAAACATTCCAGGTGATTGACCACCTGGACCTGATTGCACTTCTGGGTGGGGCTGAAGACTCGTCCAGCCAGGCTGTTGGAAGCAGACAGCCCCCCCTAGCAGCTACCCCAGGCCCCAACCAAGCTGTGGAGGACTCCATCTCCCATGGAGCCCTGCGGGTGATTGGGGAATCACCATCAGCCAGGGAGGCTGCCATCAAGCGTCCCAGGGGAGGTATTGGACTACCCATGGTGGCTCCCCTGAAACATAAGCAGCAGGGGCATCCCTGCCAGGCATGGAACCCGGCTGTCCTTCATACTATCTAGAGATCATGGCTCTGCCAGAGAGATGTTTATGTATGAATGAACTGACAGAGAACTTATATTTTTGTAGTTATTATAAAATTCCCATTAAAGTATATATGGTCACATTTGCCAGAAGATCAGTGTAGATAACATCATAGAGAGGTATGGTGTCATAAAATTCTATTTCCTCTCTTCATTACTTCAATCATAATAAATGCTTAAAAACTCCAATCCACCAAAAAGGAGACAAAATAGATTCCAGTAATCTGCCACTTTCTTCTCACACCATCCGTATTACATCCTATCACATCAACTGGAATGGCCAGTGACAAGTCCACCTCTCTTGTGGTAGACCACCTGGTCCCACTGCAGTTTGCCTGTTTGACAAAGATTGGAGTGGAGGATGTAATTATCTACCTGCTCACAAGGCTTATTCTTACCTGGGCAAAACTGGCAGCACTATGAGAAACCAAGGAGTTGGTTATTGACTTTCACCACAACCAAAGAGCCACCATTCAAGGAGTGGGTGTAGAGGTGGTCCCCCAAAAGTACTTGGGGGGTCCACATCAATGACAAGATGAACTAATCTTGGAACACAGAGGAACATAAAGGGAAGAGCAGGCTCTTTTTCCTTAGGAGACTGCATTACTTTGACATCCTTCACATCTTCTCTTAACTCTATGATGGACCTATATGATTGTATATGCTTTGGTGTGCTGGGCTGGTAACATCGCTTCAAGGAGGCCCACCGAATAAAAAAGTAAATTAAAAGAGCAAGCTCAGTCATGGGATGCACTCTGGACCCCCTCGAGGTCATAGCGAAGGAGAGAATGAAAACAAAACTGAGATCAGTTATGAACAATGCTGCACATCCTCTCTCTGATCACTAACACTACATACTTTCAGTCAAGAAATTACTTTTTTTGTGTCAAGAAATGCTATGGGGGCTCCTTTATACCAACAGCAATAAATCTGCATAATGCCTCAATGTGCCAGCCAAGTCAGAACTTTTTTTTCCATTTAAATTTCCTTGCTATATATTCATCCTGGTGTGTGTTCAAACTAAAATGTGTGTCTGTTTATTTATTTATTTATTTATTTATTTACTTACTTATTTATCTATCAATTTAGTATTTCTTTATTTAAAGAGCTTCTGTAAAAATCTAACTTTCCCCCTGGGGACAAATAAAGGTCTATCTATGGACCAGTGAGTTTTACTTCTGTCCAGTGAAAAATTATAAACTGCTTGTTTGAAAAAAGTATTCTAAATTGAAGCCAGCATGGGTTTAGAGAAAGGTGGATCTGCAAAAGAATTTGTTTGAAAAGGAAACTGCATTTGTAAACTAAAGCAAAGCAAAACTCAGTCATTAATAACTTTTGTCAAAGCTTTCTTAATGCTGTTCTGGGAAAGGAAATCCTAGTAAAACAACTGTGGAAGCAATGAGTAACAAACAGAATGCAGACTTCCATTAGGGTCATTAGACATTAGCATAATAATTATTCTGGAATGTTCATCGGAAATACTGCTTGTGAAAACCAATGCTGTTTTCTTATGACCTTTATTGTGTGTGTGTGTGTGTGTGTGTGTGTGTGTGTGTGTGTGTGTGTGTGTGTGTGTGTGTGTGTGTGTGTGTGTGTGTGTGTGTTTTACCATTATCTGTAAACTATGTACACATGTTAAAAAAAATCCTGCAGGATTTCTGGTCTTTTCAAAGACTTGCAATGATGAGTATTTTAACAGATTGACCATATTTTCTGTGTAGTCTTAAAACTACAAAACATTGAGGACGATCAAAGTCATCATTCAGATTTAGTATTGTGAATTGCGATTTTAATATTGTATTGTTATTCCTTGGTTTGGATGCAGAAAAGTGAGGGAGAGAGTGACCATATAACTGTCTATAGACATAACATTTTAGATCAATGCATGAAATAATAAAATAGATTAATAAAATCAACTCACCCAGTCCAAGGATTGTTGCTGCCAGGATGGGCACCAGTTCCTGCAACACTCAAATGATTGACCAAATTTGATAATAGACAGATGAATACAAGTGTGTTAGTATTTATTGCGCAACAGAGCCGTGCTTTTCTCACAATGCAATGTACTCAGTTTTCTGTAATGACTAAGCATGGTTACTAAGCTACAGAATTTCAGAGCAGGACAAGATTCTGTTGGTGGCAGGATGTCTGTGTCTCATTTAAGGTTATAACAAATTAGACTCTTGTCCTGCTTGGGCAGCAGTTGAATTTCCAGCCTCGTATAAACATATTGAATTAAAAAGTACCATTTGCTTATGACATTTTTCAAGATTATGGAGAATATTTTAAACATCATTAAATAAATGAACAGACAAAAATAAATGTATTGTGAATTGTTACAATCAGTAAATAAAAACACAGTAATATGTGAGCATGAATAATTAAATGTGTCATGAAATATGTTTTTATTTCTTAGTTCTTCATGTATTTATTTTATTAGTTCTTCATTTACTTATGTCAGTGGCACAGTGACATACACAATATGGAATATGCAGTAAAATGAAAACGAATATTCTCACCTGTCAAAGTTGCGAAGGTGGACTGTAGAGAGTACCATGCTCCAATTTGTGAATTATCAGTAGAGTACATGTAAGTGTTTGACCATAAAGTGCAGATACCACACAGCAGATGCAGACTCCTGATGATGAACTCAGAGCTTCTTTAATTAAAGTAGCTGCTTATTCGGTAATTCTTGCCAAGTTATTCTTACACTCATTTCCACCACAGATACACTTTGCATGCCTTCAGAATCCTGTAATTCATAGATATGGGCAACATTGTAAGTGGGCACGTTCCCTTTACTGATGATTCGCTGATCAAAAAAAGTACTTGCCAGAGCCCAGCCATTCAACTTTGACTGGTGAAAATGACAATTTTTATTTCTTTGCATATTTTATGTTGCATTTGGTGTGACTAAAATAAATTAATGAAAATTAATAAATAAATAAATACACAAGGTGTGGCCTGCAGGAGGCACACCAGCTGTCCAAGTCAGACACAAGTCCAGCAACACTCAAGTTTAATCAGCTGAGGGAAATGCAACCCAAATCATTCCCACAGCAATGCATAATACACCAAGCACAAGAAACACAGTACTTTCTTTCTTTGTCTCTCTCTCTCTCTCTGTCTCTTTTCCTCTACTCCTCCTCCAGCAAGCATCATCCTATCCCTCCTAACTCTGGCTCCTGGAGTAGTGGTATCTGGCTTCTTTTATTCAGGCACCCAGAAGGACTTCCGGTGTCCCATCAGCTTGGTCTGGAACCACTTCCAGATAAGGCTAAAGCCCTGCAAAGTAGGGTTCTGCAGCCCTTGCAGCACTCTCCTGGTGGCACCCCTGGAAACCCAACAGGGCTAAGCCATGAACTTCCAATTCCCAGTGTGGCCTGTGTAGCAATCCATGGGGGGATTGTCACCTAGTGACCCAGGGGGGATAATGCCCCGTGTAAGCTCTCCCCCTGGTCCTTCCACTCTAAAAGCTCCCCATCCAGGTAAGGGTCTTGGCCATCCACGACAAAGGAAATAAGCAACAAAAACATATTTCATGAGATGTTTAGTTGTTTATACTGGCATGAACAATAATTGTGTTTTTATGCATTTATTGTCAAATGTTGTCTAATATTGTTGTTAAATGTTGTGAAAAAGTTTTATTTGGCATTTTTGGCTAGCTGTACACTGACATAATTTATTATTTATTTTGTAACAAACATGTTCAGACCTTATTTCTTCTGTATTCATGAGAGTAAAACAACAAAACAAAGCCACGATTTTGCCAAGTTATTTAATTTATTTTCCCTCCGGGATGGACACTTGATGTTACCTCTTCAAACAGGGATGTACAATGCATTCAGAAAGTATTCGGACCCCTACCTTTTTTCACATTTTGTTATATTTCAACCTATGCTAAAATCTTTTAAATTAATTATTTCCCTTATCAAACACTTAATACCCCTAGAATAATGGTGAAAACAGGATATTCAAATTTTTTTACAAATTTAAAAGTAAAATAAAAAATAAAATACCACTTTGACACAAGTATTCCAACACTTTACTATGACATCTGAAATATGGCTTAGGTGCCTCCCATTCTATTGATCATCATTGGGATGTTTCTACGCCTTGTTTGGAGTCCACCTGTAGTAAATTCATTTGGTTGGCCATGATTAGAAGTGGCACACTCCTGACTATATGGGTCTCACAGTTGACAGTGTGTATCAGAACAAAAACCAAGCCATGGCGTCAAAGGAATTGCCTGCAGAGCTTTAAGACAGGATTGTGTCGAAAGACAAAAAAAAATCTTTCAACAGAGATGGTTCACAAGAGCACAGATGCATTTGTAATTTTTGAAAGGAAGGTATTCTAGAGCTGGCCACCTGGCCAAACTGAGAAATTGGAAAGAAGGGCCTTGGTAAGAGTGGTGACCAAGAAAGAAACCTGTGTAGAGATGGGGGAGCCTTCCAGAAGTACAATCATCACTGCAACACTCTACCGATCTGGGCGTTATGTCTGAGAAGCCATGTGGTAGACTCTACAAAGTAAGAGACACAAGAAAGGTCACTTGGAGTTTACAAGTCCTTTAGCTCCTTTTTTGCAGATTGTGATAAACAAGATTCTGTGCTCTGATAAAACCAAGATTGAACTGTTTAACCTCTGTTCAAAGCATCACCTACAAAAGGACCATTCCAGTGGTGAAGCTTGGTGGTGGCTGCATTATGCTATGGGATTATTTTTCAGCGGCAGAAACAGGGAGACTAGGCAAAGTCAAGGGAAAACTGAATGAAGCAAAGTACATATATATCTTTAAACAAAACCTGCTCCAGAGCACTCTGGACCTCAGAATGGATTAAAGGTTCATCTTCCGACAGAATAACAACCCTAGGCACAAACCGGAGACAACACAGGGGAGGCTTAGGGAGCTGCCTGTGAATGTTCTTGAGTAGCCCAGCCAGAACCAAGATATGAACCCAATTGAATGTCTCTGGAGACACCTAAAAATAGCAGTCTCCTTCCAGTGTGACAGAGCTTGAGAGGATCTAGAGATAAAACTGGCAGAAAGTCTCCAAATCCAGATGTATTCAGCATGTTGTGTCATACCCAAGACTCCATGCTGTTATCACTAAAAAAGCTCTTTTCAACAAAGTACTGAGTAAAAGGTCTGAAAACATTTTTTTACAATATATTTCATTTCTATTTTTATTTAAAAATAAATGATAAAATTTTTAAAATTCTGCTTTCACTTGGTCATTCTGGAGTATTCTGCATTGCTGGATGAGGGGAAAAATTAATTCAAAAGATTTTAGCATAAGGCAGACCTGTAACAAAATGTGACAAAAATGATGGGGTTTGAATACTTTCTGAATGCACTGTAGGACCCAGCAGTGGCCACACAATCCAGTCCTACCAAAAATAAAAGAAAGATTGTTAGTATTTTGTTTGTATGGTTCAGTCATAGTTTGTTGACTGACTAAATATCTTTGTAGGAATGACACCATGCAAATAACAAATAATGTTTTTAGTGCCAGAGCACTCACTGCAGAAGCAGCAGATACAAGGTTTTAATTTAGGCCAGTAGCCTCCAACAGTGGGCTAGATTAAATATATTTATTTACTTACGTTTTTTATTTTCTATTTACCTTTTGCAGACATAATGATCTTTCTTGGCTGAAAAATTCTATCTTCCAGTGACCTGGAAAAAGCTAGACTAGGTGACCTAGTGGTCAACTGAATAGCTGTCTGGCTATTTCCTGGGGGATGGGGTGGAGGGGGATTTCACTGTCGGACATGGTCGTTAAGTAAACATAATGGTATTAGGCATTAATCCTGGAGAAATTGGCTGGTTATCATAGATTAGCAGCTGGTTTTTTCGCTCATCGGTTGCTCATCTCCATGAAATCAAAGTATTATTGAGGTAGGCTTCAGCATTTTTCACATTCATACATTTGCCCCAATTAACAAGGTTCTTTCATTCTTAATTTTCTGTAAGAAATAAAAAAGCTCTAACATTTATGATGTGTATGTGGTGTACAACTTACATCTTGCTTCTTAGTTTGTGGTGGTTATTTGCACACTGAGGTTTGTTTGAAAAAATGTATGCATTGATGACTCCTCTTTAACCTGTGGCTTATGCAATTGACTTTGGCCTTGGTAGATGACTGTAAAGCGTCCTGAAGATGTATTTGCTTCAGTGTTGAGAATGCTGCTGATATAGGTTATAATATGTAAGTCTGGTTATACCAGAGAATAGATAAAATAGTTAAAACTGATATTGTGTTATTGCATTATAAAGTGCAATTTATTCAGTTAATGACCATTTACCATATATATACGTATAATATGTGTGTGTGTGTGTGTGTATATATATATATATATATATATATATATAAAATGCTTTTGAAATGATTTAGTGTTGAGAGTTTTGTTAGTCACATAAATGTAAATAATTTTTGAGATTTTGAGTTGTTATTGCATTGAAAAATAGCAGAAAATTAGCATACTTAGTATTGCTGTCTAATGAAAAATAGGCTTGGCAAACTCTTGCCGTTAAGCTTTCCAAATATAAGTGTGCCCACCTGAAAGGTTATCTTGAATGATTTTTCCCTACATCTCCTGATGGTTTTTGATATACTTATTTCAGTGGCCTCCTTTTGTTTTGTAATTAATGTCGTAGTCATTGACAGATATGAGCAGCACTACAGTTACACTTGAACAATTCTTGTTCATCACCAATGATCCACACACGAGTTAAAATAAAATCTACTTCCATGCTCTGTGTAACATGATGTAGTTTTTCTTCCCTCTTCTGGCAGACATTAACATGGCAGGGATCCTCCTGCAGTCCCTATAATCTTATTAAAGTTAATTAGGATTTGTCTGTTAAAAGTACTTGGCATTTTGCTTGTGTGATTTTTACCAAGGTCTCACTGTTCTTTTGCTTATTCCAAAAATGTAAAAAAGCGTAGAAAGCTCTTTTTAAACTTTGGCTTTCATGAGCTTGTTTTTGGCCTCTGGGTAAAGTGTGAGAGTTGTGTAGGGTGGCTGGTGAAAAGAATCAGCATAAAAATAAGATTTTAAAGTTGTATTGCTTCTGTGATACCGTTATTAGTATATGAAGGTGAGTTCAATGCATCCAATTTATCAAGTGTATTCTGTTTATGACTTGTTTACATTTTATATATGCATGAATATAGTAAAAATGTGCACATATTTGTTCCAGTCTATCATGTAACAATGAACAATTAATATGCTTAATTTCCCTATTGACCATAGATGTATAGCTTTAGGTCCCAGTCTGTCTGGTAAAAGGGCTTGCCCACAGTGCACAATAACTGTCTCAAGCACATCCGAAAATCCATTCTGACTACACTACTTTACTGCCAGCCGACCCCTTACCCCACCTCAACTCCAGAGTCTAAACTCATTTGGTCATTGGTAGAGAGCGACCTTTAAACTCCAACCTAAGCTACTTTCAGGCCCAGAACTCCCTAGAAAAGTCTTGGTATCATCACAGCAAAGCTCATTCTAGAAGCTCGAATTTGGCTAGGTTTTATACCTTTATTTCACACTAAAATTGCCAGACACCCATGATGATGCTATTGTTGTTTGCACTCCATTGTGTGCAGCCAGGCCTCACCTTTTATATATGGAAGCCTTCTGCTTTCCTTCCATAATCTGAACATTTTTCCTGGCTCTCCACCAGTCTTCTATGACTTCTTCTCTGACGTTGGTACCCTTGGTGTAACTACTTTTGGGACACC
Organism: Polypterus senegalus; assembly: GCF_016835505.1. Taxonomy (NCBI): domain Eukaryota; kingdom Metazoa; phylum Chordata; class Cladistia; order Polypteriformes; family Polypteridae; genus Polypterus; species Polypterus senegalus. Next base: position 39,874,093 of record NC_053160.1, on the reverse strand, counting down.
ATTCTTTCTCATTAATTAGCAATAGGGGAAGCTCTCCATTTGCCAGTGTGGACCCCCTTGTTAAAGTATAGACTCTTTTAAGCCCACAACCTATTGTTTACCCTGTATATAATGTTTTACAATGTTTATTGTACTCTTAAGATTGCAAGCCTTAGTGCTCATGTTCAATTTGCAACTCACATCTGTATTTACTGATTGATTCATTTTACAATTAATGGTAATTTTTAAAAATAACCCATATCTGCTGTCAAAGTGCATTGATCAGGAGTTGTCAGTGAACCATAAAAGATGTCCTCCAATCTAGGCAGTTGCAGAAAGTGCATCAGCTGTGAAAGGTGCAGTGTGTCCATTGTGAAAGCTGTGTTCAAGATAATTCACAGTGGAAGTAAAGTGCAACCTAAGAGGGGACCCAAGGAGTCGGAGACCTCCCAAGTAACCCATTGGGCCCTCTGAAAAACTGTGGAGAGGTTCTGAAAATCAGTTATAAAAACATTCTGTAAATCATTTAATGCCCATTCCTGGGTTTGTAAAAAAGAATAAACTACATGCAAATATGAATTCAGAAGAAGGTCGGTTTTAGGGTGTTTCTTTTTATTTTAGTCTTACCACCCTTTTGCTTAACTAAGTAGAGTTGCAATACTGGTCTTTGGCAGGGTAGAGATAATGACATTTGACTGAAGACTGTGCCAATATGAAGAAAAGAAAGTCCTCTGCTCATAAATGTTGAATTTTCTTTATTAAAACAATATATAGCAATTGCTTACTGCACAGAAGTGTAGTGCATACTCTGTGCTATGAAAAGTGGCTGGTCTGTGTGATTCACAATTACAAGGCACTGTGACTTTTGATTGCAGACTCAGTATCTGTGTATGGAGGGATTGGTCCATTTAAGAAAAATAGAAATTATGGCTTTCTGTTAATGCTTTTCTGCATCAATAATGCATTTGCTTACTATGATTTAAGTGACATGAACATTACTTAGTTCATGTACTCACTAAACAGTTCTAAATTAAGATTTGAATCTTAAGTTGCATGGGGTGGCATCAAAAATAGTATCAAACAAAGTATATGGTCTACACTGCTAAAATGTTCAGATCTGTGTAGGAAATCACAAATTAGATACAGTGTGAATATAGCCTGAGTAAATATATGTACGATAAAGGTATGATGTATTAAATTAAAAAGTTCTGCTTTATAACACATGTAACAAAAGAGACACCGCATTCACTTACCAGTAATGTGCTTAGAACCGACCCCAAGGAATATCACTATGGAAAATATTTATCAAGTCTCAAGCCAACAAGCTACTGTACGCAACTGGTTAGAAATGAGACATCCACACAGTTCTCAAATTAGCTTTCATTTAGAAAGCTCTAGTATACATTTGAGTATGGACCTGCTACACCATATTTCAATTTGTGAAACTTTAAAAAAGAAAAAGAAAGAAAAGAAGCAAAAGACTTCTATATGTTAGTAGCTGGCCATGCTATGTACACAGCAGAGTCACATGGTTATTAATATTTTCCCACAGTTAATTAGAAACTACAGGGCAGCTCTAGGCAATGTTTAAGTCTATCATACAAAAGCATTCACACTATGTGGACAGGAATTTCTCATGAATAAATTGACGTGTGAGGAATCAGACCTGTACTTTTCAATTATTAAACTGATTAATGAACCGTAACAATTGCAAGATACATTGTGGGAGAAACCAGGGTTTCTAAAGTTAGTGTGGAAATGAAAATGTTCACAGTTCAGCAAGGAAGAGTATTATCATTCAAGGTTTTTAGAAGTGTTTATCCACCAAAATAATGGTTTCATGCTTTTTTGTTTTTGCTAGCAATGATGTTTCATTTATTAAGTGATCTAATAATTAAATGTACATTTTGCCTTCAACTTCAAAATCCACATAATATAGTCTTTTACAAGACTACACACATCTTATCTAATATTAGAAAAATAAGGCTGTGTGTAGCAAGGTCAAAGTTAGTAAAGGCAAAGCTAACGCTTATGTAGTGCTGAACATGCAGGTATCTTAAAGTGAAGAATCAAATGTTTGTATCCAAATAACTGATAAAATTCTTTGCATAACAGTGGATTATCACATTTTATAACTTTATAGATTGGTTTCTGATTAAAATTGAATATTTTTTTCTTTCCAATTTTGCAAATCTCTTAACGTGATCATGTTTGTTTGTTTGTTTAATTGTATTTATTATGTTAGATAAAATAGGTAAGTGTTTGCTGTTTTTCTTTCTTATTTTTTTTTATTTTTTAGTCATTCTGGTGTGTGTTCAGACCTCTGTCTGTCTGTCTATCTGTCTGTCTATCTATCTATCTATCTATCTATCTATCTATCTATCTATCTATTATATAGTGTCTTATCTATCTATCTATCTATCTATCTATCTATCTATCTATCTATCTATCTATTATATAGTGTCTTATCTATCTATCTATCTATCTATCTATCTATCTATCTATCTATCTATCTATCTATCTATTATATAGTGTCTAATCTATCTATCTATCTCTCTATCTCTCTATCTCTCTATCTATCTATCTATCTATCTATCTATCTATCTATCTATCTATCTATCTATCCCTTTCCTTGCAGGGTTGACATAAAAAATAAAAAAAAAAACACTAGTAACCTAATGTTATATCATCATCTGACTTTTACTGTGCAAATATAAATGATCACTTTAAAATTGTGCGCTAACCTGCAGAGGATGTGGTTACTGTGATGGAGGTAAGATAGCGATGTGCTCTGTCCTAGCTATCAAGGATAAAATGTTAGGTTTTCCAGTTTCGCTTGTGTCAGAGGTGAAACTACTCTTAAATAAAGATGTTTTTGACATTGTGTGGTAAAATATGGTGGTATTCCTTTAAGGCCTGTTTGAAAGACTATTAACAAATAGGTGGTATGTTTAAGGGAAAGTGCAGATAGTCATAAGAATAAGGTCAAGTATGATATAAACAGCAGATCCGCTCAATGTTTTGACTACCTTTAGGTTTATTTATTTCAGTACTCTCTTTAAGTGCACTTCTGTTCTTTTTTGTCTTTGAATTAACAAGCACGTAAGTACAGTGTAGTTCAAGTGCAAAAGGTACCTAATTTGTAAATGATCACTGTATGTCTTATATCAGTATCACTTATAGCTGCTGTCATTGTGCAATTTGTATAACACAGCAGGTATATGAATTATCACTTATTTCATAATAGCATATCACAGCCAGTACAAATTACAGTACTGGAAGGTTTTTGACCCAGACGTATTTCTTTTAGCATACTTGTGGCTATGTTTTTACAACTGGGAAAATTAAAATTTTGCACTGTGGTAAAAAAAAAACAAAAGTGGAATGTAAGGATTCTTTCTCTTGGCAAACATATATTTAAAATCATTTTGAACAAAATGGTTTATTAAATTTCTTGTTGTAAATCAGTAAAATAAAGCCTTGTAGTGTATTGTCCAGAGGTCTAAATCAGGTTTTCCTGGCATGGGGTGAAGATTGCATAAGATTAGAAGTATCAGCTGCTTATTATGTTTTCATAACAAATTTGACATTCATTTTGGGCTTTTTGACATTTCATAATGAGGTGACTTGTACAAGCAAGAACTAAATAAAAAAAAAATAGATGTATTTTTTTATGTGTGAAACATGTAATATATTTATGCCATTAAAATAAAATTAGTGGTGCATTTTCATTGACTCTACAGATGTTCTATTAAAATTGAGTTGTGATGGGAGAAACATAACTATTTCTCAATATGGAGACATTAGAAGGTCTTGATAACAACCATGAACAAATACAATATTGTAATAATATCTAACCATTAAAATTCTGCTTCTATATTAAACTGTTTGTAACTTAATACCAACCATGGTTCAAACCCCAAGCCCCTGTTTATTTTCTACAAGAATGCCATCAACTGACAATTTTGGTTTCCTCCCCTCCATTGTCAAGTGGCCTTACCCCCATTGTAATGTTAATGGGTTTGTATTGTTATAAATTTATGTTAATCAAATTATAATTTGTTCTGTTTTAGTGCATGTTCAACCTTGTTTGATTGTTTCTGTCATTACATTATAGATGGAAACTAGTACAAGTACGTAGAGACTGCACTATTCAAAAATTAATTATAATATATTGAAAATAATTTCATGTTTACTTTCACAGAATAGTTTGCAAAAATAGTGAAAGACTGACAACTGAATTTGGGACAGCCAAGTAGCAGACATTATACTAGCTGTTATGTTGTTGTTAACAAGAAAGTTAGTGCTGTCACTAAAGGGCATGCCCCACAGTGGCTGACATGAAGACAGAGATTTTTTGGCACTTTATTTTATAGAAAATATATGAAGACCCAGAAAGGAAACAAATCTGCTGCCCTTTGAGCATTAGAAAATTTAGACGTGAACAGGCCATCCAGCCCAACAAAGCTCGCCAGTCCCATCCACTTAATTCTTCTAAAAAAAACGTCAAGTCGAGTTTTGAAAGTCCCTAACGTCTTACTGTCTATCACACTACTTGGTAACTTATTCCAAGTGTCTATCATTCTTTTTGTAAAGAAAAACTTCCTAATGTTTGTACGAAATTTACCCTTAACAAGTTTCCAATTGTGTCCCCGTGTTCTTGATGAACTAATTTTAAAATACAAGTCTCGATCCACTGTACTAATTCCCTTCATAATTTTAAACACTTCAATCATGTCACCTCTTAATCTTCTTTTACCAAAACTGTATAGGCTCAGCTCTTTTAATCTTTTTTCATAATTCATACTTATAGTCCTGGCATCAGCCTAGTTGCTCTTCTCTGGACCTTTTCTAGCGCTGCTATGTCCTTTTTTGTAGCCTGGAGACCAAAACTGCACAAAGTACTTACTCTCTGGGTATAGTTTTGAAAATGCTGTCATTCAACACAAATACATCCACCAACTCCCAGTGCGTTATCAAAGAGTTGTTACTATCTGTCTCACACCTCTAATATCCACTGACACCTGTGACCCAAAATCGGATTTAGTGGGAATAAGAATGTTGTTAATTTTTTTAAACACCTATTTGCTAGTGAGTGGAAGAAAGCTTTGTTTTCACAAAGTGGTTAATTATTGGCACAGTCATGATGAATATCTAAAGAGCAGGTTTTTGTTACTTTTCTCTTCAACGTATTAACTGCTATATCTAAATTTCTTATTTGAAACCTATTACTAAGATACTGTGATTTCATGTACTTCAGCAAGCTCTTTAGTTTTATCTAAGCAATGATACTATACCAGCTAATCACTCATTGCTGTAAACCTAAAACATTTTTACATAATGTTTACAGTGTTTCTTTCTCACTTTAATGTGAGTGAATGTGAGACGTTTAATTTAAATTATGAAACATTTCAGCTAACTGGTGTTGGCAAGGATGCCTCTGTGGCATTAAGCCTTGTCTAGCTGTGCTACTCGCTGGGTGTGGGACAGGAGAATAGGATATAATCTTATAGACAAAGCAGTTGGTAATGATTCAGCAAGAGAAGTCAATGAAATGTTTGAAATAAGCAAGTGATGTCTTAAGAAAGAAAGAAAAAAAAATCTGGAAAAAATAGCCAAAACAACAGAGCTGTTTAATTATGTAATGTTACAATTGCATTGCAGCCAAGACTCTTGGATTGAGTATGGGACTTGTGCATTTGGCTGCCATCTCACTGTCAAATGTATTGAAATGTAAATCTTGCACATTAAATAAAAAAAAAGAAGAAGAAGTGAATTACTGTTTAAAGTCTATATTTCGAGAAATGTAGTGCTAAATATTGATGTAGAAAATGTTCCAACATGAACTTAATATTGTCATGACATGTTCTCTCTATTTTTTAATTGAAAACTGTTGTAGTTTCCTCAAAATCCTGTGGTCTGCTGATGTATCAAGAATTTGCCTTTTTGTACCAATGTCTTCCACATAAAGCAGTGTTTATGGAAATTTCTAAATAATTTGGCACGTGTGTTTAATTCCTTTAGAATTATTAGCCGACGACAGGTGCCTTGCTGTTTCACAATTGTACACTTTTTCCTAAAGCTTCATGATGCTCCAACAATGATGGACGGATTAAAAGGAAGAAGTCTACGTGACCATCATCATCATCAAGCCCTTCCGTGAGAACCCTAAATCCAAAGAGGACTGTTTCATTTATGTTAGGTAGAATGCCCAGAGGGGACTGGGCGGTATCATGGTCTGGAATCCCTACAGATTTTATTTTTTCTCCAGCCGTCTGGAGTTTTTGTTTTTCTGTCCCCTGGCCATTGAACCTTACTCTTATTCGATGTTAATGTTGATTTATTTTTTTATAATTATGTCTTTCATTTTTCTATTCTTTAATATGTAAAGCACTTTGAGCTACTGTTTGTATGAAAATGTGCTATATAAATAAATGTTGTTGTTGTTGTTGTTGTTGTTCCTTTCTGATCAAACTGTTTTTCATCACTCTTCTTTATGTCTGTCTCCAGATCGCCAGTTAACATGTAGCACATCCTCCTCAAACGTTAAGACAACTGTTCTAAATATTTGTTCTACGTGTATGTCACACTTGTGAGAGAACTTCTTATTCTGTTCTTGCTAATCTTGTCACTCATCCACTGCAGCATCTTTAAAACAGAGCAGAGCTCCTTTTACATGTCATTTGTTTGTGTAATAAGGCATATTTCAGGAATGTTCAGTATAACTAGCATTACTACAGTCGTGGCCAAAAGTTTTGAGAATGACACAAATATTCATTTTCATAATGTTTGCTACCTTAGTTTTTATGATGTCAACTGGCATATACTCCAGAATGTTATGAAGAGAGATGAATTACAATTAATTGCAAAGTCCCTCTCTGCCATGAAAATGAACTTAATCCCAAAAAACCATTTCTACTGAATTTCAGCCCTGCCACAGAAGGACCTGCTGACATCATTTCAGAGATCCTCTCGTTAACACAGGTGAGAGTGTTGACAGGCATATTAAAAGGTCAGGCGCAGTTATAGGATGAACTCTGGACTCCCTGGAGGTCATAGCAAAGGAGAGAATTAAATCAAAACTAAGTGCTAATATGAGCAATGCTGCACGTCCTCTCTGACACACTGAGTACTTCCAGCCAAAAAATTATTCAGCAGACGAGTGTCAAGAAATGCTTTATACCAATGGCAATATGTCTGCATAAGGAACCCTTTATGATTGGGACTGCCAAGTCAGAAGCTTTCCTTCTTTTTAGTCATTCTGGTGTGTGTATGTATATACTGTATATTTATTTATCTATCTGTTTATATTCATGGAAAGAGCTTCTGTCAAAAGCCAGGTTTCCCCTGGGAACAAATAAAGTTCTGTCTAATCTAATTAATGTCCCATATCATAGGATTAACTTTTCAAACGTCTTTTAATTTATGTCACCGTTAACAAATAATTATTATCTATACCCTTACTCACAAAAAAGCAAAAATAAAGTTGCATCATGAATACACCTTGCCCAGGAAATTCAGTCCCAATGCTTCTCTATTGTTCTGTTCTAATCTTCCTCTTAAAACATTCCCAAACCTCTTGTTGCTGTTTCCTGTCATTTTATATCTCTGCCTCAATGAATACCATGTGCTGCTTTATCAGTCCCTCTCGTTTCTTCTCATTAATGTGTGTTAATGTCAGCAGCACATCTGTTCTGCTGCTGGTTCTTTTCATAATAAAACTAGAATGTTTATTGTGAATACTTTTATTTGTCATTTCTCATTTGTTCGTTTCCACATCTTCAAGGTTTGTGGAGTTATTTTAATCCATTGTTTTCGTCACAGCCCTTTTTTACTCTTCATATGTTAGTATTAGAATATACCCTCTGCACTGTCTGTGTGTCTTTTGTTCTTTGTGAATGACCATACACTTAATAAATCAATACATTATGCGATAAATATAATAAAATATTTTAGAAATGTAACTTATTACTTTATCTCCCGTTACCCTTTGCCTTGAAGGAATTGCTGCAATTTAAACTTATGCATAATCTTTTATCTAATATACCTGAAAAATATAATAATCATTTTTAGAATGAAGACCATGTTTAGAACTTTGAAGTCATAGTATCACAATTACCAAATGGTTTAACCTCTCTGGGCTTCTATTATAAAAAAAAAAACAGTAAATGTAAACACTCGTACAGTAAAGTATCCCAGGATGGTGTTCCATCTATTATCCAACCCTCTATATCTTAACTACAGGGTCACAGGGGTCTGCTGGAGCCAATCCCAGCCAACACAGGGCGCAAGGCAGGAAACAAACCCTGGGCAGGGCGCCACCCCACCGCAGAGGATGGTGTTCTCCGTGTAAAAACTAACATTGTTTCTAGGTTTCCACAAGTATCGCCATGCACACACACCCAGTCCAAAGTATATATTCAATAAGATTCTGTTAATATGTTCAGTTGTCTTCATCCAAAGCTTCCTCTTTTTCTCACAGTAAATCTGTGGTGTGTCTTGTTCTTCTCTTCATTTTCTCGTGTCATGAAGATGGTGACGAAAAGGTGCTTGCATATCTGTATTTCATGTTGTTCTATGATCAGGTAAACAAACATGCAGTTATTTGTTTCTCTGGACTAACATGGCAGAGATTTTTCCAGAGGTATCAGGCTGATACACCATTTTGGCATATTTACACTGTGCTGGACACGGATCTGTTTGTATTCAATTAGGAAAACTTTATTTACACTGTCGCTTGATCTGCATTCACTTAAGCCCTGGTGACTTTGGATTCACACTTTCTCTGTTGCTCGTTTTTTCTTTTTTTTAACTGGAGGCGTTTTCAAGGTTTTCCATTAAAATGAAGGCTATATTTTCACTTGAAGCACACTTTGGGAGGAAGACTGTGTGACCAAGCAGAGTTCTCTAGATGTCCAGAACACATTGACATTAGACAAATATGATTCCTAGTTCCTGAGTGTCACAATCTTGGGACATTTGTCTGTTTTCAAGTAAACTGAAGTGATGGGTTATTAAACACATTGTTTGTAGTGCTACGTATATCAAACAAGACCCTCTGTACACAATACAGTGCAAATTAGTCACATCTGAATAACAAAAGTTTTTTTAAGACTAAATTGGGAGGCGTAAATATGGCATAAAATATGTCTGGACTTTCTAGTCTTTATTACTTGTATGTGTTTAATTTAGCATAACTTGATCATGTTAAGATAAATATCAACTCTTAACTGGCTTGATCTTAGTCAGTGTGCCACAGATCTGGCATTCTTTGACCTGTAACCATTTCTACCAGGATAAGTTCCAGCTCCTCGAACCCTTTATATAAATTAGAAAATGAATGGGTGTATAATTCTGTATTCATTTGAAATTACAGTTAAAATGCTACATTTAAAAAATATATACTGTATGTACACACTTGAAAACAACTTACGCCTGATTTTTCTGCACTATTATATCTTTTTCTAAATAAATATTAAATGTAAGGGCACCCACAGTAAAAAGATAACACTTAATTTTTTTATTTTTATTTTTTAATAATGCTCTGGAAAGTTGGACAATGCCTAATGTATCATGTGAAAAATTAACTGCGCCCTTGGACTCTGTGACTAGTTACATTGCCATTCACGCCAGAAATTGCACCAAGATTTTTCTTGTTTTTATTCATTTTACTGCACAATGAAAAAGTTTTATTTTACTGTTTAATGCAAAATGTGCTCAAAGTCAGTGTCATTTATTGGCCTTTGAACACACACTGCTTTTTATGTTCCTGCAACTACAGTACATCTTAATGGCATTTGGGTCTGAACGTTTGTTTGGGTTACACCAGAATGACACATTTCATTTTCTTCAGCCATTTTAACGTAGGGTGGCTTTTGTATTTTCAGTCATTGCTTTGCGGCAAAAGTTGCCAGTGCTTTAGCATCAGCTCAGTGTAGGATAGCCTGACATCCATCCATCCATCCATTATCCAACCAGCAATTTTCAGATATAGTATGCAATTTCATCACTGCTTAATTAATTGTTGTCCAGATTTTAATGTCCAAATGGTTACCAAACCATGAGTGTACCATCAACATGCATGGATTTTAGGATGAAGCTCTTATTGTGGAATGCAAGGGCCAGTAGAGTCCAGCTGGAGACCTTCACAGCTCTGCTCCATTGACAGGGACGTTTGCCTTACACATCAGTAATGTTGTGCAACATGCCCTGTCGTTTGGGTCTGTCTCAACTCACACATTTCAAGGCATACTTCATGTTACTCAGGAGTAATAGTCACTATTGAGTAGGGGAGTCATATACTAGGCATGTCATGTGGCAGGGAGTATAGTGCTATGGGCCATAGCCAGACCCCCCTCTGTGTTATTTATCTGACATAAATCTGCATTCCCATTCTCTGTTACGCAAAGCTTCTCACAGTGTTAGTTCACTTTTCTCCACAATCAGCAAAGACTTTTTTCCAGACCTTTAGGGTATCAACTAAGTGCATTTTAACAAAACTGAAGCAAGCATTAATACTGTTTGTCAGCTTCATATTTCACCCTTTACTCTGCAGTGGAGCCCATGTTTTCTCTGTGTCTTTCTAACAGAAGAACAGTCCATTAATCCCAAAGTGATTTTATAAGGTTCCTTGTGACATTATAGTTAATGTGAATGTGAATTTCCCTTGTACAGATTTGCTTTGGCTTCAGGCTTTTTTCCATGTAGTGTGGCTTGTTTGAGCTCCACAATTTTAGATATGGCATTTGTAGGTTTTACACCCAGACTAAAAGGTACTACCAACGTTTCTACTGAGTTTTATAGGAATTGATCATGGGATTATTTGCCTGTAGAACCTGTGTGCTCAGACCTAAATCAGCCTGGCTAGTTTAAATCATGACTGCTTTTTAACCAAAGTATTCCTTTAATTGAGGTGAATTTATTAGGGAAACAGCAATGTTTACCACACCTGACTGACTGTATTGTTTATCGTATTACCCTTCACTCTAAAAAAATGAAAGGTGACGTCAAAATTTGAGGACAGTTTTTTGTTACCTCTATACTACTACAACTCATGGAAATATTTGCCAAATTTACTGTGGAAACTGTGTAGAGATAGAGAAAATCAGAGTTTTTCACAATGCTGTATATGTGCAGATTAGATTAGATTTGTCCCCATGGAGAAGTTAAAATTTTACAGAAGCTACAAAAAAAAAAAATGATAAAATGAACAACAACTCCACCACCACCACTAACAAACACACATAAAAAAACATTTGGCTTTGATAACAAAGAGTATGAATGCTAAAAATATAGTCTGGCATATACTGTACATTTACTCCGTTAATTACACCTTTACAGACAACTAAAGTGCAGCATTATGGAAGTGCAAACTTGTGATAGACAAAAAGAATTCAAATCATATGTGTAACATTAATTTAGGACTAAAGACCAGGATGTGACAAAAATGAATCATCACCAAGCTTTAGTTTGGATTAGAGATGGATATATAGATGGATAGACAGATAAATAGAAGGACAATTGGAAATTTGGCTTTTTAAGGAAGTTCTTTAAATAAATAAATGCATAAATATACTGTGATAAGGCACTATATTACGTCCATCCCGGCACAAACTGACCCAGAGGCACGTGTTAACACACAAAGACTTTTTATTTTTCTTCACCTCTGGGGCACGTCTTCCTCGTGAACCCCACAGGCAATACACAGTCCCAAAAGCACTTAACTCCACACTAACAAGTCTCCACCTTGCACCACCACTCCTCCTCCTGATTCTGGCCCTGAATGAATGGAGGCAGGCCCTTTTTATAGTCCTCCCGGAAGTGCTCCAGGTGCTGAATCAGCTGGCGCTAATTGCATCTTCGGGCAGGGCTGTAGAGGTGTCCAAGTTGGCTCTGGGATCCCTGCAGCCCCGGTGGCCACCCCAGATTGCCACAGGGTTGGGGAGCACTCCAACTCCCATGAAACCCTGTGGGAAACTGAGGCACCATCATGAGCCAGGGAGGCTGCCACCAAGCGTCCCGGGGGAGGTACAGAGGAGCCCCTGGCTGCTCCCCTGGAACATAAGTAGAAGGGGCGTCCCGGGCAGGCATGGAATCCAGCTGCCCACCACAATACACACACTTTGATCTAAACACACACACCAGCAAGGAGATTAAAAAGAAAGAAAAATTCTGACTTGGCTGTCACAGTCATATTAAGTCATTATGTAGATTTATTGCTGTCGGTATGAAGGAGCCCCCAGTCGCGTTTCTTGACACACTTCTGCTGAATGATTTATTGGCTGAAAGTCCTCAGTGTTAGTGTGTCAGAGTGAGGATGTGCAGCATTGTTCATAATGGCACTCAGCTTTTTTTTTTTGTTTTTTTAATTCTCCCCTTCGCTGCGATCTTCAGGTGGTCCAGAGAGTGTCCCCTATCTGAGCCTGCCCTTTTAATTAGCTTGTTGATTCAGTAGGCCTCTCTTGAAGTGATGTTACCAGCCGAGCACACCACAGCATAGAAAATCACACTGGCCATCACAGAGTTAGAGAAGACGTGAAAGATTTCACATCCCACATTAAGGATCACAGTCTTCTAAGAAAGAAAAGCCTGCTCTGCTGTTTCTTATATTGTGTTCTGTGTTCTGAGACCAGTCCAATCTATCATTGATGTGGACCCCCAAGTACTTGTAAGAGTGGACCACCTCACATCCACTCCTTGAATAGTGACTGAACGTAGAGGCTCTTTAGTGCGGCAAACATTTACAACCAGTTCCTTGGTTTTGTTGATGCTAAGATGCAGACAATTCTCTTTACACCAAGAAAGAAACTTCTCTACTTGACTCCTTAACTCCGTCTCATTCCCTTTATCAAAACACCCAGTAAGCACAGAGTCGTCTGAGAATTTCTGCAAGTGACATGACTTGGCTTTATGTTTATAGCTATAGGTGTACAGAGTGAAGAGAACAGGAGACAAGACTCATCCTTGTGGTGCTCCAGTGTTGCTCCAATCCGTATCAGAAACGCAGTCCTTGAGTCTCACAAACTGCGGTCTGCCCAACAGATAATCCATTATCCAGGACACCACAGGCTCATCCACCTGCATATCTCTGAGTTTACCACTTAATAGAGATGGCTGGATGGTACTGAAGGTTCTGGAGAAGTGAAAACCATAATCCTCACAGTGCTGGCGACTTTTATCAAGGTGAGATTATAAGATTATATAACGTTATGGAGCAGCCAGATAATTGCATCCTCCGCTCCAGTCTTTGCTGTATAGGCAATGTGCAGTGGGTCCAGGTGGTCTACCACAAGAGTACTCATATAGTCCAGGACCAGCCTCTCAAAGGGCTTCATGATGTGAGACGTAAGAGCCTCTGGTCTGTAGCCATCAGGTGAAGAGGCGCCTGCCTTCTTTGGAACAGGAACAATGCAGGATGCTTCTGAAGACTTACAGACACACTGAACAGGTGGCAGAGGACACCACAAAGCTAGTCAGCACAGGGCTTAAGAACTCGTTCCGTTTGGGTTTGTGTCTGTTTACATCATATCATTTTTCATTTGTATTTCCCCTGTAAACATGCTAGTGTACTCGGTAAAGAGCGTTGTACAAGAATGAATTGACTTGACTAACAATAACTGCTTTGAAACTGACTGTGGAAAAGCAAAAATCTGTGGCATCTCCTGGGCCAACAATGGAAACTGAGCATTTTGAGACAATGATTATTTTATTAAAATTAAACCACAGATGTGTGTTTTATTTTGCACATTTTACTTTTTTAGCACTTGATAATTCTTTTAGAAATGTCAAAGAAAAGTTTGGTAAACCTTTTTCATTCTTTTCAGTAAAATCACAGATGTTTCTCTTTGCTCTTGCTGCACATGTTTGCCAGCATAATAAAATAAATCATGCAGAAAAAGTCAAAGCCCTTACAGTTTGTAGAATCAACTGCTAATATTATGCTCCTGGCTATCATTTTTTTATTATGAATAGTTTTATTTTTAACAGATGGTTATTTTTAAATTGAACTCATTTTACATTGATTAAATAACACAAAATCTAGATATCCATTTCAGAATCTGATTCCACTTTTTAAACATTACATTTCAGTGACTGTGTAAAAAAATATTGGCTCTGTGGGAATTTCAGCCTGACTGCATTTCCGAAAGCACTTGATTCATCATTTAAGACCTCAGAACAAGAGCAGATTGCCAAATCTGTCACCAAATAAAACAATCAGTTGACCTCCAAGTTGATCAACGATGTCCTTCGGCATAAGAACAGGCAACAGATTTAGATTAAAATACAAGAGTGGATTTTGATGTTGTAGGTTTAACTGGGTGTGGTTCTTTTTTGTTTTTTTTTCTCTTTCAGATAAAGAAATATTTCGAACTGGAACCCCTGGCCCGAGGAAAAAGGTGGATTCTGCAGCCATGTTCTGTGGATAACATGGAAACAGTTAAAGACAGCTTCAGTCAACTGATCAGTCTCTTGGAGGAAAAAGACCTAGAGCCAGGGCGAATATGAAGGGTCCTGCCAAAAAGGAGAAAGCTAAACATACACTGAACATACAGTAGGTCCTGTTGGCAGAATACGAAGGGGTATGCAACTGAACTGTATATGGGTACAAGATGGTGCGTTGATTGATTGAATTTATAATAGATTTCTAATCCTAGCGAGAGATTCACATTAACATATCATGTCGATTATATACACAAACACTCACACATAGATGTATATGTAATAAAATACTGTTCTTTAAATTACACAATCCAAGTGGAAGGAACACAGTATGGTGAAGTCCGATATTAATTGTGCTGTTACATTTTAACTACACAGAAATATTTGGAAGAATGCTAGATCTAACGTTTTGCTACAATTTCAAATGTTCCTATGAAAAAAAGCTTTTAAATTAGATTACCTCTTAAGCATCGACAAGTTAGTACATTTATCAACGTATCAAGGAATGTTTTAATAATACAAATTTTATTCTATGGCCTTACATAATACTCATATTAGTGCTTTTCAAGCCCATCCTCTAAAACTTGAGGTCAGTTAAACCTTTGTCAGACTTTCCTAGTAAAGAAATGAATTCTAAATATTACATTTGTGTTTTGTCTGAAATGTCCACCTTATTATATGCCAGGTTAAGAATGAGCCATTTATAAACCTTTTGGAATGCTGACTGTGATAGAGCATGAATTCGAAACAACAAAATGTCATTCAAAAAAGGGATTTTTTTTCCTCATCATTACATATAATTCTATGTTTTATGTCCGTTTAAAATTTCTTTATAGTTCTATGAAAGAGGGAAGACATCAATCCAGCTGTTTCTCGTTTTGTGCTGTGGAAAGAAAAAGAATCTGCAGGCAGCACTCATTTATAAAGCCAACAATAGAAATGTAATGTCATGAATGACTGAAAGACTGTATTATCACAATGTGTTTTTGAACATGTGGGGATTTACTTCTTTTTTTATTTCAACACACATGATTTGCTGTTCAAGTCGAGTATTACTGCTCTGTGGTATGTGAAGCTTTTGTTTTTAGTTCAGGGATTTCTCCCCTCTGCTTTTTACATTTAAACCCCAAACCCTTGTGCTTTCTGTCAGACCTGCCTGCAACTTTTCTCATCAGTTAGAATAAAAACACTATCAATCAGAAGGCACAACAGCTGTTTGTGACAGGTCCTTGTCTGACGCCTAATACCTTCCAACTGTCAGCGAGATCCCCTCCCTGTCTGCCGGCTTTGCCCTGCTGCTCTTCTTCATGTTTGTCCCTTTGCTTGTAATGTTATGCTTATGTTGTCCTCTTAGTATTTATTGTCTGTGGGCTCTCCTCTGTTATGTAGTGTTTTATGTGCCACAAGTGTTCTGAAGTTCTTGATATATCTGTTTTAATAAATCTGTGACATTTTCCTTAACAATGTTTTTATTTTTTAATTTTCTTTTTTAAGTACGCTTGGTGTATGTTGTAATATTTATAGAATTTACTGAATTTTGATACCCTATTAGCAGCTGCCTTTTTTGTAATTCATTTCTAATATCTAAGATTTGTACGTTTATTACAGGTAGACTTGTTAGTTGAATTGGGCACATAGAAGTGTTTGTACTGGAGAAACAAGCTCCATATTTAGCAGTTAGCTGACTTGTGCTGACAAGTCATTCACAAAGTATATTCTGTGAAAGTGTGAATTGATATAAATATCTGTGTCCAACAATAAAGGCTGTATAAAGAAAATGCGTCTCTGGTGTCTTTCGTTTGCCTCTTTATCTTCTAAATAAAACGCTTAATATTATGAGTTTCACTGCACTGCTTGTAGCTCAGGGCTGGCACAGCGTGTCCCATGACAGATGAGCAGCCTTTGTTCTTCATGTTTGCCCGCATTATTTTTAGTATGTTGACCTCAGACCTTCCTGTGCTAGTGACAGAGGCCGCCATGGCACGGTGAAGTGAAGCAGTGCTTGACAGTCTGCCAGGCTTTTCCAGATCAGGTCCCACCATATCTGCATACACTTATTGTTACCCTAGAGCATTATTCCAAATCCACCTACCTCATTGTGTTTCAATGTGGAACCTTTAATTAAGTGTACACACCAGGGTCACCAGTTTTAACAAGCAAATTGGCATAAATTAGTTTATAGTTGTACAGCCTCTGCGATGGATGAGAGAAGTGACCAATAACATTTTTGAAAAACATGGTGATTACATATTTCTTTTCATGGTGATGATAAGCAGACTTTCTTTACTTTCTGTAAACTTTCTTTACATACATCCAATCTATTTTAAGTGCCACTTTATTCCAGCGTAGATATAAGGGTTAGAACCTACAGTATAATGGCACCATCACGTAGATATGGGTGCCCATTCATAGCAGGGTGCAGTCCCACAAGGCCAATTTCCATCTGTGCTTTACATTTTCATTGTAACAGGTACATTTCGGGAGTACTTGGTCAGAGATATTCCTGTTGGGCAGTTGACTGTCAGAGAGAAGGAGATACACTACAACAAAAAATCAGAAGCGCTTTAATCGAAAATGCCTAACTTTAGTGATGTCTGCTTGACAATTTTACACATATCAGGGTAACTACAGGTAAGGATGCGGTTATAAAGAATATTTTAGGGCACCAAGAGTCATGTTGCAGATATGCTGAGAAAATTAAAATGAAATATTTTGGCAGTAGATGACGCAGTGTGTATTACTGCTGCCTTGCAGACCTAAAGTTCCAGCCTGGTCTCTGTTAGGATGGGTTTTGCTTGATTTTCGATAGATATCGTGCTCTCTTTTTCGAAGTAAAATACAGTTAGTGTCCTTACCATCATCTTCACTGCTGATCCTTTCTGGTTTCACTCCTGACATTTATATTGAAAATGTCAGTGAGTGAGTGAATCTGGAGTGGCCTTCCATATTGTATTAGAGGACACAGTACCCTCTGATGCTCACAAGGTCTTCCTTGGTGAGGCCATTGTCTGAATCTGAAGCCTCAATATAATATCACAGTCCACTGTTGTCATCCACTCTAAACCCAGCCTAGTGCACTAGAAGCCACAATCATCAAACAGCAGAACTCAATAAATAAAGAGCAAAAGAGAAAGAAAACACACCAAAGTTGGGTGACATTAGAATGGCAGCCATCTTCTGTAGACTACAACAGAACAGGTAGCCAGCAGCACGGCACTATAAGCAGCAAATGTGTTTAATCAAACCAGTAAAGTTACAATGGTGTTGACATTGATATCAACCCATCTGCTAAATTACATGATTTTGACACAAGAATGTTGCTTACACTTAAAATGTTAAAAACAAATCTTTGTAAGAAGTGACTGGGCAGGCAGACAACCCTGGGAAGCTAAGAAAGGTCGGGGTACCATCCGGGTACCCCTGTTTAATAATGAACTGAAAAGATAGTTGAAAACAGCTCAAAATAAAACACATAAATCGTTACTTTTCTGGTAGTGGTTAGCAGCTTGAGCGCTGTCCTCTGAAATGTTCAGTTTGACGTCTGATGCCACCTTCTGGGAATGGGCCAGCTTTATTCTCTGGGGATTGGAAGGGGCGGGGTTTCTTGGGTTGTGGGTGGGGTCAGTCATCCCTCCTTTTCTTGGCTACAGAGGAGGAAGGAAAAGGTTGGGTTATCATTAGTGCCCCCTCTTGTTCCAGGGTGGTGCTGCTTGTCTTATCAGAGCCAGGAAGGTGATTCCCAGATGTGCATGCTTGACACCTTCTTGGAACAAAATACTGAGTAAACACATTTTGTAATTCTGTTTGCCTTTTTAAAATCCATCCATCCATCCATTATCCAACCTGCCATATCATAACATTAGAACAATCTAGACGAGAACAGGCCATTCAGCCCAACAAAGCTCGCCAGTCCTATCCACTTATTTCCTTCAAGAAAACATCAAGTCGAGTTTTGAAAGTCCCTAACGTCTTACTGTCTACCACACTACTTGGTAGCTTATTCCAAGTGTCTATCGTTCTTTGTGTAAAGAAAAACTTCCTAATGTTTGTGCGAAATTTATCCTTAACAAGTTTCCAACTGTGTCCCCGTGTTCTTGATGAACTCATTTTAAAATACAACTAACTACTAACTAACTAACTACAGAGTCATGGGGGTCTGCTGGAGCCAATCCCAGCCAACACAGGGCGCAAGGTAGGAAACAAACCCCGGGCAGGGCGCCAGTCCACCTCAGGGCACACACACACCCACACACCAAGCGCAGACTAGGGACAATTTAGGATCGCCAAGGAGCCACCTTCAATAACGTTTACAGTCTCACATCTAGACGAATAGATTTGCTTTTCTGTTATTTTCTCAACCACCACTATTGGGTTGTGCATCAGGCTTACTGTTTAGAGGGGACAGCCTGACATGTGAACACCTTGGGCCTTCCTTGAGTTGAGTTCCAGTAACAAAGGACTTGACATGGGTCATCTTCTAGTATTGTCTGCTTAATCTCTGCATCCTCTCTCACAGTGTTTCATACTTTATAGAACACCAACCTAAGTTCACTTCAGACCCTCTTATATGATATTTCCACTCCAAACAAGGATAAGATTGGATGTGTCATGAGATGCCATCTTTGCAGCATGCTGTGACACTTGGCTGTGTGTATTGCTAATTCCCGCAATCCTTCAAACAACCCCCACATATAGCTCTGTTTTGGACAAATAAATTGTTCCTTTGATCTTATTTTGTATTAACACTTGCACGTTGTCTGAAGTGCTGGTTTTCATGGAAATTAGACTGTTGCAAAATGTACATATTGTATCAAAAGAGAGCTCTAGCATGTTGGTGCTTTATTTATAGAATGCACACTCATTGTTCATACTTTCTTGTACTGTGACATGACCTGTCTATGCAAGTGTCAGACCCTTTCTTTCTTATGGAGTTGATCACCCACTTGTTATCTAAATCCCCCTAAGTTCCTACCTGCTTCTAATTCTCTTATTGCAGTAATCACTCACTGCTTCACCTTCCTGGCATCAGACCTTTGGCCCAACCTGACTTCAGGCCTAAAAGGGGCAGGCAGTGGTCATTTATGCCTTGTCCTGCATTTACCCAAACACGATTCTCTAGTCTATTATTGGTGTTGCTTTTAGTCACAGGTTCTTATAAACCATTGCAATCTACAAGGGAACATCTGGAGCAAGTGGCATGGCTCCTTAGTGGATATCGTTGCAGCCTCACGGATCAAGTGTCCTGCTTTCAAATGCCACAACTGACCATCAACTGTTTGGAGTTTGCGTGTTCTTCCCTTATTTCCATCTGTATACTTTAGTTTCCACCCAGAGCCCAAAAAATATTCTACTCAGGTTGATTGGCAAGTCCAAACTTCCCTGTGTTGTAGGAGGAGGAATGTCCTTTAAGATGTTAGCAGGATAGGACCCTGTGATGGACTGGTACCTCATCCTGGGCTGTTTCCTGGCTTGCATGCAGACTCTGACCAATTTAATTAATTGGGGTTGAGAATAATAGGACATGTTAGTTTCGACGTCTTGTCTCTTGATGTGAAGTCCAGGGCCCCTGTTATTATGTTTCACAGACATTTGAGGCGTGTGTTTTCTTTTACATTATTAGTCACTTTTTCTGATTGACGTCCACTGCCCTCTTTTGTGTTTGCCAGATATTTGTGCTGCTGTGCTGTCATCACTAAGGTTGTTGTGGGATGTGAGTATGTATGCACACACTTTGTCGTGGTCATTATACACGTAGGTGACTCTTTGACAGTTAAGGTGAGGAGGTGGAGAGGGAGAGGACGACATCAGGAGGAAACCCAAACCAAAACAGGGCTGGAGGTGGCATCTGGTTATGAAAAGAATGCTTCTCACCCCTAAGTATACCCAGTACTGTGGAGAGTGGAGGAAACCAGTTCACCTGTGTAAACCCAGGTCATTTTTCAAATGTTGGCTCTGATCTTATTAGAGAGCCTGATGTCATTGTTGGGATGTTTCATTTTTGTCAGTTCTTTTCTTATTGAGTGAGTGTATTTCTTTTAGCTTCTAGGTTTCTACACCATTGACTTGAATGTGGGGTGTTCCTCTTCTTCCTCTTGTTATTTTAATGTTATGCCCCACTTGGCCGAGATTTCTTCAGGGTGGTACTCATGAGTGAGCTTGATATTGAGCAAAGCAAGGTTCTGCAAGCTCTCCAGTAAGGCTTTTATGCTAGCTTCTTCTTCACAGGTTAACGTTAGTGGCTGCGGGAATTTTCATCACTGAAGACCTTCCCAATACATCTCGCCATTACTGCTCCTTGTGCGGATGCCTCAGCTGTGCTTCCAGCAAGTCCTAATAAACTCAAGCACTGCCTGGTGCTGTCACTTCCCTTTGTCTGGTATATTTCCTTATTTCCTTTCTTCATTTTTAGGATCAGTTTCTCAGTTTTAGGAAGTTAAAGTCCTGCACTATTGTGCCAACCCCAAAGTCTGAGATGTTACTGATAACCTTTGAAAATCCATGTGTTAAAGATGTATTTGTCATGATAAACTTGGTTTCTGCTTTCTTCCCTCACAGCTGGTTTCCCATAATGCCATAACGGATCATCTGATGAAACAGGATTTCACTCATTCACTGTGTGTTTCCAGTGGCCACTTGTAACTGTTCAGGAGTGATGCTGTATGAGACCGAGAGCTCATGCTTGACGTAACACACAAGTATTCTGCTGTCTGCATATTGGTCACCAGGACGGGAGCAGCTTGTGAGTGCTTCTTTAGTAACTCAGAGAGTGCTGTTTTGCAGCTGGTGTACAGGGAAATCAAAGAGACAATTCTTGTGTGAATGGAGTTATTTGTGGAACATAAATCCTTGACCTGTGTGTGTGTGTGTGCGCCCAGTGGTAGACTGCCATTCCATCCTGGTTTGTAGGTGCCATCTTGTGCCTGATGCACTCAAGGTAGGCTTTGCCTGAATGTGCCTTACAATTTACTAAATGCCTTAAAAAATAAATTTAAGGATAAGCCGGTATTCTGTTTAGCACCCCCGTCTCTCAGTCTTGGAGTGCTGGCCTTGGCTCCGATGCTGTCCCTGTGAAGGTAGCCTATTGTCACTGTGCCCGGTGGGCTTTTTTTTTCCACTACTTTCATCTTCAAGATGTCTATGTTAATCAAACTGACGACTGTTAATTGTTGTGGTTGTCTATGTGAGTGTGCCCTATGCCCTGCAATGGACGGGCAGCTGTCAAGGATTGGTTCATGCCTTGCGCCAAAAGCTGGCCTTCCCAACTCTGATTTTGATTAAGTGTGTTCAAAGGATTGCTGTGTGGACAAAGCAAGCCAGGCCAGAAGCGGTAACAGTTAATAGACCATGTGTAGCTGGATTATTTAAAAGGAAAGGCAAAATTTGACGAAAGAAGAGATGAATGAGACAGCTAAAGTCGAACTTGGGGATGGTGGAGGGGGGCTTGAAAATGATGGATGCTTAGAACCTGCTATTAGACAGAAAAGCAGACAGAGAGACATAGCATCATGAATATTGCATCATGGAGGGAGTGCAAGAGGATACAACCTCAACTGTTATTCCCTAAGCATGTGTAATTGGAGAAGGCCAAATTGTGATGATATTCTAGTGAAAGGTTGGCCCATGGCTGCTGCCCACATCTCTGAGTGAAAGAATTCATTTTGTGGAAGCCTCATCAAAGCTGATGCTTATCTTCATGAGTTTGTTTATTGCATTAAATGAGTATTAAACTGGCAGCCACTCTGAAATATGAAATAGCTGAAAAGTGAGCCCTTGTTAAACCAGACTGGTGCAGGATCGTGTGTCTGGCGTAATGCAATGAAAACAGCGAGACAGGCAGTAAGCAGAAAGCGCATGAATAATTAAAGAGCCGGCTTCCTTTATTATGTCTGAGGAACTCTGAGTAAGGAGGAAAGAGAGAGTGAATGGGAAAATCGGCCCAAGTGTCCCTGAGTTCTGGAGGAGCAGTGCAGGTTAACCCATCAGTGAAAGTCCTTGTGAGTGCGCTTTTTAGCTGTGGTCTTTTTATTTTACTTTCCGGTTTCCTCCCACAGTCCAAAGACATGCAGGTTAGGTGCATTGGCGATCCTAAATTGTCCCTGGTGTGTGCTTGGTGTGTGTGTCTGTGCGCACCCTGTGGTGGACTGGCGCCCTGCCCGGGGTTTATTTCCTGCTTTGTGCCCTGTTTTGGCTGGGATTGGCTCCAGCAGACCCCCGTGACCCTGTAGTTAGGATATAGTGGGTTGGATAATGGATGGATAGATGGATGTTGTATCTTTTGCATCACAAGATATGCTTTGCAACGTGATGCAATTATACATTTCAAAATTGAACGGACTGTGGTCATCAGGGGATGCACATGGTCAGCTACAGGTATACTGTGGCCTCCAGCTACTGTAAATTTGCTTTAAAATGGCCTCTGTGTCCTTAGAAAACATTCACAGCACCACCACCACTCACCTGTACTGGTGACACGCGGCAGGATAGCTCCATGAGGTCACGGCCACGCTGTCAGCTCCAAATACTGATTTTTCCTCCTGCATGGTGAAACAGAAATGGATATTTGTGAGGTCATTCTCTTGCTTTTTAAGCCGGCATTCTGTTTAGCACCGCCGCCTCTCAGTCCTGGAGTGCTGGCCTTGTCTCCGATGCTGTCCCACTGCGCCCTTATCTCCCTGCCCATAGGTGACAGGAGTGGAGCCCTGCCTGAATTTTCCATTTGTGGCTCATTTGCCTCAAGATCCATGGCTTTGTCCCTTCAGAGAGGCCCTTGAGCACACCATTGTTGTACAGAGCCGTTAGCTCAAATGTGTTTGGCTGTTTTCTTCGGACCTTTCTTCTTAGTTCCTACAAATCTGCTGCTCGCGTGATGGTTTTGTTTTTTCTCTTTTTTGTCTCATTACCCCATTATTTGAATACAACTAGCAGTGTTGGGGAATATTACTTTTAATGAAATCTAAATACATTGCTGATTACTTACAAAAAGAGTAACTAGATGTGTTGTGTAGTTACTCATTATAAACTGTGCATTACTTTTGTGTTTCTTTTTCTTCTTTCGTATGATAAACTGTGCACTGGCCAGCATTTGTTATTGTATCCTATGACAACCTATGAACCTTCACGAAACTGACAAGAAACAACGCCAGATGTGATCATTTAATTGAGTTTTATAAATACATTTAGTCCATTATGTGCTGTGAAGTAAATAACATCTGTCTCCTTTTTCCATCCTCAAAGCGAGCCCACGAAAGCCTCTGTGGCACCAAATCACACTGTTTCTACATATCTGTGGGTGAAAGCTAAACTGACACTTTCCTAATAGCGCACTCTTCTGCTTGGCTGTGTGACTGAGCCCAGCAGAGGACCAGCATACCACCGCCGTGGTGGCTTCTTGTCCTGTGCCGCATTACCGACCGGCTGCCTGTGATTCTAAACTGCACAGATTACATTTAGCCCTCAGCACATGCAGGATTAAACAAATGCTTACAACTTTTGTTCAGTTCCTTTCACTTCAATGCACACAACACACATGTTTAACCCCTTCGTCACCAGCTGTGGTCTGTTGGCTGGAGCGCACACACGTCCATGATGTTACCCAATAAACACAATATTTCTGCAACACAGTACAGACATTCTTTTTTTTGATTTTTTGGATTGTCGGATATAAGCTTCAGTAGACGGTAGTGAGACCAGCTATGTTATATGGGTTGGAGACGGTGGCACTGACCAGAAAGCAGGAGACGGAGCTGGAGGTGTCAGAGTTAAAGATGTTAAGATTTGCATTGGGTGTGATGAGGATGGATAGGATTAGAAATGAGGACATTAGAGGGTCAGCTCAATTTGGACTGTTGAGAGACAAAGTCAGAGAGGCGAGATTGCATTGGTTTGGACATGTGCAGAGGAGAGATGCTGGGTATATTGGGAGAAGGATGCTAAGGATAGAGCTGCCAGGGAAAATGAAACGAGGAAGGCCTAAGAGAAGGTTTATGGCTGCGAGGACATGCAGGTGATGGGTGTAACAGAACAAAATGACGAGGACAGAAAGATATGGAAGAAGGTGATCTGCTGTGGCGACCCCTAACGGGAGCAGCCGAAAGAAGAAGATGAAGCGCAGCAACAAATGTCTGTAAATGTTTTTTATTTTTAGTTTTTTTTTGTAATCCAGGTATTTTTACAATAAATTAAGTGTAGCTTAACATTGCCAATTACTTTAAAAGGTAATCTGACTAAGCGATGCACATTATTTTTAACATGTTACCTCCACCACTGGTGACTAACGTATACAAATTCCAGAAGAGTCGTTGTTTCTGGATCTACCAGATCTGGTACCAATAGTCATAGCACAGTCAAAGTTGCTTAGATCAATATTTAAATTGACCGCCACTAAACCCCTTGACCAGGCTTCCATGCTGTAAATTTTGAGTTTCAGCGACATTGGAATAATTGTGATGAGAACAGACTATTCAGCCCAGCAAGCTTCTCCATCCTATTTACCTAGATTGTCCAAAATAATAAAGAGTTGAGGTTTGAAGGTCTCTAAAGTCCTATTATCGATCTCACTTCTTGTTAATTTATTTCATGTGTCTATGGTTCTTTGTGTGTTTTAACATTTATATGAAATCTGCTTTTCACAAGTTTCCAACTGTGTCCCCATGTACGTGATGAACGCATTTTACAGTAACAGCCTCGATCCACTGCACTAATTCCCTTCATAATTTTAAACACTTTAGTCATGTCACCTCTTAATCTGTTAGCTAAAACTTAAAAAGTTTGATTTCTTCAGTCTCTCCTCCTAGCGTATACCCCTTAGTCCCAGAATCAGCCTTTTCACTCTCCTCTGGACTTTCTGTAGTGCTGTTATGTCTTTTTTCTAATATGGAGACCAAAACTGAACACTGTGCTCCTGGTGAGGCCTCACTGGTGTGTTTTATATACTGTATAAGCACAACCTTCTGTGTCACAGAATGAGATAAAAAAACCTAACGTCCTATTAGCTTTTTTAAATGGCTTCTGCACTCAGTCCACTGTGACCCCTAGGTCCTTCTCAGAAGATGCACTTTCAAGTTTTAGAGCTCCCATTGAGAATTCAAGTCTAACATTGTGATGCCTGGATTGCCCACAGCTGGCACACTTTTCATGAACCCGGGTCATCGATAATCATATACTAAGAAGGACTAGCGTAATGACAGCTTGAGGCCTGTGATTCATAGACTTCACCAGGCTGAGGATCCTCTCTGGTGATGCTCTGCCAAGCCTCTAATGCAGCCATCTTCACCTCCTGCTTGTTTCGAGGGCTTGTCCCTCTAAGTTTTCTCTTCAGCATATGGGAGGCATGCTCAGTTGGATTTAAATTGGGTGACAAACTTGGCCATTCAAAAAGCCTTACATTTATTCGCTTTGGAAACTCCTGTGTTGCCTCAGTAGTACATTTAGGATTATGATCTTCTTGTAGGATGAAGCTCCATCCTATGAGTTTGGAGACATTTACTGGAACCTGAGCAGATGAGATGTTTCTATACACCTCAGGATTCATTGTGCAACTTCCATCAGCAGTTACATCATCAAGGAAGGGGCAGCCATACATGTCCAAGCCATAACACCCCAGGGACCATGATGTTTGACAGATGAGATGGTCTGCTTTGGATCATGGGTAGTTCCTTTTTGTTTCCACACTTTGCTCTCACCATCGCTCTGATACAGGTTCATCTTTGTCTTGTCTGTCCACAAAACCTTTTTTCAGAGTTTGTTAGGCATTTTTAAGTACCTTTTTGCAAAGTGTAAACTGGCCATCCTGTTCTTGTGGCTAACTAGTGGTTTGCGCATTTTGCAGTGTGGCCTCCATATTTCTGTTCATGAAGTCTTCAGCACATATAGTCGCTAACACACACACACACACACTCATCTGCCTCCTGAAGACTGTTATTGATTTGTCAGACAGGTGTTTTGGGCTTTTTCGTTACAGGATTCTTCTGTCATCAGCAGTGGAGGTCTGCCTTAGCCTTCTACTTACTTTGTGATCACTGAGCTCATCAGTACGTTCTTCTTAATAACACTTCACACAATTGATTTAGGTACCATATATACTCGTGTTTAAGTCGGGGCTTGAATTTACCGTATAATTTTCGATATTTTATAATATAAGTCATATAAGTTGAATGCAGAAAACTCACACTTACTGGTCCAAGAGATTATGATAAGCTAACGCCCACCTGAGAGAGTAACCACAGAGCACACTGCCTTTTTTTCTATGTATTGTGCCTACGTGACCACACGGTAATACCTGAACTATTTCTAAGCGACGTTTGCACTGTTTTTTGTTTTTCGTTTCTCACACCCTCATACACCTTTATTATAAGATCATCTCTTATCTACGATGGAGCGTTCGATCAGAAGAAAATATGAAGCTGGTTTTAAATTAAAAGTCTTTGAAGTGGCGAAAGAAATCGGTACCTGCGCTGCTGCAGCAAAATTCGATGTGTCTGAGAAACTAATGCGAGATTGGAGGAGGCAAGAAGATGTACAAAAAATAAATGAAGCGTTGTATTTTGAATGGGTGTATAAGTCAGGGTCTGATTTTCTGATTGATTTTTCGGGTTTCAAGACCCGACTTATACGAGACTATATTCAGTAATTCTAAGATGTTACTGACGTTGCTATTGGTTTTATTCTTGTTTTTTAGCCTCATTGGCACAGGTCTTGTCCTCATGTTGAACAGTGGCAATTTAGAGACTCCAAAGGTTCGAAGCAAGCCTGAGTATTTTACGCCTGCACTAATGAAGCCCTGAAACACACCTGAGTAACCACAAACACCTTTTTGTGCCTTGAAGTGGGGGGACAAGCTATAAAAAGTGTTGCCATTTCTTCATGGTGTTACCTCAATGTATGCGAATGTCCTTAAACTAAAGGCTGTAACGTCTCTTTAATCAAGTCTGACTTGGTTGATTTGCAATTCTAAATGTGGAGCAGAGGAGTAAATCAAGGAATAATGTGTCTGTCCAAAACATCATAGAGGGCTAACTAACTATATACAGCATACTGTATGGACCCTCTAGTGATTGGCGCTTTGTAAGAGCGGGCTATTTATGATAAGGTTGTCTCTGAATGCCTGTGCATGCACATAAACAGGACTGAAGTTCTGTTCTTGTAAAATGGACTTTTTTAACATCCATCCATCATTACCTAACCAACCTATCCAGTTCAGGGTTACAAGATGGTGCTTATTATGGAATAGAAAGACAGAAAAGGACAGTGGAAGAGGCTGCTGCCTTACTTTCAGGATTCTTTCCACATTACAAACTAATAGAAATGCTCTATTTTATTAAACCTGTTGCCAGATTTTAATGTTTGTTAAAGTACTTTTTTGATTATTCAATTTCAATTAACCCAAATTCACAAATAACTAAAGTCTGCCTGTAGGCACAGAGTTGCCTGGCTGATGTCTGCCGTGGACTTAAAGGAAGCCTCTTAACCTGCCTTTGTAAGGGAAACTCCTGTATATGTTAGCCATTATAGCACCGATCTGCTCATGAGATGGAATACGTTACAAAAAGGCAACAAGATACAGTCATGAAAATGAAATAACATCCAGGGTGGCTCTTACCTTCTGCCTCTTAATGCCACAACAGGATTTTCCTTTCCTGAATAAGTGGGCTTAATAAGTGGATGATTGATTAGTACAAAATAACGCATTAGCCATAATTTACACTAGCAAGATGCAAAGTCTTAACAATGGTAGCATGCTAAATTGATTTAGACATTATGTATGTAATGATGAGGAATGGAGACTTTAATTTTATCAAACCAGACCCATCGTGTCTTTTTATCTTATCTGGTCGCTTTGCTGCCTTATGGTTGTAACTGCTACTGGCTGGCTGATCGCCAATCCATTTAGTATAAGAAACACAAATAAATCTTGCTTGTTGTAATCAACATATTTACGGTGATTTGAAATATAATTGACTGAATCCTGCTTAGCAAGAGCTGTCTGAGTCTGTTGAGCAGACAGAGAGGAGGTGACTGCAAGAAGATGTCTGCCGAGTATCGCTGTCCAGGTGCTGAAATACCTCAGCTGTCTGGATAAAGATGGCAGCTTCTTTGGCATTTGTTCATCAGAGTCTGATTTTACTCACATCATGGTGAAGATGAAATGAAGTAAACCCCAAAGGAGTTGATGGTATGTATTCCTGTTTCAGTGCTGTTTCAATGTTATCACTGCACTACCCTTTTATCTTTAATGTAACCGTTTTTAAATACGTGCTTTTATACTAGGTGTTATGGGTTCTTCCTCGATTCTAACTTAAGTTAGACACCATTTGTTTAAGATTATGTGGTACTGACAGACGCCAAATTATGTTACTTTAAAAATATTGGGCAACAGGAGCGAATGATCTCAAGTGACCCTGTAAACCCTGAATACTACCAAGGAGGCTAATTATCTGTAAAAAATGGTGACTTCATTTTAAAAAAGGCATTATAGCATAAATAAAGGGGAACGATGAAGTACACAACCACCAAGAAACATTGTTGTCTGTCTGGAGCAGACTCTGAGGGTGCTGGATCCTTGTCTTCTAGGTGAGGTAGCTTGTCCTCTTTTCTGCCATTCCAGTATCCCAAAGTACTCTCATGGTGTCTCTGTCTTTCTAAGGTCCAGCACCACATCTTCCTGCTAGTGGAAGCTTTACTCAAGTCACTGCCCAACTGTAGACTCAAGGGCCACTGGTCTAAGACAATCGTGGGCACTTCCTGAGGTCATGGCTCACTAAGCTGAAACCCCCTGACAAGTTGTTCATGCAGAGTCCCTGCCAGCATTATGGTTGGTGCTACAAGATTACACTTTAGCGTCCCACAAATAGAGAGAAGAATGAAATTATAGAAGAAAACAAAGCTGTAAAACTGTGTAGCTACAAAACAAATAATTCCAGATCTAATGATGGGTCTTAAGAGAACATGACATGAGGTAGCGCTCTTGCACCCACTTACACCAGTTCAAGCTCATAGGGCCCAGTGGTAGGCACATGGCAGAAGGCAGCTGTGAACAGGACCCCGGCCTTTCTCATACAGGCACCCACACTCGCAGAAGGTCGATTTGGAAACATCAATAAACCTAACTAGCATCGCTGGTAAAGTGGAAAGAAATCTGGAGAACATGGAGAAAAACCTGTGCAAATGTTGGTGAAATAAGCAAGTCGCACATGGACAACGACTGGGCACATGATTTGGTATACCCATGTGATAGAAGGGCTTCTGACTTTACTACCGTGCAACCAGTAAGAGCTTATGAGAGCAAGGAAATTCATTTTGTCAAAATGCAGTTGAAATACGATGTGACAGCCCTTTGGCACACGTCCTCATGATGATGAATGGAGAATTTCAAGAACATTAAAACAGATGAGAAAAGCCGCAAGGTTTCATGCTCAACAGATGAAATGTAAGATTTCTTACATTTTGGGTCCACTTTGACCCAAAGACATTGCAACATTTAAATAATGCGCTCAGTATCAACGAGAAGAGGTCCAGTGTTTATGTTATTAGTTTAAGAAGATTGGGTTTGTTTATTGTTGAGACTTCGCTGAGGACCGGACCACATTGTATGAGCAGTTAACTCCTGGTAGTTCCAAAGGATTCACAAGCCTTTCCTTGCAATTGCAAATGTCAAAAACAAAAAAGTGATTTGAATACAAAAGGACTGGTAGAAGGTATGGAAATGAGACTCAAATTACAGAGCAATGTCAGCTGTTCTTCCTTTATGCTAAACCTACAATGCCAGAAAGTGAGCTTCAACTATGAACTCTCCGTTTCAGTGTCAGTAGACATCAAGTAGACCAGGTGGCCTACGTTTGATGGGAGCTGCACTTGTCGTCTACCTATCCACCTACCTAATGGATCTGTAAGCTGGCTGAATGGTCACGCCACCCAGGCTCAATAAGTTGGACTAACAAATTATAGCCATTGAGGTGGGACCTGCGAGATTTGTCACGATTCTGTCACTTAGCACTGCACTCACACATAGCTCTAAAGCTCTTGATGTTCTATAAAGAAGTCAAACCTTTACAAGCGTAGTCTTCAGAAATGACTTCCAGGCCCCCATTAGTCCTACGCCTGTAGACCATCAGCCACACTCCCCGTCTATAAGTTCTTTGTATTAAAGAGAAATTTCTGAGAAGGATGTCATTCTAGCCCCAGCAATTTAGTGACATTGTCTTTAAATGGTACACACTTTGTGAAATGCCTGCCTGACTCTTCAGGGATGTTCAAGAGTACAGACACCCCTTTAATCTTATGACATCTGCCATACTTCATGTGGCGACTCTCCAATGGTTGGCCTGCTTCATTCATTACCACGTAACATTGTCATTGACGCTAAGAACAGAAAGGCCACTCGTGTCACTGTCTGTCCCAGTTGCTTCAGGCTTGAATGAATCTGCTGAAGGGTAATCCCAATTTCTCGATATTTGAAGTTTTTGAAGGTTTTCTGCAGCTGAAGTTTGAATCAGTATAGCGGTCTTAGCTAGCTAGCTGTCAAGGGTGCTACTGTAAATTAAAATAAACTGATTTGAAGGCAAAAAGTCCACAAAATACTCAATAAGTTCTGCCAGATTTGACGCTATGGTTTCCACCCAGATCAGAGTTAAATGATTCCTTATGAACAATTTCGAAGAATGTTGACTTGGTAAAAACTCTTACTCTATTATATAAGTACAGGATATTGTACTTGGCACTGATGCAGTGGCTAAAGAAATTCCCTGATAAATATATTCATCCTTTCATAGAAGTGTCTTATTTGTTCTCATTCCAAAATTTGTATGGAATGTACCAGAAGAATGTAGCTGGCCAGATTTAGAGCACTTAGAGTGCACATTTCAATCCTAAGACTTCATTTTTAAGTGAACGTGTGTACAGCATGTGATTTAGATCAAAGAAAGCAACCTGCTTATAAAAATGAGACATTCGAGCTCTTCCAAAGCTGACCTTCTTGCTGCAGTCCTCCTGGCAGACCCCTGGCACTCTCCTCGTGTCTCTCTGGACTGCCTGTGTTTTCATTCTTAACTTTCATTCCTGATTTTGCTGCCTCCATGTTAGCTTCACCTCTCGTAGAGTTTACTGACCCAGGGTGTGCAACAGATTGGTGAATTAAAGACTATCTACTGTAAATGTGCACCATATTACCATTAGAAAAATGGCAGCCAAATTATAAAACAAATCAAAAATACATTCCATTAAAAATAATGGAACCCAACAAGCATTATAAGACTTGGTGTAGCCCCTCACCAACATTTTAAAAAGCTTGTACAGATAGCCTGGTGCTGCCCGCCATGTTACAGTAAGCAGAGTGTGGCCACAGAAGGACCTGCAGAGCCTGAGTGAAGAAGTGGGAACACAAACATGGACATCCTGCCCCAAGGATTATGTAGTAAAGACACTGATTCCCACCATGCATCTGTCGGTCCATCCATTCTCCAAACCCACAGTCCTGGAAACATTGGACACAATCGAGGGGGCTTCACCCAGTCCATCAAATACAAACCAGCACTTGTAAACTGGGCCAGGTTGGACCTGCCAGTTAGCTTAATGTGAATGTCCATGGAATTTGAGAGGAAAATCAAAGTGGAGAACGAGTAGCCTCAACACTCTGACCAGACTGGGTTTAATTAAATTTACTGGTGGCACTGCCATCCCAGGCCTGATCACCATCAATGACAAGGCAGCTTGCAGACAGGGGGTCTACTAGCTGACTCAATGGTGCCAGCTCAACAGTCCAATTCTTCATGTCAGCAGAACCAAGGAGAGCTGGTCATAGACTTTCCACTCCTTTGGAGGAGATGTTATTGAAAAGGGTCAGCTTTACATTTCATGCATTGACTATCAGTGATGATAATTCACTTTATTTGCCAAAAACAGTACAATTCCTCACATTGGGAATCTGTCACTTTTCAAATACCCCAACTTTGTCTCTAGAAACACACAGAGAGAGAAGCTGGGGTCCACTATTTCTACTGCATCTCAGGAGCAATTGCAGGCTAAGGGCCTCGCTAAAGGGTCCAACAGAGTAGCATTCCTTCTGGCACTGCCAAGCTTTGAACTGGCAACCTTCCAATTAGCAGGAGAGATCCTTTAGCTGGAGAGCCACCACTAACTGCAAAACCACCAACACAACCTCACCAGTGTCTCTACTTCCTCAGATGTCTGACTACAGCTCGCACTTCTCAATCTCTTCTCCTGATCGTCTACAGATGCACGGTGGCGCCATGTCCTCATCGGCAGTGTCACATCCTAGTACAACAATTTAAAGCACTGCAGAGGATGGTGAAGGCAGCAGAGAACTTGACCAGCACCCTTCTGTTCAGGATATACAACAGTCACTCGCTGCCTTAGAAAGGCAAAAAGGACCATCGAAGACCTCGGCCATCCCGCACAGTCGCTTTTCTCACTCTTTCCAAATGGCACCAGGTCATCACTCCAGTAGCTTCAGGAACATATAAGTAAGAACTTCCTCATACTGAGTGCACATGACAAAAACCCTGACTTGACGTGATGTTTGTGGGGATGTAACTGGACAACAGGAAAACCCAGAGCAAAATCAAACCCAGGACGTATGAAGCAGATGTTCTAACCACTGCTTATTGTGATATTCTTCACATGCACAGAACAAACTCCATTTTTGAAAGTCGCATCAGGCCTGAGCAGGCGGACTCGGATGCCATGCGTAAGGTAGCAGCCGGACCCCAATGTAAATGCAGAGGTTGGGTGATTTGGGGCACCTTAATGGATTTTGTAACGGGAATCACTAGCAAGCAACAATTCTCAGAGGACAGTCTTGAATGCAAAACTCTGGTCCATTTAGAGGTTGAGGTTAAAAAAATAAGAGAAACAACTGGCGTGAGTAATCTGAAGTGCTGGCGGTGACTGACTGAAGGAATGGCGTTTATCGAAAGAAGCCTGCTAAACTACGATGGCTCATGAGCTTCCAGCAATGGCAAATGGCAGGCTTAGTGGGAGACCAGAGTGACACTGGGCATGGCTTCCAGGGGGGCATGTCACTATTCACCCCTTTAGTCATCAATTCCAGACCAACCTCAAAGCCCAAGGCTGGGATAATGTATAACAATGTAACGTAACCTTCTTACTCACTGAAGTGTCTCCTAGCAGAACTGGGCATGTGGCAACAACAGGGCCTCCTCACACAGAATCACTGAATAGCCTAACAAACACACAGCAAACTGGAGTGCCCACAGAGAAGCCCACTTAAAGGTGGTGAAGACTCCACATGGACTACAGCCAGGCAGTCAACAAACCAAGTCATGTCTGAAACATCCACAAATCCAACCAACCTCCTGATCTCATATTTCACCACCTCGGGGTGCTTCACAACTGACGTCTACTTGCATGCAAGAAGAGACCTAACCCAGAAGATGCCAGTCCTTCAGCAGACACACTCATGCACAAACACACCAACATTCCCTCCTACCTGGACAATCTGAACTTTCCAATTAATCCACCATTTTTGTCTTTGTGGTATGAAAGGAAACTTGGAGAACGACATGGCGAGAACTTCCACACAGACAATCACTAACCACCACATTCCCATGATACATCTGGGAATGCCAGGCAAAACAAAGAGTAACTGGCACTGCCCCTGTGAGGTATTGTTATCATCAATTTACAATAAAAGAATAAACAAGTAAGATTAGGTAAAAATATTAATGAATTAATAACAGAAAAAAATAATAAATCTATACGATCTTACAAAATATAGAAATATAATTAGTAGAAGGGCAGCATCCTTTATTTTACTTTATTTAAGAGTTGAATGTTGCTGAATGTCATCATGAAGGCAGGTTTTGGAATTGACGTTAATGTAAAGATGTTAAATATTTCAGCATTGTTGGCGCAAAGCCATCTTGTACTGTTACTAGCTGTGTTGCTATGCAGGACAGCCGGAAGGTCGCGACCTGTGATGTCACCATTTAGAGGGTATAAAGGCCAGCTCAGTAACTTCCTGGTTATCCGAGTTTGTGGACAGAAACCTCAATTATTACGAGGGAATTTCTGGTTAAGACCCCCTGCTTTGATTTTTGGAAATGTTTTTAGACTTGGCGAGAAATCTACTTTGATTTTGGGTTAACAATATTACAAAAATGAAATACATGTAAAATATATTATTGAAAAATACATCTACCAATATTAACGTATTTTAAAATATGATATACTTCAGGGATAAATATACTTCAATATCTTGCATTATGACAAAATATATTTTAAAATATGTAAATTATTGCAGTTTCTGTGTATTCCAATGCATTTATCAACATTTAAAAATCTATTTCTTAATATATTTTTAAAATATAAGGAATAATGTACTGTCAAATTTATTTTAGATATGATATTACAATTGGGTTTTAAGATAAATACTAGTTATAATATACTGTATAATTAAAAGAATGGTAGCATCCTTTATTTTATTTACCCTATTTCAGTGTTAAAGGTCGTTGAATCTCATTGCACGATATGTTTTGCAGTCTATATTTCATTATAAATGAGTTATTTTTGTATATTGCAGTATGTTTTAAAAATATATTAACCTTGCATTGAGAATGTCTCTTAGGTGTTTTCTAAATTGAGATTTTGACAGTTCAGTACAGCTACATAATATGGTTGTAGCCTACGATGTTCAGTCCTCAGTCTGTAAATTGTAACTACAAGTAGGCGATTTCCAAGAACTTGTATCTAAAGAGCTTTTGTAATCCTTAACCACGCTTGCTTCTGAGACACTGTATGTTGCTTGGTGCTTTGTATTGTGATGTGCTACACTTTTCACGAACATAATTTGTGTGTAAGAATGCTCTGAAATCTCAGATCTGTTTTATCTTAAATTAGTAGATTTATTTATCTCTGGAAATTGAAATTGAATCGATACACATTTTAACACATTTCTGCCAAACACACCTTGAAGTGAAGTGTTTAGCCCATCCAGGGTACATTTAAATCCTTCTGCGTCCCTTTGCAGTGCTGATTGTTCTCTTCTGCTGTCCAGTTGTGGTGCTTGTGGTGAGAGACGATCAGTTATATTCCTGACGGACTCAATTACAGATGCAGCTGCCAACTTGAACTACTTTGAATAAGTTTCACGGAGCTCAAAATGAATTGGATTAATTGGAATGATGGTGTCACATATTTGACTGATCTCTCTGGACACAAAAGTATTTTGCATGTGTTATACACAATAAATTTGAAAATGTTTGTTACAATATATTATTAAGTGAAATCTATGTCTCATTATATTTCAGATATAACCTTCAAGTATATTTGAAGTATGTACTGTATTTTTTAAATTTTACTTGGAAGCTATGTCCACGTATGTCTGTGTATATTGCAATATGTTGTAATTCAGTAGGTTGGGAGCACCCACCACACGACAAACCACCTCAGGATCTCAAATTAGGACCCAAGTGCAGCCGTGCAATGAGTGACACCTCAGCAGCACCCTAGTTCAAATGGGATGAAACAGTGTGAGCTGGAGTGCCAATCGTGCCACCAACCCCCGAGTTCTCCCTACAGGTTGGAGGACCTGCTTGCAGGGCAGGATGAGGATTAACATCCTACCCAGGACAGAGCAACTGCAGGTTGGGGTTGCGCAAATTGTGAGGTTCTTTGATCATAAAAATCTGTTTGTTTTTTCCCCAACAGAATGAATTTCATGCTGGCCTGGATTCAGCGTATTAGGCCGATGTGTCATTCACTTGGGGAAAGGGAAGTTGCCCCTTCTAACTTGGCACGGCCCTGGTTTCCCAACCCGCCTGTCTGAGTGAGGATGTGAAACGGAGAGTGCTAAGACCTGGAGACATTTCTCACCTGTGACAAAAATAAAATGAAGTGCTAATTGGTTGGCTTTTAATTAACGAAGCAGCTGTAGCAAAGTCTAGGGATGTGTGACTGGCGGACCTGATGTTTAGTGCCTGAAAGCTTTTCAGATTCTTTGAGGTGACTCTTAGTGCCCGTTAAAGTCAGTTTGCAAAAGGTTTACAAAATTGCCTCCTATGAACAGGAAGGAGAACACCAAGTGTGGCATTTGCTGTTTTCACGCATCCACAGGTTCAATAAACTGTTTCTTTAGTGCCAGGATTACTCTTGTTTTGTTTGTTTGACATGTTTCAGGCAGGGTTCTTCTTCTGATTGCTGCTCAGATCTTTGTTTTATTACCTTTTTGTTCATTTTGAACTCCATTGTTTACATTAATTTTGCTGGTGTTTATTTGTATTCTTTGTTTTTCATTTTGTACATGTACCGATGACTGGGTTATGTGCCTTGTGTTTTGTGTGTGGACCCCCCAATCACCATCAGAAACCGCCCTCTGACCTATAAATTCAGAGGGTCTCCCACAGTTCCTGGTGGTTCCTTTCGAACGCTTTAGGGAGTGAGCTCATTGACGTGACATTGGTCTTCTTAGCTGACTTTCAGTGACACCTGATTTGACAGATGTAACCACTCAGACATATCCAAGCATATTTGATGCAGTGAGTCTTTGTCTCTCATTTTTATTGGGTGTGCTGTATAATGTGAAGTTATGATGAGGCAGCGTGTAGTTATTTCATGTGTACTGCACTCTCCAGTAACTGCCTTCTTCTCGTTACGGGTACGCACACTTCATGCACCATTTAGGTTCTTTTCTTTTTATGATGGATCTTTAGAATTGTGTTCACCAAGGTTGTCGTCCTAATTGGCAAAGTGATCATCATACTACCAGAACAACAACAACATGTGTGTGGCTATTGTATCATCAAAGTGTTGCCATGTGAAATGAGTCAGGTGATTTCTTCTTTTCACTGGAGATCTTCATTTAAACACGTGATGACAGGCAGACAATGCAGAATTGATTCATGAAAACACTTCTGGAACAGAAGCCATGAAATTTGCTGTAAGCAAAATGCAATTTATTTTGGCAAGTTTTTGTGAATCAAAGCATTGAGTTTTGCTGTGAATTTAATGTTGCTCATCAGTCGAAATTGACATTTAATATTTTGAGACATTATGGTGGAGAAGTAAATGGCATACATCTTCAGGATTTACAAGCCACGCATTAGAATGTGAAATGCCGAAAAGTAGAAAAAAAGACAGGACTAAGAATATCACCACAACCAGGCTATTAAATTAAATTCTGAATAATAAAGTGCATATCTAGGGCAGACTGACAGCTGGTGGAGTATCCCACTCTAGTAAAGCATGTTAGGGGTCTCTGGTGATGTGAAATTTTTAAAAATAGTGATGAGGCAGTGCAGACCCCCATCAATGTAGAAGTGTAAGAGAAAAGCTGTACAGCCGCAGGGGGCTTAATGAGGGAAATCGCTGATTATGCTTAATGTGCATAAGGGTAGTTAGCACAGTGGTCCCACATCGGGGCTCACTGGAGATTAAAGGAGACTGGGAGAAAGATAATAAGAGAGAGAAAAGGAGAATGTCGGGGTCGAGGCAGAGCCTTCATAGCAGAAAGGAGGCAAGACCATTAGGAAACCCCATGTGGGAAGCAATGGCATTCAAGAGGTGTGTTCAGAGAGGAGCAGGAGTGGCTGATCGCTCCAGTGAACTTCCATGGATGCCGAGGAATGGTGGTGGGACAAGGGAGCAGGGATCGCAGACTTCTCACGGATGGCAAGGGATGGTTGTGAGGACACAAGCTGAAGATAGCTGGCCATGCATGGCAGTGTTTCGTCTCCGTCAACTGAGTAGACCCCATGGGTTTGAGAAAGGACAGACTGGGGGCTCGTGATTTGAAAAACACTGATCCTGACTGTATTTTAATTCTGTTTGATGGATTGTTTATTTATTTTGGAGTTTAACCTTCGCATGGACACTGTTTTATTGGATTATTTATTTACTGAGAAGACTGTGCTTACCTATTGGACCCTGTCCTGAGCATGAAGTGCTCTT
The DNA here is from genome assembly GCF_016835505.1 of Polypterus senegalus. Lineage (NCBI taxonomy): Eukaryota > Metazoa > Chordata > Cladistia > Polypteriformes > Polypteridae > Polypterus > Polypterus senegalus. The sequence goes on along the minus strand of NC_053160.1, from coordinate 39,835,756 downwards.
TGCAATAATTGTTTTGTTGTTATGTGACCTCATTATCATAGTCATTCCCATTCATGACTATTGATGATTCGGGTTCAAGAAAATATCAATGCTGCAAGCAACCCAGGCATCACAAGAGAGCAATGACTTCAAAACTTAGAGATAACAGTCTGTGTGTGGTATCCACAGTGCCATTGCATCCATGGTGAGCTTGTGGCTTGAGTCCGATGAAGCCAATGCACTCCGGCGCTCAGCCACCTTGTAAATGAAAGAGCTTGTTAAGAGTATGGTGGTGTAGATCGCTCATTGTAGAGATAATGCTTCAGCTACAGATGACAGTCCCCGTGGAGTGAGGTCATCAGTGCAGTCCTTCAGGGGTCTGTTACTTTTTCTGATTTATGTTAATGACATTGATTCTGGGGAAGTTAGTAAACTTGTGATGTTCACTGATGACCCTAAAACAGGAGGAATGGCAGGTACTGAGGAGGTAGTAAAAACAATTCCAGAAGACCAGATCCTGTCCTACAGGAAGCAACCTCTGAAAAGGATTTGGGGGATTATGGTGACACAACATTGTCTTTATCTAAGCAATGTACAGAAGTGATTAAAAGGCAAATAAAATGTTATGTTATATCATTAAAACTGATAAATATAAATGGAGAGATGTTATGCTCAGACCATATAATGCACTAGTAAGTTCACATCTGGAATTTTGTCTGCAGTTCTGGTCAGGACATTAAGAGAAGACTTAGCAGCACATGAAGTTATGTAGAAGAGAGCAATCAAGTGCATCCCAGGGGCCTCATGTATAAACGGTGCGTATGCACAAAAATGTTGCGTATGGCTGTTTCCACTCTCAAATCATGATGTATAAAAACTAAACTTGCTGTAAAGCCACGCACATTTTCACGCCAGCTCATCACTATCACTGCGCCACCATGCTGCCATGTTTAATAACATACTTTAATTCCTATCATCATGAAAATGATATCAAGTATACATCACATATTTAACTAATTCAGAGAGCTGTAATATCACAACTGTAATGGATTCTGTGTCCTGTCTGAGGAAGAGAAAGCCTGTTTAAGAAGCACTAGTGATTCACACACATAGAGCACATAGAAGATCAAATACAAAACAAAGCATTTAATATGCTACTTTAGTTACGATGGGATTTGAGAAACTAGTAAATTAAACGATTTAAAGATGAAGTTTATGATGTTCTACTTTAATGACAAAATAAACTACGTGATTAAAGTTGAAATTTCAAGATTAAAGTTGACATTTCAAGCTTTTTTTGCCACTGTGTCCGTATTTTTTTTTTGCTTTCTCTGTACCCTAATAAGCTTGCATATGACACTCAGATGGTGGGCTACGACTCGCCTTTTCACGGCGACTTTGATATATGACAACTCCTTTTTTGTTTCGGGCACTGTGCGACTTTGTGAACTTGAGCTTTCAAGTTTCTCTGACACTCTATGTCACTCGATCAACTTCCTTTTGTTGTTTATACCACTGTTTAAACCAACAAATAGTACGTTTTTCTTTGCCTCCACTTGGTATTCGCTGAACTTCCATTTTCCCCCGTGCTTTTGCCATTGTCTTTTCACAGAACACTGAGCTTAAGGGCTATTTATATTGATTTGCATATTCCAAGAGGTGTAATTCTGGGAGGAGTTGGAGAGTGGCAGCAGGCACATGCACATGTGTTACTTTTCACGCTGACCAGGATTTATGTAGCAGAAGAATGTGGAAGTTGTCATACGCACAGATTTATGCATCTGGATTTTTTGTGCATATGGCTTTTGTCCATACGCCATGTTTTAGTGTGAATTCTATGCACGGCGTTATACATGAGGCCCCAGGACTTAAGGACGTGTCCTACTCCGAGAATTAAACCTGTTTAATCTTAAGCAGAGTAGAGTGAGTGGGATCTAAAATTGTCAAAGGCACTGATAAAGTAGATCCAGCAGCATTCTTTTAGCTTAACTGTGAATCATGAACTTGAGGACATCAGTGGAAATTAAGGTGCATTTAGAACTCAAGCCAGGAAGCACTTCTTTATTCAAAGAGTTGAGGACAACTGAAACAAATTACCGAGGCTTAAAGCAGAAGCTTTGACAACTTGTGATGGTGCGGGTCGGCTCCTTGCTCCCTCTTCTATAATGGGAGCCTTTTGAATCCGACATGTCAGTACCATAACCGAGATGAGCATGGCAGATGAAGACAAAACACACCAAGCAAGGGGATGGGGAAAAGTACAAGTGCTTTTATTAAAAACAACTCAAAGCAAAGCAATCCAAAAAGTGCACTGCTCAAAAGTTAATAAATAATCCAATTAAAAGAAAGTGTCTGTGGAGGTTAAAATGATCAAATAAATAAATCCAATAAAAACAAGGTTAAAATTCTCGATCCCCGGTTGTTCCCTATAAAAACTGCCACCTTTCCGGCTTATCCTACACGGACCTTGCAGCACGGAGAGACGTCCATCAACAGGCACAGACATCCTTCAGATCTGACCCATGGCCCCGCTGCCCGATCCATGGGTAGCCACCAGACACTGCTCCTGTGCCCACCTGTGTCTTTCCAGGCTTCACCTGACGAAAGTGCGCCATCCTCCAACCACTGCCAATCGCTGGCTCCACCCGGCGAGAGGACACTTTGGAGCGTAACGATCAGCAGGAGTGATCCACGTGCCCCCTCCTGAGCAGTTGGCACATGCTATTTCCTGGGGCGCCATTCCCTCCGCCTGCTTCTCTCCCTCTAAGCACCAACTCACCCCTGCTCCTGCCTTACCCTCTATCTCATTACCCTCTGCTCTCTTTTGTTCTTTTCTTCTCTTGTCTTCTCTTTCTTTTTCCAATGTGCACTCCCCTTTTATATGCCGGGGAGCTGTTGCAGTTGTGATCACCTGATTGCCGCTCCAGACTGATAATAAGGCAATCAGACTGTGCCCACATGTGCCGGCAAGGCAACACACAAACTGCTGACTGCGTCACTCCAACCTGGAGACACGGCAGATCGCTTGCAACTACTCCACTCCCCAGCAGCAGCAAGTGCATTATTTATTTATTAAAATCTGCCAGGTTTTCTGAACCGCAGACTCGCTAACCATACAACTTAACTTTCAGAAGTATCTGGATGAGATGCTGGGATAGAACATTAAAACATTTGAACAATCTAGACTAGACTAAGCCATAGTGTCTGTGGTTCAATGTTTGAAGTAAAAGATATACCTTAACAAGTTTCCAACTGTGTCCCCATATCTTTGATAAGTTCATTTTAAAATAACAGTCTTGATCCACTGGACATAATTTTAACCCCTTCAATCATGTCTCCGCTTAATCTTCGTTTGTTTAAACTGAAAAGGTCCAACTCATTTAAATCCTCATAATTCAACCCCTGTAGCCCTGGAATCAGCCTAGTCACTCCTCCTTTTCTAGCTCCTTTTTGTAGCCTGGAGACCAAAACTGCACCCAGTTCTCCAGATGAAGCCTCACCAGCGCTTTATAAAGCTTCAGCGTAACCTCCTTACACTTGTACTCCACACACCAGGGCGCTGTATAACCTAAGATTCTAATATGCCTTCTGAACACTTTCTTGACGTTTATTGTGACAACTCCACTACGACCCCTAAATCCTTCTCATAAGGAGCACTTTTGATTTTCAGACCTCCCATTGTGTATTCAAATGTCCTACATGTAGAACTTTACATTTACTTACATTAAATTTCATCTGCCAAAAATCTGCTCAGATCATGTGCTGTCCAAGTCCCTCTGTGATGATTCAAAGTATCAGCTTAGCTATTAGCCAAACAAATGAGCCTGATGAACTGAATGGTCTTGTCTCGCTTGTCAAATGTCTCGTGTTCTTATGACACTTGTTATGTAATAGACAGATATGACAGTCGCTATATAATAGGTAGACAGATGCCGCTTTACCAGGCTGCTCTCCTGACTGACTCTCTCCGTTTTCCATTGCTTGCTCAGATGTCCACCATTACTGCTGCACACTCTCTTGTCTTAGCTCAACACCTTTGCTGCTAAAGTGACCAAGGTTAGGGATTTTCACATTAAAATGTCATAACTAATACATTTTAAGCTTGGTACTTATAGCTTATTTTAGTGACGTCAAGTTTAGGTGGCTTTTGATGACAATGAAATATACGGTTTGAGTTTTGTGTTCTTTTATTTTTCCGCACTTTTCAGTCGTCGTTTTTGTTAGAGCTGTTCTGACTCATGAAGTGCTCCAAGTGCATACGTTGTACCAAAGCAAACTGATCAAGCAAATCCAGACACCGCGTCATCACTGCTGAGTGGCTTTATCTCTACCCCCTTACTACTCATTTCAGTGTGGAGGAGCTCCATGAAAGCTCAAGCCCTGCACGTAGACAGAGAGAGGACATGACTTGACATTTAAGATGCAGGTAAAGTCATAAGTTTTTATTCTTGTGATAATGGAATGACGGGCTGAAAGTGATGATACATACACCATTAGAGACTGCTATGGCTCCGTGTATCCTGTGATAAATAAGGTGAATCATAAATGCCTCGCAGCAAGGAGCAACTTCTTCTGGCAAGACTTGAAAACAGAGCACGTCTAAGGAATGGCTCAGTACCGATTGAGCATTTGCATACAGTACTTATAATTTTGGAAAGAAACGCAGGCAATCAGGACACACAATCAGTAAAGTACACAGCGCTGGAGAAGTGCCTGGAGTTTCTCAGCTGTAAACAGATACTGTACTGTATCTAAAAGGACATTTGAGGACATGTTAACCTAGATTAGATTCTCAAGAAAGAAAGAAAGAAAGAAAGTTTTGAGGTTTGAAGATCAACCTTACTAATCAATCCATTTTTTATTTCAGCATAGCCATAAAGAACAACACAAGTTAAAACAAAAAACAAGTCTCAGTTCACCTATAATTCACAATATGATTTTCCTGGAGTAAACTTCCCTTATAAAAGTGTCCAGATTAAATGTTATTTTACAGAATTTGCATTTTAGATCAATTCTGGCATTTGCCAGAGCAAAAAAAAAAAAAAAATACTTTGAGCAGGTCACAAATCCTACCTGACTGAAATTTCTCTTTTTTAGATTTATAACTTGCAAACTGTTCTTGTCCAGTCAAGAAACTGTGCATTCAGATTCATTACTTTAAGATCTCAAAACACCAGAAATAAAATAACCAACTGTTACTGAAAGACAAATTAAGAATAATAAAAACAAAATTAAGACCAAGCAAAAGAGGCTGAAGTCTAAAACAGAAGTGATAACTGTGAGCGATGGCGTCCACCTCCCCATAGAGAGGACATTGTCACATGAGAAAGAAACTAAACTGTGGAATGGTCTGCCTGCTACTATAAGAGATGCCCCTTCAGTCTCAGCTTTTAAATCCCGGCTGAAGACTCACTACTTCAGTTTAGCATATCCTGACTAGAGCTGCTGATTAACTGTACAGACTGCATCTCTGTTGTTAGTCATTAGCACTAAAACATAAGTAACATGAGAGATATAAATTGTTATTAACCCTCACCTATTCTGTTTCTCTTCTCGGTACTCAACTGTGGCATTCGGTGCCACGGCCTACCTGCCAAGTTAATTGTTTTTCCTGCCTAAGGTAAAGTCATCCCTGATGGTGGATCGCAGGAATCGTGGGGTAGAGGGGTCCTTTCATCGGATTAGCGCTATTTCAGCTGTGGAAAGGCCAAATGGGGGAGGCAGCTTGATGGATGAGGTCTCCAGGACTCTAAACAAATCCATCCATCCATCCATCCATTATCCAACCCTCTATATCCTAACTACAGGGTCACAGGGGTCTGCTGGAGCCAATCCCAGCCAACACAGGGTTCAAGACAGGAACAAATCCATGGGCTGGGTGCCAGCCCACCACCGAACACACACGCACACCCCAAGCACACACTAGGGCCAGTTTAGGATTGCCAATCCACCTAACCTGCATGTCTTTGGACTGTGAGAGGAAACCCTCGCAGACACGGGGAGAACATGCAAACTCCACACAAGGAGGACCCAGGAAGCAAACCCGGGTCTCCTAACTGCGAGGCAGCAGCGCTACCAACTGCGCTACCGTGCTGCCCTCTAAACAAATCCAAATCATATTATGTGATATCAGCTACTGTTGAATTGTGCTCCGTACTTTTTTATTTTTATACTGTATTGAGGATTACTTGTGTTCTGTTCTGTGTATTGTATTGTATTGTATTCTTTTTGACACCCACTGCACACCCAACCTACCTGGAAAGGGGTCTCGCTTTGAACTGCCTTTCCCAAGGTTTCTTCTTTTTGGGGTTTTTTTCTTGTCTTCTTAGAGAGTTAAGGCTGGGGGGGCTGCGATAAGGCAGGGCCTGTTAAAGCCCATTGCAGAACTTCTTGTGTGATTTTGGGCTATACAAGAATAAATTGTATTGTAAAGAAAGAAAGAAAAAGAAAGGAGCCGACTAAATCTACAAAGATTACCTTTCACTAAGAGAGCTGCAGTCGCGGTTCCTCTCATCCCAAACAGTAGCTGAGTGGCAGCAGCACTGGCATGTAGAGATGTGGAGGGTCTCCAGGTGGTGTTCTGTTCTAAGTACATTTGTAGTCTTGTGTTTCACTCTTTATTGTTGTTTTCTTTTCCTTTGTTGTTTCCCACATATTAACTAAATGTGAAAAGTGTAGCTTTATGTCTTTGTAGGTTTGGTCAAAAAGACAATGAAAATGTACGCTAACAAACTGAACTGATTGCATTAGATGTTGTAATATCACAATACAGTCGTAATATTTTTTTCTATAGATTTTTATAACACGAGTTGAGTTACATGCTTTGTATGAACGTGTGCGACTGAAGTGAACGTTATTCTTCTTGTGTATCTTTATGGCCCTATGAGAACGTTATCGACTCCCAGTCACAGAGCCCTGGCTTCATCTCTCAGCTCTGACGCAGTCTGTGTCAATGTCACTTGTTCTTTCCATGTCTGTGACTTTTATCACCAGGACTCCGGCTTATTCTACAATGCAAAGGTTTATATGTGACTATAAAATGGGACGGTATGAGTGATCGTGGGTGTGTCTGCCTGCATCCTCACCCTTCTGCCTGCTCTCTTCATTTCTCCTTTCTGTCTGTAGGGCAGATGCTTTGTATACTGAGCCTCATGCTGCCTTCCCATGCTGTGGGACAGGTCAGAAACACAATTTCCCCAGTTGGAAATTTCATGTTAAAGCCCTAAGACATGGCATCTCCCAGTGGGAAAATTCAGAGAAACCTGTCGACATAAGAATGAGAGGAGACCGTTCAGTCCATCAGGCTCGTTTGTTTAGCTGATAGCTAAGATGTCCTGCTATCTCATTCAGGTTCTTCAAAAAGGTTGTGAAGGTTTCTCCTTCAGTACAAGTCGTGATAAGTTGTTCCAGATTCCCATAACTCTTTGCATAAAGAAACGCATCCTGACTTCATTCCTTAATGCACTTCCCCTTAATTTCCACTGGTGTCCTCGAGTACGTGATCCACTGGTCAGTTGGAGACCTCAGCTGAACCTACTCTATCGATGCCTTGTTAGGTCCTCACACAGTCTCCTCTGCTTGAGACTAAACAGGTCTAATTCTCGTGTCTGTCACAGTACAACATGTCCTTGAGTCCTGGGATGCACTTGGTTGCTCTCCTCTGCACAGCTTCAAGTGTTGCTTTGTCTTTCTTGTAGCACATTGACCAGAACTTCACACAGTGGCCTCACTGGGGTATTATGTACAGTAGTCTGAGTGTAACTACAGTATATAACCATGCTACCCAGTGTGACGGTGCGGGTCCTGTGCCATACTCCTTCTTCCAGATTTGGGAGCTTCTAGAACCCAACACTATTAATAATGTAACCGGATAAGCTGGCAGAGGAGGACAAATCACACATGGAGCAAGGGGAAGGTGTAAAGTGTGCAAGTGCTTTTATTAAAAAAAATCAAAACTAATCATTGTCTTAAGTGCAGTGCTTCAAAGTTAACAAATAAATACTCCATAAAAACGATGAAAATTCAAGTCTTTAAAACTAGAGAATAAAAACCAGGAGCAGTCATTAGGACAAATGAGCCAAACACAACTCCTTCCATGTCTCCCCAGCTCACCAAAGGCTCACTCAACTGGTGGAGACTTCAGCAGCCGCGCTCCTTTCAATGCTGAACCCCATCTTGGCCACTGCCATTGGCACCTGCCAGGCCGCTCAGGGTCGATCGTCCTCTCGTCATCCTTCAAACCCTTGAAGTGATCCCTCAGACCCTTAGAGAGGACGCCACCTCAATCGCACCCACTCCTCAACACATTCAATGGGGCCAATCCCTCGCTCCGACGCAGGACCCCTGACCGCGTAGCCTTCTCTCTTCAGCCAAATGGCTCGTCCTCTTTCACTGCCCTAATGCCGCACTCTCATTCTGCCAATCTCTTTCGTTTTTCCTCTTTTCTTTCTTTCTTTTCTTTCTCCCCCTTTTTCCTGCGCTGGCAGCTGATGAAGCAATTGAGAAAGATCACACTCTCACGTGCAGGTGTGACTCGCCCCATTTACCTTATCAACTCCCCGCACCTACGCGAGTGCGCCCACGGAGACTGACACGGCTAATGGATCATTTAAAAATGAGCTGCGGACCTGCTATATCACACCCAGGTTAGACAGTTTGTCATATAACCCTGACTTCTCACAAAAACCTTTGCTTTCTGCCACTCTCTTAACAGAATCTGTCCCACCAACTACTCGAGACCACCACATTCAAACCTTAGGTCATGCTGACATTGCTTAGCAAAACACATTAAATGACAGTCACATGAATTAGCAGCTGGAGACATCGAAAAGGGGTCTCACATAGTGATGTCTCAGGTATTGTGTCAGCTGGCTGCCACCACAAAGGTATGCCATATTGCAGCCCCCCAGCACCAGGCATTCAGCAGGCAAGACAGGCTTCAAGGAACTTTTGGCTAACTACTCCGTTGGGCCCTTGAGCAAGGCCCTTAACCTGAAAATTGCACGAAGGACGTTGTACAATGGCTCTGACCTCCAAAGGTCACGGGAAAGACGATTTCCCCACAGGGATCAATAAAGTATTTCTCTATTATATAAAAAAATCTTGGGACGAGACAAGACTTTTTCATGGAGACACTTTCATGTCCCGTGAGAGAAAGAGTAGATGACAAAGTAGAACGTTGTAAAGAATTCAAAAACGGTGGCGCGATACACAGGCAGAGCAGGTTAGATATAATGGAGGTACAAAAATTCAAAAGTCTACAAAAAAATGATAGTAAAGATCGCATTAGCAACAACAAACAAAAATTATTATTCGGTGAAATAACGTAACAGCAAAAAGAGATCGAATATATTGTTCAGGTTTACCTTTAAGTCGGAGACTTGTGGATCGTATCATCTAATTTGTGTTGCCATCAGAGAAAAGTAGTGTGTCTTCCCAATGAAGAGGCGTATCCGCAAGAATTAAAAGATTTGTTGTTTGGTGAAAGTGAAATCCACATTCACTGTCACGCTTGGGTCACAGAGTTGCACAGATACATAGGAAATTTTAGAGACAGAAACGTTATTCAGACACTTCAAACAAACATAAGTCTCTTTCAGGAGTGAATCGAGCTCCATGTGTAGTTGGAGGGGACAGTTCCGTCTCTCAATTAAAAGAATAGAAAATCATCCTCTTCATAGGGGAGCGCCTCGGGAGCGGGACCCACAACAGGAGCAGAGGATGTCTGGGGGGGAGAATAGAGACAAGGCAGTGAGACAAAAGGACAGCAGCTGCACAGGCTTTTAAATGTTTGAAGCGCCGTGCCAGATGCAGATCAGGTGCAGGCCAGCAGCTGATTGAGCAAATAGGAGGTGGTTGTGATGTGAGAATTTGCATATAACTTGATAAATATTTTGTATGTCTTTATTTGTAACTTAGGCAAAGCAATGTAATATTAGTGTTACATTATTGATAGTGATAGTGGTTGCTCTGAGGCTAAGGATCTGTGCTGGTATCCCGAAGGTTGCTGGTTCGAATCCCTGTCACTGCCAAAAGAGATCCTACTCTGCTGGGCCCTTGAGCAAGGCCCTTAACCTTCTAAAGCTCCAGGGGCTCTGTACAATGGCTGACCCTGCGCTCTGACCCCAAGAGGTATGCGAAAACTAACAAATTCCTAATACAAGAAATTGCATAAGGCGAAATAAAGAACAAAAAAATAATAAATAACAGCAATGGTTTGATGGTTTAAGAACCCCTTCTCGCCACCAGGACTGGGTCTCTTTGAATTTTACGACAGGATTTGGGGGATGTGCCTTAAACCAGTTTGGCAAGTGTTTCTCTGCTAAAGTCTTTCAACCCCATAGGAAAGCAAGGCTGCCTAACTGCCAAGCTTTACCTTAACAAATGGTTTTGGGGGATGGCAGGTGTGAAGATGTTTTCTGTTCCCCCATTGGTCTGAAGTGTGGCTGTTTGGAACCGGCTTGTATCAGAAGCCTTTTAGTACCACAACGTCCTAATGGCTATAGGGGTTGGACAGAACATCTATAAATTTGTTCACTCCCTTACTCTCTCTTACCAAACTGATGACCATCTCACACCATGAACTGAAAAGGACAACACAATGAAGAGCACAGCTTGGCAGCCATATTGAGACAGGCATGCGGCCTGGCCTGAAGAAAGCTGATCACAAATTATAACTTAACTAGAGACATTTTAAGTAACTAACAAGTCTATGTGCCGTCTGAAACTACACATCACCATTTAATCAGGTTGTATGGTTGCCAATATTCAAATGTACTTTGCATATTGTTACTATTTATGAATATTATCAATAATACGTTTAAAGTGTAACTTAACTCCTGCTTGTCTTTTACTATACCTAATTGCCTGAGGTTATACAGTAGATGTAGGAGGGAAGATGGGGAGAATTGATATACTATAATGCCTTAAAAACAGTGGTAAGTCTGGGAGATGTGAGGCGTTCTGAGGCTACATATTAATAATACAAAAGGGGAAAGTAGAGTAAAATATAGTTTACTCTACCAAGACAAAACAGAGGTAAAAAATATATTTGTTTCCCATTGTATCACCGTTTAAGAGGTGGTTTTGAAGGAGCGACCACGACCCCTTGGTGTGCGTTCAGCCCTCCTCTTCATAACATGAGCAGCAGAGACGTGAAGTGGCTGGTGCTTAGTGCAGGCATGTGGGGGATTGGTGAGCGAAGCGAGCAGGAGGCGAAGCCCCCCAGCATATCCAAAAAAAATCAAAAAAAGGCAAAATCATGAAACAGACAGTGCTCAAAATAGGAATTCAAAGTGGACATTAGAAATCAGCAAGCCAGCTCACAAACAAGAAGAGCAAAATCACAAGAACATCTGAGAACATTAAGCAGAGGGCAGCCTGCTCCTCTTTCTCAAGTGACACCAATATGTGAGACTCCCCTTTTAATGCCCCACCCCTCCGTCATGTGACATACTGGAGATGGCAGGACCACCGGCTGAAGGCAGTACTGGGTAGGACTACAGGCAGGCCAGACCCCTGAGAAGGCAGTGGGGAGGGACGCATGAGCAGCTGAGCCACTGACTCTATGGAGAAGGCACTTGAAGTGGCAGCAAGTAAAAATGTGATGCGTGCATGAAGAGGCCAATCTGTATTTGATATTTGTTGTATGTAAACTAATATGAAGACGTTGTTGGTTTGTTTTTGAGTGTCCTCCCTGATTTTTAGTAGCAATGGTAAATTCTATCGAGCGATGGAGTTTCCATGAAATGCTGATGTAGGAGCTCAGTTTTGGAGTTAGGGTGCTGCAGCTGAACTATGTGAACTGCCATTGTTGTGAAAGTAAAGACGGTACTTGGCAGGTTTTGTTTGTGGATCATAAACAATAAGTGCACTTAACATTCAAGTGCAATTATGGTGAGGCTGTGCCATGTCTTGAGGTGAGCCCGCACAACAACCGAGAGTCCCACGCCCAAAAGCAAATGCCAGTATCAGGGCATTTTATCATGTGAAACAAAAAGTACAAAGGCAGAGCAGTTCTCTGCAGACCTGTGGCTTTGTGGGTTTCCTCTTGGCAGCTCCCAGTGAATCAGTGCTGTGAAAATGGATGAAAAACCGAAACTGATTAAACTGGTGATAAAGACATTAATTGCATAGTTTGCATATAAAACTATCTCACGCAATATTTATTATTTTTAAAGTAATAAATACAACTTTAAAGTCCTCACAACAAAAAATGAAACTTGTTAAGTTTTGAATCATATCAATAATCTTATTTGTCAAAATCTACAAAATATTATTTCTTGAGGACATCTCAAAGAACATACTGCTGTTTTTTTTTTTGTTTTTTTTTATTAATTAATTTATTTTTTTCATTATAGGTCAGTAAACACTAAAAAGTATCCAAAGCTCTGAAAACATCAGGACAGCAGCAGCACCAAGGTAACGCCCTTCTGACTTTGGCCATTGGTTTCATTTAATTTATTGCTTGCCAATTTCTTTCCATTTTGGACTGTAAATTTAAGCTCTTGAACCTTTGTATGAATTGGTTAATGGCCTGTTTAATGGAGTTTTAAGTTACTTGTAACAAGGCTGTTCAGCTTTTAAAGTGTTTGCGCTGCCATTAGAGTTTCTTGCACAGACGGCAGCCTGCTGTGTGAAGTGTCATTATGCTCAGTGCCACCGAGCTGGCAGAGGTAATGGCACTTCCAAAGTGACTGGGGCCAGAGTACAGATGAGCCTACGTGAGACAGAATTAAAGGCTTTTATTTAAAGTACCAGCCAAGCAGCTATCAGGCCAGGCTGAGATTACCCATAGTGCTCTTTGCTTCACTTGTGACCTCCCTGGGCTGTGGGAACTCATTACATCAAGATTTGACTGCCGTTGTGTGGTGTTGTTGGGTTGAGCAGTGGCTATGGCACTGGGCTTTACACCTCTGATGCCCAAGTGTGAGGCTCACGAGGTTCATCACACCCTCAGGTGTGGAAAAGCACACTGGGATATACTGCTCAATGAACAGCTTACCACTGATTGGGGGAGACACTGATGAGGCAGGCATGTTGAGTAGGTAAATTGTATTTATTCAAACAAATCCATAATCCAAGCCAATACAAAAAACCAGAAGGAGATCATATAGGGTAGAATCAAATAACCTAAAATCACACCAAATTCAATTTAAACAAATCACAAAGTGCTAAATATGAGCAACAGTAATATGAAGTGCAATGCAAGCTTCCCCAGCTTTACGTCCTGCACACTGCCACTCCTCTGTCATGTGACTCAGGTCAGGTCACGTTGGGGAGCATGCACTAATACAGCAACATCTCGGGATCATGGTTGGCAACCCCCCAGGCAGACATGCATCCCAATCCCACCCTCAAGAAATGACCATCGATCTGCCACAGCCAAGTGTAATGTGGCCGCCCCCTTCACCTGGTCTGGCCACTCGGGTCCTCTGCAGTGAGGATAATGTGGGCTGGATCACCCTCGCAGAATCACACCACATGGCCGTAGTTCATTAACTGAGACTCGCACAGTGCAGGTAATTTGCCTCACTCAGGAGTCCATGAGCAGCCGCACGTTCAACATAAAGTCATACCAGTGGTACCCAAGGATTCTCCAAAGAGAAACAGTGCCGAAGGAGTCCAGTCTTCATCTCAGGTCACTGGATTGCATCCATGTCTAACAACCATACTGTATAACAAAACAGAAAACACCAGGACTCAAAAGATTTGGACCTTCTAATTTCATAGGAAGAATCACCAGAGACATGAATGTCCCTGCCGAGGTAAGTAAACATCTCAGCATGGTTGACACTCTCTCTGCAGACAGACACGCTGCTGACGGCTGTGCCCAAGAGGTCATTAAAGGCCTGGACACTCAGACTCATCGCTCAGTGTCTCGAGAGCCCCGATCACAGCATCATCATCAAAGTCAAGATCAGTGAATCTTTCTTCAGCAACAGATACCCCACAGCCCTGCCCAACACCCAGTCCATACAAGCATTGCACAGAGTAGGAGCTAAAAACACACCCCTGACGAACCCCAGAATCAACTGGGAAAAACACAGAGGTCCTGCCTGCACTCTGCACAGCACTGACAGTACCAGTGTACAGGCCGGCAACTTTGGGGGGATCCCACAAAGTCTCAGGATGTCCCACAGGGCACCTCGATCAACTGAGTCAAATACTTTATGAAAATCAAAAAAGGCTGCAAAGAAACTCTGCTGATATACTGTATCGATGAGAATCCTCAGTGCCAAGATGTGATGAATGGTAGACTTCTTATGTATAAAACCAGACTGTTCCGGTTGCTGGTAGGTGAGCAAGTGATCACGGATCCTATTGAGGATGACCCTTGCAAGGATCTTACCCGGCACAGAGAGCAGTGTTATCCCCCTGTAGCTGCCGCTATCCAGGTGATCACCCTTCCCTTTCCGTATAGGGGCGACAAGTCCCATTTTCCAATCAGTTGGGATGATGCCAGTCTCCCAACTGTAAGCAAAGATTGCTTGCAATGCCAAAAGGACAGCCTTACCACCAGCCTGGAGAAGTTCACCACAAATATCACAGATCCCTGCAGCCTTCCCCCCCTTCAGCTGATTCATTGCCTGTGCAATCTCAGTGAGACTCGGGGGTTCACAGTATTTGCAGAATCAGCCTCAAGAACCGTGAACCCAGAGATGACCAGCTTACTAGCCAGAGGATCAACTTTAAACAGCTGCTCAAAGTAGCCAGCCCAGCGGGTCACGATTGCAGTGTCAGCCTTAAGGACCATTCCAACACCTGCCCTGACAGTGACTCTCTGAGGAACAGATTCGGATGTGCAAAACAGACAGTGACTGCCATATATTAAAGGCTGCTAGGCAACAACACAAATGAGAGGAGTCAGAGACTTTTAACAGGTGTAGAGAAGAACAAAGGGGTGGCACACCAGCCCATTGCCCACACTGGCAGTCCAACAATGGATTCATTTTGCCTAAGAGAAGACTCGGGTGCAGAGACGCCATTAGCTAGAGCTCTAGCCTGGGGTCTGTGGTGTGCCATGAGCCAAAAAGTGGTTCTGGGTGAGGAATGTAGATCGTCGATGTGGAAATGTGATGGGCATTAGAATTTAACAAATGAGAGGATACCATTCAGTCCATCAAGCTGCCCTGTACAGAGTGTACAGAGGAGGGGATGCTGGTGCACGCTTCTCCCTGTTAACAACACTTTTCATAAAATTTGTCTTAATCCTGCACTTTTTTACGCTTGTTTTATTTCTTTATTGTACCTCTAGTTCGTGGATGCAGTTGACTCAAATTGTATGGATATGGATTAATTTTTACGGACTTTATGGACTTTACCTTGACTGGGAACAACTGAATGTGTAGATCACGGGACGAGACCTATGAACATTTCTTTGTACCTTGGCGATCTAGGACCTTGGGATGATCTGTCGCCTTGATTATAATTGCTATAAGGTTCTGCTCTCGATTCACTTTATTGTGCTTTATGACTAAGAACTGATCTGATGTTCACACCCACCTGGCTTGTGGCTCTGGGGTGATCACGCCTGTAATACCCAGCGTTACTTGTTTGTGGCTGTATGTTGGAACCTCCAAATCCTGCTACCTCCTCCCGCTATGCTTTCTGCTGCTTTGCTATTGCCACTCATCTACGCTACCACACCCGCCTGTCCCACCGGCTCCGCTGTGCTGCTTCTCCACTGCTATCAGATAAGTATTGCTCAGTATCATGCTAAAATACTCTCGTGACAAACCCCTTCATGTTAAACAGTTTCCAGAGTCGAGAGCAAATGGTCTGACTGGAATATCCTAAAAGACATCAGCATTTTGCGTCACCTGAAATATGTACATCGCGGGTCAGGTCACCACCACCGCCCGGCTGCGAATGAAAAGATCACAGGCAGCATTTGCTCAGGAATACGCCATCCTACTCATGGCCCTGGAAATAGAAGTGTCAGTGTGCTAAATTTACATTATGTGAAAATAAACTCGGATCACAGCTCTGTGCAAAAAAGAAGCCTCATCAACTAATATTGCATTATTTAATTCGAGATCTCTTAAGGGCAAAGCATTGGTGCTGTCAGAATTCATCATCGACTCCAAACTTGATATGCTGTGTTTAACAAAGACTTGGCAAAGACCGAATGAATTTACGTCTCTCACGGAGGCGATACCACCTGGTTACACTTTCCTCACACAGCCTCGTAGCTCAAGACAAGGCGGTATACTTGCAGTAATTGTCAGAGTGGATTTAAACATCAAAAGAATCCCAATTTATTGTCCATTGTCTTTCGAGTGTTTGGCTCTTAAACTAATAACAAAATCAGGTCCTGTCTTACTCATTGTTCTTTATCGTCCTCCAAAATACAATGCATCCTTCTTATCTGATCTGACTGAACTATTAACCCACTTAAGTTCCTTTTCCCAGAGAGTCATTCTTCTTGGTGATTTCAACATCCATATTGACATTACTACATCTAAACTGAGAAATGAATTCCTATCCTTACTGGACTGTTTTGACTTGACACAACATGTTGATTTTCCGACCCACTCTGGTGGTCAAATATTGGATCTGATCTGCACTTCTGGACTATCTGTTGCCAACACTTACAGCTCTGATTTGGGACTCTCTGACCATAAAGCAGTACTTTTCACTGTCTCATTACCTCTCCCTCCACTTTCCTGTAAATGACAAATTTCTTACAGAAACCTTAAAAATATCTGTCCCTCTATCCTTTCTGGATCCATTTCTGATCTTTTTCTGTCTGTACCTATTCCATCAACACTAGATAGTCTTGTTGACCACTAATACACATCCCTTAATCCGACATTAGATAAAACAGCTCCTTTAAAACATAAGGAGGTTTCCTTTAAGTGTTCAGCTCCTTGGTATAATTCAGAATTGCGATCTATGAAAGCAGCTTGCCGATGCCTTGAGGGAATGTCATGTAAGTGTGGCCTCACCGTGCACATCCAGGCTTTCTCTGACCACCAAAGAGCTTACAGAGAAGCACTAACTGCTGCCAAGAACACCCACTATGGCAGAATAATAGAAAGTGGCCACGATAACCCAAGGGTTTTGTTCTCTGTAGTTAATAAACTACTCCAACTTGCATCTGGCCCAACTACCTATTCTACTGAAGTCTGTGAGAAATTCCTCCACTTTTTCCGTAACAAAATTAAAGAAATAATTTAACTAACATAAATCCATCATCCATTTATATCCTTCCCTGTCTTCCCACTCCATCCAGCTTCTTCTCCAAGTTCTCACCAGTCACATCGGCATTTGTTAATGACCTGCTTTGTAAGATGAGGCCAACTACTTGTGTACTGGACCCCATCCCCACCACACTACTTAAATCCTGCCTTCATGCCATAATCCTGGCTGTTACAACAATAATAAATTCATCCGTTGACACTGGCTTTGTGCTGCCCACTTTTAAAATCCGTTTCTGTAACCCCAATGTTAAAGTCTGGTCTTCATGCTGACAATCTTAACAATTTTCTGCCTATTTTCCGCTTACCTTTTCTGTCAAAAGCTCTTGAGCGTGTTGTAGCTTCTTAACTCGCCAACTGCTTAACTTCTAATAATTTGATGGAACCCTTTCAGTCTGGTTTCAGAGCACAGCACAGCTGTGAAACTGCTCTGCTATGGGTAACCAATGATTTGCTTATGGCAGCAGACTCTGGACAAACCAGCATATTAATTCTGTTAGACCTCAGTGCAGCATTTGACACAGTCAGACATGACATTCTACTGTCCAGAATGGAGAACATGCTGGGTATTTCTGGCAGTGCCCTCCAGTGGTTCAAGTCCTATCAGACCGATAGGCAAGAGTTTGTTAGTCTTGGCAACAACAGATCCTGCACAGCGCCAGTCACACAAGGAGTTCCACAGGGCTCTGTTCTCGGTCCTCTGCTTTTCTGTATTTATATGCTTTCCCTTGGCCATATTATTCGTAGCTTTGGACTGGGTTATCATTTTTATGCAGACAATACTCAACTCTATTCCAATGTTAAAAGTGGAACTTCATCAGAGCTTTCTCAGCTCACAACTTGCCTCAGTGAAATTAAAACCTGGATGGAGCAGAACTCTTTAAATTGCAACAAACTGAACTCCTATAAATTGGGACTAAAGTGCAACTTAATGAAATGTTCTCCTTCCCAGTCAATCTCATCAGACTTGCCTCTACTGCAAAGAACCTTTCTTATTCTGCCCACATAAATCACATTAAGAAAATTTCTTACTTTCACCTCCATAACATATCACGTGTTCGCTCTTTCCTCTCTTTTTCTAACGCTGAGAAACTTGTCCATGCTTGTATCACATCCCGCATCGATTATTGTAATTCCCTACTAGCAGATGCCCCTTCTAATCTAATATCACAGCTCCAGCTTATTCAAAACTCAGCTGCAAGAGTCCTTACTTAAACCAGCAGCAGCGAGCACATCACACCCATCCTGCTGCACCTTCAGTGGCTCCCTGTGTCCTACAGAATTGAATATAAAATCCTACTAATAGCCTTAAACGACCTTGCACCAAACTACATCAGTGACCTTCTCCATCACTATGTGCCTGTCCGCCCACTAAGGTCCTTTGATTCTGGCAATCTTGTTGTGCCCCACACTAATCTACACTCCATGGGTGACAGCAGGGCCTTCAGCTGCATAGCGCCCAGACTCTGGAATGACCTACCGAAATTAATTAGATTAGCTGACTCCATGAATTCTTTTAAAAAACAACTCAAAACTCAAGAAGGCTTTTAGCTCTATCTGACTTTATTACCCTTCTCTCAGTTTACTTCTATGTCAGGATGCTCATGTAACCTGTGTGTGTGTGCGCTAGACCATCAGTTATGTTTGTCTGTTAGGCTTTTCTCTGAATTTACTATCTTACTCTTCTTTATTTATTTATTTATCTGGTTTAGTACAATCCTATATACTGTATACTCTGCCGTTCTTTCTTAAACTCTGTGAAGTGCCTTGAGCATGGGAGCATTTTTCAAAGAAGTATCAGGTGTGCTAATTGATAATATTCTTGACATAGTAAATTCGTCATTAGATACGGGGGTCTTCCCAGACTGTCTTAAGACTGCTGTAGTTAAACCCCTTCTTAAGAAACATAATTTTGACCCCTCGGCTCTTGAAAATTTTAGACCCATCTCTAACCTGCCTTTCTTAAGTAAAGTTCTGGAGAAGGCAGCCATTATGCAGTTAAATGACCACCTCAATAAACCTGCTATTCTTGATAAATTTCAGTCGGGTTTTAGAACAAATCACAGCACAGAAACTGCACTCATTAAAGTTTGCGAGTGAACGCAGACAGAGGCCATTTATCTGTTCTCATCCTCTTAGATCGGAGTACCGCATTTGACACCATTGATTACAATATTCTTAGAAGTCACCTTAGTCAATGGGTGGGCCTCTCTGGCAGTGTCTTAAATTGGTTTGAAACCTACCTGACAGAGAGAAAATATTTTGTTAGTTGTGGTAATTACAACTCGAAGACACATGATATCCGATATGGTGTTCCACTGGGTCCGCTGCTCTTCTCAATCTACATGCTTCCGTTAGGTCAGATTATCTCAGGGCACAACGTGAGCTACCACAGCTACGCTGATGACACACAGCTGTACTTATCAATAGCACCTGATGACCCCGACTCTCTTGATTCACTAACACAATGTCTGACTTGTATCTCAGAATGGATGAATAGTAACTTTCTCAAGTTAAATAAAGAGAAAACTGAAATCTTAGTGATTAGCAATAATGGATCAATGAGGCTATTAGAAATAAACTGGATACATTAGGATTAAAAGTCAAGATGGAGGTAAAAAGCTTAGGAGTAATTGTTGACTGTAATCTGAATTTTAAATCGCATATTCATCAGATCACTAGGACAGCATTTTTTCACTTAAGAAACATAGCAAAAGTTAGACCTCTTATATCACTGAAAAATGCTGAGAAATTAGTTCACGCGTTTGTTTTCAGTCGACTAGATTACTGTAACGCACTCCTCTCAGGACTACCCAAGAAAGACATAAATCACTTGCAACGAGTGCAGAATGCAGCTGCTAGAATCCTAACTAGGAAAAGAAAATCCGAACACATTTCTCCAGTTTTGATGTCACTACACTGGTTGCCTGTGTCATTCAGGATTGACTTTAAAATTCTGCTTATGGTTTATAAAGCCTTAAATAATCTCGCCCCATCTTATATATCGGAATGTCTGACACCTTATATTCCAAATCGTAACCTTAGATCCTCAAATGAGTGTCTCCTTAGAATTCCAAGATCAAAACTTAAAAGAAGTGGTGAGGCGGCCTTCTGCTGCTATGCACCTAAAATCTGGAATAGCCTGCCAATAGGAATTCACCAGGCTGATACAGTAGAGCACTTTAAAACACTGCTGAAAACACATTACTTTAACATGGCCTTTTATAACTTCAATTTAACTTAATCCTGATACTCTGTATGTTCAATTCATCATAATAACTATTCATGGTGGCTCTAAAATCCGTACTGACCCCAACTCTCTTTTCTGTTTCTTTTTCCGGTTTCTTTGTGGTGGTGGCCTGCGCCACCTCCACCTACTCAAAGCATCATGATTCTCCAACAATGATGGATGGATTAAAAGGCAGAAGTCTACGTGACCATCATCATCATCAAGCCCTTCCGTGAGAATCCTAAATCCAAAGAGGGCTGTTTCATTTATGTTAGGTAGAATGCCCAGAGGGGACTGGGTGGTCTCATGGTCTGGAATACCTACAGATTTTATTTTTCTCCAGCCGTCTGGAGTTTTTGTTTTTCTGTCCCCCCTGGCCATTGAACCTTACTCTTATTCGATGTTAATTAATGTTGATTTATTTTGTTTTCTTATTGTGTCTTTTATTTTTCTTTTCTTTATTATGTAAAGCACTTTGAGCTACTGTTTGTATGAAAATGTGCTATATAAATAAATGTTGTTGATATAAATAAAATGTATTATTATTCTTGTTATCAAGCTCATTTGTTTAGTTAATAGCTAAACTGTTCCAATATCTCCTCCAGATACTTAACTACGTGTCTCAGTAGTTTGTTCAAGAATCCCACAATTCTTTTTGTAAAGAAGTACTTCCTGGCTTCAGTCTTAAATGTTCTTCCTTTTAATTTCCACTGATGCCCTTGAGAATGTGATTCACCGTTAAGTTGACAGAATTCTGCTGGATCTACTTTATCAATGCCATTGAAGAGTGAAAGGGAAGGTCTACAGGACGGTAGGTAGACCAGCTATGTTATATGGGTTGGAGATGGTGGCACTGACCAGAAAGCAGGAGACAGAGCTGGAGGTAGCAGAGTTAAAGATCCTAAGACTTGCATTGGGTGTGATGAGGATGGACAGGATTAGAAAAGGGGACATCAGTGGGTTGGGAGACAAACTCAGAGAGGTGAGATTGTGTTTGTTTGGACATGTGCAGAGGAGAGATCCTGGGTATATTGGGAGAAGGATGTTAAAGATAGAGCTACCAGGGAAGAGGAAAAGAGGAAGGCCTAAGAGAATGTTTATGGATGTGGTGAGAGAGGACATGCAGGTGATGGTGTAAAAGAACAAGATGCAGAGGACAGAAAGATATGAAAGAAGATGATCCGCTGTGACGGCCTCTAATGGGAACAGCCAAAAGAAGAAGAAGACTGAGAATCTGGAAGTCCAGGATTAGGTCTCCTCTGCTTGAGACTAAACAGGTCATAATACGAGAGGTCTTTACATCCTGGGATGCTCCTGGCTGCTCTCCTCTGCACAGCTTCAAGGGCTGATATATATTTTATGTAACATGGGCAAGTGGGTGGGCCACCTGGCTGAATCCACATCAATTCAACAGTCGTTTTGGGAGATGAGAAGGGCTGTAGTCGTCTTGTTCTACTGTTGTACAGTAGATTTGAGCTTTGTGGTCTGCCCTTGCCCTTGTTCATCCTCCCTGTGTGTTTATTTTGTTTGATAAATTCACTAATTTTGTATGTCTTTACCTCTGATAGGTTATTCTAAATTGAATAGGGTCTATAAGAGCACCCACCCTTACAGGCACATTAGCAGATCTGTAGGATAAATCAGCCATGTGCCAGCTGCCAACTGCTTTATTTGTTTCCTCTGCCTGCTGTTTTTTCCTTTTACTTGAAGGAAGTGATAAATAAGGATTAAAAAGTTACCGAGTATCACAAAGCACCTATAGCATGGTGTGGCTGGGTTAACTGAACCTCTAAAGCACCCTGTGCCATGCTGGGGTCGTCCTTTGCCATCCAGACAGCCACTCAAGTACAAGCAACTTATAGATAGATAGATAGATAGATAGATACTTTATTAATCCCAAGTGGAAATTCACATACTCCAGCAGCAGCATACTGATAAAAACAATATTAAATTAAAGAGTGATAACAATGCAGGTATAACAGACAATAACTTTGAATAATGTTAACGTTTACCCCCGCGGGTGGAATTGAAGAGTCGCATAGTGTGGGGGAGGACCGATCTCCTCAGTCTGTCAGTGGAGCAGGACAGTAACAGCAGTCTGTTGCTGAAGCTGCTCCTCTGTCTGGAGATGATCCTGTTCAGTGGATGCAGTGGATACTCCATGATTGACAGGAGTTTGCTTAGCACCTATCGCTCTGCCACGGATGTCAAACTGTCCAGCTCCATGCCTACAATAGAGCCTGCCTTCCTCGCCAGTTTGTCTGGATGTGAGGCGTCCTTCTTCTTTATGCTGCCTCCCCAGCACCAGCCTTCTAAGGAAGTATAGTCGGGCCTGACCTCTCTATCACAGAGCATCAGTATTGGCAGTCCAGTCCAATTTATCATCCAGCTGCACTCCCAGGTATTTATAGGTCTGCACCCTCTGCACACAGTCACCTCTGATGATCACGGGGTCCATGAGGGGCCTGGGCCACCTAAAATCCACCACCAGCTCCTTGGTTTTGCTGGTGTTAAGTTGTAGGTGGTTTGAATCACACCATTTAACAAAGTCCTTGATTAGGTTCCTGTACTCCTCCTCCTGCCCACTCCTGATGCAGCCCACGATGGCAGTATCGTCAGTGATCTTTTGCACGTGGCAGGACTCCGAGTTGTATTGGAAGTCCGATGTATATAGGCTGAACAGGACTAGAGAAAGTACAGTCCCCTGCAGTGCTCCTGTGTTACTGCCCACAATGTCAGACCTGCAGTTCCCAAGACGCACATACTGAGATCTGTCTGTAAGATAGTCCACAATCCATTGGACCAGGTGTGAATCTACTCCCATCTCTGTCAGCTTGTCCCTAAGGAGCAGAGGTTGGATGGTGTTGAAGGTGCTGGAGAAGTTCAAAAACATAATTCTTACAGCACCACTGCCTCTGTCCAGGTGGGAGAGGGATCGGTGTAGCATATAGATGATGGCATCCTCTGCTCCCACCTTCTCCTGGCATGCAAACTGCAGAGGGTCGAGGACGTGGCGGACCTGTGGCCTGAGGTGGTGAAGCAGCAGCCGCTCCATGGTCTTCATCACATGTGATGTCAGAGCGACAGGCCGGAAGTCTTTCAGCTCAGTAGGACATGATACCTTTGGGACTGGGGTGATACAAGATGTTTTCCAAAGCCTCGGGACTCTCCCCTGTTCCAGGCTAAGGTTGAAGATGTGCTGTAGAGGACTCCTCAGCTCCAGCGCACAGGCCTTCAACATTTGTGGCGATACTCCATCTCGACCCGCTGATTTGCTAGCATTAAGGTTGACCTTCAGTCCTGTGACCAGCAGTGGCCGACATGACAGTTTGTGATGGGTGACTGCAGCTGCGGCAGCACTTGGCACATTCACTTTTAAGCTGAGAACACCCTCTGTGAAAGGCGCTATATAAGAGATTGACGAGATTGTAAAGGAGCTATATGACAGCTTGACTGACTTCCAGGTATCCCTTACATAGGGAGCAGAACTGTCTAATCATTAGGCAAATGTGCCATATTTTCCTCACTAAAATCACTTTGCATATTTCAATTGTATGTTACTATTACTATGGTAACTGATTCTTTTTGAAATGACCTTAATGGACAAACACAGCCTTGAAAGTGACAGGGCGACCTAACATTCAGTCTGAAAATACATATCATGTTAACAGATGACACAAGAAAAGTCAGGAATCCAAACAACTAATCCAGGTTTATAAACACCTGAAAAATGTAATTTAATTCATAGCAAATAATGCTGCTGATGCACTCATTATACGTAACTCTGCGTTTTCAGAAAAATCAGCCCCAGTGTACTTCACCTATTGCTTAACTTCAACACCACAACACTTGAGTCTCGGGCTCAGATCCAGCCTGGGCCGTCTCCTAAATGGATTCCCTTTGAGAAATAAGATCAAAATGACACAGTCAGGCTAACGTCTGGCACTAAACTGGCAGCGTGTTTATGAGAGCCCTTGACAGATGGGCATCCTGTTCCAGTCGAGTTCCTGTAATCATCCAGTTGTTTTTGGGATCAGACCTCCGCACGGCTCCATGTGAGGATATGCTGGAACGGAGACAGACGAGTGTGAGACACACAACAGTTCAAAATGTCTCCGATAAACTGAGCTCCGTGGTTACGTTATTACAAGTGCAAGCCATGAATTTCATTTTTAGGAAGCCGTAGCCAGGAGGTACTTTCAGATTTCTTCCCTGAATTGCTCTCCATGCTGCACTATTTGCTGCGGTTGCGTGTGTTCCTCACATTACCTTCGCTGGGCCCATTTTTACTGCACAGGTTTAATAAATTCCTGGTGTAAGTGCTTTAAACCCACAAGCCAGCTTGGGTCTCGGGGTACAGGGTGTGGACCGAGAGAAGAGTGCAGAGCTATAAGGTTGCTACTGTAACTCCTTTAGATAATAATAAAACATATTTAATAACCTGACTAATAATGCGTGCACATAAAAAGAGCAGACAGGATGAAGCTGCAGATCTGAACGATTAAACAATTAATCTTCAAATAGAGTAACAGATAGAAAAAGGCACTATATGATAGATAGATAGATAGATAGATAGATAGTGTTACACATGCACAATTAGGAAGCAGCCATCAAGTCCAAAAGTGAGTGGTACTTCATGAGGTAGAAGGTTGGTTATGTGTGCTGATATCTCTTTCTCATTGCCGACAGAATTAAAGAAGAAAAATAAGAATGCTCTTACCTTACTTCCGGGTCCACAAAATGGCTGCAACAACAACACACGCAACTTCCGAGACGTCACTTCCAGCTATCCCTGATGACATCACTTCCGTCCACCATTTTCTATATAAACGCTTTTGAACCAAATGTTTGTTGTCTTGTATGATCAACTTTGATTCATTTTTGACCGTTTTTTTTTTTTTTTCATCTTTGTCCGTTGGACAATATATTGGGTCATTCCCCAACTCTTTTTGAGCTTTCAAGGTTTGTTATTTTATCACAATAGATAGATCCTGTTCCAAAGAAGGCAGGCGCCTCTTCATCTGATGGCTACAGACCAGAGGCTCTTACGTCTCACATCATGAAGCCCTTTGAGAGGCTGGTCCTGGACTATATGAGTACTCTTGTGGTAGACCACCTGGACCCACTGCACATTGCCTATACAGCAAAGACTGGAGCGGAGGATGCAATTATCTGGCTGCTCCATAACGTTATATAATCTTATAATCTCACCTTGATAAAAGTCGCCAGCACTGTGAGGATTATGGTTTTCATTTCTCCAGAACCTTCAGTACCATCCAGCCATCTCTATTAAGTGGTAAACTCAGAGATATGCAGGTGGATGAGCCTGTGGTGTCCTGGATAATGGATTATCTGTTGGGCAGACCGCAGTTTGTGAGACTCAAGGACTGCGTTTCTGATACGGATTGGAGCAACATTGGAGCACCACAAGGATGAGTCTTGTCTCCTGTTCTCTTCACTCTGTACACCTATAGCTATAAACATAAAGCCAAGTCATGTCACTTGCAGAAATTCTCAGACGACTCTGTGCTTACTGGGTGTTATGATAAAGGGAATGAGACGGAGTTAAGGAGTCAAGTAGAGAAGTTTCTTTCTTGGTGTAAAGAGAATTGTCTGCATCTTAGCATCAACAAAACCAAGGAACTGGTTGTAAATGTTTGCCGCACTAAAGAGCCTCTACGTTCAGTCACTATTCAAGGAGTGGATGTGAGGTGGTCCACTCTTACAAGTACTTGGGGGTCCACATCAATGATAGATTGGACTGGTCTCAGAACACAGAACACAATATAAGAAACAGCAGAGCAGGCTTTTCTTCCTTAGAAGACTGTGATCCTTAATGTGGGATGTGAAATCTTTCACATCTTCTCTAACTCTGTGATGGCCAGTGTGATTTTCTATGCTGTGGTGTGCTCGGCTGGTAACATCACTTCAAGAGAGGCCTACTGAATCAACAAGCTAATTAAAAGGGCAGGCTCAGATAGGGGACACTCTCTGGACCACCTGGAGATCGCAGCGAAGGGGAGAATTAAAAAAACAAAAAAAAAAGCTGAGTGCCATTATGAACAATGCTGCACATCCTCACTCTGACACACTAACACTGAGGACTTTCAGCCAACAAATCATTCAGCAGAAGTGTGTCAAGAAACGCGACTGGGGCTCCTTCATACCAGTAGGAATAAGTCTGTATAAGGCCTCACTGTGACTGTTTTTTATTGTCAGCTACGTTAAAAGATTTTTTTTCTCTTTTTGTAATTTTTGTGCATATTTTGTTGCTTGTTATAATACTTCTGTATTTCTTGAGATTTTGTGAAGGCCAAATCTCCCCTTGGAACAAATAAAGTGCCACCTATTCATCCATCCTTGTCCAAAGCTGTAGCTGAGCGTGCTGAGGAGTGCTGGACTCACAGCTGTGAGTTGCGTTGGCCTTGAAAGTCACTCACAGTCGGACAGAGCGAGTGCAAACAGCGGATCACAGCTCCAAAGTCTGAAGCACCTGCTCCTGAAAAATACTACACGGGGATGGCTGGATGGGACTGAGGGCGCTGGAGATGTCAACTCAGAGACGAGCTGCACAGCACAGTGACAGCCTTTTCAGTTGTTTTTTTTAAATAAGTATAAGAAAATACACCTAAATCCAAATCAGAGAAAATGACAAATGTTACGGTGGTCTGTGAAGCACTTCTTCTTTGGCTCTGCTGTGGACACTCTTTCCGAAGTTCTTTGATCCCAGCAACAAAGCCAAAGCCACCCATCGACAAAATGAAGCTGCTGTTTATGTTTGTATGTGAAGTTCTAAGACTTGGAGGTCTGTGTGTCATTGTGGGGTAGAGAAGAGCATGCCGACGTTTACATCACTTTAAACTCCTTAGCAAGTCCTGTAAATTTGACAGCTCACATCACTAAGACCCCCGGCTGGGGTGGACCCCCGGTGATGTTGCTTGTTCATCTCATATCTTCATGTGTGCCCGCCGTGACTCTAACTGTTCGACTCCATGCCACCCAGCACTGGTCCTTGCATTATGACAGATGCTGCCAAGGTAAACGGCAGACCCTGTCCTGGGAGAAGGAGCTTCACAAATGAACGGAAAGCAGGAGTGTTTATGTGCATGTAGTCTTCTTATTTACGACCGTTGTAAAACAGCTGGATTTTAACAAGCTGAAATGTCAGGCTGACACCGAGGACGTTAATAGACTTGTACATTTACTTAGTGACAGGTTTGAAAGCAGATTAGACAGCTGTGTTTTAATGTAGTTGGCTTAGACTGCAAGAAATATTATTTGTAATATAGCAACCTTACAACAGTTCTACAGAATATGCAGTGGGTGTTTAAAACACTTTTTATATTTACTATGTGTCTCTACAGCCACACTTTGTTGACCTGCTGCAAGTTGTTTGGACGTTAGAACATTCGAACACTCCAGACGAGAACAGGCCATCCAGTCCAACAAAGCTCGCCAGTCCTAGTTTTGAACTTGTGATACTGACTTACTGTCTACCACACTACTTGGTAGCTTATTCCAAGTGTCTATCGTTCTTCATGTAAAGAAAAACTTCCCAATGTTTGTGCGAAATTTACCCTTAACAAGTTTCCAGCTGTGTCCCCGTGTTCTTGATGAACTCATTTTAAAGTAACAGTCTCGATCCACTGGACTAATTCCCTTCATAATTTTAAACACTTCAGTCATCCATCCATCCATTATCCAACCCACTATATCCTAACTACAGGGTGACAAGGGGCGGCCAGAGCCAATCCCAGCCAATACAGGGCGCAAGGCAGGAAACAAACCCCGGGCAGGGCGCCAGCCCACCGCAGGGCACGCGCACACATTAGGCACAATTTTAGAATCACCAATGCACCTAACCTGCGTGTCTTTGGACTGTGGGAGGAAACCCACGCAGACACGGGGAGAACATGCAAACTCCACGCAGGGAGAACCTAGAAAGCGAACCCGGGTCTCCTAACTGCAAGGCAGCAGCACTACTACAGCGCCACTGTGCCACCCACTTCAATCATGTCACCTCTTAATCTTCTTTTGCTTAAACTGTAAAGGCTCAGCTCTTTTAATGTTTCCTCATAATCCAACCCTTGTAGCCCTGAAATCGACCTAGTCGCTCTTCTCTGGACCTTTTCTAGCGCTGCTACGTCCTTTTCGTAGCCTGGAGACCAAAACTGCACAAAGTACCCCAGATGAGTGCATTATAAAGGTTGAGCAGAACCTCCTTGGACTTGTACTCCACACACTGTGCCATATAACCTAACATTCTGTTAGCCTTCTTAATGGCTTCTGAACACTGTCAGGAAGTCGATAGCTTAGAGTCCACTATGACTCCTAAATCCTTCTCATAAGGTGTACTCTCGATTTTTCCGACCGCCCATTGTGTATTCAAACCTAATATTTTTATTTCCTATGTGTAATACTTTACATTTACTGACATTAAATTTCATCTGCCACAGATCTGCCCAGGCCTGTATGCTATCCAAGTCCTTCTGTAATGATATAACAGATTCCAAATTATCTGCTAATCCACCTATCTTGGTATCATCTGCAAACTTAACCAGCTTGTTACTTATATTCCTATCTAAATCATTTATATACAGTATATTAAAAATAGCAGCGGCCCTAGCACTGACCCCTGTGGAACACCACTCTTAACATCGGCCAGTTCTGATGAGGTTCCTCGCACCATCACCCTCTGCTTCCTGTGTTTCAGCCAATTCTGCACC
The DNA here is from genome assembly GCF_016835505.1 of Polypterus senegalus. Classification (NCBI taxonomy): domain Eukaryota; kingdom Metazoa; phylum Chordata; class Cladistia; order Polypteriformes; family Polypteridae; genus Polypterus; species Polypterus senegalus. The sequence goes on along the minus strand of NC_053160.1, from coordinate 39,806,621 downwards.
TATCTAAAAACATCACCCTGAACTCCCACTTCTTTTAACTTGATGCCCAACCTCTCATGTGGCACCTTATCAAATGCTTTCTGAAAGTCCAGATAAATAATATCATAAGTTCCACTTTGATAATGTACGGAAGAACTTCACTGCACTCTGTCCACAAAGAAGACAGGCTGTAGTCTACTATACGAGGTGTGGCAGAAAAGTAATGAGACTGGCAACACTGCAAGTGATCTGGCAACGCTGCGCTGTTGTCCTTGATAGAGCACGTGTATCAGTACCCTCCCATAGCTCAGTGCGAGTTTCAACTCCTTCCGTTAACTACGTGATTTTTGTGACTGCTATTAGCGAAGTTGTGTTTTTGGTTGTGCGTCACGCAAAGTGGAACAGCGGAATTTGGAGCAACGTTGTGCCATTAAACGGCAAGTGTGACGTTTGAAAAGTTAAAACAGGCCTGTGGGGAACATTCTTTATCCCAAGCTCAAGTTTTTCGCTGGCACAAATCATTTTTGGAAGGCAGAAAACACGTTGAAGATGAACACCGCTCAGGGAGGACTTCAACTTCGAAAACCAATGAAAACATCAAACGTGTGAACACTCTTGTGAGAACAGACCGTTGTTTAACATTAAGAATGTTGAGTGAACAATTAAATTTGAACAGATTTACCGTTCATCAGATTTTGACTGAACATTTGCACATGTGAAAGGTCTGTGCCAAAATGGTGCCGAAAAACTGCCCTCTCCATAACAGAATTTTTGACCTCAAAAGGCATTCCTGTGGTTCCCCAGCCCCCTTATTCACCTGACCTCAGTCCGTGTGACTTTTTCCTTTTTCCTAAACTGAAAAATGTCCTCAAAGGACGTCATTTTGGGACTTTAGAAAACATTCAAAAGAGTGTAACGGACATGCTGAAGAACATACCGGTTGAAGACTTCCAGTGCTGCTACCAACAGTGGGAACAACGTCTCCATCGATGTGTAGGGAACTACTTTGAAGGGGATAACATTGATGTTTGAAAAAAATGAAAACTTTGGTAAATAAAAAATCAGTCTCATTACTTTTCTGCCACACCTATAAATAAAACCTATACAACGTATAATAAAATTAAAACATTAAGGTTGTGTGTCCAGTCCCTCTGAGCAATTTGATTGGCCAGTTTGGCTTGGTGTGATTGGTCAATTTGGCTTTGCTGCTGCGGTCGAAAGAGGCGGACCGAGTGTGAGACACACAAGGAGGAGTAAAGACGCATGCTGAGAGAGTCACCTTCAAAGAAGGAGCAAATAAAACCGGACAGGATGTGAGAAAAACACCTCAAAAATGAACAGGCTCAAGAGAGGGAGCGCCGGTCAAGAGACGTGCAGACACACACGAATCCCCAGCCAATGATGATGCTGAGATCCTGGTCAACAACATGATATGATACTCCATTAGTCATAGCGTTCCCATATTTTCTCAGTGCCTACCTCGGCTACCCTCTTTAATAAAATACTGTTGAATGTCCAGGGGAGTGGTGGGTATCCAGGATCATAAAGGGGTCTGACTTTGTCTAGGACTCCACATTATGACTGACCATGGACTGCAAGAGATTTATGTCAGGCGTCACATTGCCAGGACTTTGGGTTTGTTAAACTGTAGATAGACAGAATGGCAAATGTCTTTACAAAGTTTATTATGTTGTGCCAACAATTTAAACAGCCAATTAATAAATCACTAAAAAGTAAAATCAGGAAGGAAATAATCCCAAATTAAACGTCTTCTTTCAAGTGAGTCTCTTATTATGACAAACTAAGCAATCCCCAGGAGACCGCAGCTGCGCCGACACCAGAAGAGGTGACCCACACTCTTAGAGATAAAGGAGCTGGAGTGGTTCTTCAGAACAATGCCATAGAGGAAACCTTTTTTGACCCCCAAAAGACCCGTCCATATCAAGGTTCCAGAAAGAATCATTTATTTATTTAGATCCGTAAAAGGCTCCACAAAGTAAAGAACAATGAATAGATGATTAACAGATCTGTGAAATACCAACGGCTCGTGTTTTTACAAGGACTCTCACTGCCTTTCAAAAACACAAGCAGGTTTTTTTAATCTGTTAACATCCTGCTAGGTACCCTACTATACATGAAATATTTCAGGTTTTTTTTTCTATAAATTCAAAAGTTTTTCAAAGCAGAAAGAAGCAACATCATATCCAAAGAACCTGTCCCAGAATGAAATGGTGCTTTGTGAAGCAATAGTTCAACGAGAAACCACACAACCCAGTAAAGAGCCATAAAGTGCCATTAAAAAGACATCATCCACACGGCATCCTCAGAGGCGAGCCCTCTTGTCTGCTGTAGTTGACCTCGGCACCCCTGTCGGCTCTAGGTGTTCCCAGTGGCATCCTCCACACTGTTCTGAGGTAGCACCTCACCTCACCCTCGTTCTTCAGCCAAGAGGTATTCCCAACAGCTCTTGATAGCCCATCTAGGCCTCTGTCCTGCTCTGTCATATTCCCAGTGGGGCTTGACACATCTCACCTAATGACCACTGGACACTACATCACCCTAACTTGCTCTCCTGCTCTACTCTCCTTCTAATCTGATTGTGGTCGTCCACCACTACTAACACACCCGTTCTGTACATTCCCACAGTCTGATCCCTCTCCAAAATCTGACCTCCCACCACACCAGCAAAGGCAATTAAAAGCACTTCTGGCCCCACCTGCAGGCTGTTAAAGGAAACCCCACATTGGGTATTCAATTAAATCAGGACTAGTAGGGGCAGCGCCCCTCAGCACAACACGCACGTCTAAAATTAATGTCAAAAAACAACGTCACTAATCCCGCGGCGCACACTGCCACATTTTATTTACTCAATGAGTGCTACTGACTGGAGTTTTTGTTTTCCTTTCCTCAGTGGTCAGCTGGCCATATCTCAGCTATGACGCTGATGGACATGTCTGTGTGTCTTACTTTCAAATAGCTCTTTTTCACTGTAGGTTTGTTTTTTTTTTTGTGTTTGGATGGGGCCTATAAAAAGTATTCACCCCATTGGACACAACATTGAATTGCCGTGCATTTAATTTGGCATTTTTGATACTTAGCGAAAGAAAAAGCCCCCTTTGTGTCAGAGTGAAAGGAGGTCTCTGCACAGTGGTCTGAATTAGTTAGTTTAACGCATAAACTAATTGATTAGCTGCAGTACTCAGACCCTTCAATACGACATCCCACATCATCACTGGCGCAGCCAACAGATTTTAGAAGTCAAATAACTGGTTTGACGGAAATCACCTGTCTGAGGTTTCAGTTGATTGGAGTAAATCCGCCTCGCCCCCTCATTCATTGGTCAAGGGTTCTGTCTTTAGTCCAAAAGTGTGATCATGTGTGGAGGGGCTTCTCATTTTCTAGAATTATTTTTTTTTAAATAATAATTTAGCAAAAAATACATTTGCTTTGCACATTGTAAGACTGGATGACTTGACATGTGCTTAACACAACACCAGTAACTTGAGATTTCTTTTTCATGGAGGTTTTTGAAGTTGTTTGCTGTTGTCCCACGTTGGTCACCATTGGTTCCCTCAAACTTTGTTATATTGGTTCTCCAAGAAAGCATAAGATTAAAACTTTCTCTCGGCCATCATTCCAAACCAATGTGGGGTAAGTAACATAAAGTATTAAAAAATATCATTTTGGGGTGGCGTATTCCTTTAAGAAACTGAAAGAGTAGACAATCAGTTATTTCGTGTTTTAGATTTGTACTTTGCTTAGACACCTTTGCAGAGATCTGTTTTCACTTTGACATTAAACAATCTTTTTTCTGTTGATCAGTGACAAAAAAGCCAAAATAAATCTGTGCTGTGTAGAAATAAAATGGGAAACATCCAAAGGGGCGAATGCTTTTGAAGAAGCTGTCGATTATGTCATTTGTAAGATTACCCCAAGTCCTGTCCAGCTGGAATCGAGTCAAGTGTGAGAGTCCTGCATAATCATTCAGTTTAACTTCCTCCCGATGTTTTAATTACATCAGCTATGACCTTCACACTCGCATAGAGTTGAATACAAGATATGAGCTGCCATTGCAAACAGGGTCCTGCACGTGTATTTCTGTCTTTTGCCTCGCCACAGTTTGTATCTTCTAGAGCTCCCTGACACTGTCTATGGGCCCAGATCAAGTGCTTTGGATGCCACCCTCTTTAAATGAAAGTATTTAAGTTTAGATTAGGTAATGTATATTGATGAACCTATGCAGGGCCATCATTTGGTGTCTCGGGCCATTTCAGCTAATACTTCAGGGAGGTTCAAGTTGACTGGGGATTGCTGGGGGCCTACAGGGACTGATTTTGAGGGGAGAATTTGCGTTGTATCTCAGCCAGGTTTTAGCATTCCTCAGATGTTAAGGTCTTCCATCTCAGACTGGTTGAGGTTCCTTCCTGCTTTGTGGTGTTCAGGGCTGACCTGAGTGACTGGATTGGACACCAGTCTGTCTTATGGTGCCCTCATGCATGCTGCCACAGTCAATTAGTGAAGAGTTGCCAATTCAGCCACTGATGGGAAACCTATGTGAACGCAGGGAGAACATTCAAACTCACAGATCGGTAGTGGCTACGAGTCCAATATGTAGAGTTATTGTGTTTTAGATTCCAGGAAAACAGTAAATACTTGGAATTCATGCAGTCTCTTCATTAATTATATAACACTGAGTCCCACCAAGAAAAGTATAATATTTTACATGCTGGACCAAAAGCTTACTGTTAAGTGCACACTGATGGTGTTCAGCCATTTCCAAAAGGATTGTGCTACTAAACACTGGCAACTGCAGATTCCGAAAGTAGGTTATACTGAGACTTTGTACAACAATTGATCGTTTTCCAGATTTCAAGACCTTTCATTATAATTACTCAGAGGAAGCATCTCGGACTGAAAAGTGGGTTAGGCTCTGGACACAGACGTAGACACTGCAAATTATGTTCAAGCTCGGACTGTAGCAAAAGACAATCAAGAATTGTTAGAAAAGCGCTTAATGATGAACATCCTCCTGGACACTGTGCTGCACAGAACGCCAGCTTTTCAGACACAAAGTGATTGTTCATTGAGTCTGGAAATTCCTTACTAATGTTTCCTCAGCAAATGGGGGTGTAATACACATGGAGACTGCAAACCAGTCTGAGACTGAGAGGTGCCTTTAGCACACTGGGGAGAGCAGAGACAAGGAGGCAGTTTCAGATTCTGTGGTGATCTACAGAGTCTTTTTAAATCCTCCCACAGCTAACGACTCCTTCTTGATTCTTAAAAATGAAAATGCACACTGAACGCGTTTACATGAGCGTCAGTAACCAGAAACCCAGTGTCTAAAATGGCAGGTACACCCTTATAGCAGATAAAGAAGCTGGGTTAACACGGGTAGACTTGCTGCACGTGTAACTCAGTCATTGGCATATAGACTTGTAAGCGATTTCGTATTCTGCGCATGTCTGCTGCACTCTGTTCGCCTGTGCACGTGTTAGTGTGACGGAGGTTAAGTAGCCTTCTGTTTATAGTCATCCAATATTATTATTTTTTGGTTAATTTAATAAGACTGTAAGGGATAAAAGGCTCAGGGATATTTTGTTAAGTTTCATTAAAGCAGGAATCATGACCACTGAAGAATTGAGAGGTAGAAAACCGACTCCCCCGCCATGTAAATGGAACCTTCCTAAAGCACAAGGGGCATGTTTGTTTGGGCGCACTCTCAATTCTGTAATGGCCACTGTGAGGTAAGGGCTGTTCTTTTGGTTTCTTATAGTGTTTAGTTTGTTGATATAAAAAAAAATTATTGCCTTAATGTTTAATGTAAACGTATTTTATACTATAGGGCATGCAGGTGATGAGAAACTGCACGTTTTGTTCTGATGGTATTTGTTATATTTAACGTTTTGTTAAAGTTCTGTAATGGCCGCAGTGAGGGCACAAGGGTGGTGACACCCCATCCATATTTTGTATTGCAGAGAAATAAACCATTAAAGACATGCTAGATAAAACTGCTTGTGGCCTCTGTCTTCATCTTAGAATTACAGCGCGGGGGGCTACTCGAGACGGACGTGTCTTGAGCTTCACGCACACTTTCAGCAGCCACAGTTAGAAGTGTCCACGTGATAAATTTCCAGAGGCAAATGTTTAGGCAATTGCATTATTTGTTCTCCTGGATGAAATAATCTGTCTCAGTGTTTCAGAAATCAATACATTTATGTTGATGAGCTGACTGTCCAGTACTAAACTCAGCAGCACAATCTTGGGAGCAGTAATGTGTTAAAAGTAGTGTGCGTTACGTAGTCCAATTACGTTATAAAGAGTAACCTAGTGTAATACTTATTTTATTAAAGTAAAATACCCAAGCAAAATAAAATGTGCTGTGTACAGTCAATCCAGTAACAGAAGTACATTAATAAAGCATCATCTTAGTGTTAATCCAGCTACTCGCTAGAGATATTTTGAAGCAGTCCGATTGCGTGACGCAGCAACCAGTGGCCTTACGTCAAATCTTTGAGGATGTATAAAGGGAGTGGATGTTATTTATTTAACAGCACATGAAAGACTTAAAGTATTTATAAACAACAAAAAAAATGATCAAAGTCTTCTTGCTTGTTCTCAGATTCATGGGGGCGATAACGTTTAACTCTTTGTTGTGCAGTTTAATGATGTCTTCCACAGGAGAACTCCTGAAGATCACTTGCACATTCTGTATAAACACGATTCTGCCTTAACACTAGAATTACCAGAGCCTACGAAAAAACTCGTAATTCCGTCCCACCTTAAACTGCTTCTTAAATCCCTTCACACCTCTCCGCCAGCGCCCTTTGTTTTCTAAATGTGCTGATAAAGAGAAGCTCGGAGCAGCCGGCTATTCCATCCCCCCACCAATTTAGAACGTGCACGAACTTCTCTCAGCTCATGCCTTGATTGAGTATCTGGGAGTGAAGTGGAGTTTTAGAGTGAAATAATAGATCGTTGTTTGGAACACACGCATTTCATGTCTGTTCCGTTTCTACAGTAATCTGTGTCAACACATTGTTAAAACAGAAACGTTTTTTATATTCTAGTAGTAGATGACAAAATGTAGGCATAAACTATATAATGTATGAAGCCTGAAGTCCAAATAGCAAAGAAACATTTTCACAAGAATAACACAATTGCACTTTTATTCAAACATATAACTGCAGAAAGAAAATGCCGCCTTAACATGCGACATTGACACCAGTTTAATATAACTGACTCCGTGGTTCAATAGATACAGCCCCGCTTGGGAATCAAGGGGTCACGGGTTCGATCCTGCGCCCCTCCCTTTTGAGAAGTAAACTGCTCTTAGTCTTACTGTTTTAGAAGAAAAACATACATTTGATTTCAGTCTGTAACAGCCGGTGCAATTTATGATCTTTGTAAAGGTTAGCTTTTTTTTTTTATTCACTTTTCACTCTCTCAGTCGCGTTCAGAATCAATCCATACAACCCCATCTGACACGGCTGTTTTCACTAAAGACGCGCTATAGCTCTGCAGTGTACCACGATGCATACTAATGCCAACCCCCGGTTCTGACACACAAACGCTGGCGAAGCTGCCTTCTTCGTATCTCACCGTCACTTGCTTTTCTTTTTATTCAGTTTTATTGAGTGTTCCTGCCAGTCCCGCATGTTGCTGTATGCTTTTCTTTTGCACCCCAGGACATGCAGAAGAAAGAATGGTAAAGACCAGTAACTTCGGCGCTATATGCAATCATCAGACACTCCCCATCTGCCCGTGTCGTTCAAACACAGGAACATATATTGGTGTAAAAGTATAACAAAAGTGCACTTTTATTCAAGTGCACTTTTTCCATCGCCTTTTCCTGTAAGAAGCAGTGTACACACTTCTCTCTATGCTGTGGTTTCTATTACACACCTGAAAGAAAGACAATATATGTGAAAATATAATCGCACTAATGCAATATTATTTGAAAACGAACAGCGTCAGATCGGGTGTGAATTTATGCAGGAACTGGAAATTCTCTGATGCGGGACCTTCCCCAGGAAGAAAGTACAGTGTCAGGTGCTCATTCAGTGTAATAGAAACCATAGCACAGAGAGGTGTGTACACGGCAACAAGTACGTGTCGTAAATGTAGGAAGGACGGTCCTTGGGTGTGTGGGAACTGTTAATATTTGAATGTGATGATTTTATATAGCACGGAATGAAAATCTTCACTTCTTAGCATTGCACCATGCAAGATGTCGTATCAATCGCCTACTGTATCTTGCTTTCTTTTTTCTTCGGTTATACAGGTAGTTTTGAATAAAAGTGCACTTGTTTTGTTTTGAAATGAAGTGTCTGCGTGCACTTTTCGTGGCATTACACGTGTATTTTTGAGCATGCCCGTTTGAGCAGTATAAAAGTATTGAAAAGTATAACAAAACAACGGGCAGATGGAGAGTGTCTGATGATTGCATATAGCGCCGAACTTACTGCTCTTTACTATTCTCTCCTCTGCGTGCCCGGAGTACAAAAGAAACAGAATACAGACGCGCTATAGCTCTGTGCTGTACCACGATGCATACTAACGCCCCCACCGGTTCTGACACACAGGCGCTGGCGAAGCTGTCTTCTTCGTATCTCACCGTCACTTGATTTTCTTTTTATTCAGTTTTATTGAGTGTTCCTGCCAGTCCCGCATGTTGCTGTATGCTGGATATGTTCATATGTATTGTCTCTTTCTTTCAGGTGTGTAATAGAAACCACAGCATAGAGAGAAGTGTGTACACTGCTTCTTACAGAAAAAGGCGATGGAAAAGTGCACTTGAATAAAAGTGCACTTTTGTTATACTTTTACACCAATATATGTTCCTGTGTTTGAACGACACGGGCAGATGGGGAGTGTCTGATGATTGCATATAGCGCGAAGTTGGTCTTTACCATTCTTTCTTCTGCATGTCCTGGGTGCAAAAGAAAAGCATACAGCAACATGCAGGGACTGGCAGGAACACTCAATAAAACTGAATAAAAAGAAAAGCAAGTGACGGTGAGATACGAAGAAGGCAGCTTCGCCAGCGTTTGTGTGTCAGAACCGGGCGTTAGTATGCATCGTGGTACACTGCAGAGCTATAGCGTCTTTAGTGAAAACAGCCGTGTCAGATGGGGTTGTATGGATTGATTCTGAACGCGACTGAGAGAGTGAAAAGTGAATTAAAAAAAAAGCTAACCTTTACAAAGATCATAAATTGCACCGGCTGTTACAGACTGAAATCAAATGTATGCTTTTATTCTAAAACAGTAAGACTAAGAGCAGTTTACTTCTCAAAATGGAGGGCGCAGGATCGAACCTCGTCACCCCTTGATTCGCAAGCGGGGGCTGAATCTATCGAACCACGGAATCAGTTACAGTAAACTGGTGTCAATGTCGCATGTTAAGGTGGCTTTTTCTTTCTGCAGTTATATGTTTGAATAAAAGTGCAATTGTGTTATTCTTGTGAAAATGTTTCTTTGCTATTTGGACTTCAGGCTTCATACATTATATAGTTTATGCCTACATTTTGTCATCTACTACTAGAATATAAAAAAAGTTTCTGTTTTAACAATGTGTTGACACAGATTACTGTAGAAACGGAACAGACATGAAATGCGTGTGTTCCAAACAACGATCTATTATTTCACTCTAAAACTCCACTTCACTCCCAGATACTCAATCAAGGCATGAGCTGAGAGAAGTTCGTGCACGTTCTAAATTGGTGGGGGGGTGGAATAGCCGGCTGCTCCGAGCTTCTTTTTATCAGCACATTTAGAGAACAAAGGACGCTGGCGGAGAGGTGTGAAGGGATTTAAGAAGCAGTTTAAGGTGGGACGGAATTACGAGTTTTTTCGTAGGCTCTGGTAATTCTAGTGTTAACCGTGTCAGTCACCCAATCCTGGGTTTGTGTGCACATGTACACTCAATTATGTGAAGACGACCATGGCCCGACATTAGGATGCCAGGGATAATCGAAGCACGACACCCAACTTTTCCTGTAAGGAGCAGTATAGATGGCTTCATCATCTTCAGACTGAACTTGACCATTGTAAACTCCCAACTACGGAAAAATAGGGAGGAGTAACAACCACCCAAAATGGACACATAATTCCTAGTCATGTGGGGAAAATTCAAAATAACACAATGACATTGGCATAAATAGCAGGAGCATATAGCAATGTGCCAGGGAATGAGCCAAGCTGGAAGAATAACAAGGAAGTGAATGGAAAATGAGGAGAAGTGAATTCAAGATGGAAACCTGGGAATAGTTCTTACTTGAGATGGTAGCTGGAATACGGAACAAATCACCAAGTTGTGCAGCTGAAGCGGAGACTCTGCTATCATTTAGGAAGTGTCTGGATGCTTGTCAAATGAGTGACGCTCAGTGGCTGTTCTTTGCATTTCCCCACCTTCTAATGAACAGCAAAAATAGAATTTAAAAAACTTCTAAAAAATTGTATTGCCATGCCTTTAATAGACTTTCCATCGCATTTAGGGTAGTTTGTTTGTTTCCATCCCATAACAACACCCTGACTGTCATCTTTTTCTGCTGAGAAATGCGAAGGTTCTTACCAGCTTTATAAAACACAAACATCTATCCAAATGTCCCCCTTTTGTTCAGTTGCTACAGATTTTGAACACTGTCATGTCCTTTGGGTCAATTTTGACCCAACAGCTAAATGGATTTTTCTCTCTATTTAGGGCACAATCCATAAAAACCTCCTATACAGTATTTCATCAGTTTTAGAACGTAGGGTCATTGGTACTACACGTTAAGATGGTCAATCAGTGAGCAAAGCTTTGAGTCAACATTCACAGTCCAGGTGGGAAAAACATGTGAACCCTTGGATTTAGTAACTGAGCAAATCTGCTGCAGCAGCAAAACCTCCACTAGATGTTTCTTTAGATGCAGATCAGACAGACTTGCACGACAGTTTGGAGAATTTTAGACCAGACGGCTGTTTCATTTTATTGATAATTCTTGGATTCCGTGAGTGAACAGTTCTCTTCAGGTCATGTTTTGGCCTCTTGATTGAGGTTTACACTCTGACTTGGCCATTCCAGAACATACATTTGCTATAGGTTTAAGTCATCATGTTGTTGACGTTTTCCGTAGTTTTGACCTACTATCTTGTTTCACTGTCCAATTTCTGTTAAGCTTCTTGTAAAGGACCACTTCCCGGACATTCTCTTCTCAAATTTCTTGACGTAGTTTTAAATTCATAGTTCTCTCTGTGATAACAGGATATGCAAACCCTAAGGCAGTAGAGCAGCATCACACCAGAATGCTGCCTCTACCATAACTCGTAGTTGGGGTGAGGTCTTAGTTTTTGCCGTATGTTTTTCCTCCAAATGTAGAATTGTATGTTTCTGTTCAACTTTTCTCATACATCTATAAAACATTCTCCCAGAAGCATTGTGGAACATCCAAGTAGTCTTTTCAGTGGTTCCCTTTGTGGTGTCTTTCCAAGAATACAATTTCCACTCAGTGTTTTCTTATGGTGGACACATTAGCTCAGATGAAGAGATTTCTGCAGGTTCTTCTTGGGTTCACGATCATTACAGGACATCCACACATAGCTAGAGTAGCATAACTACTGATTTCTTCCATGTGTAGATGATGTGTTTTACTGTGGACTACTGTGAAGTACTAATATATAACTTTGGAATTACTTTTTACAGTTTTAATGCATCACTTCCATTCTAAGTCTAAGGATCTCTGATGTTTCTTTTTGATCTGGACATGTTTCACTTGAACAAATCTTTCTTGAGAAGAGTCGACTCTGTCAGTAGCCAAACGTTGTGCACCGCTAGTCTTTTCTCTTTGATTGGTCCACCTACAGTAACTCCTTTAGTTTGTTTCATCATTCAACTTCTGTTAAGTTCCATGTGTAGGGCCGCCATCCTAGTGTTCTCTTGTAAAGTTTCTTGATTCAATTTCGAGTTTATTGTTCCATCTGTGTTAGCAACTTCCTACCTGTGGATGTTTAAGCGATGTGTTCAGAGTGGACAGGTGTTTTGTGTGTCAATAGTTTAAGCTGATTATATTTGTCATTGTTGTGACTTTGGCGACAGTCAGACCACCCTTTCTGAGTAATTAATGCAGAAATCCTGATAACTCCAAAGGGTTCTTAAAACATTTCTTGCAACTGTGTAAGTGTGTGTGAATTTATGGTTGACTCTCAAACATTTACTGAGACTTGAGATATTTGTTCTCTCTGTTTGGGCGTCTTTGCATACAAGTCCAAAAAATGGATGAAGAGACCTACACAAGATCAAGCGTAATGCATGAAGTGTTGGAGAATGTATGCTGCTGAACCACTGTCCTGAGGTCTTTGCAGAAAAGCAAATCTGTGCTCACATGTCCACCATAAGAAAAACACTGAGCAAAAATTGCATTCATGGAAAGACTACCTGGATGTTCCACAGTGCTTCTGGGAGAATATTTTGTGGATGTATGAGAGATATAGTTGACCTCTTTGTCAGAAAAGCACACCTCTACATTGGGTGGAAAAACACACTACAAAAACCTAAGACCTCACCCCAGCCATGAGTTATGGTGGAGGGAGCATTATGGTGTGGGGCCAACTGCAGAGATTTCAGCAGGTTCTTTTTGAGTTCCTTTTATCTCCTTTAGCATTGCACGCTGCATCGTTTTCTTTGCAGGACATCCACACATAGCAAGAGTAGCAAAAGTACTGATTTCTTTTCTTTGTAGATGGTGTGTCTTACTGTGGATTACTGTGGACCACTGTGGACTAATGAACTAATCTATAGGAAGCTAATCAAAGACTATGTTAAATGGTGTGAATCAAACCACTTACACCTGAACACCAGCAAGACCAAGGAACTGGTGGTGGATTTTAGGAGGCCCAGGCCCCTCATGGACCCCGTGATCATCAGAGGAGACTGTGTGCAGAGGGTACAGACCTATAAATACCTGGGAGTGCAGCTGGATGATAAATTGGACTGGACTGCCAATACTGATACTCTAAGGTCACAGCCGACTATACTTCCTTAGAAAGTTGGCTTCCTTCAACATCTGCAATAAGATGCTGCAGATGTTCTACCAGACGGTTGTTGCGAGTGCCCTTTTCTAGGTGGTGGTGTGCTGGGGTGGCAGCATAAAGAAGAGGGACGCCTCACGCCTGGATACACTGGTGAGGAAGGCAGGCTCGATTGCAGGCACAGAGCTGGAAAGTTTGACATCCATGGCAGAGCAACGGGCACTGATCAGGCTCCTGTCAATCATGGAGAATCCACTGCATCCACTGAACAGGATCCTCTCCAGACAGAGGAGCAGCTTCAGCGACAGACTGAGAAGATCGATCCTCCCCCACACTATGTGACTCTTCAATTCCACCCGGGGGAGTAAATGCTAACATTACTCAAAGTTATTGTCTGTTTTTACATGCATTTTTATTACTCTTTAATTTAATATTGTTTTTTTTTTATATCAGTATACTGCTGCTGGACTATGTGAATTTCCCCTTGGGGATTATTAAAGTATCTATCTATCTATCTATCTATCTATCTATCTATCTATCTATCTATCTATCTATCTATCTATCTATCTATCTATCTAATCGATGGCTTTATAAATGCTTTGGTAGACTTTTCCGATTTAAATCATCACTTCACTTCTTAGTCTAAGGTACTCTAATATTTCTTTTCATCCTGATTTTGATCATTTCTTTTGACCGTCCTGTGGTCTCTGCAGAAAAGCAGTGTCAGCGGCCTAAAGGGGAGTTAAGGAGCTGCTCAGCAGGGCAGTCATTTAGAGCTGGAAAGTTAGCATGTTAATCAGTTAGCAATGTCAAATCATTGATTTCCTTCCTGTCTGCTGCCATTAGAAAGGCAACCCCCAAGCACTGGAAAATAATGATTTAGCTGGGCCATTACAAAATACCATCATTGAGAACAGGATTATCGCACAGGATATGCCCCCCGGGAATCTTGCATGATCACACTGCAAGCAAATCCTAGTGTTCACAAATTTGGCACAAGGTGGCATTGTGGCCATGGAGGAAGAGAAAACAACAGAAATTAATGTTGAGGAGGACAAGGGATGATGCACGTGCTGTATAAAAAATGAGGTGCAGCATAGTTGTCTGTACAAAGGACCACTGGATGGACAACTGCATTCTAAACTAAAGGGACATGGGAATCGTTTTGGAGCAACATGATGGCAGCTCACCTAGCACTCTGCCCACCCAAGGATCTGAGGTGTAGGATTCATATGGCACCAGGCAATGCCAAAGGTGCTCATCAGAAGGGAACGGCTAAGCTGAAGTGAAACGAGGAGAAGTTACCTGAGAATAATAGCAGCCTTCTGCTGCTGGGTGACAACTATGTGGAGGGCTCAGTTAATGCCATGGCATAACCTACACAATGAAAGCAAAAGAGCACTCCAAGCAAATCCATGAACAGCACAAGTCAGGGAATGGAGACAAGAAAATATCCAGTCACCAAATACCCCTTAGGGTTCAGCTACATCAATCATGTGAATATGTGCCCAGACCAGGCTGTCCACAACAACTGGAGGATCAAGCTAGAAGACGACTAGTGAGGGAGACCACCAAGAGGTCAATGAGAAATGTAAAGGAGTTACAAACTACAGTGACTAAGACTGGAGAGACTATGCAAACAACAACTGTTGCAGCTTCATGGGAGTGTAGCAAAGAGAAAACACACATGATCTCTGAGCTGGAGTTTGTCAGAAGGCACATGGGGGATTCAGGTGGAGGAAGGGTCAATGGACTGATGAGAAAAAAAAACGGACTTTTTTGCCCATCAGACTAAACGCCATGTTACACAGCACATTAGCTAAAACACAACATCTCCACCATGAGGCATGGTGGTGTCAACATCATGATCTGGGGATGCTTCTCTGCAGCAGGCTCTGGAAGGCTTATGAGGGTAAAATGAATGCAGCAAAATGAAGGAAAAAAACCTGATGGAGTCTTCTAAAAATCTATCCCATGGAAGAAGATTTGTTTCCCAGCAAGACAACAACCCCCAAGTATAAAGATAAAGCTACACAGGAATATCATAAAATCAGCAATGTTTTAAAGGGGCAGAGTCAGAATCCAAACCTCAATCCAGTGGAGAATCTGTGGCAGGACTTGAAGAAGGCTTTTCACATGTAATCCCCATGAAACCTGAAACAGCCTGAGAAGGTTTGCAATGAAGAATTTAGAAAAATGGTAGCGCCCAGCTGTGCAAAGCTGATAGAGACCAGTGCACAATACAGTTTATTTTTGTATAGCCCAAAATCACACGATTAGTGCCGCAATGGGCTTTAACAGGACCTGCCTTTTCACAGCTCCTCAAAAAAAACCTTGTAGGGAAAAAAAATGGAAGAAACCTTGGGAAAGGCAGTTCAAAGAGAGACCCCTTTCCAGGTAGGCTGGGCATGAAGTGGGTGTCAAAAAAAGGGGGTAAACACAACACAAGTAATCCTCAAGACAATATAATAGTGCAATAGAAATATTACAAGTACAGAGCAGAATTCCACAGTAGATGATGTCACATAATGCGATTAGGATTCCACACAGACTCAAGGCTGTCATGGCTTCCAAAGGTGCATCTAGTAAGTGCTGACTTGAAGGGAGAGAACACTTGTGTGATCCATTATTATGTACAGTATGTGCACGTAATTTAGGCCACCTCATGGAGATCTATTTTCACGTTGGCATTGAAGATTCTTTTTCAGATTCTCTGTGTCAGAAAAGCCAAATTAAACCCACTGTGACTCAATGTTGTATAAAGGTAAAATATAAACCCACCAGGGGGTGAACATGATGTACATGCATGCCTATGCCCGCTTGTTCTTAAACATCTATATGTCATCTCCAGGTCCCTTTTCAGGCTGGAGCTGCGTCTCTTTCAGGTCCCCACTGTCGACCAACCACTGAATCAGCTCAGTAGAGTCTGCCATCAAATCCAACAAAATTCGTTTTAAAACTTTAGCTAAAACTCAAAGAGAAAAACAACTCGCAAAAAGGAAACACCCAAAAAGAGGCTTTCTTCTTCATGGCGTTTCACCCTCGTGTTTTCTCTTGTTGGGTGTCATTTATCTTGTCTACCTATTTTATGATGGTGTATTCTAAGGCATGTTACACTTATGGAGTGCAGCTTATGGTTTCAAGCTGCTTGACCCCCACACCACACCAACCTGAAGTCGGAGCAAAGGCTGACTTGGTCTGAGTTATTTCTTTTTTTACACTTGTTATCTTCATTGTGTATTTTTAAATAGGTGTGTTTGCTTGCATCATTGAAACTGATCCAAAAAAGCCATACTCACTGCTGGACAGACATTCAAGCTTCATTTCTGAGATAAAACCAAAAACTGAGAGTAATGGGAAAACAAAGCACAACATCGACTGTCCATCTTGATTTGACCCCATTTTATGGTCATCGTCCCTTAACTCCTCCGGTGCAGCCAATGAGTCTTTCAGTCTGTACTTGTGGGATGTGGTCCAGTCCCTGCTGAAGACAATGATGAAGCTGCTGACTGTTTGCAGTCATGTCTCCAGATGCTGCACGTCAGGGTATTCCAAAGGTGCTTCGTGGGGTTAGGGCTAAGAGGGAAGGCTTGCCGAAGCAGCACCGGGGCATCTGTGACCACAGCAGAGGTGTGTGGCATGGCATTATCCTACTATGGCGTCAGATTGTATATGAGATGTGACAAGAAGGCCTCTGACAGGTCACCTTGCTCAGTGTCCCATACTGCCCCATCAATGATGTGGTCTTTGTGCCTTCCAGTAGTTTTAGTAGCACCATGGGCAGCAGATCTTAAAACATCTCTAAGATGGACCAGTTGGACACGTTAGTTCTAATCTGGTATGGTCACTTGAGGATGACCAGATCTTGATTGTCTTTCTAGTGTCTTGACATCTCATCTGTAGTTGGAACACAGTACAATGGCTTAATATCCACATTGTCAGCAAAGGCTGCATAAAACATTTGTCTGGCTGTGGCCAAAGATTTGAGCTGAGGCCCTTTTAAAGGTGCTCCACCAGGATCTTCCTGGGTAAGAAGTGCACCACAGAAACCCTCATGTGTGGCAAGTTGTAGTTCTTCACTGCACAGGCAACACTGCTGGACAGAGGCCTAAACTAAATGGTTATCATCATGAGCCTCATCATCACCAGCTATTTTCATCATTACACCCAAGTTAGCAAGTTGCTCTCTAAGTCTTGTCCCTTCTCTATCTGTTGTATGAGGCACAGTATGAAGTGAAATTATACTTTAGATCAGGGGTCCCCAACTCCGGTCCTGGAGGGCCCCAGTGGCTGCAGGTTTTCATTCTAACCCTTTTCTTAATTAGTGACCTGTTTTTGCTGCTAATTAACTTCTTTTGAATTAATTTGAATGGACTTGCTTTTTAAGAATTCATTTTATTTGACTCAGACCCCTTAATTGTTTCTTTTTCCTTAATTAGCAGCCAAGCAATAATCTCTCTATATATAAAATCCAACGTCTGTCTGTATATCTGTCTGCTTTTCACTACTTAACGGATTTAGATCTGTTTTTTTTCTATAATTTGCTTGAACATTCCGGTTGATTTTGCGACTTCTCTCATCACGCTAAGTATCATAGTTCGCTTGCGGTACCGATTTATTTGCACGAATTCCGAGAGAGACGCAGCGTGCCAAAGAAAAGGAAGGGTGCGGATCTTCTTACTCACGCACCAGCCTCAGGGCGTTCCTTACCTCTGCAAAGCTAGCGAACGAAACAACTACTTGACAGATTTAAATCGTTTTTTTTTCTAGAATTTGCTTGAACATTCCGGTTGATTTTGTGACTTCTCTCATTGCGCTAAGAATCAAAGTTCGCTTGCAGGAGTGATTTATTCGCGCTAATCCGAGACAGAGCCTCTGGGCCAAGGGGAGGTGGAAGCATGATGTCAGGAGTAGGGAGCCAGTCAGGGCCCTCCTCACTCACGTGGCAGCCTGTTTTGAAGTGTAACTTGCCTCTGCTTAGCTAGCGATACCTGTTTGATTATTGATTTTTAAAGTTTGTCCTGTTTCACTACTATGCGGGTGGAGCCATGGGGGACGGCTAGTGATATATAAAATTAACCAAAAGAACTTTGATGATCATGCAATATCTGAAAAATAAAGAACGGTGAAGGCCTCAGAAATGCTGATCTGCTCAGGTATCCAAAGCATTTTACCAATACTCTCAGAAAAGAGAAAATCAATAATTTCAGGAACGTCTGCTATTGAACAATGAGAGCAGCAACAAGCCATGGAATTAAAGATCAGGTTTAATTAACAACAAGAATCAGCACCTAGTTAAGCAACTGGTTGGAGTTCAAGGCACTGACTTAGTTGGTCTTCTGCTGGCTCACTCACTTCACATTTCATTTCTGTTTGAGTGCCATTTAAGGAAAGAAATGAAACAATTCAGAGGAACGATGATGAAATTCAGGGGAACAAATCTTAAAAAGCAAGTCCATTCAAATTAATTCAAAAGAAGTTAATTAGAAGCAAAAACAGGTCACTAATTAAGAAAAGGGTTAGAATGAAAACCTGCAGCCACTGGGGCCCCCTGCTTTAGATATCATTTGATACCACTTAATCTTCTTTGGCCTTCCTTTCAGTTGTACCCCCTTTACCTTCATCTCAGATTAAAAATTGGGGAAAAGAAAACAAAAGTTCTCAATGAATTATGGTGGGTGCTGTGCATCAATAGGTGACTGTCTTCTCAGGCTCTGTGGGTGCTTCTATCTTGTGGAGCTCAGTGCTCTTCATTCTCCAAATTACATTGAATTTAAACTTATGGTAACCCAATTCTTTAAAAATCCCGATGGGCAGAAATTGTGGAACCTTCGGGGCCGAGATGGAAGTGACATCAGTGGGCTTCATACCTCCAGGCTGGGGATAAAAGCAGAGAGGCTGTTAGCGATGCAGATGTTTGTGAGGATTCTCCCTACTCCCTCGCATGTCACCCTAGCTAAGAAATTGTATTGAGCATGTCAAGAAAAAATTGGACATCTTTATTATGACAATTAAGTAGAGTTTGCTATAATCAGAGTGTTCTAAAATGTGTTTGTGTAATTCTGAATTTTGCCTTAATTATATTCTGTTTTCAGCTGAATTCTCACCATTCATGTTTTACACGGTGGGCCATTGATTGCTCTGCAGATCCAGTGTGTTGGCTTCTAGACCTGTGAAGGTCGCATTGTCCACATGTCTTTGTGGTCTTTTCCTTGGGGTATTCAAGTCCTCTCACATTGTGAAGATGTCCCGGTTTGGTAATTCAGGACCTCGAAACTAAACTCCCGACACTCAAAGATGGATGGTTGTATTGTGATGGCACCTACAGAAGTATCCTGGGCTGATAAGCACAAATAAGCTTCTTCAGAGTAAACTGAACTGAAATTAATCCTACTCTGTTGTTTTGGCTTCAAAATGGTTTTCTCATTAAAAAACATGCCAATCCTATGTGCTTCAGTGAGCCTGTGGCTTCTCAGTGTTGAAGGAGAAATGCAAACCCATTTCCATTTTCATTGATTTGTTTAATATTTTTTTAAATAATATCTGAGGCGCTTTACAGTACCTGTTTGTGTGCACCGGCTCTTATCTCCTTTCAGTGCTCAGTATTTTCACATCTCCTTCACTAAAGTTTTGCTTTTCCTGTAGGCAGATCCTTAGCAGATGCTGAGAAGTCAGCATATGCTGCAAGTGCAATGTTGGTATCCAGCTCCAATAATGGATCCTGAGCTGTCGAGTGGGGGTGTGCGGAAACGTCTGAATAAGTTACCATTTGTGACGAGCCAACAGCTAGAGCAGAAAACAAGGCTTTATGAGCAGAGCAGTCTGCCCTTTGCTGAACCTGCTTTGACAAAGTTTATGTTGTTATTTATTTATACTTTATTATTTATACTGTTTGAAATAATTAATCTTCTTCTGAATAGAATAAACATACTTGTGATATATCAATAAATGTTAAAAACAGTCACTAACCTTTTTAATTGCATTTAACCTAACATTCAAAGCATGTGGCTTCACATTCTCTTTGAAAATGGAGGTCTGTCTGTTATTTGAAACATCACTGTAAAAGATAATTGAAAGAAGAACGTGCAGAAGTCCTGTCGGATCGCGAGAGATGTTCTGCCGAATCAGCAGTGTGTCATAAAGGCTGTCTTCTGTTAATTTGTTTTCAGTTTTGAGTGGCTGATTTGTTCAGATGATCCCTAGGGTCCCGGGTTTAAATCCACTGCCCGTGTAGCATCTAGACCTTCTCTTTTGGCCCGTGTGCGTTGGCCTCTGACATCTCAAAGAGTGGCAGCTCTAAGGTGGCCTTTTATGGATGCGCGGGCGGGTGAGTGCCTGAGTGTGTCTTGTGATCCTGACTTACACCCAGTCCTGCCAGAACAGACTCCATATTCAGTGGCTGAATCAGATCAGATTTGGTAAAGAATGACTGGATGGATGGATGAAAATATCTGAGCATCACAGTGGTGCAATGGTTGCCTCTGTGTTGATTTTTTACCTCCTTCCCATATCTGTTTTTCTCACCCATTCCAAACACATGCCCTTGCTAACATGTGTGTGTTAGGATCTCATCTCAGGTATTTTCTGCCTTACACCTGAAGCTAGAACAGTCACAACTGTAACCAGGTGTGACAAGCAAAGGAATGGAGAACTTGACCTGTTGAAAGTAGCAGGAAGTCCAATGTGCCTCTGGGTGTGTGTGTCGGCCTGGGTCCAGGACCAAAGAAGGCTGAACTCAGTAAACAAAATGAACTTAACATCTCACTTTATAAAAGACCAAGAAAAGTCTATACACTGCCATCTTGGGACTTCCTGCAGTTTGTCTCTTAGGAGTTGTGGTCATCCGAGGTAATGACAGGCTGATACAAAGGTATATTTTGGGGTGCCAACCTGGCCTTCTCTGCTTACTCAACGAATCAAACAAAAATAAAAAAAGAAACACAAATTGCTGCCACCAGAATAACGTGGCTTCTTACAATAAAGATTGCTTCATCTGCATTCAAGTAAGTGAGGAGCTCCTTTGCTCTGGGTGCTTGGGTAAAAAGTGACATCTCCTTTCAGGCGGTTGAACTTTTTTTTCCCAGGGACCAGAAGTGGTGGAGTCAATTGCCCTCATTGGGTGGTTTCTCTGCACTGTGGAGGAAAAAGAATACAAGACATTTAGTGGCAGCGCCACCTCTCTGTCTGGGGTGTTATCACATACCTGGGAGGACATTACTATGTGACCCTCTATTGTGCGTGTATGAGTATTGGGATTGAAGAAGCCATCATTTATCTGCTGCATGGGGGCTCTTTTAAGGAAAGGCGCAGGTAGCAATGGGAGGATCAGCCATGTTTGCCTTTAACACAAATACATCGATGAAGATGTCTGCTCCCTTAGAGTCCTGCATAACCGACTATCTGACAAGCACCCCACTATTTGAGAACCACAGAACTGTGCGTCAGTGTTGTGATTACTGCCACAAAATACCAAAAAACAATGAGGCTTTGGCTCTGAAATCTGACAGGTCTGACTCAAACCTGGACTTCAATATGGCTTCTCACCAAACTATTAGTAGACCTCAGCCTACATAGGCACAAAAAGGGGAAAGCCCAGCACCAGAACTATCTTGAAATCTTCACTAAACCAAAAATGAATAAAGAGAGAGGGGGAGGGAGCTTTAAGAAAATGGAGTGTCTTCCAGAGGTATTGGGCCATCAAAGACAGGCCATGGAGCAGGCCACAATCCTACCTGGTCTGCCCATCAGAGGCAACACTAACTTCAGAGAAGCTCCTAAGGCACCTACTGGCTTCATCTGGAGTAGGCCCAAAATATGGGGAGCTCGTAAAAAAACAACGATAAATAATACAAAAAAAAGTGAAAGCCCCTGAGGAAGGAGGGTCACCATCAACCTCAGGCTTGTGAACAAGAAGAATCTTTATAAAGTATAATACGTACCAGACCTCCACAACAGATCCCAACAGCAAGACCTCCTCCACTTACTTATACAGCCTGGAGGCATCCAGGAGTGGTGACAGCAGGGTGGTCCCACCGCCTACAACAGAACAGAACATTTTTATAACATCATGTATCAATCCAACAACATAAAAATATGAGATAATAATTAAAACTTAGTAAAAACAACAATAAAGCATAAAACACACAATTTCAACCTGATGCATGACAGAGAGAAGCCATAAATCTTTAAAAATTAGAAAAAATGTATTATAAACAAAGTATTTGCTAACAGAAAAGAGAAAGAAACAAACAAAAAGCCATCACTAAAAGGCAACAGTGAACAAACAAAGTCAGACCACAGACCAATAAACAAAATCCACAAAAACAGAGCAAGAGGCCAGAAAATCCAAACAAAGTGGACAGAAAACGATGTTCACCAAACAACTCTCAATGGTGACCCTCTGCCTGGGAAAAAGGCACAGGGGGGCCTCCTGGTGAAACATCACGGTGGTTTAGCTGCCTGAATCCCCAAGTTAAGGGGACAGGGCACATAACTCATCACATAGATAGATAGATAGATAGATAGATAGATAGATAGATAGATAGATAGATAGATAGATAGATAGATACTTTATAATTAACTTTATAATTACTATAATTAACACAAACATAAAATACACACTGAATAAATAATCCATAAATAAAATAATATTGAAAATATAATATTGAAAAATGAACACAAGGAGACTGTGGAAGACTGAAGAAAGGCACAATGTCCCTGACTCCGGTGGTGAGGTGATGATTAATGTGTACAAATTTTTGATGTTTCCCTGGCAGAAATCTGGACAGGGCTGAAAAGAAAAAACAAAAACTTTACTTAACTTTTGGATATCCAGAAGTGGCTCAGGCCCTCTAGCAATGTCGTCTTTTAAGGCAGTGGGGCAGCAGAATGAGAGCTGAAGGTGCCCAAAGAGTAAATCATGAAGGCATCCTCAGCATGGATCTCCGGTAAACCTGAGGAGAACCATCAGCATGGGCTCATTCTGCTAGTGCCATCAGAGGTCTATCTATCTATCTATCTATCTATCTATCTATCTATCTATCTATCTATCTATCTATCTATCTATCTATTATATAGTGCCTTTGCTATCCATCTCTCTGATGACAGATGACATAACAGATTTTTTTAATTATCTATTATATAATGTCTTAATAATCGGTCTGTCTGTCTGTTGCTCCTCCAGCTAGTCCTTCTGTAGTTCCTGAGCTGCTGTTTTTACAGTTTGATCTTTTCCTCTACAAAACCATTAAATTTGGTGATGTCTACTAGTTACTAACGTTTTGTGAGAGATTCACGGGTGCTGATACTTTCTCAACATGCTGGTAGCATTCAGGTTGCGTTAGATAAAGTTTATTCATTCCATGGGGAAATTCATCCGCAGAAACATGAAAACAAGGATACAGACTCACAGGACAGTTAATACAGCCAAGCAATTAATCAATAAATAAAAATAAATGAATGTTTTATATTTCAAAATGAACTTAAGGAATACATTGGAAGGAAGCACTGAGTTGTCTGAGTGAGTCTTGATGGCTGTGTATCTCTGTGTTCAGAGATGCTGGTGTTTTTATATTATTTATCTCAGTGTGTGTGCTCAGACTATTTATTTTTTAAAATATTAGTTTTGTTTCCAGGACCCTTTATAAATTCAAATTAAACAAACACTCCACCAACATTCTGTCACTGTGACACGTTGGAGTGTTGTGTACATAAAAGTCTCACACCTTTGTCACAGCACACCTTTGTCACAGCACACCGTGTCCGCGTTTCACTCATCACACTGAGCCATCGTATGCCAGTGTGTCAGGCTTGTACAGAAGTCACCAGGACAGCACAGGTTCATTCTGGTGCTACTCTAAATATGTAATATGAGTCGATAGACCACCAAGGAGCCCCACCCTGAACACCACAGACAGTCTGCATTTTTTTTTCTCTCTGTGAGTCATTGTCTTTAGCAGATGGAGGAGTGTTTGGTGTAAAAACAGAGAATTTCCCAAAATGTGTTAAAGCCGTGACCCTCATTATCTCAGAGCTGAAAAAGCACAACAGAGAAATGAGAAAGAGTGCAGTTTGTGTTTAGTGTTATAAAAAATATAAACATAAAAATGGCAACACTTAGAAAAGCACAGCACACATGACAAACACGTAAGCTCTTTACATAAAGTCATGCATATTAAAATAGGTTTCAGTGTAACGTGTACATTCAGATTATTCACAACTTGTGAAACACAAGCTGTTATTTGAATAAAGTAGGATTAAAAATGAATGCATTCTGAAAATCAAAATATTTAGGTGGACAATCCATTGGATGTGCTGGAACTGTTTTGGCTTTGTACGGATTGAGTGATTAAAAAAAAGGATTCCTTTTCCTGTGACTTTGACTTTCTGGGTCCATCTCCCAATATATCTGTAGCATTAATAACAGCACTGCATATTTACTTTCTAATTTATTATTCCATCCTGAACTCGCGTACAGGGCCGTAGGTGGACCGTCTGTCCAGCCCACGATGAACTCAGAGGCCTCATACACCTTTGCTACTCCTTCTGTGTCTCACACTTCCTCGTCCGTCGTGTTACCAAAGCCAAACTGACCAATCAGATTGCTCAGAGGGACTGCACACACAGACCTTAGTGTTTTATTATATTGTAGATATTTGTTTCTCTGGTGTTAATCTGTTCAGCAGTGGTAACAAGTCTGGTTGAGTGTGATTTTCTGAGGTTTCTCCTGTTGTTCTGGCCAGTTATTTACATTCGGCAAATTATCTTAAAAGTCAGCCAGGACCAGCAGTCCTCCGCCTTTAATAACACTTTAAAAAAAGCCATCTATTTTAAAAGATTGCACGATGACAGCTCTTTCTCCCACGGTTTGTGGATTTTTGCATGTGTTTTTGTGTATTTGTTCTTCCTTCCAGGTATTTTGGGGGCCTTTTGAAGCGATGCATACTTCAGAATGTCTGAGGCTGGCAATGAGAGACACAGGGAAGTTTCACTTTGCATGCAGTTTCACAAAATGGCCACTAACATTCATTTTGTTTGCAATTTATCACTAAAAGGAGTTTATTGGGGGTACAGTGAGGATATTCTAGGGGAGAAAACAAGGAATACTGCCCCCTAAAGCCTCCTTCACACACCTGCACGTCTGTCAGATCAAATCCGTTTATATCTCTCATTCACATCAGTGCATTTTTTTAGTTATGTGACAAACAGGCAAACACACTAAAGTGCACCGTTACCTGCACATCACTCTGTTTTCTCCACAGGAAAGCTCACCATATGGAAGGGGGCTTGCGTTCCCCCCACCGTTACCTAGCAACAGTACTTCCTTGTTTGTTTATTCCAGCAGATTTTATCCTGGAGTCTTTGAGTTCCATTTTCTGTCTCCGATGCTTCTTTAAGATTATGTTTGTCAAGATTGCCTTCCTTGTTACCAGTCCAAACACCACATTTCTGATGGCTCCGTAACAAGACGTCTTTCTTTAAATATTAAATGACAGCATACTGAATGCATGTGGAATTTATGCATGAAAACAGTCCCAGAGAGAAAACCGGCATCTCTCTTCTTGTGCTAATGGCCTAAATTTCACTGGAAGTCGATTGCCTTTTCTTTCACTAATTTTTTTGCGAAGGTAAACACTGCGTTATGATACAAATTCAGCTTTGCACAAATCTTTTCACTCCTCACTATATGAAGCTAACTTTGGTCTGCCAGCTTGACTTTCATAATGGAAATGCGTTTTTATTTACTTTAAGTTTTAATTTACTGTGGAGCTTATCCAGCCAGTGATAAACATCGCTGTTATTCTCTATCAATTCGGTTGCTGCTGGGGGAGAATTAATTCACAGTCGCAGAGAAGCCTTGGAAGGTGAAGTAATGCAAACTTTTTAAGACAAGGAACAAATGTCACAAAATAGACTGGCCTTGGGGACACTAGGGACGCCTCACCTCCTGATGCACTGACACTGGGCTGCTTCTAGTATGGCTAAGGTGCCCACTAACCACCTATGAAGGCTCCTTCACAAAACTTTTCTAATGAAATGGCTCCGTCTGATAGGATGTTTGGCAGATTAAAAGTCTATGGACTCTCTTATGGAAAAACTCAAATATGCAAAAGTAAAGGTGAAGCTGGCAGAATGTGGTGACATGAATATCAGCAGGAAGAAAGTGGACTTTTTCAGAGAGGATACAACATACAAAATCAGCCCTCAGTTATGGGAGAGCAGGAGACAGAAACACTGGACCAGGATCACATAAAGCCAACCCGCGACACGTGTGGCCGCACCTCTACAATGTCTTCGATGAGCCAGGTGCTCAAAGGCTGTGCCGCAAGCTATGCAGGGCCAGGGGCTCACGTGAAATAGTGATGGTTAACCAAAAGGACTGGAGGAGCATGGTGGACAACCAGAGTATCCAGAACAAGCCCCCCAACTACACATAGACAGTATGCAAATTCAACCTTCTGGTGCTGAGAGGTGGCGACACTATTTCTTTATTTTGCAGATAAGTCTGCAAATTTTACAAAATTGAAATATTAACAAAAAATAAACCATGTAATTGAAGTCATTTTCTTTTCAATTCATTTCCATTTACTTTTGTATCCTGCTGTCCACTGAGTGCAGGCATAGAGCGTTGTGACAGATTTTCAAAATGCAATTAGAGCTGGCGTTCTGTATCCACGGGCTCCAGATCTGAGGATTCAACCAACTGCTGATTAGGACGTTTGAGAAAAAAAAATTCAGAAAATTCCAAAAAGCAGAACTTGAATTTGCTGCATGCCAAGCACTATGCTGAATCCACATGCGAGAAGTGATGCGTAGGCAACATCATAACCCTGCTGTAGCCTCCTCCAAAGCATCAAGGTCTGCAACTGGAACCTGGGTCTTCTGGCGGAGATAAGCCTTGTGACATCCTACAGTGCCACAGTGCCAGGGGTCAAAGATACTCTTTTTCACAACACTTTAAGAAAATGGAGATCAGTAATATAGGCATATGGAGTGTTGTATTATTTTATTTCAAAGTTGCTGATCACGAATATCATATTTTTGAAATTGTATTATTTATTGGCTGCGGTGGGTTGGCACCCTGCCCCGGATTGGTTCCTGCCTTGTGCCCTGTGTTGGCTGGGATTGGCTCCAGCAGACCCCTGTGACCCTGTGTTCGGATTCAGCGGGTTGGAAAATGGATGGATGGAATTATTTATTGGTGGTCCTAGCTCATCAAGAGCCACTCCCAGAAAGTGAAAAATGAAACATTTCAAACATAAGCATGCAGAATATCATTTTACACTGCTTCAAGTTCAGCAGTCCCAAATATGAGGTTTTGATCTTTTCTAGGATCTTGTCCTTTATGGACCTCTATCAGAGGGTGAAAATTACAAATTTCTTTTACAATCAAGAATATTTAGACTTTAAACATTCAAACTGAAGCAAACACTTTAATGTTTCAAGTATTTGTCACAACTATTTCTAGTTTATTATGCAGTTATACAGTATATCCACAAAGGACGTCTTTACGTTTCCTGTGACAACCCTGAATTTGGAGGGCTTATGCTAATTCAGCCTTTTGTTTTCCTTTATATTCTGCCATTATTACTCGAGCGACTGGTCGACAGACCTTCTAACTTGGCTAAAGATAAAAAGTGCAGTTCCAGTTGCAGTGAGGCCTTATGCAGACTTTTTGCAGTTGGTATGAAGGAATCCCAACAGTGTTTCTTGACACACTTCTGCTGAAGAATCTGTTGGCTGAAAGTAGCGGTCAGAGAGAGAAACTGCAGCATTGTTCAAAATGGAATTTAGTTTTGTTTTAATTCTCTCTTTTGCTGCTACATCCTGGGGGCCCAGAGAGCATCCCTTAACTGAGCTTACCATTTTACTTAGCCTGTTAACTTGGTGGTCCTCTCTTGAAGTGCTGTTACCAGCCAAGCACACCGCAGTGTAGGAAAGCGCACCGGCCATCACAGAATTGTAGAAGATATGAAGGATGTCACTTCCCACATTAAAAGGCATAGTCCAAATGAGCCTGCTCTGCCCTTTTTACTGTAGCTCCTCTGTGTCCCAAGACTAGTCCAGCTGGGGGTTCAACCTGTGAGAAGTAGAGGTGTTTATGGATTGCTCACATACTGATAAATAAATAAACTGTTTGTAGCACACCACATACCCGAGAGCTCCCCATTTCCCAGGAAGTCACTTTGTTTTGCTGCCCCATATGACATGGTGTGAATTTTTAACGGTTTGCTTCTCCATTTACTCCAGTATGATGGATTGCTTCCATATTTTCTTTAAAAATGTTTTGCTTTCATCTGATGACACAGCACCCATCACAGCAGGGCTCCTTTAGGGTTAGATATCACTTTTTTAACATACAGTGCCAGTTTATTTAAACAAACTTCTCACCCCTTTATCCAAAGGGACTGAGGACATCAGGCTACAGTGAACTCTGAGATTAAGATAAAGCTTTAGAGACTAAGACAAGTGAAAAAGAGCACATTAGGAATGTCTTTATATTTTTCTTCATCTGGCATCTTTGTAAGTGGCCTACCAAGTGTCAGAGAGGATATCGGCCCAATAAGCAATCTAGAGAAAGAAAAAATAAAACAAAAAAAATTAATTAAACTAAAAAAATGGGTCTTCAGCACATGACATTCTCTGCATAAGATGGAATTTGGAAATACTGACATTGTATAAATGGAGCAAAAAAATAATAAAGATGATGCTGATAAACATTTCTGGGGTCTTCAACTCCAATCCTCGAGGGCTGCAGGTTTTTATTCAAACTCTTTTCTTAATTAGTGACCGTTTTTTGCTGCTAATTCACTTCTTTTGCCTTTATTATCATTGATTTGTATTTAAGACTCAGACCCTTTAATTGTTTCTTATCATTTTACTGGACTTACTGGTTTATTTAAAACCACTTAATTGTTTCTTTTTTTCCATAATTAGCAGCCAAACAATAAGAGATACAAAATGATGACCAGCTAACCATGTCCACCATATGACATCTGAATATAAAGAAAGGAGAAGATACCAGTGATATTGATCTGCTCACATCCACAAAACGTTTCAACGGTGTTCTTAGTAAAAGCAAAAATCAACAGTTTTGGAAATGTCTGCTGTAGCAGAACGAGTGTACCAACAAGCCACGGAGTTGAATAATGAGTTTAATTAACAACAAAAATCGGCTTCTAATTAAGAATTTGTTCGGCATAAAATTAGTTGGGGTTTGAGGCCCCAACTTAGCTGGTCATCTGTTGGCTCACTTCACATCTCTTTTTGGTTTGGCTGCTATTTAAGGAAAAAAAGTAACATAGAGGACTGAGTTTTAAAAAAAACAAAGTAAGAGAAATCAATTAACTGCAGAAATTTGTCACCCATTAAGAAAATGACAGGATGGAAAACCTGCAGCCAGAGCAACCCTCCAGGGTCGGAGTTGGACCCCCAGTCTATTTGCTGCTCAGATTTCAAACTTAATTGTTTGATAGATGGATATATTTTGTAACATATTTGCAATTTTATTAACTGCTCCAAATCTCATTTGATCTGAGGGATCAGCAGGCCATCAAGCATCCTGACAAACAAAAACCAACTGATTCTCCTTCTTGTCCCCTCTGGTGAGCACCTCTACTCAGTGTCGCTCTTCTCAAACTGTCAGTGGCAAAGATAAGTGGTCTTTCTGGCCCTGAATGGACGTTTGTAGTACTAGGGGTGGGTGGCCTCTATCTCTCATCTTCAGGCCTCGTGGCATTATGTCTGAAGAGTGGACAAGATCTGTAGTAACCAGTAGGAGGACTTGCAATCAGGAAGAGGTAAAAACTGGCAATTAAAGAAAACCGTGAATCGAGTCAAAAATGAAGAAAAAGAACATAAGCAATGGGTTGCTACACAAACAAAAAAAGCATAAAGATTTTTAGCATACGATAGAATTTTTCTTTTTCTCTACAGCTCAAAAAGGGAAAGATTGTCCTAGAAGACTTTATATATCCATTGCACCACAGTAACCAGGTCACAACCTCAGAGGACAGAACAGTTACAACCATCATGCGTCATAACAGCGGGTGCCCAAAAGCATGGCAAATATGCTCTATTGCCTGTGACTGAACAATTCAAATCAGGTGGCACTGCTCTGCTGACCTCGGTGTGTCCAGGCATCAGCGGCCGGTGCAGTTGCCGTTCTAACTGTTCAGAGCTGTCATAAGGGAGGCTCAGGGGCCTGTTCTTATTTTACCTTTCACTTGTTGACAGTTTAAATTTTATTATTTTATTATTGTATACTTTTTTTTATTGACTAAAAACTACATCACAAAAATCACCCTGAAAGTGAGGAAATCCTGTTCAGGGTCCTTTAAAATGTGGAAATCCATTGAAAATCAAAATGCCTGTCACAACACTCTCAATGTATATACATGGCCTTGCAAAAGTACGCAGACTAATTCTCTAACTTTACTCAATTACAATCATGGACTGCAAATGCTTGACTTTGCTGACAATGCTGTGATCTTCATAGAGTCAATGGAAGCTCTGATCGGGGCTCTCAAGGGACTGAGTGAGGAGTCTGAGTGTCTGGGCTTGCAAGTGTCCTAGATAAAAACCAAGATCCAGGCCTCTAATGACCTATTAGGCACAGTCATCAGCAGTGTGTCTGTCAGCGGAGAGAGTGTCAGCCTTGTCGAGAAGTTTACTTACCTCAGCAGCGCATTCGTGTTTCTGGTGAGTCTTTCTATGAAGTCAGTAAATGGATTGGGAGAGCATGGGAGGATATGAGGTTGCTGGAAAGGGGGTATGTGGAGCTCCTGATCTATGCAAAAGGACGAAGGTCCAAGTCTTTAGATTCTTGGTGCTTCCTTTCTTGCTATATGGTTACGAGACATGGATGCTATCCAGTGACCTGAGATGAAGACTGGACTCCTTTGGTACTGTGTCTCTTTGGAGAATCCTTGGGTATCACATGTTTGACTTTGTCCCAAATGAGGCACATAACCTGCATTGTGAGGTAGGAAGAGAGGGAGTTACAGCACTATGGCCATGTGGCACGATTCCCAGAGGGTGATCCGGCTTGCAGGATTCTCACTGTTGAGGACCCAAGTGGCTGGACCAGGCCAAGAGAACGCCCATGTAACACCTGGCTGCGGCAGATAGATGGTCATTTCCAGAGAGTGGGACTGGGCCACATGTATGCTTCGGGGATTGGCAAACAGGATTCAGAGTTGTTTCGTCATGTGGTGTGTGTAGCAACGCACTGTAACAATCCATGCTCCCCAAACTGACCTGACCTTGGTTAGTCTAAATCAAGATGAATTGTTAACCAAATAATTCAAACATATTTACATCCATTCAATAATATAAGCCATGTAACACATGGCTCCTCACCAGACCAGCAAAGCAATTTCCACAAAAGCAGCAGTAGCATCTGCAAACTTAGCTCGACAGTTTCTTTCTTGACGAAAGGTGGAAGCCAATAAAAAATACAGTATATACTCGCATATAAGTTGGGGTCTTGAAAACCGAAAAATCGATCATAAAATCAGACACCGACTTATATGTCCATTCAAAATGACGACACTTACATTTTTTTTTTACATCTTCTTGCTTCCTCCAATCTCACATCTGTTTCTCAGATGCATAGAATTTTGTTGCAGCAGTGCAGTTACCAATTTGTTTCGGCACTTCAACAACTTTTAATTTAAAACCAGCTTCATATTTTCTTCTGATCGAACGTTCCAACATAGATAAGGGATGCTCTTACGATAAAGGTATATGAGGGTGTGAGATACCAAAAACACAAAACAGTGGAAACATCACTTTGGAATAGTTTGGGTATAACCGTGTGGTCACATAGGCACAATACATAGAAAAAAAAGGCAATGTGCTCCGTGGTTACTCTCTCAGGTGGGTGTTAGCATATCATAATCTCTTGGACCAATAGTGTGAGTTTTCTGCATTCGACTTATACAACCAACATTATAAAATACTGGAAATTATACGATAAAATCAAGCACCGACTTATATGCGGGAGAACTTAGATACGAGTATATACGGTAATTCTTACAACTTCTGATTGGAAAAAAAAAAGTTGCAGAGTACTAAATATTTATGGACCTACAACCTTTTATGAGAAATAAAACTTTTCATCATAGTTGTTTTAATTTCGTACTCGGAAGAATCTGGCTCATCTAGCCAAGATTTTCTCTTACAGGACACAGAAAGTTGTGCTGGAAATCAGCTGCCAGAGATCCTTGATGCTGCTGAATTTTACTGAACCTCAGCTGCATAAGGATGGAGTCCCGGTTGTGAGGTGCCATTTGTTCTTTTTGCTTTTCTCCGATCTTTGAAGTTTCTCAGCTTTCCCAACTTTCTGCTCTTGTATTTTAAATCAAACAAGAGAGTTCAAGCATACAAAGTCTTTGGAGCACCACAGAGCCCAGAGTAGTGACAGAGGAGCAGGAGGTGGGTGTCAGAAATGTTTAGAATTACAGTATTTAGGAAATTGGTTGGGTAGAAACTAAATTCTTCAGTAAAAATGAAAAGCATAATTGGACATTGGTTAAGGTGGAAATTTTACAGGTGGAATAGATTGGCAGCTGCTGATATTTTTAGCATGTTGAAAAAGTTATATGAAAGCTATATAGGGCTGACAGGCCTCTTTTATTTGTGACACCTTAATGTACCAAACATGTAAAACATGCAGCATTTGTAAAAGACACAAAGCAAATATGTCTGTCCGTAAACTTGTTTTGTTAGTAGTGGAAGTTTCTGTGGATTTCCAGCCCTGCCATCCCTATATCAGCATCAGTCAGCTTGTGCAGCCACAAAATACTAATCTTCAGACCTGGCTGTCCACCACTGATAGCACTCAGTCCCTCTCTTGCATAGAATCCATTATTTTTTCCACTGAGGTCTCTTTATTTATATGGTGGAAATGGCATTGGCCACATCTGGGAACACCAAAGGGCTTATATATGAGAATAAACAGAGGCAGACAAGATTATCTATTGTCAAGAAAATTGACACTCGGGGAAACTATTAAATTCCAAGCCATCAAACTTGACATCATGTCTGACAAAATATGAGCCTCCACGTGTGGTGATAAGAATATATTTTGTTAAAAAATCATTTCTGCACAAAAATGTCAATGTATGAGATCTGAGGTCAGTTTTAGTGATAAACCCCCTCTGGCACAAGACACAATTAATGGAAGTCAATCATCACCTCTTGTCTTTTGTGAGTGAACTGGAAGAATGCTGCCTACTATTGTCATCTTAGAACCTCTTCATTTAATTCCCCCTTTTAACTCTAACCCTAAAAAGCCTCCTGCTGTATTCATGGTCATTGTAAATCTTGATATGCAAATGTGCTTTCACTACAATGGTAGATGATATCATAAGGCTAAATAAAGTGTAGAATATACATCTTCAAAGAGATGACAAAATGGAGAAAAATAAATATACAACTTTAATAATGGCCAGAAGCTTCTCTGCAACACTGGAAGACATCTGGGTGATCACACTGAGATATTGTTGAGATTTTTAAGAGGTTCATTTCTGGATAACTTCTAACCCGTCATAGCCTAACTAAACTGTACATGTGTGTATGTTTAATGATCGTGGCCACTTCTTGTCTGTGCCCTGTGAGATGAATGACGCTGAGGATTCACCGTATCCACCACACAGCTAAGGGTGATCATAGTTAACTGATATTTAAGATATTGGGTACTGAAGAGGTCAAATTAAACACCACTTGCTATTAATTTGGTATTAAAGGGTACAAATAATAAGAAAGTATTTATTTTTTATAACACCATAAGCTTTCTTATTCATATGAATGAAACGTAGAAGTTATTTTCTTCTTCTTTAATTAATGCATGTTTCTAAAGGCACACTGTAATACAAGCAACACCACAACCTTTTTTTTACATGAGCAGTTCAGTAAGATCACCCTACGTGACCAAGCCCAGCAAAATCAGATGTACAAGAGACATGCATGACATGCCAAAGATGAATGGCTTAACAGCAAAAACTGAAATTCAAACCCCATGGAGCTGTAGCCATGAAGTACAGAGTCCAAGGCTCTCCCACAGGCCACCTAAAATCAGAACTTATTCTATCAAATGTCTTGTATTTTTGCCTGAGATCAGCATCTCGTAATGCAAAAATCTAAAAATACAAATAAAAGAAAGAAAGAAAAAAAAACAAGTAAATGTCTCCCCTTCATTTATGTATCCATCTGTTTCTTCCACCTGCTATTTCCATTCTACAGTCAAGAGATAGTAAAACGTGAAGCACAAGGCAGGAACCTACCATGGGTGAGATGCCAGTCTGCTGTAGGTGATACCAGTGCACACATTTGCACGCTCTGGCACTGGGCCAATTTGGATCAAGGTTTAGTCGAACTCCCAGAGCTTAAGAATATGGCAGGAATTAGGCAGAGCCACAACAGACATATATAGACATGGGGAGGACATGAAATGTGCACATGGATTGAATACTTAGGACAGTGAAATTCTTACGGAATTGTGTCTTCAGAATAGCTGAGTAAAATACAATGCAAATAAACAAAAAGTGTATATATTGCATAAAAACATAAATATAGTTGTTTACAATAGAGTATGTGATACACACATTGTTTGTTACATGATGATATTTGTTCTTATGACTGCCTGTTTAGCAACCTTTCGATCTGGACTAGAAACTGTCCCTGATTCGACTGCAGCCAGTGGAGGAGTGAGAAGAGTGGCTGTGCAGGAGGAGCAGTAGAACCAGCTCAGCAGGTCACACCAGTCCCAACTGACTGCTTTTCCTAAATTACATTTTGAAGGTCCCTAAAGTCCTACTGTCTACAACACCTGATAACTTATTACATATGTCAATTGCTAAATCTGACACTACAAACGTCTGAATCATGGGATGTACTTAATTTGTCACACATGGCTTCTGGATATCAGCTTATGATAATAAAGTCCAATCTGTTATGTGTTGTTTGTCAGCTGTGGATGGATTGTAGGACTTGGTGAGTTCTAGATGATTGTTATGTCTTTTCTCATTACAAGATCCATAGACCTGAAACTGGAGAATTTTCACATGATGTAAATAGTGCTGCTGCCAACTTTACAACCTGTGCCTGAAAGCTGTCTCTGACTTTCCTGCTATATGTGCCAATAGTCCTCTGTTGGCTGCCAGAAGATAGGAGTAAGAAAAGCAGCTGTGCAGGCTGTCTAAGGTCTTTAGTGATCCTGTTTGCCTTTCATGGCACCAACTGTTGTACATCTTCAATAAAAGCCAGCAATGTGCTGGTCATACACTGTGCCACATTCACCATCTTCTGCAATGCTTTGATCTTGAGTCAAGCAGGTTCTGTGCCAGGCTGTGATACAGAAAGTGAGGACAGACTCAACTGTGCACATGTATAAGTTAGTGGAAACAGATGGAGAAATGCAAGCTGCACTCCAACAGCAGAGGAAGTCAAGTTGCTGGTGAGCTTTTTTGGCAAGAGCCAAAATGAGCTGTGCCCATCTCATAGGTGATGGTCACCCTAAGAAATTCAAATTTGCTGCTCACTCCTCCAATGTAGGTGGAAGTGTGGTCTCCCTTCTGCTTTCTGCAGTCTTTGACCAGTTTTTGCTGACATTAAGAATCTGATTGTTGTCCCGGCTCCCCTGAGTCAGCAGCTCTTCTGTCTAACCTATCTCATCATCTGTGGTTGTTGTACCTTCAGAACATTTTATAATGCTGGAGTTGGAGCTGTATCTGGTCACACAGGTATAGGTGAATAACGAATACAGAAGGGGGCTGAAGACAACACCCTGAGGAGTGCTTGTGTTGAGGGTTAGCATGGAGAATATGTGATGCTGACCATCTGCACTTGAATGAAGAACAGGACTAAAGCCCAGGTCTCTGGCACTATGAGGGATCAACAATTACAAATGTACCCACTGATATAAATAAATAAAAATAAAAAAAATATATTAAACTGTAATGCATCATGAACTGATGCACCAAGAGCTCAAGCACAATTAGCTCATGACAGAATACTAGAAAACTTCCCTAAAAGAATCAGTCTTTTCTTATCTAGTGCCATTCTCAGTACGCAATGTCTCATCAGGTCTATTAGATTTAAAGCACAGTAAACCCCCAAATAACTGGATTTTTACTTAGTTGACATTAAAATGAATTAGGTGGGGCATACAGGTGACAGGGAACACCCATGTTATAAAGCACAATAATCAGAATGTATATTCTTTATATGAAAGGAAGGTTCTGAGCTGCAGTATAATTGTTTATTCCATGCGAATGCACCTATAAGTAATCCACTCCGTCAATTGCCTCCTCTGCATCCATAGACAGTAAGACCACTGGGTGGCTGCTTGCTTCTGCTCTATGAGTTGTTTTGAACATACAATGAAATTCTGAAAGCAGTTGTTTGACTATACAAAAATCCAATTTAATCTTGCCAAATAACAGAAGGAAGCTTTCTTTCCATTCTGTGTGTGAGGACTTGGCCAGAATCTTAAGATTGGTGGTCAATAGAGAAATTGGCTTTCAGGAAGTATTGGCTTTAATTTTCTGGGAGGAAACACACAAAATGATGCCTGTCATTGTGTTTTAGGCTGAAGCTTTTCTTTTGCGGTGTCCATAAACATAGCCAGCATTAATAGGCGTTATTGAATTGAGTTTTTTATTCAATTCTGCTGGAAAGCCATCTGGGCCTGCAGCTTTTACACTTTGTAGAGATGTAACAGCATCCAGGATCTCAGAGAGCGTTAAAGATCTATCCATCTCATCTATACAGTACATCATGTCTAAAGAGGTGTTATTTCTATTTTCTTAAAAAATCTTTAGCCAAAGCACCATTTTTATTACATTTTGATGAATAAAATGTCTTATATTATTTCCTAAATGAGCTACTTCTTTATGTTCAGTAACTTTGGTAACAACTGCTTTGTTAGTTTCTGTGATAGTATTTCAAATTTGTTTATTATAAATTTGATGGGTTAGCATCTTTTTTTTTTTTATTTTTTTTTATTTATTAATTTTATTATAATCAATACATAGTAATCAAGTTTTACAAAAAAAAAGAATTATGCTAAGAACAGATCGATCCCCACCCTTGAGAGAGAGAGCAAGCCAAATGGTGTAAAATTTAAGGCTTTAAAAATACCTAAATCAACAAATTCTCTGTGCTTTATAAACTCATTTCAAAATATTACTGATTAGATCCTGCCATGTTTTGAAAAAGTCTGCACAGATCCTCTAACTGAGTATTTGATTTTTCCAATTTTAAATAATATAACACATCAGTTTCCCACTGACTTAAAGAGGAGAGTTTGGGTTCTTCCAGTTTATCAGAATAAGTCTGCGTGCCAACAGTGTAGTGAATGCAATCACAATTTGTTTGTCTTTCTCCACTTTAAGACCCTCTGGAAGAACCCCAAACACAGCTGTTAATGGGTTAGGAGGGATTGTGAGTCCAAGACTGTCTGAGAGGTAATTAAAATTTTTGTCCAGAATAATGTTAATTTGGTGCAGGCCCAGAACATGTGACCTAGTGAGGCTGGGGCTTGGTTGCAACGTTCGCAGGTTGGATCATGCCCTGGAAACATTTTGGAGAGTTTTAGTCGAGACAGATGTGCTCGATATATAATTTTGAGTTGTATAATTGTATGCTTTGCGCATATGGAGCTTGAGTGAATTCTCTGCATTGCTACTTTCCACTCCTTTTCTGATATATTAATTGAGAGGTCATTTTCCCAGTGTCCTCTTGGATCTTTGAAAGGAAGGGATTGTAAAAGGATTTTATATATTGTAGAGATGGAGTCTAACTCCTTGAAATTGAGCAATAATTTTTCCAGCGTGGATGAGGGTGCAAGATGAGGAAAATCTGGAAGGTTCTGTTTAACAAAGTTCCTGATTTGAAGATAGTGAAAGAAATTTGTAGCTGGAATGTTAAATTTGGAATGTAATTGTTCATAGGATGCAAAGCGTTGTCTATATAAAGATCTCTAAGCAAGTTAATTCCAAATTTTTCCAGATATTAAAACTGCATATGTTTGTGAGGGTTGAAAGAGGTGGTTCTTTTGCAGGGTGCCACAGAAAGAAGCTTCTCCGTCTTAAAATGCTTTCTACATTGGTTCCAGATTCTAAGTGAGTGGAGCACAATTGGGTTATTAGTGTATTGCCGATAGCGTGTGTTTATTGGAGCACAAGCAAGGAATACAAAGAAGTACTGCAGGATTTTACTTCTATTGCGGTCCATGCCTGTGTATGTTCTTCTATTTGTGTCCAGGTTCTTATCGACTGTATATTTGCCCAGTAATAAAACTGGAAGTTAGGGAGAGCCATGCCACCTTCTGCCTTTTGTCTTTGTAGGGTCGCTCTTTTGATGCGTGGATGTTTAGAATTCCAAATAAATGAGGTTATTGTTGAATCTAATTGCTTAAAGAACGATTTATTAATGTATATTGGTATGTTTTGAAATAAAAAGGAGCTTAGGAAGAATATTCATCTTAACAGTGTTAATTCTTCCAGCTAGTGTGAGATGAAGGGTTGACCATCTATGCAAGTCTTGTTTAATTTTTTCCATGCAGGCACGAAATTTTGTTGATAAAGAGCTTTATGTTTACTTGTGATGTTTACGAGGTATTTAAACTGTTCTGCAATGATAAAAGGAAGGGTGTCTAATCTAATATTATATGCTTGCGAATTCACGGAAAGAGTACACTTTTATTCAGATTAATTCTGAGACCAGAGAGCTTTTGAAATTCTGTGAGTGCTGCTAAGACTGCAGGCACAGAATTTTCTGGGTCCGATATATACAGTACCATGTCATCTGCATATAATGAGATTTTCTGTTCCAGTCCTTCTCTGCTAATCCCCTTTATCTGATCAGTATTTCGACAATGTATTGCCAGTGGTTCAATGGCAATTGCAAACAGCAGTGGTGACAAAGGGCATCCTTGTCTTGTGCCACGTTCTAGTTTAAAGTAGTCTGAGCAAATGTTATTGATGCAAACTGAAGCTTCTGGGTTAGTATACAGTAATTTAATCCATGCACAAATGTTGGGCCAAACCCAAACTTCTCCAAAATAGTAAAAGGTATTTCCATTCAATCATGTCGAATGCTTTTCTGCATCCAATGATAATAATATTTCTGGGGTGTTTGATTTAGTTGGTGAGTATATTACATTAAACAGGCGTCGAAGATTTGAAGATAAGTGTCGGCCCCTAATAAATCCAGTTTGGTCTTGTGATATTACGAGGGAGCACTTTCTCCATCCTTCTAGCTATGATTTTAGAGAGTATTTTAACGTCGTTATTCAGAAGTGAAATTGGTCTGTATGATGCACATTGTAATAAGTCCTTATTTTGTTTTGGAAAGACAGTGATTAGTGCTTGGCGAAAGGTTTGTGGAAGAGATTGGTTATCTCTGGCTTCTGTAAATGTTGCTAATAGGAGGGAGCTAGCTGAGCGGAGAATTTCTTGTAAAACTCTGCAGGGTAGCCATCAGGGCCTGCTGCTTTTCCACCTTGGAGTGACTTTATAGCATCCAGTAATTCTGATAATGACAGAGGTTTATCGAGTTCCTCCACACTAAAAGCGTCAATTTGTGGTATCTGTAATTTATCCAGAAATGCATTAGATTGTATATTGTCTTCTTTAAACTCAGTAGTATATAGGGATTTATAGTAGTCTCTAAAAGTGTACATTATATTTTTGTGTTCGATGATTTTATCTCCATTCGTGTTAGTAATTACGAGATTGCGTTGCATACATCTTGCTTGTGAATTTGTTGCTAAAAGCTTATTAGCTTTCTCTCCATGTTCATAATAATGATGTCTGGATTTGTAAATTAGTTGTTCGGTTTCTTTAGTTGTCAAGAGGTTTAATTCTGAATGTAGAGCCTGCCTCCTCTTATGTAGAGTCTCGCTTGGTAGTCTGGCATGTTCTTCATCTATTTTAGTAATTTACTTTTTATCTCTGCTACTTTCTTGCGGATTTATTTCTGTGGGAAAGATATGAGATAATCTGTCCTCTTAAGAAGGCCTTAAGAGTTTCCCAGAGTATTCCTGCAGAGATCTCAGGGGATGTATTTGTCTCTAGAAAGAATTCAATTTGTTTGGATATAAATTCAGTACAATTCTCGTCAGCTAATAGAAGCGGATTGAGCGCCATCTGCTGGGGTGAGTGTATGGGGCTTAGTAATTTCAGCTCCAAGATCATCGGAGCATGGTCTGAAATAACAATAGCATCGTATTTACAAGATTTAATCTTAGGCAAGAAGTTATTATCTATAAAGAAGTAATCAATCCTTGAGTAGCAATGATGTACTGGTGAGTAGAAAGAATATGTTCTTGAATTTGGGTTTAAAACCTCCAGGGATCTGATAAGTTGTGATCAGTTATAAACTTTGTAATTATCTTTGCGGTGTTAGTTGCGTTTCCCCTGTGGAGGAAGTCTTATCTAAAAGTGGATTTAGAACACAATTAAAGTCCCCAGCCATTATAAGTTTATGAGTGTTCAGATTGGGAATGGATGCAAATAAATTTTGTATAAATTCCTTATCATCAACATTAGGTGCATAAACATTTATCAAAATCATTTTACAGTTAGATAAGTCTCCCATGACCATCACATATCTCCCTTCAGGATCCAATACTACATCTGATGCTACAAATGGTACTGTTCTATGTATGAGAATTCCCACCCCTCTAGTTTTCTTTGTAAAACTAGAATGGAACATTTGGCCAGTCCAGTCTTTTGCAGCGGAACTGATCCTTACTTAGTAAGTGGGTTTCCTGTAAAAATACTATTTTAGCATTTAGACCTGTTAGGTGAGAAAGTACTTTCTTTCTCTTTAATTCGT
Source organism: Polypterus senegalus (assembly GCF_016835505.1). Taxonomy (NCBI): domain Eukaryota; kingdom Metazoa; phylum Chordata; class Cladistia; order Polypteriformes; family Polypteridae; genus Polypterus; species Polypterus senegalus. Next base: position 39,765,786 of record NC_053160.1, on the reverse strand, counting down.
GATTCAGGCCTTTAACATTCCAGCTTACGAAGTTAACTGTCCCATCATGGAGACACTGATTCTGAGTTTTTGATGTCATTTATAGTCTTAACTGGAAGTGAAATAGTTTAGGTCTTAATTTCCTATTCCCCAAGAGTTGTTGCCATGCAGCTTATTATTACGTTGATAGTTATAATTATAAAGATTGAGATGATAGATTAGATATAGATCAAGCCTGCTCTCTTTCTCTTCCCCTTAACCCCCACCCTCCCTTTTTGCCTCCCCAGGTGAGGCTAAAACCCACTTCATGCAGTCCCAGTCCTCAGACATACCCAGAGACAGAGCACGTCCAAAGCACATCAAGCCCCCATGCAGTGGCGCTTTAAGGTTAAAAGATAGAGATATCTGTTACCAATATAGTCTTTAAAAGAGGAAAAGGAAATAAAGAAAAAAAATTTTGCACTTAATATATACATATATATATATATATATATATATATACATATATATATACACATACATATATATATATATATATACATACATACATACACATATATACATACACATACATATAATCTTCAGCAATTTTAGTGCATTAAGATGATATCCCCAGATAATAAACCCAGGTGATGGTGTTAAAGATGTGTCCAAAACAAGCATAACAAGTCTTAATGCAGTAATAGCAATAACAGTAAACCAAGGGTATGATATTGAACAGTCTCATTTAGGGTACACATGAAATAATTAGAAAAGAAAAAAGAGGAGGAAAACGTAATTAAGCACAATAAAACATAAACATTTAGCCCTAGTAATACTAAGTAATAATAAGTAATAAGTAAGTAATAATAATAAGTAAGTAATAATAAGAATATGAGAATATATGCTGATAAAAAAACCCGTATTTTAAAACAAATAGATCAGACAGTAGATTATTAATCCTAGCTTTATCATTTACCGCCATGACTCACAATTATGTATCAGAATAGTCCCGGGATCAGCTTTCTTAACTCATTTTCTGCCTCCTCCTTGCTAGCGAAAACATAGAAATGACCCTGCCATTCCACTTTCAGTTTTGCGGATACAGGAGGCCGTATTTGACATTGGCTTGCCGTAGCCGCTGTTTAATATTATAGAAGGCTGCGTGTTTAATAGCTGTTGCTGGAGAGAAGTCAGGGAAGACGCGAATGTGGCAATTTCATATATAATATTTCCTTTTTCTGAGGAGTTCCATCACCTCTAACTTAAATGATAATCGTTCAAAACGAACTATAAAAGATCTTGGTCGGGGTCTGACGGTGTTTGATCCGCGCTGTAAGCCGCTGCTATCTCAGATTCTGCTTTAAAGTCGCCCCGATTATTTTAGAAAAAGTTCAGTTCGAATTTCACAGGGTTTAAACTTTCTCGATTCTCCGGCAGGCCTTCAATTCTGACATTATACCTTCTACTGCCATCTTCTAAAGCAGCCAGTCTGTCTCCAAGTTTTTCTCCGAGTTTTTACATTCGAACTGGCATTTACTGCTCTTTCCTCGGCACTGGAAGCTAGATGTTCGGCTATTTCGATCCGATTCGTGAATGTCTCACTAAGATGCTCCAATTGATCAGCAAGCGTGCTCAGTTTAGCCGAGTTTTTCTCAATGCGCTCTTCAATTTTGCCCAGCACCTGTCGAAGTTCAAGTTGGACCTCTTGACGCAGCCTTTCATTTGCCTGTTGGAATTCCTGTCGCAGCCTTTCATTTGCCTGTTGGATTTCCTGTCGCAGACATTCATTGGCCTGTTTCATCTCCTGTTTTAATTCCTGTTTCAGTCTCTCAAGTGCCTTTGCCGTTGCTTTCTCATTAGCCTTCTCGCTTTCCTTTATATCTTGCGTGAGCTCAGCGAGCAACACTTTCAGTTCAGATAGCTCAAATGTGCCTTCTTGTGCCGTAGATGAAGCAGCAGACTCTGCTGAAGCCGGTGTCCCCGCTGCTCCAGTCCCGCGTAATTGCGTAACTGAAGCCGCGGACCTCCCGGCCTTTTCCAGTTTCAGGTAATCCTCTCCAATCGGCGAGCTATCCACATCTGCACTCACGATCGCACCTTCGCTCCCCTTTTCGCTCTCAGTCGGCGACGATGTAGCGGACCGTGGTCCCCCGAGTCTGTACTTTCGCCCATCTGATCCAGGTCTGTCTCTGACAGGCCGTATCTCGAGCTAGGGCTTGCTGATCGCAGCTTGGATGTAGCTTTAGTCTTCGATTCTTTCGTTCTTTCCTTCTTGTTGGCCATGTTTATATGTGTTTACATATACTGTAGCGGTCCCTCTCGGGTCGAATAAATACAGGATATCTCAGAATAATAAGCAAATAATATGAAAAATAGCACCACTGCTAGCGGAGCTCCACTTCAGACGTCCATCTCCCGCATCGGACGAGACTAGCATCTTATTAGCTTTCTCTCCATGTTCATAATAAGAATGCTATGATTGAACCAATAGTTCCTCTATATATTCTGTTTTCAAAGCCAGTATTTGTGTAGAGCTGTGCGGTGAGCGACCATGCATATTTATCAATGATTTCAGAGACATCACTAAATAATTCTACTGCTTTCCTATTTTAATGTGAAATGTAATAAATTATTTGTCTTCTCAGATATGCCAGAAATGTTTTCCAAAAAGGTCTAGTAGATATCTACAGAGAAGTGTTATTTCAATGGAAGTATCACTGTTCCATTGAGAGTGTGCTTACGTATGGACTGTGTGTGTGGTACGGCAGCTACACTTCCTCAGAAAGGACAGAGCTCCACAGGTCGTCAGGACAGCGGAGAGAACAATTGGTTGTACCCTCCCCACTCTGGAACAAATCTACACCACCCGATGCCGCAAAAAAGCAATAGACATTTCATAGGATTCATCACATCCCGGTCATTGCCTCTTCCAGCTTTTGCCATCGGGCACGAGATACAGAGCAATGAAAACCAGGAGAAACCGTCTTAAAAACAGGTTTTATCCAAAAGCAATCATGACCCTGAACTCAGAATAAAACTGCTCCATATCATTCTCCCAATGTGCAATATAGACCTTAAGTCAACCAGTGCAATTTGTACATTTAACCAGTGCAATTTGCATATTTTGTAAATTACTTTCATTACTATACGATTAGTTATTATTTTCTCTCTTCTTGACTTTTTAACTCTTATGCCTCACACTGAGTCGACTGCACCTTCAATTTCGTTGTTCCTTTGTAAAAGTGAAAATGACAATAAAGATCTATCTATCTTTTTTTTGTATCAGTATATTGCTGCTGGATTATGTGGATTTCCCCTTGGGATTAATAAAGTATCTATCTATCTATCTATCTATCTATCTATCTATCTATCTATCTATCTATCTATCTATCTATCTATCTATTTCTGTAGTGATACGTGTGATAAAATCATCATCTGTTAGGTCAATAATAGTGAGTTAAAGTAGTAGCACTTTATACTTGAAGATTTGAGATAAGTGCAGCATGGTTAGAAATAACAATGGTGTTATCATCACAAAATTTGACTGATGGAAGCAAACTGTTTACAATAAATTAGTAATTAATTTGTAAATAACTATGATGAACTAAAAGAAAAGGACATTGTCTTGAATATGAGTAGAGAAACCTAGATGGGTCTGGCAGTTTGTAACTCCTTTAACTCTTTGAGGGCTGAATATTTTTTCCAAAAAGCTCAATTTTCTGAAAAGCATACAAAGCAATGGTTTCACACATAAATCAACATAAAGCGTATGTTGTTATGTGCTGTGGCTGCTGTTGGCACATGTTCTGCCTCTCTGGCAGCAGTGGCTGAGCGTGGGCCGGCTGCCTGGCTGTCTTTGCATAGCAGGTGGGCGGCGATGGCAGTCGCAGTGGGATGCAATATGGTTTGTACCTCTTGTTATCATAAGTGGTGGTCCTCCCAGGTGAACGCTGCTGTAGATGCATCAGCTACACAAATGTGTTCAGCACCACGATCAGCTGGAGGTTGCTCAGATGATGCTGGTACTTCACTTTCGTTTTCGATCTCCATCTCCAGATCACTTGCATTAAACTGACAAGTAAGAGTCCTATTCAACAAAATTACGTAAAATGTTCATGGAGTATTTTGCTTTGCACATTCGTGTTGGTCTCTCGCCAGATGTTAGACGCCATTTTAGAGGTTGTTTGCTCTTCGCTACTCATGCACGCGTAGGGAATCGAGGTTGAATGAATAAAGCTATGTCATTTTCCTTCTAGCAAAGAGAGTCAAACTAAAATCTAAGGGCGAGTTTTGTCACAGTTTACAGCTGATTACCGTCCTCCACCCCTGAATTTTGACAAAAGTCGACATCAGCCTTGAAAGAGTTAAGAAAGTAAAATGGTGCCTGCAGTTTTAAATAGTGTGGTTGTTGTTATGTTGTGTTATTAATGTTATTGATTTTGGACAGTAGGTGGCACTGTACAAAAATGACATATAAAGAACTGGGAGAGGGATAGGAGGAGAGTTCCTAGGGAGAGAGTGTGTGATGCAGATTTTGCTGTAATAAAGAAGGTATTTGGAAGTTACAACTTGTACATTTCTTTATGTACTGATCAATACAACAGTTGTGATTGAAGAAGAACACTCTAAAGTAGTGTTTACTACAGTTACATTTCTAGAACATTAGTTATAAATTCCTTATCATCCCAGTTTGACACATACATACATTAGAATGCAGAATCAGTTTAATTTCTGATTATTGTGATTTTTTCCCGTAAGCCCTGTTTTTAAAGTCTGTTTGTTTATTCTGTGTATCCTTGTGATCCTAACACTTGTCTTGATAGCTCTTTGTTTCGGTTACTCGATGTACAATGTACATATTTTTTACATCTTTCATCTGGTTACTGATTAAGTTGAACTTGCTTTTCATTTTATGGTCTGTCTGTTCTACACAATTGTTCAGGCACTTAAACTTCTCTCTCAGCAATTCTACCAAAGATTTCAAGCGTAAATCATATTCTGCATTACCTTTTGAACAAGGTTCTGGCTTAGTATTAAATCTATTTAAAGGAGACAGTAAAGATTAAAGAGAAAATGCTACAATTATTGAGTTTCATGGTGTCAACTATGCTGAGTGTGTTCTGCTATAGAATTAGTCGTGTTCACTTCCTCTGGATTGTCTTTGGTCTATGTTTTAATTTTGATGCTTATTTACAAAGCACTGCATACTCTTACAAAAGAGGTAAAATAAGGTAAAAAATAAATGTATGTTGTCAGAGGAGAAGATACCTCAAGCACCCATACCTGCTACTGTATCTGGATGAAACTAACCATCTCTGGGGTAAGGAGAGCGGGGATTCATATTCAAAATAAAGCTGTTACCAGTAAACAAACTGGATCAACTGCTTGTCTATAATGCTTACTGTATCCGTGTCTTTCTTTTGTGACATACGGTATATACGCACTTGGCTTCTTGGCAAGTATGTGGCAGTTTAAGGGTTAATCCAGGTGTGTGACGCTTGTCTTGTCAAACCCAAGAAGATTCCAGGCTGTAATGGCTGCCAAAGGGGCTTCAATAAAGTACTGAGTAACAGATGTGAAAACGTGTGTCAATGGGATATTTCAGTTGTTGTTTATTTTTAATAAACTTGCAAAAATTTCTAAAATCCTGTTTTCACATTGTCATTCTGGAGTATTGAGTGTTGCTTGATGAAGGGGAAAAAATGAATGCAAATGATTTTAGAACAAAGCTAGAACATAGCAAAAAGTGAAAAAATTGAAGGGGTCTGAATACTTTCTGGGCACACTTTTATATTTTATAAAGTATGTATAGTAAGTAAACAATAAAAATCAAAAGTAAGGTTGGGGTCCCAGAAGAAGCCCCCTTTTAATGTCTAGATAGTTAAATTAAAAACCCAGCAATTGAAAAGAAATGAATCAGTGATCGTCGCAAGTCTCACTAAGTTTCGCCAGTTGTTAGCAATCACTTTATTGGGTGGGTCTGACTTCCTTGGACGCAGCTCCACCAGTGAATGCTGACTTCCAGTGCATCACGAGCTTACGTATGATTGGCACAGGAAGGGGAGGGGCTGATGGAGGTAGGGCAGAAGTGAAGTCAGTTGTCCTCTGGAGTCTTCTCTTCTACAGACTGTATCCTGCTTAGTTTTCATCCTTTGTTTCCCTTCACAGCCCATGAGTCATTCCCCATGCTAACATGTTTGACATTATACTGTGTGCATACACACACATATAGGTAGGTTCTACTAGCAGACCACGTGCGCTTCACTGCAGTCGCTGTAGTTGGAATAATTACGTATCTACATGCGACTTATAGAGCTTCTTTATATACAACATTTTTGGTTTGTCCTCCTGGAGCCAAAATATATACATTTTCTCTATGACTAATTCGTGAACATGCTACATAAAACATAGAAACGGGAAAAACGGCAACACCGCCGGGAACAACAGTAAATGAGATAAAGTAAAAGTCTACTAAACACTAAAGTACAAAAACAAAGTAGAAAGTAACAGTAAACCGCAACACCGCCGGGCACACCGTATCTACTAAACACTAAGAAACACTAAAGCAGGGCTATTCAATTACAAATTCAGTTGGGCCAGATTGTCAAACCAAGAAGGTTAGCTTGGCCAGTCCTTTTAGCGGCAAAGCAGCTCGTAATGACACATTTTAAAACCAACACAAACAAATTTATTGAAAAACATAAGGTTTATTCGTTGTTTCTCTTTTAACTTTGGTCAGTTTGCAGAGCAAAGGTGCATACAAAAAGAGCTGAATTAACAGAATCTGAGGTAGCCCCTATTTTTTCCACTTACAAAAGAAAAAAAACTGACCTATCTGATCACAAAGTGCATAAAACAAAATAGTGCACAGTAGTAGGCTATTAGAAATAACATTGTTTCCTTTTGAAACAAAATAAACAACTTGCACACATTTGACCCAGGAACATCTCAAAGTGCATAAAATAAAAAGTGCACAGTATTCACAACTATAACAACACTGAGGAAACATATTTTAAATCACCATGTGTGATTAGGCATGCCTCTGTTATGCATCCCACATTATATTGATGTATTGTAGGCTACAGTTACCCTGCTGACTTAGTGGGAGAAGTGATATTTTTTGTTTTGAACGAGAGCAGTGACTTTAGGCTCGTAAGTTGTCAATGCAATTCGAAGGCATTGGTGGAGAGTATGGTCAGTCAGGGAGCAACGAGAGTTGCTTTTTATGGAGTTCATGTGTGAAAAACTTGACTCGCATGTACAGTATATGTTGATCCAAACATACTGAGCATGACGATCGCTACTTTCTTAATGTTAGGGAACTGATGTGCGTTGACATCAGTCCAAAACATTGCAGGCCCGTTAGTGGAAAGCTGCTGTGCCATGGTTACAGATGACTGCATGTCAACAAGTTCGAGTGTGAATTTCCCCTCGTCAATGGAAGACACCAGTTTCTTAGCTATGGCGGATAAGTCCCCTTTGCAACAGTGAACGGGTCTCTGACAAAAACGGCCAACTCTGCGGGCAGATCAAGTCCATCCAATCGACCAGCAAAGTTATTTTTCAACATCGCAATGAAATCTGTCATCACATCCGTGATTTGTGCGGGGGATGAGATGCATTTGCGGAGTGTCGGAAAATGCAGCATTCGCCTGTGCTCAAATCATTTGCGAAAAGGTCCACTTTAACTTGAAAGCGCATCTGTTCCACAAGGTCGATGACAGTTTTGTCTCTGCCTTGTAGTCCCAAATTGAGATCGTTCAGGTGTTTGAATATGTCGCTCAGAAAGCAGGCATCGGCCATGAAGTTGTCGTCCAGTATGCGACTCAAGTGCGTTTCTGCCTTTTTTGCTTGCTGCCGGAGGAAAGTTATGATCTCTTCTCTGAGACCGCAGAAACGCTCCAGTGCTTTGCCTTTGGACAGCCACCTCACGTCATTATGCAAAAGAAGGTCGTGGTGCTCAGCAGACATTTCTGACAGCAGCATGCGGAATAAGCGGTGTTGGAGGCTTGATGTGGAGCGAATAAAATTAATTATAGCCATAACGCTGTCCATTGTCGTTTTGCGCCCGCTTAGTTTTGCGCACAACACCGCCTGATGCACAATGCAGTGTAAGGAGATCAACTGAGGTGCAACAGCGGACCAACGGGCTGCCAAACCACTCACTTTCCCTGTCATGGACGGAGCCCCATCTGTCACAAGCATGCACACACGCTTCATATCCAGACCACTGTTTTTTAAAAAGGCGGAAATTTTCCCAAAGACTATATCGCCAGTTGTGTGTCCTTCTAACGGCAGCAGGCCGAGCAGCTCCTCTCGGAAGCATTTGCCATCAAAAAAACAGACATATATGCACAACTGAGCAGTATCAGTTTTGTCTGTGGACTCATCTACTGCTATAGACATAGTATCAGCTTTCATCAGGTCTCCTAACAGCGTTTCATACACATCTGCAGCAAGAATTTCAACCCTACGAATGTTTGAAGTATCTGACAGGGGTACGTTTTTTATAGCAGATACCACGCTCATTTTAATTTCATCGTCACTTATCACCTCATCCACGACAGCCAGCATACAGTCCTTCACGGTTTCAGAGTCGGTGAATGGCCTTTTCTTTTTTGACAGTATCCAGGAAACACGAAGGGATGCTTCAGTAGCTCTCTAGTGGGCTGTGAATGACCGCACCATGGTAGTACTGCTCCGGTTCTAAGATGCAATCAAACTCTGCACTTTTGCAGCCCTCTCTTGAGATCCCTCTGGAAAATTGGTGCGAAAAGTGTGGTGTTTCTCAACATGATGCCTCCGCACATTGTAATCTTTAAATACTCCAACGCACTCATTACAAATTAAATACATCGGTTTGGCGTTTGGATGTGACGGTAAAATAAATATTTGTCAGTCCAAGCAGGGTTAAACTTACGGTTTTCATTGGCAATTTTACGTTTCAGTGTTGAGAAAGACATATTGATAGTAATCTAAGCTACTACCGGCACGCTCTGCATTGTTTGCGTGTTGCAGGCGACGGAATTTACGTAGGAATGCTCGTTTTTGGCGGGACCATAGACATAATAAATACTTTATATTTATATTAATCTACTATATTTTTTATATGAATATAATATATATATTTATATTAAATTATATTAAAATAACAATTTATGAATAATATATATTAATTTATTATCTATGTAGGAACCACGGGCTGGGCCACTCTGAGGTTGATTCTGGGCCGCATGTGGCCCGCGGGCCGCCAATTGAATAGCCCTGCACTAAAGGAAAAAATACTATTCAGTAAGTTCTGCGTCTAGTAAACAGTAAATCAATAAAGGAGAGATGACTAAACACTAAGGAAAAAGAACGGCAAGACCGCGTCATCTGCGGAGCTCAGCTAGGAGCGAAATGAAGTGAATGAAATGAGGTGAATGGGAGAGGAGATGATCACGTGACTCCCCCACCCGCCTTAACTCTCCATCCCTCCACAAACACACAAACATATGGCGCTTTTCCACTGCAAAGTACGGCACGACACGGTTCAGTTCAGCTCACTTTTGGGGGGTTTTCCACTGGGAACAGTAACTGGTACCTGGTCCTTTTTTTAGTACCACCTCAGCCGAGGTTCCAAGCGCGCCGAACCGTTACCAAAACGTGACGTGTAAACTCTGCTGGTCACTGATTGGCCGGAGAAAATCGTCATTACTGCGTCACTGAACTTGCGACACGAGACACAACAGACCCGCTAGATTTTTAGCACAGCCAGCGAAGGTTCGGACGCACCATTTTGTTTTAACCAAAAATGGCTGTTTCGTGGTCTATTGAGGAAGTACAGACGCGTTCCTCGTTGGTAGCCGAGGCGGATCCAGCGAGAGCTGGATGGGGCGACGCGGTTCAACTATAACGACACGTGAATAATCCCGCCCATTCTAAAGCGTTACTAAACTGCAGTCGAAACGCAAACCGAGCCGAACTGAGCCGAACCAAGATGAGCTGTACTGAATCGTGCTGTGCCGTACTATGCAGTGGAAAAGCGCCTAAAGTCTCTCGGATCCCAGCTCTCCTTTATATTGTGAAAGCTGGCCCGGACACACACAGACGGACATCATAAGTTCACCCAACACACTGTTTATTTACAATATGTACAATTATTCGTGCGTCAACCCCAGTGCCTCTTGCACCGATTCCCCCAAAGTCCAGGGCTCACAGTCTTTGTGCCTTCTCTTCCTGGCCGCCTCCAATCCTCTCCCCAGCTCTGTCTCGCTACCTCCTGACATCCACCAATGACTGGAGGGAGGCGGCCCCTCTTAATGGGAACCCGGATGGGCTCCAGCTGCTTCCCGGCAATTAGACTTGGCCACAACCCTGTGTGGCAGAAGTGCCGGCTGCGCACCCGGAAGCCGTCCGGGTGTCCCCGGTCGTCTTCACCCCGGCACTTCCGCCACCCACGGAATAAATAGGCACTGGGGCGCCGCCTGGCAGTGGCCACGGGTCCCTACAGGGCTGGGCTTCCAAGCCCCCTACCCGAGGCCCCCAACATAACCAGGACGGACGCCCCCTTGCAGTCTGGAGGAGGCACAAGCCCTCCTCTCGTCCTCCTGGCCGTCCCGGCCGGGCTCCAGCACCGGCCGGGGACCACAATATGTATAGATGAATATCAATATATTTCACATTTTCCTACAAGAGTTAGGAAATCTGGTAAGCCACTGTTTATATGCTAAAAAGATTGAGGTTCACATGTCCAGGTATTTCCACATTTATAAAATGTTATAACATGTGCCATCCTTTGTGGTTAGTCAAGCCACCTGTGGACTACATGCAAGAGACCACCCAAGACACTCAGACATTTTTATAAATCCTCACAGAAGTCATCTGAGCACAGATGTCCTACAAAAGGAATTCTTGAGTTAAACAGCCATTAATTGTTACCTGCTTATCCTGTGAATCACACTGTGTGCATCAGCACCATACACTAATATCTTTTGCACATATTTTTCATAAAACATTCAACATCCCAGGTGCTAATACCTTGAGGTCACTTCAAAGGTTACCTGATCTCCTCTAAGTTGGTCTGAGATGAAGGAGCACAAGTTTGGCTGCAAACATTTTTACTCATAATGGTGTTTGTCCCTCTTGAAGATTTTCACTTTTGACACCCCCAAGTATCCCATTCCTTTGCTATGCAAGCCAATCAGATAAAAAAATATGTTTAAAAACAAGAAATCTGCTGCAATAAAAACTTTTCCATTTTTAAATCATAATTTCCTCTCATGTCATATTTGTGAAAATTGCATGAAATTTCCATAAAAGATCAATACAGCACCTCCTCTTTGGCCAGTTTATTTCTATACAGCCATAAGGAGTTACTATTGTAATAAACAAAATCGCAGAGTTTCAGTGGTTCGAGTCTCTAAATACAGTAGATGACAGTTAGACACAGAAAATGAATATAAATTACAACATATGGTATTTCAACTGTTCAAAGTATCCAGTGAAAAGAATGCACTTTTTAAAATGACAGATTATTATGGCAGATTTTGGAAAGAAAAGCTGAAATGGAAAAAGGGATGTCAAGTTTTTTTAGAAACTCAAAGTCTTTCTTTCAAACGTTCAAGTAAATGAACACAACATTCCTTTTTTTGGACAAGAATCTGATTATTTGAAAAGTATTTTTAAACATGAAATATTAAAAATAACAATAATAATAACTTTACCAGACGGCAAACCTGATCAAATACGCTAAACTCATAGCCATGGACTTGTGAAAGGTGAACATAATTTTCATGTTTGACACTAGATAAACATTTTTATATTTTTAGAAACCATTGGGATTTAAAAATATTGTGTAAGAGTTCTTTCAGTTGTTCCTTCTCTGCTATTCTAGGCAACGACTCTAACAATAATTGCTTTATTTTGGTGGCTGCCCTGCATCTAAACCTCTGACACTTGGCTTCTTACTTTCCCCTTTGTGTACAGTTGCTGCAATCCAATTGGTGCCAAAGAAATTACAACTTCAGTAAAGGTTTTGATGATCATCGTCTGAAGGACCATTGGTGTTCTGCTCAAAAGGGTGTTGTCTGTTAACTACTTGGACTGTTGAATATGAGGGTTAAATTGCCATCAGATTTCTCAGGTTAGTTATGGATTGTTGACTTAATTGAACATCTTGTTTAAAAAATATCAGATTAATTTTATATCAATCCAAGCATGGATATGAATCACAATATGCTGAAATTATTTTTGCTGTGAAGCCTGACATCTTTGACATGTCATGTAAGGCAAACTAAACAGCACATACCCAGCAAGGATTAATGCCTAAATATGATGACAATACAATTTTGATGTCGCATCATCTGATGTTTGGTACCTGAGCAGCAGTTTAGTATCCTGAGAGTCATTACTAGACACATCTAGTGGCTCATAGTTGTCAGTTAAACTGAAGTGTCATCCATCCATTGGCCAACCCACTTTATCCAGAACATACATCTTCAGCAAAGATTTGTTGTAAACTGGAACAGAAGCAGAAACCTTAGCAACCTTTAAGAAGTATCTAGATGAGGTACTGAGACTAAAAGGTCTCCTATCATTTGTCAAATTTCTTATGTTTTTATACAGGTATCCACAGAACTATGCACTTCACTCTGGTACTTGAGCTGTTGCTGGCCTTCCCCAAACTGCTGAAGTGGTCATTTTTAACAGTTTTGACACATTGTCAGTGATTGCACTTTTAGAATGTTGGTTGTTACAAAGACAGAATTTTAAGAAATATTTCTCACTCACACTTTCGACCAAGTAAGTTGTAATTTATAAAAATGTTTCTTAGTGTCATGTTTTGGCCAGGGTCTCAACACCAGCTTAAATATAGTGCCACATGTTATCTTTTTTGATAGTCTTTAAACATCATTCCTATATGTATCATGTTGTTTGCTCTGGTTTTGAATATTGTTTTATCTATTAATGTGTTTTTTTATGTATTTCCGGATTTTGTTGATGTTTATGTATTCATCCTGACTCCTTAAGGCAGGGGTGGGCAAAGTCATTCCTGGAGGGCTGCAGTGGCTGCAGGTTTTTGCTCCAACTGAGTTGCTTAATTAGAAAGCAATTCTTGCCAATACTTCAATTTCATGGTTTGTTAGTGCTATAACTCTGCCATGTCAGGCCATTGTTATATCCTAGATTTTTTTTCCTTTCTAAGGATATCATCTAAATGATTTGAAATCTGAAACGGATTCTCAGTCCTTCACTTTTTTTCTCGTCACTTTCTTTCCAAGTATTTAATTAAACCCAATAGTGCATGATAAATACACACAGATGTGTAAATGATAACAAGCTAAATGGAGAAATGCTGGTTTCTTTTCTCATTTGCATGTTATTGCTAATAAGGAGCCATTAAATACCAAGAAAACAGCTCTTTAAGACTAAAATAAGCAATAAGGGTTCCGAATCTTAATGAGCAAGACAACTAATGTGAAGCAGAAGTGTTACTTGAGCAAAAAGTGCTTCTTATTAAGCAACTGGGTGGGAACAAAAACGTGCAGACACTGAAGCCCTGCAGGACTGACACTGCACACCCCTGCCTTAAGATTTAATATGAGGGGATGAGACCACCATGACATTCAGCTGTAGGATTGTGACGATGTGGGTTCTGGCTCCACGCTCCCTTTGATGTTTGGGAACCCTTGAACCCAACACCGTCGATAATGTTACCGAGTGAGCTAGTCAGTGGAGGCAAATAATTCCAGCAAGGGGAAGGTAAAAAGTGCAAAAGTGCTTTTATAAAAAAAACAATCAACAAAATAAAGTGTTCCAATAAATAGTGCAGTTTCAAAAGTTCATTAAATAAATAATCCATAAAATGAAAACGTGGAGGTTAAAACAACAATAAGAAAAAACAATCCTTTAAAACCAGAGGTTAAAATCTTCTCTAGGAAGCAGTTCTTTAAAACAACAAATCCAGTGCATCGTTTATTAGCGTCTCACCTGCTTATCCCGTTAGGGCCCAGCAGCAGGCAAGACGCTCTGCAGCTGCCCTCCTGAAACACACGCATGAGACTGGAGACCTCCCGATCCCTGGCTCCGGTATGGCACTCATCCCAGTCCCCGAGACTTGATGTCCACCAATGACCAGGACGCACACATTGGGGACTCCACCACCAAGCCTCCCGACTTCCGCTGCCGTTCCGCGGCCTTCTGCGGCTCGTCGCTTTCACCTGGTCACTCCTGCTACATGGTCGCTCAGCGGGAGCAACCTCAACTCAAACACCTGGGTGTCGGCCTAACACCCAGCTTCATCGCAGCTGCCCTCGAGCGCTCGATCGCGCGCTCACCACACTTACGCACCGCCTGCTTCCTCGCTCCCTGTAACCTCCGTCCTCTTTCCTCATCTCCTTTCTCCTCTCTCCATTTTTTTTTACACCCACAACTGACTCGCGCTTCTTTTTAAAACGTGAGGGGCCATCACAACTGTAGCATTAGCCACGGGAGCAATCACGAATGTGGGCAGTTCCTCACCTGTGCACACGGTGAGAAACGCTTACATCAACGACTGCCCCACGGCTCGCTACAACATCGCCCCCCTCACCAAGCCGCCTCGGGTGCGGTGATTATTTAAAATGAATGGCCTTTGCTCAACGAGCTGTGGACCCATAACACCACAAGGACCACATATCGGCATTCAGATCATTTTTAGTGAATACTTTTGGATTTTCTGTTTTTGCGATTAAGGATTTGGATTTCAAATTTTGACTTTTTGCATTGTTGCAACTCCTTTTTGCCCTTATTTTGTCCTTTTCTCCATTTTTGTTCTCATTTGTGTTGTATATAAATACATTCTTTATGGCCCACCTTTAAATCCGAAGGTTCTTACAGTTTCCTCTCCCTTGTAGAGAACTCTAAAAACCAACTCCCCATTGTGGGCCTGTGCAGACTGAAGCCTGCCTGTGGAGTTTGGGGTCTGGCAGCCTGGGGTGAGGTTTGCTGTGGGTTTCCAGATCATGTGAGTACTGGTTTCGAGGTCTGCACCCTTTTTATGTATTTTGTGTGGCTACTTCATAATGCTGAGTATGAGATTGGAACAATTTTAGCTGCACCAGGCTGATTAGTTCTGATCCTGGAAAGTGATGTTGACTTCATATATTCATCTGGGCTTTAAATTGGACTTTCAATTAAACATCTCACAGTTTGACTGTCTAAGTCATGTTAACACAACAATCTGGCAGTAGGATTGTACATTGTCGGGCTATGAGGCTGCCTGATTGGATAGAACCTCCTCATTTGTGGAATAAATCAGGATCATAAAGGTAAAAAAGTAAAACACTGAGTATTTCTTAAAAATTGGGTATTTGTTTTATATAATAAATTAAGTTCACTTTATAATACTTTCAATGAGCCCAGCTAATTGATGAAAGCACCACAAAGCAGTGGATCGCTGGCCCAACTAACCATCCCAGGGTTCTTGTTACAGTAGAGAGAGGCTGACTGGAACTTAACAGGTCTGACTGATGGCAAACATTCAAAGTCACACCGCTAAGCACTGCACTGCCTGCATCTGAATGGCAGATCCTAATTCTCTGTAAGATGAAAGAAACAGGTCAAAGGTTTGGTAGAATTTACTGCCACAATCTGAAAATATTCAAGCAATTTAATGTTACTGAAGAAATATACAGGGAATTGACAAAATATTGGAAGCACCACATGTGCATGCAGCAAAGAAGTTCAATCAATATTCTGTACATCACTGTAGTCTGTTTATATAAAAAGCTTTGCAGTCATACACTTATCCTGCTTATGAAATATTATTCTTTCATATACAATATGTTACATATTTACAGAAGATTGTTATATAACTTTGCTTACTCTTCCATTAAAAAGTTATTGTCTTGGTGGCCAGTAACCATCCAGCAGCATGGAGTGGGATGTTGAAAAAGAGCAGCTGGATGAGCTTGTGAGCTGTCCCAACAACAGTGGGATAAGAGATCTCCTATTGCTGTCTGTCATGTGTGGCTTCTTTGCAACTTTGTACCATAACAGTTGCTGGTCTGCGTCTCAGGAGCAGCAACTGGCCGGAGACAATACAGGGTCAGCTCCTGGACTGAGAAGAACTTATGTGTGTGATGATGAAATGATGATCTGTATACAATGGAATGTCTACTTTTTGAACAGATGTATGTGTAGATGTTATCATTTACTCAAGACTGGTATTATCAAATAAGTCATTAAGAGATGACATTCCAGTCAAGTAGTACCCAATTAGCAGACTCTAAATTATCTCTCTATTATAAAAAAAATCTTTGGGAGGGAGACTAGGGAGACGAGATGTGATCTTCTTGGAAGACAATTTGAACTGCTGCGAGAAACAGTTTAACTTGCTCCCAGCTCTTAAAACAATGACAAGCGACAAGCAAAACACGCAACTCACCAGCAGCAACAAGCCAGCAGATGATCCGACCGCATCTCCTTGCGTGCATTCAGCCACCCTAACCCCCCACTCCCCTTCACAACATGAGCGGCAGAGACGCAAAGTGGCAAAAGGACAGCTGCTGTACAGGCTTTGAAATGATCGGGCAGCGTGACAAGCAGAACAGGTAGCTTGCCAGCAGCAGAAAGACAGCAGATGATCCGACGGCATCTCCTTAGCGTGCATTCAGCTGTCCCCCCTTCACAACACGAGCAGCATTATACGTCCTGCGAGAAAGAGATGTAACCATGCCCAGGGCCGGAAATAAAGGACAAGTATTGTTTTTACAAAAGTTTTAAAGTAAAAGTGAAAATAATGCATATGTAAGAATTCCTATGAAAATAACAATCTCTTTAAATTGTATATTCGGTAAACCAAAACCGGGGATGGGCGACAGCGAAGCCAGCAGGGGGCAGAGTCCCCTAGTGCAACATAAAAGAAAACTAATGGCTGGTAGCCTACTACTGCATCCTATTCACATAGAGTGGCTCTGAATTGAACTGATGGAGCAGTCTGTGTGAGGTGTAGGAACACCATTGCTTGCAATGCTGCAAATCGGCACACACATTGCAATGGATGATGGGATAACTTGAGATATTAGCACTCTTTGCACATTGTGTAGTTAAAGAGTTGTATTTGATTTGTTTTTCAAAATGTAATATTATGAACTCTCAAAACTATTTTTCGATACCTTTGTGTTTTTGTATTGTGTATTTGTCCTGGATGAACAATGGTCATGTGAAGAAGTTCAAATTTTACATTAATTACCCCTTACCAGAGTTCCCACCTGCCATCTCCAGCCATCTCCAGCCAGCCTATCTTTTTTAGCTCAGGGTGAAGTGCAGTAACAACAGATGGTGATCATCAAGAATGGCAGAAAAGGTTTATGTTTGCTGTTGTATTAATAGCTGTTACTTTATAACAAAAAATTGTGTCAGAGCATCTGTGCAGAATGCAAAATTCTCTGCAAGTGTTCATCACATACTAAAAGTTTTTATTAAAAGCGGCACATATTATTTTTTTTAAAGCAGCAGGTATTATGACATGGATTTGCTTAGGTAGTGTTGAGTGTAGCAGTAAAAGTATGAAGCACAAGGCCAAATGAGAAGAACCCGCACTGCTGCTCTCCGCTGGATCAGCTGATGAAGATCTTTGCTTTGTTCCATGGCAGACTTGTTGTTTGTAATTCAAGTGGCTTGTGTTCAGTTCCCACTGCCACTATCTCAGAATGGACACGTGGTTGGGAGAGGAGTGGCGACTTCCTGAATGAAATCCTCAGCAGGGGCAAATATCATATAATATGGGAGGTCATTTGCAAAAGTAAGGAAACATGAACTCATACGCGTTTATGTTTATTTGAAGGCTTATATATTTATAAACAAAGGTTAAGTTAATTATGGTTAGTAATGAGTGGAACAGACAAGTTACGATTCACTTATACTTTTGCAAAACTGACATTATAGTTTGTTCTGCAGGTGATTTCACAAATGAGAAAAGTGAAACTTGTTAAAACCATCTTTGGTGGTGTTGACACTGTTCTTTAGGTAAAAAATAAATAATAAAAAATAAATAATTTCCCTAAAGCCTTTTCATTTGTTCTTTTTCACAGCTGTGTAATGCATGTCATTTGCAGCACATCTGCCAAATCAATTCTATTTATGCCTCTCGTTCACAACAACACATAGAAGCATATTTTAAAAAAGACACACAGACACACCAAAAACACCATTGTACATGTTACTCTACTCTCGGCAGAAAAACTACCACCTCCCCAACCAATCCCCCTGTTACCTAGAAACTGCCCTTTCTTGTTTGTTGAGGCTGTGTATATGCACTCCCCAAGGCCATGAAGCTTCTATTTTGTCTCCGATGCATCTTTAGAATTGTCATCAAACTAGGCGAAATCTTAATTTAAATTCAAATTGACAGGTAAACATAAGCCAACTTAATGGATTAAAATACTTCCAGACAGGAACTAAACTAAACTATGACACACTCTTAATAGTCGGCGACTTTAACTTTCATATCGACAATCAGTGTGACCAAAAAGTAAAAGAATTCATGAACCTCCTGGACTCTTTTGATTTGAGGCAGCTCGTTAATCAACCTACACATAAAGCAGGTCATACGTTAGACTTAGTGATTGCTAAAGGACTTCAAGTTGATTTAAAGCAGGTCATTGATATTGGTCTATCAGACCATTTCCTTCTACTATTTAATATAGAAATAAAGATAGAAAACACTCATGAGAAGCATTTTGTTAAAAAACGCTTCTTTGACTCATCAGCAGCTTTAAAACTTACAAACATTCTAAGCAATCAGTCCGTTTATAGTGCCAACTATAATAGCGAGGATAGTGTAAATAGTAAAGTGGAAAACTTTAATTCTAAAGTAAGAGCTGCTGTTGACATAGTTGCACCTGAAAAGACAGTGAAAAAATCTTCTAGTATCGTTATTCCATGGAAGACCCAAAGAGTGTCTGATTTAAAGAGAACATGTCGTAAAGCTGAGCGTAAATGGAGGAAAACTAAACTAACTATCCATTATGAGATATTGAAGGTTAAAATAACAGCATACAATAACACTGTCCGTCTTGAGAGGCACTGCTATTTCTCTAATATTATAAATAACAATGCTAGTAATCCCAGAGTCTTATTTTCTACAATTGATCGTCTGTTAAACCAGGTAACACAAAGGAATACCCCCAGAATACTTCCAGTGAAAACTGTGAGAACATTGCTGTATTTTTCAATCAAAAAATTAATGATTTTAGAGATAACATAGTATATCTCCCCAACACTGTAGAACCTCCAAAGCCCCGGTACTCCATTATAAACAAATTAAATGCTTTCACCAGGATAGATTTACCTGAATTACATAGTATAATCTCTCAACTGACCATCTCAATAAACCTGCTATTCTTGATAAATTTCAGTCAGGCTTCAGAACAAATCACAGCACAGAAACTGCACTCGTTGAAGTAGTAAATGACTTGCGGGTAAATGCAGACAGAGGCCATTTATCTGTTCTCATCCTCTTAGATCTGAGTGCCGCATTTGACACCATTGATCACAATATTCTTAGAAATCGCCTTAGTCAATGGGTGGGCCTCTCTGGCACGGTCTTAAATTGGTTTGAATCCTACCTGGCAGGGAGAAAATTCTTTGTTAGTTGTGGTAATCAAATCTCAAAGACACATGATATCCGATATGGTGTTCCACAAGGCTCTATCCTGGGTCCGCTGTTATTCTCAATCTACATGCTTCCGTTAGGACAGATTATCTCAGGTTACAACGTGAGTTACCACAGCTATGCTGATGACACACAGCTGTACTTATCAATAGCACCTGATGACTCCGACTCTCTCGATTCACTAACAGAATGTCTTACTGGTATTTCTGAATGGATGGATAGTAATTTTCTCAAACTAAATAAAGAGAAAACTGAAATTTTAGTAATTGGCAATAATGGATTCAATGAGGTTATCAGAAATAAACTTGATGCATTAGGATTAAAAGTTAAGACAGAAGTAAAAAGCTTAGGGGTAATTGTTGACTGTAATCTGAATCGCATATTAATCAGATCACTAGGACAGCATTTCTTCACTTAAGAAACATAGCTAAAGTTAGACCTCTTATATCACTGAAAGATACTGAGAAATTAGTTCACGCATTTGTTTTCAGTCGACTAGATTACTGTAACGCACTCCTCTCAGGACGACCCAAAAAAGACATAAATCACTTGCAACGAGTGCAGAATGCAGCTGCTAGAATCCTAACTGGGAAAAGAAAATCCGAACACATTTCTCCAGTTTTGATGTCACTACACTGGTTACCTGTGTCATTCAGGATTGACTTTAAAATTCTGCTTATGGTTTATAAAGCCTTAAATAATCTCACTCCATCTTATATATCGGAATGCCTGACACGTTATATTCCAAATCGTAACCTTAGATCCTCAAATGAGTGTCTCCTTAGAATTCCAAGAACAAAACTTAAAAGAAGTGGTGAGGCGGCCTTCTGCTGTTATGCACCTAAAATCTGGAATAGCCTGCCAATAGGAATTCACCAGGCAAATACAGTAGAGCAGTTTAAAACACTGCTGAAAACACATTACTTTAACATGGCCTTTTTATAACTTCACTTTAACTTAATCCTGATACTCTGTATGTTCAATTCTTCATAATAACTATTCACAGTGGCTCCAATATCCGTACTGACCCCAACTCTCTCTTCTGTTTCTTTTTCCGCTTTCTTTGTGGTGGCAGCCTGCGCCACCACCACCTACTCAAAGCATCATGATGCTCCAACATTGATGGACTGAAAGCCAGAAGTCTACATGACCATCATCATCAGGTCCTTCCATGAAAACCCTAAATACAAAGAGGACTGTTTGACTTATGTTAGGTAGATTGCCCAGAGGGGACTGGGCGGTCTCTTGGTCTGGAATCCCTACAGATTTTATTTTTTTTTCTCCAGCTTTTGGAGTTTTTTTTTTTTTTTCTGTCCCCCTGGCCATCGGACCTTACTCTTATTCTATGTTAATTAATGTTGACTTATGTTTATTTTTTATTGTGTCTTCTATTTTTCTATTCTTCATTTTGTAAAGCACTTTGAGCTACATTTTTTTGTATGAAAACGTGCTATATAAATAAATGTTGTTGTTGTAAACATCTTTCTTTTTGTGTCAACTGGATAAATTTGACTAAAAGTGAACTGTTTGTTTTGCATATTTTTTGTGAAGCGAAACATTGAATTTAACTGCAAATTCAATCCTGCATGAATATTTTCACTCATCACTAATTATGACTTTTCTCCATTTGCACAGTTTGCCTAACTGTAGATTATCAAAAATCTGAACCCTTTGAGATTACTTTGTAACTCTTTGCAGTTTTATGCAAATCAATAATTCCTGATCATAGATTTTCTGAAATCTTTTTTTGTTTTTTTTGGAGAAGCATACGTCACATCAGCAGCGTCTTGTGAAAAGTAAACTCAGAATTCTTGAGTCTTTTTTACTGTTCAAAGTATCTCTAAACCACACCTCCATTCTTGTTTTTTGATTGGACTCCAGGTTTGCCAACTCCTGACTCCAATTCGCTTTTGTTGAAGTTATCAGCCTAGGGGTTCTCATACTTTTTCCAACTGTGAATGCCTGAATGATATACTTAATATGTTCAAGAACAATACAATACAATAATTTGTACAATATTAGTTAAACCAGACTGTGATTGCTCATTTTTGTAACTTAGATTAAGATCAGATCATATCTTAGGAACATGTATACATTAAGTCAGGTCCAATGACACAATTTTCATAATTTTGTCCCTTTCACCACCAAATAGAATTTGAAATAAAGCAATCATTATGTGATTGTAGGGAATACTTTCAACTTTAATTTAAGGGAGCTGTCCATGCAAGTAAAAACAGTCCATCATTAGGCTGGAAAAACAAAACAAAACCTTTAGAGAGATGGTCGTATCAATCATTTGGTAAATTCTTAAAAAGAAGGAACACAGTGGTGAACTCAGCTACACCAGAAGGTCTGGAAAACCACAGAAGACAACTGTGCAAGATGATTGCAGAATTCTGTCCATGGTGAAGAAGAACCCTTTAACAACATTTAGCCAAATGAAGAACACTCTGCAGGAGGTAGACCTATCATTGCCAAAGTCTACAGTCAAGAGAAGACTTCATGAAATTAAAGGCAGAGGGTTTACCACAAAGTGCAAACCACTCGTAAACCACAAGCATAGGAAGGGCAGATTAGACTTTGCCAGAAAATATTTTTTAAAAGCCTGTCCATTTCTGGGACAATTTTCTTTGTACAAAAGAAACTAAGTTCAACATGAACCAGAATGTTGGAAAGAGAAGAGTAGGGAAAAGAGAAGAAATGTCTCATGATCCACATCATCTGTGAAACATGGTGGAGGCAGTTTTATGGCATGATTGAGCCGTGTTCACTGAAGAACGAGGCGCAGAGAAAGACAATGTACACATATTCAAATGTTAACTCATTTGAAAGTTCTCCAGCCATTGTGAGTCATTAAAGTGTCTAATGATATTGTTCTGCCACTCTTGACTCTTGTTGTGTAGCCATGTTCTTTTTTGAATGGAGGTATAAGAATTCACAGCAGAAAATGCTGAGGCAATAATGCCATAGCCCTTCTACATTGACTCATCAAATTTCGAAAAGGAGCTCTGCTTCTAAAACATAGAAAAATGAACAGCATCCATAGAACAAAACATGCAAGGATCCATGGTTATGCAGTTCCTGCAACACAACATTAAAACGCATGTGCAGTGCATGCATTTCACACGAGCTGAACATGTATGTAAACACTTAGGCCATGTCTTGACTGTGTAATGCAAGCAGCACAAGTCAGATTACTTTTCCAGTTCTGATTTAGGCACTGAGACGTGGTAGTGTTTTGAATTGACTGTGTGTGGGCAAGTGCATGTAAGTTTGCCTTTTGATTTACCAGCGTCCCATACAGGGATAGTTCTCTGCTTTACTCTAGTAATAGACACCATGCGTCTAAACTGGAATAAGAAAATGGATGAAATGACCTCTCCATTAACCAAACTCACCTTCTCCTATTTAGGGCTGAGAACTGCAGGCATTTAGATCAATACAACAGTCCTGCTGTCACCACTGGGTAATCACCATGTTGAGAGCCAAGCTTTGGATTTGAAGATGAAGCTGTAAACCCTTGGGGGTATCCATATGAACAAGGGAAAGGCATCCAAAGTCCATAGAGGGGGCACAGCATCTAGGGTTCAAACACTGTGTGATGGTCATGCTACTGGGCCTGCTGGAATGTTGTGCTATGCATGTTTGATATACCTTTAACTTTTTAGTTTATCTGCTTTACAGGATATTATTTTTCCTGGGATTAGTAATATTTTTATGATTACAAAAAAATCCCAAATAAAAATGGCAGGAGAGTGATAAAAAGATAAAAAAACAGGTGCAGATTTTAGCATGTAAAAATGTCTGCAACAACTGAAGTAAAAGTGTACACCACACAGGCTGTCTTGGCACTTTAAACAGCTTAAGAAAAAATATCTACGGAGGCAGCAATCTTGGCATGCTTCATAACGTTTATGAGTGATGATTAAAGGTCAGCGTACTTGATAGCAGGATGGGAGATCCATTAATTAACAGTTTATTCGCATTTGGTGACACATCAGGGTGTTTTACGATACTCTGACAAAACACAGACATTCAATTTATGGATTGCCTTTTCAGACATGGCAGGGGTGAAATTGAACCAAAACACGGGGGTTACCACACCTGCTGTTTCTTGCCACTGGGCCTTTGACATCCAGACAGGCTCTGCTCATTTGCACTCAAGTAAATGCAAACACCCAGCAAGGCCATTATCCATCCGATCATCTGATCCGGGGGCTCAAATGGCACATAGAAATGAGGAAGCAGGAACACACGGAATCACGCTTTCCTTGCCGGGCTGCTGCAACAGCAATCCCACTCATGTGTACCACCTAGAGCTAGGGGAACCGGGGGGGGGTGGGGTGGGGTATATTTGGTGGCGGCGGCGTAGTAAAGGAAGAAAGCAGAATTTGGGTTTAAAGCTGATCCACTTGACCTCAGGTGTTTGGCAGCAAAGAGGATTGCAAAGGCGTCTGCACAGAGGCTCTGTTGGCTCAGCTCCACCGTCTTTTCAAACTCTCTGGCTTTTACAAGTTCAATTAAACTGTTGAGACATGCAATCCATGGCAAGTAAAGAAACAATCAACCCAAGTGAGGCTGGAAGGGCCACCCTGAAATGGATGGATGCTTCCAGAAATAGGCAGGTTTTATAGGCCACAAAAACATTCACCTTTTATGAAAGATAGTGAATTGCATTTACAGTAGTTGGACACGTCTAATAAAAGAAACAATCGAAGCTGCAGTCAGAATAAAAACCCTCTAAACTGTGTCTTTAGATATCACTGTCTACAAATGAATGTTTATACAGTATTAGGCAGTGTAGAACTGGATTATAAACCACAAGGGAATCAAGCAGAGTAGGTTAGTTGTTAAAGCACTGGCCAGTGATCACGGTGTTGTAGGAGAGTGGCTAGAGTAGCCTAATCATTGAAAGGTTGGACTGTAAACCAGTGTGTCCCACCCACCGTTCCACAGACCAGTACCAGTCTGGAGAATGTTTTTGCTGGTCTGCATAAATCCCAGAATTCCCAAGTTATATTTTTTAAATGTGAACACTTTTCAAATTACATTTTGAAAGAAAAATCACATCATGTTCTGTCGAAATTCCAAGGGGTCTACATCCTCATCCCCTCCATCTGATCTAATGTTAGTAAGCCAGAACACTTGACACTTGAAGGATCTAATGTTAGTAAATCTAGATGCTAAAATCTTTGTTCAGTTAATACATTAGAATTAAAAGAGAGTACCAGCATTTGTGTATTTCCACTACAGGTACCGGTTGGACAAATTACAATACATGAGCAAATTAGTTTATTACATTTTCCAGCTCCCTGGTTTGTGAATATTTTCTTTAGTCTTCTGCTGGTCCACAAGTCAAAAAGGTTGAAAACCACAGCAGTAAACCAGTAGGAAGTTAGTAATTATTTGATGTTGTTTATTGGTTAAGGTATTAGCTTATACATCAATAAAGTGATGTGGCCTGGTAGTCATCACAGCGTCATTACAGATTAGACAAGGCGGCCTTCTGGTTAAGGTACTGGACTATAAGGCACAAGGATGTCAGAATGTGTAGCCAAGTAGTTAAAGAGCTGGCCTGTGCTTCACAGTATCATATGACATTGGACAGTGCGGGTTGATAATTAATGTGTTGGACTGGCTAAGCTACAGAATAATCATTTTAGGGTTTTAATGCCTGAAATTATTTTTACTTTTATTTTTAACTTTATTTTATTGCATGATTTTTCAATGCCCTGAATGCTGGGGTCAGTGCTGTGTGTTGTGTTTTCTAGAGGTGCTTACTGTGCATTTCTACGTTATGCATGTTTGACAGACACTACTTCTGCTTACAATCATTTAAAATGGAGAAATTTCCCACTTTTCCCCATCAATCTACACTCAATAACCCAAATTGACAAAGTGAAAACCTATTTTCAGACAGGTTTGCAAATTTATTAAAAATTAAAATTGGAAATCTCTCATGCATCAAACAATTCAGAATCTTAATTCAAAACTTTGTAGAAGACCATTTGTCATTAATTAGAGTTTCAAGTCATCATGGGAAAGTCTCTACAAGCTTTGCACACCTGGATTTGGGCAGTTTATCCTATTATTCTCAGAAGATCTTCTTAGGCTCTGTTAGATAGGATGGGAAGCACCTATAAACTTCCATCTTCAGATATCTCCACAGATGTTCTTATGCGGTTTATGTCTGGTAACTCAAGGATAGTCAGAGACTTGTGCCGAAGCCACTCCAGTATTCTCTTGGCTGTATGCTTCAGGCCATGCTATGCTGAAAGGTGAGCTGTCACTCTAGTTTGAAATCATGTGCACTCTGGAGTAGGTTTGTAACGGCCGACCCCTTACCCGGCCGGCAGCTACACCTCCAAGACCTGTGGCCTGAATCTAATCAAGCCGTACCTTTAACAAATTAAACTTTTAACCACAATCGACGGTGTAAATACGCACAAAATAAAAGCAGATATGTAAACTTAAACTGAGAAATTGTATTAAATGAAACAAAAAAAAAAAGCAAAATAAATATATATTTATATATATCCCTCCACCAAAGCAACAACATGACAATAACCTATATGAATATAACAAACCCTCCCTTGCCCTTTGTAACATGTAACAAACAACACGAATAACAAAAATGAGTGAGATACGGAAATGAACAGTTGTGAACTTGAGTCTGAGTAACAATTGTCCTGAATGCAGATGACTGGTTAACCGATATATGGAGTGTTTGTAATTCCCGGAACAAAATGGAACAGCCTCACCGTGTATCCTCGGCGCGTGGTGGATGATGAAAGCCGACCCCGGGGTCTCTCGTGATGAGGGTATTGGAGTAGGGCCGGCGGAATGAAAAACAAACTGGATGGAAATGCGCGATGTGGAATACAGCAGGTACAGATGGTTAGTGGTCGTTCAAAATGAAAGTCTCCTTCTCTCTCTCCTCCCTCTTCTCTTTCTCTCTTGATTGTTTTTATAGTCCTGTGACGGATGTAATTGAATGATTGTAAACCGGTGTTTTCCAGGTTTGGTGCTGCGGTCTCCTTCCATCATCGGGGGACGGCATTCACTGACACACACAAACAGCAAACGGGACGATTGAAACAAGACACACATGGTACGAACACGGACAACACTATTACTACTATGTAGCCCCGCTACAGGTTTTCTTCAAGAACCTGTCTGTATTTGGTTGTATTCATCCTTCCCTCAATAATGACTGAGCCACTAAGAAGCTCCTCCATAGCACGATGCTGCCACCACAATGTGTTACCAAAGGGATGGTATTAGGCAGGTTATGAGCAGTGCCTGGTCTTTGCCAGATATAGTGCTTGGAGTTCTGCCCAAAAAATTAAATTCTTGGCTCATTAGACCAGAGAATCTTTTTCCTGGTATTCCCACAGTCATTTAAACTGTCAGTCACATGCTTTTTAGTATGAGTGGCTTCTGTCTAGCCACTCTACTACAAAGGCCTGATTGATGGTTTGCTGCTGAGATGGTTGTCCTTTCAGCAGGTTCTCCCATTTCAGCAGAGGATTTCTTAAGCTCTGTTAAGAGTGACTATTAGGTTCTTGGTGATCTTCCTGACCAGGGCCCTTCTTGCCCAATTAGTCAGTTAGGTTGGATGGCCAACTCTATGTAGAATCCGGATGATTCCAAAAATCTTCCATTTCACAATTATTAAGGCCACTGTGCTCCTGGGAACACTCAAAGCTTTATGAAATTGTTTTATACCTTTGCACAGATCTATGCCTTACCACAATTTGATCTAGGAGGTCAACAGAGGGTTCCTTTGACTTCATGGCTTGGTTCCTGCCCTCACATACAGTGTGAATTGTGAGATCTTATGTACACAGGTGTGTGCCTTTCTAAACAATATCAAATCAATTCAGTTTGCCACGGGTGGACTCCAGTCAAATTCTAGACACAACTCAAGGAGAATTAAAGTAAACAGGATGCACCTGGCAACAATTTGGAGTGCCACAACAAAGTCTGAATATTTATAGAAATTAAAGTTTAAAGTTTTTGATTTTTAGTAAATTTGCAAAACTTCCCCAAAACATGTTTCCACTTTGTCATTATGGGCTATTGAGTGCAGATTAAAGGGCAAAATGGCAAATTTATCCATTCAAAATTAAATCTAAAACACAATACACTGTGCAGAAAGTAAACAGATCTGAAAACCTTTTGAATCCACTTTATAAAAAATAACATGTATACATAAATACAGTATCTATGTACTGTGCACTGTGTAACTATATATATATACACACACACAATAATTTATTTTAAATTTTATTAATTTTATTGTAATCATTCCATACAAATAGATCAACTTTTACAAAAAATAGGATTAAAAATCAAGTCGCCCCCCCCACCCCTGAGAGGGACAGCATGGCCAACAGAGTAAAACATAAGGCTTGTAAGCATACCTAAATGGATGAGTTTAATAGGGCAATAGAGATGAATGGAGAAGAAAAAGAAACGCAGAGATAATTGCTTCCTCTGTGCTTTAAGAGCTTATTTTAAAATATTAATAGATTAGATCCTGCCAGGTTTTGAAAAAATTCTGTACAGATCCTCTAACTGAATATTTTATTTTTTACAATTTCAAACAGTATAAAACATCAGTTTCCCACTGACTTAAAAGAGGAGAGTTAGGATTCTTCCAGTTTAGCAAAATAAGTCTGCGTGCCAAAAGTGTAGTGAATGCAATCACAGATTGTTTGTTCTTCTCCACTTTAAGCCCCTCTGGAAGAACCCCAAACACAGCTGTTAATGAGTTAGGAGGGATTGTGAGACCAAGGCTTTCTGGAAGGCACTTAAAAATTTTGGTCCAAAATGATGTTAATTTGGTGTAGGCCCAAAACATGTGACCCAGTGAGGCTGGGACTTGATTGCAGTGTTCACAGGTTGGATCTTGCCCTGGAAACATTTTGGACAGTTTTAGGCGAGACAGATGTGCGATATATAATTTTGAGTTGAATAATTGTATGCTTTGCGCATATGGAGCTCGAGTGAAGTCTCTGCATTGCTATTTTCCACTCCTTTTCTGATAGCTTGATTAAGAGATCTTTTTCCCATTGTCCTCTTGGATCTTTAAAAGGCAGAGACTATAAAATAATTTTATATATTGCAGAGATGGTGCCTAAGTCCTTGAAATTGAGCAATATTTTTTCTGGCATGGAGGAAAGATGAGGAAAATCGGGCAGGTTCTGTTTAACAAAGTTCCTAATTTGAAAATAGTGAAAGAAATGAGTGGCTGGAAAGTTAAATTTGGAATGTAATTGTTCATAGGATGCAAAGATGTTGTCTATATAAAGATCTCTAAGCAATTTAATCCCAAATCTTTTCCAGATATTAAAAACTGCATATGTTTGCGAGGTTGAAAGAGGTGGTTCTCTTGCAGAGGTGCCACAGATAAAAGATTCTCCATCTTAAAATGCTTTCTACATTGGTTCCATATTCTGAGTGAGTGAAGCACAATTGGGTTGTTAGTATATTGCCGATAGCTTGCATTTATTAGGGCAAAAAGCAGGGAATATAAAGAAATACTGCAGGATTTTACTTCTATTGCGGACCAAGCCTGTATATGTTTATCAATTTGTGTCCAGGTTTTTATAGCTTGTATGTTTGCTGCCCACTAATAAAACAAAAAGTTGGCTAGAGCCATGCCACCTTCTGCCTTAGGTCTTTGTAGGGTCAATCTTTGGATGCGTGGATGTTTTGCGTTCCAAATAAACAAGGTTATTGTTGAATCTAATTGCTTAAAAAATGATTTATTGATGTATATTGGAATGTTTTGAAATAAAAAAAGAAGCTTAGGAAGAATATTCATCTTAACAACGTTAATTCTTCCAGCTAGAGTGAGATAGAAGGGTTGACCATCTATGCAAGTCTTGCTTAATTTTTTCCATACATACGGCAAAATTTTGTTGATAAAGAGCTTTGTGTTTACTTGTGATATTTACCTCTAGGTATTTAAACTGATCTGCAATGATAAAAGGTAGGGTGTCTAATCTAATATTATATGTTTAAGAATTAACTGAAAAGAGTACACCTTTATTCAAATTAATTCTGAGATCACAGATCTTTTGAAATTCTGTAAGTGCTGTTAAGACTGCAGGCACAGAATTTTGTGGGTCAGATATATACAGTACCATATCATCTGCATATAGAAAATTTTCTGTTCCAGTCCTTCTCTGATAATCCCCTTTATCTGATAAAAATTTCGACAGTGAACCGCCAGTGGTTCAATGGCAATTGCAAATAGCAGTGGTGACAAGGGGCATCCTTGTCTGGTACCACGTTCTAGTTTAAAGTAGTCTGAACAAATGTTGTTAATACAAACTGAAGCTTCTGGATTGGTATACAGTAGTTTGATCCATGCACAAATGTTCAGGCCAAACCCAAATTTCTCTAATGTAGTGAAAAGGTATTTCCATTCAATCATGTCAAATGCTTTTTCTGCATCCAATGATAATAATATTTCTGGGGTGTTTGACTTTGTTGGTGAGTATATTACATTAAACAGGCGTCGCAGATTGGAATATAAGTGTTGACCCTTGATAAATCCAGTTTGATCTTGTGATATTACCTAAGGCAGCACTTTCTCCATCCTTCTAGCTATGATTATTGAGAGTATCTTAACATCATTATTCAGAAGTGAAATTGGTCTGTATGATGCACATTGTAATAAGTCCTTGTTTTGTTTGGGAAAGACAGTGATTAATGCTTGGTGAAAGGTTTGAGGCAGAATTTGATTGTCTCTAGCTTCTGTAAATGTTGCTAATAGGAGGGGAGCTAGCTGAGCGGAGAATTTCTTATAAAATTCTGCAGGGTAGCCATCAGGGCCTGCTGCTTTCCCACCTTGAAGTAACTTTATAGCATCTAGTAATTCTGATAGCACCAGAGGTTTATCCAGTTCCTCTGTACTAAAAGTATCTATTTGTGGTATCTGTGATGTATCCAGAAATGCATTAGATTGTGTGTTGTCTTCTTTAAACTCAGTAGAATATAAGGATTTATAGTAGTCTCTAAATGTGTGCATTATATTTTTATGGTCAATGATTTCATCTCCGTTCATGTTGGTGATTACTGGGATTGCATTGCGAACTTCTTGCTTGTGGATTTGTTGAGCTAAAAGCTTATTAGCTTTCTCTCCATGTTCATAGTAATGATGTCTGGATTTATAAATTAGTTGTTCAGTTTCTTTAGTTGTCAAGAGGTTGAGTTCTGAATGCAGAGCCTGCCTTTTCCTTGGTAGAGCCTCTCTTGGAATCCTGGCATGTTCTTCATCTATTCTAGTAATTTTGTTTTTTTAGCTCTGATATTTTCTTGATTTCTAATTTATTCCTGTGGGAAAGATATGAGATAATCTGTCCTCTTAAGAAGGCCATTAGAGTTTCCCAGAGTATTCCTGCAGAAACCTCTGAGAATGTATTTGTCTCTAGGAAGAAACTGATTTGTTTGGATATAAATTCAGTACAGTTCTCGTCTGCTAATAGATGTGGGTTAAGATGTCATCTGTGAGGTGAGTGTGAGGGGCATAGTGACTTTAGCTCCAGGATCAGAGGTGCGTAGTCAGAAATAACAATAGCATCGTACTTGCAAGATTTAATTGTAGGCAAGAAATTATTATCTATAAAGAAATAATCAATTCTTGAGTAGCAATGATGTACTGGTGAGTAGAAAGAATATGTTCTTGAGTTTGGGTTTAGAAACCTCCAGGGTCTGATAAGTTGTGGTCAGTTACAAATTGTGTAATTGTCTTTGCAGTGTTAGATGTCATCCCCCCTGTGACAGGAGTCCTATCTAAGAGTGGATTTAAAACACAATTAAAGTCCCCAGCCATTATAATTTTATGAGTGTTCACATTGGGAATGGATGCAAATACATTTTGCATGAATTCCTTATCATCGACATTAGGTGCATAAACATTTATCAAAATCATTTTACAGTTAAATAAGTTGCCCATGACCATCACATATCTCCCTTCAGGATCAGATACTACATCTGATGCTACAAATGAGACTGTTCTATGTATGAGAATTCCCATACCTCTAGTTTTCTTTGTAAAGCTAGAATAGAACATTTGGCCAGTCCAGTCCTTTTGCAGCTGAAACTGATCCTTGCTTAGCAAGTGGGTCTCCTGTAAAAATACTATTTTAGCGTTTAAACCTGTTAGGTGAGAGAATACTTTCTCTTTAATTCGTGATTCATGCCTTTAACATTGCAGCTCACAAAGTTAACTGTCCCATCATGGAGACATTGATTCTGAATTTTTGATGTCATTTTATAGTCTTAACTGGAAGTGAGACAGCTTTAACCTTAATTTCCTATTTCCCCACGAGTTACTGCCCTGCAGGCTATTGTTCCGTTGGCAGTTATAATTCTAAGGAATAAAAGGATAGATTAGATATAGCCTGCTTTCTTTCTCTTCCCCCCTTATCCCCCCCCCCATTTTGCCTCCCACGTGAGGCTGGACAATACTTCACAAAGTCCCAGTCCTCTGACATACCTAGAGACAGAGCACGTCCAAAGCAAAACAAGCCCCCACACAGCGGTGTTTGAGGATTAAAAAGTAGAGATATCTATTGCCAATATAGTCTAAATACTATATGCCTAAAGTATAATCATTAACAAACTATAAGCATAAAATATAATCTTCAGCATTCTTAAAGTATTAAGATAATAAACCCAGGGAATGGTGTTAGAAAGTGGCCAAGGATATGCATAGTAAATCCTAATGCAATAATAACAACTAGCTGAAACCCGCCGTAGCATACAGCAGTGTAGGAATAGGAACGTAAAACGGTGATAAAGGAATTCAGTATAACAAAGGCTTAGGAAACCACCATCGCAGTATAACGAAAATAGCAAGGAGCGAAACCAATGCCAGTGGTCGAGAGAGTACCTTCCTGTAGCAGGCTACGGAAAACATAGACATATATAGATTCACTGTGTTGCCCAGTTGACACGATAAGTCAGCACGTCCGCCCTATTGCGAGTGGTAAAAGTGCCATTTAAACTAATACAGATAGACGTGGAAACTGGGTTTTCTGATGAAAAAACAAAAATGCTTTTAACAGTATCGATAACATACAACAGATTTTGGTGAATCGTTTACATGCAATTATTTATATCCATTTATACACTAAATGCGTGCGTAACCCATGGTCTTTGAGTTGGTGGGCGGGGCTCTGTGAGTTGGTGATCGTGGCTCTCTGTCTTGCATGTGGTGTAAAGCCAACGTGGCTCAGAGGTGCATGTGGACTTTTGCACATGTGAAAGCGACTGAGGCTGTGTTTGGTGAGTTGATGCGTGCCTCGAGAGCGACGCTGGACTCCGGAGGAAGATTACAGTTGGCGTGCGTGGCTCTGTCATGTGTATCCCATGACGCAGAAGGAGGGTTAGAGTTGGCGGGTGGGGCTCTGTCTTGCTTGCGCTCACTGTCTTGTGTGCCCTCAGTGTCTTGCTTGCGCTCAGTGTCATGCGTGCTCTTAGTGAATTATATATAATATATATATATATATATATATATATATATATAATATTATATAGATAACAATAAACCAAGGGTATGATGTTAAACAGTTTCCTTTAGGGTAGTAAAAAAAAATTATAATTTCTTCCACACACACGTCTATAACTGTAATTAAGACATAAACAGAAAGCGTCAGAGTAATGAAAAGGATGTATAATTATAATAGCTGTATCATTACAAGTGGATCAGACAGCAGGTGATATCTCCTTGCCATACCATGGCAGGATGCGACTCACTATTGTGTTTCAGAATAGTGTCAGGATCAGCTTTCTAAATTCCTTTTCTGCTTCCTCCTTGCTGGAGAAGACGTAGTATTGGTCTTGATCATCCACTTTCAGTTTGGCAGGATACAAGAGGCTGTATTTGATATCAGCTTGCCGTAACCGCTGTTTAATGTTGTAGAAGGCTGCATGTTTAGCAGCTGTTGCAGGAGAGAAATCAGGGTAAATATGAATGTGGTTGTTTTCAAATATAATCTCTTGCTTGTGTCTGAGGAGTGCCATCACATCTAGCTTACATAGTAATCTCTCAAAGCGGACAATAAAAGACCTAGGTCTAAAGGTATTTGATCCACGTATGCGATAAGCTGCTGCTATCTTGGTATCCGATTTAAAGTCCTCTCCAATTATTTTAGAGAATAGTTCAACTGTGAATTTCACTGGGTTTGAACTTTCACGATTCTCAGGTAGACCTTCGATTCTAATATTATTCCTTCTGCTTCCATCTTCCACAGCAGCAAGTCTGTCTCCGTGTTTTTTGCATTTGGAATTGGCAGCTGTTGCTTTTCCATCAGCGGTGGATGCTAGATTTAATAATTATAAGTTGACTTGACTTAAACCTCTAATACCCTAAGGTAGCTGATTTGTAAATGATTTCTTCAGTGTCCTGTATTAGAGTTTTACCCCACTACTCATTTGAATGTGACTTAACTTCATTTGTTTTTTGCTTAGACCTCTCAAGGTCCTGCTACTGCACTTAAGTGGTACTCATGTCAAGACTTTGGGTTTGTTCAAATAGTTTAATGTTTTCTTTTTTTAGCTGTGGCGTTCTCCTTGCACATACAATATCTAGTTATGACCTAATTTTAGCTGACAGACATATGACGTGACATTTTTCTTTATAAAGTAGTATGATAAGAATAGTGGGCTCGAGAGGCATCCAGGTATTGGGGCTGCAAAAAAAACTCCAAATGATCAGCCTTTCACCAGCATTATTTGTGTCTTGTCTGAAGTTCTTGTGGTGATGAGTTGGGTTTGGTTTCCATCAAATATGGCATAACAGCCAAGCAACTCCACATTTGTTTTGCCTGCCAAGAGAAACATTTTTGAAGTATTGTGGTACTCTAAAATGCTATTTTGCAAAGCTAAACTGCACTGCCATGCTGTGTTTAGCTTTCTTCTGGCTGTCCTACAATAAAAAGGGACACTTGCTTAGTAATTTTCTTCCAGATATTTAACATCACCATGTTGATGGAGGCCTTTAGATTGTGTGATGAGTTCTTTGCAATTTCCCATACTACCATATAGTCTGAACTTTGGGTGAATTTGCTGGGCTGTCCACTCCTGGGAAGACTGGTAACTGCTTTGAACAATCTTGGTCATAGACTGTTGCAAGTGCGGGGAGGTGAAGCACATCATTTCCAACTGCCCACACCTCAATAAACCCATTGATTGTGGATGGGCACACGGAGGCAGGTACTGTGTCTTAATATTTGTTAACTCTCTGCCTCTTCTGTACACAGGTGTGGTTGTAGTAAATGGGTTTAAAGTGACAGCTTTATAGACTCCCTGAATAACATTTTTCTTATTGCTCAATTTCACTGCAATAATGGGGCTTCAGTAAGGCCAGTCTCACCGGTATCCACCAGGAAACCTTTCAGTATTGGCCTGCCACATGTTTGACTACATTCCAAGTGGAAACCTGTCCCTTAATGGAGCCTGTCACACGCAGTCACCCATATCCCATCATACTTGGGTGGGACTGATTTAATTGAAAAAGTGGTCAAGTACATCATAAACTCCATTAAATTGATGGACCTGGCAGTGGATGGAGAAACCCTATCCCAACTTGTCTCCACACCATGTTTAACTCCTGATAAGAGAAAGGAATGACGTGGGTGACTGGGTGATGTCATTCAATCTACCCTTGGCGCATCTGTGGGGGCATCAGTGGAGAAACTGCGGCAGTAACCCAGCCCTGTGAGGTCACACCAGATGACCTCTCTGATCTCTGGCAGTTGCTTGCACCCATTAAAAGAGAACAAAGGAATGATGATTCCCTAAATTTCATTAAGAATACAGTTGTCCTTATGGAGGGACAAAGAACTACGTTCCCCATGTCACAAGGGCAACATTTTGTAATAAATAATGACTTATTATAATGAGTAGTCAAACATGACGGAGACGTGAGAGCACTATTGCTAATACCGAACATGAAGAAGAAGTGAGGGCACTGTTGCAAGTACCAAAAGCCTGTCGGTGACAGATTTTAAAGCTAGATTGTGTCAACCTTTTGGAAGACCATTTCATGTCCGATGAAACATCTAAGAGAATTAAACCCCGTTTCTAATGGCCAGGTGTTAATGAGGAATTCTATCACTTTTTTAATTCATGCCCAAAATTCCAAATGCAACAGATTCCTCAGAGGGACCACCCTCCTCTCATTCCTGTACTACTAATAAATATTCCTTTTAAGCAGACTGGGGTGGATATAGAGGAACTGCTCAAACTCTTGGCATGAGGACATAAATATATCCTGGTCCTCATGGATTACACTACCTGATACTAGGAGACTATCACATTGCAACAAGTCAACTCAAAAAATATTGTATAGGAACTGATAGAGGTCTTTGCATATTTTGGCATGAACCATGGGACATTTTTACCTCAGACAGATTAAGGGAGGATGCCAACTTACTCAAAATGAAACACCTTTATACCTTGGTATATCATCCTCAAACTAATAGCTTAGTAGAGCAGTTTAATCAAATACTTAAACAAATGTTATGTAAGTGAGGATGGTATAAACTGGGATCAGTTACTCTCCTCGTTTTATTTGCATACTGGGAAGTCTCAAAAGCCAACAATTATTTTATGGCGGAATTTCATCCCGAAGGGTTATCAACAGAAGAAATGAGTACCCGGGCAATCCTAGCACCGAGAAATGATGAAATCAAAAGAGTTAACGTGAAAGTTGTCAATCGTTTACAAGGCAAATTGGTTAAATGCGTATCAATAGAGTATGCTCAAACAGTTGCTGGTGATCGTGCGGAAATTGAAAACATCAATTTACAATATCCAGAAGAATATCTACAACGGTTAACATCCTCCGGTCTTCCACCGGCCAAATTACTGTTGAAAGAAGGCTGTATCCAAGAAAGGTAACGTAGTACATCTTCAGGGGATAACATTAAACACTAAAAGAGATTGTGATATGCCATTTGTATTAAAACGTTAACAGTTTCCCATTAGAATAGCTTTTGCAAAGACAATTAACAAATCACAGAGACAAACATTTGAAAAAGTCAGTTTATTTTATTAGAGAAAAAGAAACGAAATTCACTCATAGGCAGTTATATGTTGCGTTGTCAAAATGCAACTCCAAACACAGAATCAAAAAGTAAATATGATATTGACGAAAATTTAATTCAAAAAATTGTTTTTACTGAAGTTTTACAGTAAAAGTGTAAGTTTAAAAAGTAAAAAGTATTCCAAATCCAAACAGAACAAAATCGTATAACGCAACAAATAACTCTAACACAGGGGTGCCCAATGCACCGATTGCAATTGACCAGTAGATCGCAAAGGCAGTGCAGGTAGATCACGTTGCATTCGAAAAAACATTTTTTTAAACGTTAGTCTATCATATATCCTCCATATGGCATTTGCCACTTGATTGACATACAGGGCAGCCAGTCTGAGATCTCTTCTCTTCTAACACACTGGTTATCCCGCATGCACGATCAAACGCGCGAGCTACTGCAAAACTCCGGCTGTGATCTAGTGAGCCTTCCAATTTATATCGACTAAAGAAGGGATTTAAAAAAAAAATGTTTAGGGAGGGTATGGGCTGGATGTGGAATTGGAAGAGGATTTTGTTTCTCACAATGTCACAATCGAAGTGTCTGTCAATCTATCATTG
Organism: Polypterus senegalus; assembly: GCF_016835505.1. Classification (NCBI taxonomy): domain Eukaryota; kingdom Metazoa; phylum Chordata; class Cladistia; order Polypteriformes; family Polypteridae; genus Polypterus; species Polypterus senegalus. The sequence goes on along the minus strand of NC_053160.1, from coordinate 39,728,506 downwards.
CTATTCCAAAGAAGGAAAATGTGGAAAGGCACTTTCGAACTGTTCATAAAAACTACGAAACTGACTTCCTTCTGAAAAGCGATCTGAGAAAGAGAAAGGAGAGGGAATGAAAATCGCAGTTAATCGGACAGCCATCATTTTTCACTCGGCTAAATTCAAAAGTTCCTTGACTGCATTATTCGTCTCTACTTATTTATGCGAGTCAGCCTTTTCCCACATGACGATTATTAAATCCAAATACTGTAGTGACCATAAATGTATTGAATTGTTATTGTGCCATAAAGGTTATTCAGTTATGCAAGGTACAATAACATATATTTTATGCATAAAGTATACTCAGTATATATACAGCATATATATATATACTAGCAAAATACCAAGCCATGCAAGTACTGCATTAAAATTTTTATTAAGAAGAAAATTAAACCTTTTTAAACTGAGGGAAAATATGCCAATAATTATTTGTTTTAGATTTCTTTGTGTGCCACGTTGTCAGTTCGGCCCTTCGGTTGTAACATGATCAAGCTGTGCGCTGAGCTTACTCGAGCATGCAACTTACAGTTGGCCATGTGAACAGTAATCTTGTCTCAAATCTCATAGCTTGGATTGCTGCTGTCATAATCGGTTTGAGTTTCATGGTTTGTTTCAATTACGACAGTATTTACAGGATTAGTTGTGTTGAAGTGACATTCGGCATCTGTGAAGCGTTGTAAGCACACAACCAGTTTCATCGATAAAATCACATCCAGCTTTTGAGATTTTAAACATTCATAAACATCAAAGTGTCCACTACTGAAATCGTCACCTGTGAATCTAAGATGTTTAAGAGGCATTGGTTGTCGAAAGGTGTAAAATATTTGGCTATTTCGGTACACTTGAAAGCGACAACCGAACAATTCAGCGGCAGCCATCAACTCACATGCAGAACCATAGGTGAAGGGCTTAAGCATTTCACTCTTCTAGTGCTCCTGTGTAGTATAATTATCTCCCGTACCGTCATCAGTCCACACCTTGAACCTGTCCCAGTCATTCAATACATAAGACACAATGTTCCTCCGGATATCAAGAGTGAGCCTGATATGGCCGTGCAATATGTAACAAAGAGAATGGAAAAGGTAGGTGGTATCTCCGGGCATGGAAACCACTCGGTAAGTGACAGTTCTTTGATCGATAGAATTTCTTGAAGATGGGCCCATAAGTAACAAAGACTATTGAAAAGTTCAATATGGCGGCCGACAGTGGCATCATACCACCGAAATAAGTACGTACATTGGTTTCAGTTAGCGCAGGGAAGCTGCCTACCAAATTCGAGAAGATGGGGCCATAAATAAGAAAGTTCAACATGGCGGACGTTGTTGACCGTTATGACCATTACGCGTAGAATTTCGAAATGAAACCTGCTTAACTTTTGTAAGTAAGCTGTAAGGAATGAGCCTTGCAAATTTCAGCCTTCTACCTATACGGGAAGTTGGAGAATTAGTGATGTTTGAAAATTCAATATGGTGGCTGACAGTGGCGTCATACCACCGAAATGAGTACGTACATTGGTTTCGGTTAGCTAAGGGAAGCCACCTACCAAATTTCGTGAAGATGGGGCCGTAAATAAGAAAGTTCAACATGGCGGACGTTGTTGACCGTTATGACCGTTATGCGTAGAATTTCGAAATTAAACCTGCTTAATTGTTGTAAGTAAGCTGTAAGGAATGAGCCTGCCAAATTTCAGCCTTCTACCTACACGGGAAGTTGGAGAATTAGTGACGTTGGAAAGTTCAATGTGGCGGCTGACAGTGGCGTCATACCACCGAAATAAGTATGTACATTGATTTTGGTTAGCGCAGGGAAGCTGCCTACCAAATTTCGTGAAGATGGGGCCATGAATAAGAAAGTTCAATATGGCGGACGTTGTTGATCGTTATGACCGTTACACGTAGAATTTCGAAATGAAACCTGCTTAACTTTTGTAAGTAAGCTGTAAGGAATGGGCCTGCCAAATTTCAGCCTTCTACCTACACGGGAAGTTGGAGAATTAGTGACGTGTGGAAAATTCAATATGGCGGCCGACAATGGCGTCATGCCACCGAAATAAGTACGTACATCGGTTTTGGCTAGCGCCGGGAAGCCACCTACCAAATTTCGTAAAGATGGGGCCATAAATAAGAAAGTTCAACATGGCGGACGTTGATCAACCGTTATCGACCGTTATGACCGTTACGTGTAGAACTTCGAAATGAAGCCTGCTTAACTTTTGTAAGTAAGCTGTAAGGAATGAGCCTGCCAAATTTCAGCCTTCTACCTACACGGGAAGTTGGAGAATTAGTGATGAGTGAGTCAGTCAGTCAGTCAGTGAGTAAGGGCTTTGCCTTTTATTAGTATATATATATATATATATATATATATATATATATATAGATATATAAAATTTTTAAGGTAGGTAGATAATTTCGACCTGGTCATTTTAAAAGCAGCTCACAAGCCGAAAAAGTGTGGGCTCCCCTGCTCTAACACAACATGAAACATAATTAGCTTTCAAGTTATTACGTTTTTAATATGGTTAATTACTCGCAGTAATGTAAAATAGGTAGTTCTATTTTGCATATGTAACAACGAGTGGCTGAACTGCAAAGTGGCAAGTGCATAGCGCCGGCCTGGGGGTTGGCAAGCGAATATATAAGGGGCATCTTCACACTACTGAGTCAGGAAGTTTAACCCACTGATAACGTCTGTTCAGAGATAAGGAGACATGAGAGGTATTTCAAAATGACCAGTTTATTTTGTATACCATCCAGTAAACACTAAAGTATAACTGGCAAAGAAATCCTTTCTTCTTTATATGCATATGCAGTTACATCAGGTGTGCGTGCTTTTGAAAAACAGGAAATGTTTGTTTAAAAATCATCATGCACATCATTGAAACAGTACAAATTAATAGTATTACATATGCAGTAAATGACAGGTAAAGATCAATAGTGTGTGCCTTACTATAATTACCTGGAGGAAATGGCACTTTGTATATTTAGAATATTAACACGTGGATCTGAAACTTAATAATAATAATAATAATAATAATAATAATAATAACAATACATTTTACTTATTCGTAGGCGCCTTTCTAAACACTCATGGACACCAAACAATAGATAAAACACACATTATAAAAAAAACTAAAATACAAAAATTCAAATCAGACAGAGCAATTGTAATCTGACTTGCCACAGTAACATTGCTAAATGGAACGAGAATCAAGTTTAAATGAAATAATATCATTAACAAAGGTCATATGATGCAAATAAATAATATTCGGTGGATGCTCTTAAACAGTAGCCAGAGTATCGCTGTCTTAGCATCAACGCATAAGTAGCCTTCAACGTAACGGGTATCCATACAACAAAATTAAGCTCAAACATACTGTACATTGCAGCACCGATGCCATCCCAGAACATGCTCGAATCCACTAATAACTTGAATTGAAATCACGTACCTTATATTTATGCACATTTCAAATGAAAGAAATTACAAACTCATTAGTTTCCTGTTCTCCGTATTGCAAGACACCGTTCTTGTCGCCCCGTACGCGGGAGAAGTTAAACAGCATCAACTTCCGGGAGAGGCAGAGCGGTGCTGCGCGCCCTTTTTTGTTTTCTCGTATATGAAGTAAGGTGTAGTGAAAGTATTGCAATACATTCGATGTCGAGATTTTCATGAATCTCGATGTTTTAGACCTCCCTGACTTTCTCATATACGAAGTATAGGGAAAGTATCGGAATCCATATAAAAGTTCCATATCGAGATTATGATGAATCGCGATTTTTTAGATATACCCTGAGTGCTAAAATTCCATTTCGGGAATTATGTTTGTGTGCTTGTCTGTCTCTGTGTGTGTGTAAACACGATACCTTGAGGACGTTTTCACTCAGGTCAACCAAATTTTGCATGCAAGTATTAGGTACAAAACGAGGATTTCTATCAACTTTTGGGCTGTTTCCGTTAACTGGAAGTGTTGCTTTTTTATTCATGCAGCCCGATTTGTTCAACTTTTCTTTTATAATAATTATTAATTTGATTTGATTTGTTGTTGATGGTTCTTTAATGTGCATAATATAAAAATATAATCATTCTCTTGTGGTTTACTCCTCAAATATCCATCCCCATATCTGAGTATTGGAAAAAGTGTAGGGGAGACCACTCCCGATTTTTTTCTAATACATTAGACAAGCTAGCCTTTTAACATTATATATTTATAAAATAGTGTTTTATTTTTTTTTAATTTAATTTCACCCCATTATTAGTGATATATTTTAAAAAGGCACAAAATTGAGTGTAGACCTTGATTGACGTAGGAACCCTGGCTGTCTATTTGTTTTCCACTCCCAGGAAGGATGAAATGTGTAAGTCTCATTTACACTTTATAATTATTTGGACGCTGGGCTCTATTTTTATTTATTTACGTTATTCATTAGTCACATGAAAAGAAAAAAGAAAACAAGTTGCAATTTCTTGGACAAACAGGACTTGTGTTTTTATGTTTATTTTTAATTAGTGCATCCTAGCAACACCAACAGCCCGTCTTGACCGCGAATTCCAGCGGCCCCCAGGCGGGGTCATCGCGGCGCGGACCCTCAGCTGCCCTGCTGCTTCCACGCCCGTGCTGTGTCTGAATTAAACACACGTTATAAAAGTGTCCCGATGACACCCTCGGTGTTGACCTGAGCTGCCTTTCTGTTTTTTATTTATTTTTTACTGTTACATATCGCTGAATCGGCCTTGAGTACAGGACCTTTGGAACGCATATTTCGACCCACTTTGCAGAGTAATTCGTATTTAAACAAATGCGTTTTTCTTGCGATTAAATAAGAACCTGCCATTGCCTGCCTAGTTTCATTCATTGGTGGATAATGAAAAGGAACAAGCCCCGTGCTTCAGTTAAATTTACTGCCTCAGACAAACATGCCAGCTGCGGGCAGGGAGATGCCATAAACGTGAATGCAGGCTGGAGTTCAAAGGCAACGCGAGGTCGAGCGCAGACACGCAGGCAGAGGCACACCGCGGCCTCCGTGAGCGTAAGGGACGTTAACACAATACACAATGTCCTACGTGTAATATATAGCGTCTTTCACTAGTGCCTTCACACACGATCAACACTCACATCTGAAGTCATCTGTTACACAATGAGGTGTTCGCGATCGATTTTATTTTTTTTTTATGTTTCTTCTTTGGAGTGCTTTGTTTGGCTAAACAAATGACGAGTGTCACCAGTGTGTGACAGCTGGACAGGCCGAGGCCGTCGCAAATGTTCTTTTCTTTGTGTTGGGCTGCACCAAGGGAACAAATAAAGGTTATTTCAACGCTGAAAAAGAAAAGAAGGTTAAAGACGCAACGTTTCGGATGTGGTGTGCCACTTGATGAACGCTACACAGCCTAAGCGGTCTGTCTTTTGCCTTCTTTCTTTTAACTTGGAAAATAGCCTCGAACTTTAGTTCTTTTTTGAGTCTACACTTAATAATACTTGCGCTTATTCGACTGAGTGGGGCGTAGTGGTTAAGCCCTTGTACCTCAAGCCCTGAGGTCGTGCCACCAGATCCGGCTACTTGACATTGTGAGACCATGAGCAAGTCACTTCACCTACCGGGCTCCGATTGCAAAAACAAAAGAGATATAACCAATTGGGTCTCGAATGTTGTATATGTCCTTGGAAAAGGGCGTCAGCCACGTAAAAAATACAGTCATTAGCTCCGTTGCTCCTGTGGCTGAGGCTTCCCCGGCATGTTACGGTGAAGTTATTAATCGTGTAGGTGCGCCTTTGCACGTTCGCTGCATTTGATGAGCACTGCATTCCGTCGAGTTAAATACACATTTTGAATGAAATAACAAGTGACTGTGTGCAAGACATGTGCAATACTATGATAAAACTAAAAAATACAGCATAATAGCAAGTTTTCGTACAGTAAATAGGCCTGGTTAGTTCCGCGGTTTGTCTTACTGACCGTGAAGTAATGGTGGCATGCCCCGCAAAAACACACTCTTAAGTATGTAGTCATACAATACAGACAGAAGCCAAACCGTGTAAGGGAATGCACTGCTTATACGAAGTGTTCAAATCAGTCGTTGAATATTTAAATTGCTGATTTATGGGGTCGTTATTGTCACATGTGCAGAGTCCGGTGAAATTTTTACTCGCGTGTGCGAATCAACACGAAACACGTCGTTACCTTCCGAATACGGTAGTACTACTACCACTATTATTATTATTATTATTATTATTATTATTATTATTATTATTATTAGTAGTAGTAGTAGTAGTAGTAGTAGTAGTAGTATTCTTATTATTAATATTAACTCCCATGACCATGGATCGGATTAAGTTGGTTGGAGGATGTTTTATTATGTAATCATCATCATCATCATCAAAATGAATGATGGTTCCCACTATAAGAAGCGCAAAGCAAAATGAAATCCTGCACCCGTTTGTACCCGCCGCCTTAATGTACATCAAACCAGTTTTGAATAATAACCGCGCGTCGCTCAGTTTCTTTTGTTGCATATGAAAAATGTAATCCAAGCCAGCGGCTCCACTGGAGATGGGGCACCCTCTTTCTGAATCGTTTGTGAAATGCCTCCTTCCCAGCCTGCCACCATTCACACCCTTTTGAAATGCAAGGTACGCCGCAGCCAACACATTTACACCTAACCCCCTTACTAAACCAGGCTTGGTTATTTAAGGTTTTCTCCTCTTTTATTTACTTTTTCTCATAAGAACAGTCGAGCTATATACCCTGTCACTAGGAGTTGAGCTCCATGACAGGATTTACTCAAGCAGTCAGAGTCCAAGTTTGCGGCCAGACAGACATAACGGGCCGAAAAAAGAACAGCTGCTCATTTAAAAACAGTAATCTGTCTGGGAATCCCTCTATGCTGTAAAATAACTAAAATGCTTCTGACACTCTGATCAGCCACTCTGTCCATTCATACACTGTGGCATGTAAAGGATGAAAGGCGAGAGAAGGAACTGATCAGTGTCCGGGCAGACTGTCAAGAGCCGGGCTTGACGGTAATTCCTGTACGAGCGAGTCGCCCAGCTTCTCGGCTCCGGCCCCCGAGTGGGCAGCAGGAACAATGCTTAGGCTTAACGGGTAGGGCGTTCGGCCCGCGCATACGCGGATGCAGGTGCAACGCAAGATCAAATGAAAGCCAGTAGTGGAATCAAAATATTGTGGTAAGGAATTGGAATGTTCTAAATAGAGCATTAAATGAAATGAAGTTATGAAGCTCTTAGGGGAAATATCAATAAAGCAGTGAGAATGTGAATCGAAAAGAAATTAATGGAATACGATAAATCATGCGTTATATATCCATCTCTTGTCTGAATCGCTAACTGCACGCTAAGGGTCGTTGCCAGTCCACGAAGGTAGCATCGGGCGCAGGTCTTGCAAAGACCCTGGACAGGCGACCCCCGACGATGAACGATTTTACGGGATGGTGGTTTGAGCTGGAATCTTCTAATATAAGTATACAGCAACCTAGACCATAGTTTCAGAAATTATTATTATTATTATTATTATTATTATTATTATTATCATTATCTGTGTCGATGTAAAATAGTTATGGACCTTTCTCTCATTAGGACCAATATGAAAAATACTTTCATTTGTTCCAGCAATTATCCTGCAATTAAAAAAAATGAAGAAAGAAAGGAAGGCTTCAAGTGGATTCAGCGCCGTTTCCTTTTATCTGTCTCTCCAATTGATGTCTATACAGGGCTTTGCAGTCCGGGCTCCCCAAACACGTCAGACTGTTTCAGATACACAAGATTAAGTAGCAAAAGTGACATCCAAGACCAATCGGCCCACCCAGGAGGACTGAACCCAGCGGAAAAGCTGTCAGAGACCCCTTTACACCATTAATCTTCAAGCTTTTTCAGCGCTGCCAACTCGCATCTCATTCAAAATGGGACAGGAAAGAGTGCCGATTCGGGCTTTTATCCTTTCACAGAGCCATCGATTAACTCTTTAAATACTTCCCGGACTTATCATTATGCACGGATGCATTCACCAAGGTGTGCCGATTATGCTCTTATTGATTAAAATGGCCACTAGAAAATGCCACACGGATTGACTGCAATTACCAACTATTTAACAAATTATGATTTACCCATCCAAGTTTTTTCCTCCAGGCTTGTGAGATAAAGCGCCCTGACCTCCGTGCCTAGGCAGGTTAAACGCGGGGCTGCACGGCACATGCAGACGCGCCACCGTTTGGGCTCCTGCTGCACAGCTCAACTCCTCTCATTTTCATCATTCTATTTTGTTGTTTGCGTACGTTTGCCCCCTTTTGTGCTTTTTGTTTAGGCCTTTTACTAATCGCAAAAAATATGACGAGTAGTAAGTACAGATCGATTATGTAAATCCAAAACTACTAGAGATTGATACCCTGTGTTTATTTCTTAATATTATCATTAGTTAGGCACTGGTTTTTGACCCTTTATTGTGAAAGACAGATAACCAAATCAGGTTTTTTATTCTTTTTTCTTTGTGGATTACGTTTAAAACTTTTTTTTAAGCTTTACAGGTCTATTTATCTTCGATTATTTTCCAGGGATGGACAGTTTTAGAGGAAGAAGATTTTTTTTTCATACATGTCGTCATAACAGAGTAGCCTGCATTGCATCCATCCATACATTTGAGGGTCTGTAGAACAAATGAGTCATAGAAATGTTAGTATCTGCTGCGTTTAAAACGATTTGTTGCAACATATTACATATATTATTAACAACAGCAATAATAATAATAATAACAATAATGTGCAGAAAAGTGGCAAAGATTACGGTTTTACCTAATACACGTTTTTTTCTGTAATGCCATAGCATATCAACCGTAAAAATATAAAAGAGGGTTTTAATTCGGCATTTAAAATACATTTTATATTATTTGAACTGTTATTAACATTTTCTTAATATGTATTTTTTTCAAAATAAAAAATGTATTATAAAGTATGGTAAAATTACTCTTTTATGCACTCGTGCCTTTGTTATTATTATCAAATTTGTGGTAACATTATTTTAAAAACTTTGCCTTTGTTAACATCGTAAAGCAGTTTGCCCAAAGGTCTACATTATAAAATAAAATAGACGATCTAGTTCTGGTATTGTGCAGAACCTAATGGATACACAATAAAAATTATTACATATCCATGAGGATCATTTATTAATCTGGTAATCTTATACAAAATCAATAAGTGACAGCTATCATCTGCAATTATTTATGTATTATGATAAAACATAATTTATTGTATTTTTTGAACTATTAAGAATCTAGATTTATTGCTATAAAGTCAATGTGATACCAGGTTAAACAATTAATACAATGTACAGTTATTCTATCATTAATCCCATTTCAAAATGTCCTTTATTGTCCCTTATTTAATTGCAGTTTAATCATGTATCTTAGGTTAGTGGAAACAAGAAGTGAATCAAAGAACAAAATGTAAAGCAGTTGCTATAATAAAGTACATTTTAAAATATGACATACAACAATGAAATTATCAGAAAACAGCATATGCTCTTAATTCATTTTTTCCAATGTCAACTATGAGAATTTACATTTTTCACATCTGAGCACACATTTTAGAATCATGAATACATGTTATGGTTGTATGCACATCCCGCATGTGTCTATCTAATAAAGTTTATTTTCAATCTAGCAATCCGTCATATAGTGCCTTTCATTACATATCTACTACAGAAATAGCCTACTCAAGATTCTATATATTGTTCCCTGAAGAGGAAGTGTGTCCACACTTGCTGATGTTATGCAATCAGGAATTGAGGAAAAATGCAGCAAAACGTTGAAATTTATGTGTAAAAGCAAAAAGGTAAAATGAACGAAAGCAGAAAACATGTCACTAAAATCCTCCTTTATTTAGCATTAGATGCTATACACATACATTCTTTCACTTAACTTCTTTATAATTGCATTTTTCTGTAATGTCGATAATGTATGATGTTTAACATTTGTTTTAAGCAGTGCCAAAGCTAACAAGTTAAATTAAGCAGTGACAAATAACAGTGATTCCTATATATGTATATATGTAGCAGGTTGGATAATGGATGTATATATATATATATATATATATATATATATATATATATATATATATATATATATATATATATATATATATATATATATAAAACTTTTTCTATATTCCTTTAATACAAATTTAGAAGCAAAACAAAATATACTAAGATGCAATGCAAGGGATTGCAATATTCGGAACAGAATGATGTGGATTAAACACAATGCATTCATTTTATCACTATTATTTTATTCAGGGAAAAGCATCCAAATTACTAGTAAAGGTGCATTTACAAAACATTCGGAAACATGATAAGATACTAAGAATGTGAATAATGACCAAGTGATGATGTAATTATTATTTCCTCCCCATCACACCTTGCCTTCACATTTGTTACATCATTGAAATTAGAAAATGTGATTTTTTTTTTTTGTGTAATCCCTTTGAAATTATGAATGCATATATTGTGTGCTTCTATATTCATAAGACCAGCAGCTTTATGCAGTTTAAAAGCTTGTCATTTTTTGCCTTTGCATCTAAACAATTTTTATGACATCAAATGAAAATAAAAATACAAAGATAACTTAAAAGTTGACATATTTACAAAAACAGCAGTGTTAAAACATTAACTTTTTATTGCTGCATTATAAAAAGCTCCACTTTATATTATAATAGCAGTTCTATTGACTCTACATTCAATTCCTCAGTGATTCTATGCTATTTAAATCAAGTTGCTCATCAGCTTCCATGTGTGAGTCAGTTTTTTCCATTGAAAAGCAAAAAATAAATACATTTTCCCCACGCACATTTATGTGAACAAACAGTGACAAAAAAAGGGAAAACACCTACGATATCCTCTCGCATTTTGAACATTCCTAGCGGCCTGAGCACAATTCCATGAATGCATCCCTATTGGGTGTATTTGGCCCTCTATCTCAAAGGCTATGGCTGTTTTAACCCTATCACCCTTTTTCATTGATTCACTGATCAATAGCAACTTTGATCTCTGGTTTAGTAGTAAAGCACACGTCCTGGCTCCAAAAAGAAAAAAAAAAGAGTAAAACCTAACAGCAATGAAAGAAGCAAAGACGTTATGAATGCAGAAAGGGGAAAAAGAAGAATACAGGAGCTGATAAATAGCGGAAAATGAGTGTGTTATGCTGAGGCATGCCTTTGCTCCCTAGAGAGGGCCTTCCTACCCAGACCAGCCCTGAGAACTCAAGAGGAAGGCGACCCATCTAAAACTGATCCTTTGAAGAGACCTGAACTCAAATTAAGCAGCATGCCACGGATGCTTTCTGCTGTTTTTTTCTTCTTCGTGAGAACCTTTTTGGGGGGTTTATATATCTGTCAACCTCGGTCTGCCCTTCAACAATGCCTGTCTCACAAGGTTCTGACCAAATTACAATCCTGCGCTGTGATTTATGCTAGCAGGTAGAGCAAATGCAACTTTTTATTTTTTAAAAACAGCTAACCGTCTCAAGATGGATATAAAATCATTCACAGCCCATATAATTCTTGACACCAGCAAAAAGACCTGTCATGACAAGTTTCCATGTAAAACGTTAAAGCATCAGACAATGTTTTATGGAAGGTCTTTTATTTTGCAGACATTGAATGAGTATGGTGCAGACCAACTACTTTAACAAATGAGTGCACTTTGTGAAATAGCCAGAAACTTTTAACATTTTCCTGAACTTTTTTCTCTGTTCCAGGAGCACTCATTTTTTTTTCAAAGAAATAGATGACTCGCTCTTCCGAAACCAATTCGCTTTTTGAAAAAATATATTTTTTGAACAGATTTAATTCATGTCAAAGAATCGCTACCATTGCTAATTCATGCAGAAATGTATAAGTAGCCACAAGAAAAATGAAGTTTTTAAATTGAACCCCACATATCTGAGGGGGACTTTAGATAAACCCGTGCTTGCAGATGTTAAGCTGAAAGTTTCATTTAGTCTGCTTTACCAGTCTGGACCTTCTACATCGCACTTCAGATTACTGACTAATGCTTCACTTTTGCTTAATTAACCCCATGGGTTCACATTGCACAAGTCCATGTAGTTTGGGGTGGGGGTTGTGGGCAGCATTTCAAACAAGTGCATTAGTCCAGGTGATGGATGGGCCTTTGAACACACTTCTCCACAGATTACAAACAAGAATACGGCATTCAAAGACCTTTGTTTCAATCCTGTAGGATTTCCTAAAATCTTTTCATAATGTATCCAGATGAATCATTTGTAGGTATGCAGGGTTTCCTAAAATCTATTCAGACCTGAAGGATGAATCATATTTTCAAGAATGCAATGTGGTGCAAAGCATTTTCCTCTGTGAGTCATTTCTTCAGCATGATGAGAAACACACCACTTGAGTTTAACCACCAACCACCACGGGTCAAATCTTCTGAGCACAATTACTCTGCAGTCTAAATGTCTGCCACCTGCCAATAAGCAGGAGAAGAAATGACATTCACTTTTAACATTCCTGTTTTAAGATATTGCATCATATCTTTGGCTTTATTTAATGTTTTAAAGAGATGCACTTAAATCATCTAGCATGACATACTCTAAGGGTTTATAGTGAAGTCAGAATCGATTATGACAAATCATCCAGGATTTCTTGGTTCAGTCCAGTCACTAAAAGCACCATCCAAACACACACAATTGTTTCACTTTACTTTTTTTCTTTTGAGTTTTATTCATTTACTATATATTTTTTTTTCCTTTTGATACTATGATATTAAAGATCAACTGAATTATATTGGCTAGAAGTGCTTGCTACCCAGCTGCCAGCACTGCATTTGAACTCTAAACCAGTGTCACACACGTGCGCATGGGAGGCAGCCAAAGGGCTTGAGTGAGGGCAATTCTGAATCTGACTGGGATGTGGCAGAGTGCACACACTCTTTTTCTCGCTTTCCTGCAAACCATTCATGGGAGGTTCCACTTGGCCTTGTTGGTGTCACTTCTGGATCCTTGCCTGCTCCGGCCCCCTTGATGTCACATCCGGGCTCGAGCCTATGGCTGAAGACCTTTCCGATCCTGGCCCCTTTGACGTCACTTCCTACCCTGACTTTTAAAAGCCTCCATCTTTTCCTTATTCACTCAGTTCTGTTTTGGACTCCATTTTGTGTACATCAGTGCTATCATTTATTTGAAACTTTGCAGCCAGGAAACCAATTATATGGATGGCTGCCCCAAACCTTCTTGATGAGTTTGTGTCATTTTTGTGACACCAGCTACTATTTGTCTGAAGCCTGCTGTGTCTCAGTGTACCTTAATAATTTGTTCTGGTACTTTAGCTTCCACCTACACCTCAAAGATGCGTAGCGTTAGCAATGACTACAAACTGGCCTAGGACAGAGCAGCATGGGTGTGCGAGTGAGGGAGTGTATCCTGTGATGGGTGAGTGCCCCATCCATGCCTGGTACCATCTGGCAGCCCAGTCTTCCCGGATATCTTCTGGCCTCCAGATCTCCCGTTATGGAATACGATATTGAAGAATAAAAAGGAATGAATGGCGTAGTTGATGTTAGTGTAACAATATCCTTTTCCTTTTTAAAAGGAATTAAAAATAAATAGAGTAGGCTACATGCATATATCAATAATTTTTTAAGTTAATTCCCTTGGAGAATAAAATAACTATTATTACTGTAGATGACCTTACCCTTCCCTCTTGACCATAGTCATGTCTTAAACACAAACATTGTGAAGTTAATTGCTAATCATGAAAAGTAGAAGGGTTCATAGATGATCATTTGAAGCATCCAAACTTAACTCTGCAGCATTATAATGGCTTTATATTTAATGCCAAGCTGCAAGAGAAGGCAACCCACTTGATTTCTCCTTTAGGGCCTCTAAAGTTTCTCACTTATCACATTCACCAATTCTTCCTCTTCTCAAATGAATTTCAGGGTCAGGGACTTTTTTTATGAAGACCATAAATTAGCAGACTAGAGTCCCCTTTAGTGGCTTGTGCTTTATTTCATTCCTGAGCCCTAATAATTATATAAAGGGCCAGGTCTAGGGCCAAGGATTTGCTTACTTGCCATTGCCAGTAAATAGTAGTGTAGTAGTAGCTCTCCTCAGAGAACCTGTAACGCCATCTAACAGGCAGGAGTAAATATCATGAGGATCTGATGCTGCCTTTCTTATTGTTTTATTCAAGTAGTGTTCTCACCTCTAATCAGATCTCTACATAGGACGAAGAACAGAGGCCATTCTTCATTTACCTGAGACATGAAAATATGGAAGTGAAATCTCTTTAAACATTCCTTGGTCCAAATCAATCACCAGAAATCCCTTTCTCTGACCTCTGATGACTAAAGCAGGAACTAAACTTTAATATGAGCTTGGGAATGTGATTCCCAATTAATTACCTTGTAAGAAGTAATTTGTGTCATTGTACACTTTGGTATGTTCGTTATCTTATTAGCTATTTTCCTCTGCCATATAATTGGACCCTCCTCAGTGGTCCGATTCAACTTTCATTATAGTCATGTCTTAAACAGAGTCATCATACAAAGGCAGACAGAAGCATTGAGGTAAGGTAGTAATATTTACTGATCATGGTATTGGAGGGAGGTGACGGGTAGCATGTTGATTAGCACATGCTCTGTTTAACTTGGACTAGACTAGACTAGACTAAACTAAACTAGTGGTCTGTACTGAAATCCAGTAAAAAAGAGGCACCTGCTTTACATTTTGTACTGCTGGCTGGCTTACTGAGCACAGATACGGTAATGGTATCTTTCTCTTTTTAAATTTTATGGCACCCAGGCAAAATGCTTCCCATCATGCACTAAACAGGGGTTTTGTTGTCTGCTATCTTTTATAGTTTATTGTTCACATCCAAGGTTAAACCTACATTAATTCTTTACTCTTGCAAAGTTTAAAAAATGCTGCACTTATTTTATTGTGGAATATATCATATTTTCCTGAGGATGTTTACATTTTGTTTAATGCATTTTTAAAATTTTAGTCGACATTTTTAACCTTTTTAATGTTCGGCTTCATTAAATATTTAACCAAGAGGACTTGCTAACATTTTTTGTATTTTGACTTAAACCAAAAAACTGAGGAACAACAATCATTAAGACATTCCTCAGTAAGTGAAAATCCGCCTACCACACATATCATTTTCTGAATAATATAATTCATCTGAAACATTTAATTAAATACAAACAGTGTGTTCATTTAATCAGTACGGTTACTCTTATAGTGTACAAGTGTAACAATCTGTGGCACTATAGCATTTGTTAAATCAATGCCTTATTACATGAGGACCAACACTTTTTTTCTTTTAATCAAAAATCAGACAAATTAAAATGTGTTTGTGGTACTTGAGACACTCTGTATGCATACACATAGACTAGGAGTTCTCAGCGTTTTTTCTTGGTGTACCACTCTAGGAAATGAAAAGTGTTTAAAGTGCCAAAATTTGTTTCCATCTTATATTTTTAAGTGCTGATCTCTTATTAGGTATAAGTAAAGGTGATGTCTCGTAACAGCTCCCCCACTGCCACCATGGATATGGATCATTTTTGTGAGTATGTTTCTTTTAATTAGACATTTTTCTTTCTTAATTCTTACATCTATCCATCTTCCAAACCCACTTATGCAGGGTATGGTTACAGGGGAGCGGAAGCTTATTCCAGCAAGCACTGGGCACAATGCAGGAACAATCCGTGGACACATACACTATGCTAAGTCAATTAATCTGCATGCCTTTGGACTGTGGGAGGGACCCAGAGTGTACTCCATGTATCACATGGGGGACCCTGGACGTAAACCACAGCCTCCTTGTTACAAGATAGAAATGCAACCTCTGTGCTACCACACTGCTCTTTGTATTTGTTACATTCAACTAATGCTTTTTGTAATGAATACCTTTTTAAGAACGGTATAGTGATTTGATATGTAATAAAAATTACACACAAATTTTCATGTTTTTAATCTGCAGAAATTTCATCGCAACATCATATTCCTATTTCTTTGACGTCTTGTAGATCACTTTGAGCTACATCATTTGTATGAAAAGGTGCTACAGAAATAAATGTTTTTGTTGTTGATGTCAAAGATATGACCCATGTCACTGTCTTATGAGGCCATCTTTAATGATGTACAGGGACATTTGACAGGCCACACTTTACATGAATTCTTCTTCTGTTCCTTGGGATAGAGGAAGCTCCACCTGGAGACAAGTGACTTCACTTCCACTCAGACCGAGCAGCGTTACATCTTTGAACTCAGAATTTCTTTTATTATTATTATTATTAAACTTATCTTTTAAGTTTACTGGGCTGGGATCCCAACTCTTACTATTCTTCTCCTTATTACAGTATGAATTCAGAGTAAAAGAAGAAGAAAAAGTAATTTAAAATTATATAAAATGTAAAGTAAAAAAAAGGAGACAAAATAATAACTCACAAATGTTTCAAATTGACATGAAGAGTACGCCTGTTTCGTGGAATGCAGGATCCTTATGTCAGGTTCCAGTTTTGAAAAACTAAAAGCACAGTTTCAATTCATTTTATTTTTACAGAATATACAGTACTTTCATGTATACAATGTATAGAGAAAGTATTGTAATCGTCCAAATATTTGACATCGAGATTTTGATGAACTTGATGTTTTAGACCTCCCTGAGTCCGAAAATACCATTTTTGAAATTATGTCTGTCTGTGTGTGTGTAAACATGATAACCTGAGTATGCTTTCACTTAGATCAACCAAATTTTGCATAGTCAACTCGGCGAAAAGACAATATAATTAAAAAATCTCTTTGAACCTATTACCTAACTGGTAAAGGATGTCACCGAGTTGTCTGTCGCCCAGTTGTCTTTTCGCCGAGTTGTCTGTCGCCCAGTTGTCTTTTCGCCGAGTTGTCTGTCGCCCAGTTGCCCCTGAACGTTTGTATACAAGTATTAGGTAAAAAACATAGATTTCTATCAACTTTTGAGCTATTGACACTAACTGGAAGTGGTACTTTTTTATTCATGCAGCTGCAGAATCCGATTTATTCAACTTTCCTTTTATAATAATCGTTCAGTACATTATTAATTTGATTAGATTTATTATTGATGGTTCTTTAATGTACATAATATAAAAATATAATCATTGTCTTGCAGTTTACTACTCAAATATCCATCCCCATATCTTAGTATACGAGAAAGTCTTGGGGAGACAACTCCTGATTTTTTTTTTTTTATAAAAATGGTTCAATTCAAGTGAATTCAACTGAAATGGATCAGCAAGGAGTCTGCTCCTGTGTATCAGACATTTGACTATAACAAAATTCTTTGTGAATGCAGTGAAATGCAAGAACTAAACGTTCACTGCACATTGTGTGGTAGATTGCAGAGAAAATGCCAGGGCCAGCCTTCTAGCACTATAACATGTTTAAACAACAGTACAAACCAGAAATAGAATATTCTGTCAAAGAAGTGTGGATTGGGCAAGGTTAGAAATCGTTTCTCTGTTCCCATCATCTCATAATCTTATGCTAGACTGGCCACCTGGTGCCATGGCCTGGCTCTCCTTGCCATGCCTCAATCAGCTGCATCTATTGTTTTTTTTGTAATGCTAATTAAAATGAACAGGCCTGCAGCTTTCTTGGTGTTCAAGACATATTGTTATAACAACCTTGAACTAACTTTAGTTTCTGGTATTGTTCTGATATGTTGGAAATATTTATGAATTTTACTGGCATTTTTTTCGCTATTCTATGCCCTCCGTTCTCCCATTTGCCTCTACAAACTGGCCAGTTTACAAAGATATAACATTATACTCTGTAGGTCATCTTTTTCAGACCAAATCCTTATGTAATGTAGGCTGTGCAATAGATGGTAGCTCATGAAGGTCAAGGGCTAAAGAATGTAACTTCAGAGTATTTTTCACCATTTAATCATTTTAGTTATTTATTTTGATTTTTTTATTGGTGTTACCATTTTGTGGTTTGAGCTCAGATGCCACCATATTGTCAAGTGCTGGTCCAATAATTTACGTCTCCTGATGTGTGATGTCACAGTGTCATGAATAAATGGTTGTAGCATTGTACAGCATGTATCCTGATATCTGACTGATTTATGAAGATTTCAGACTGCTTGTGCTTTTTATTTTTTTGATCTTTGGTGCTGACATCTCTACCTTTGTAGTTTTGACTCGATTTGTTGTGACTTTATTGTTCTGATTTTGGTTTTGACCCCCTGCTTCTTACTGACTATTACTTTTTCATTCTTGGCACAATACTTCTTAAGATTCAGTTCTGGCTGCACTAAAGCAGTTCACTCTGTAAAGAGTTAAATTTGGAAGTATTATGTCAATAATATTTAGGCATAAAATTGTAGTCAACTGCGCTAATGCAGTAACGAGCCTGGTTTACAAGTTTTGATGACAGGCCATTTTACATTTTCATAATGATTCTTCCTTTTTCTCTCTCTCTTTAGAAAAAGAAAACAACACAATTAGTCATCTGTATGGTATGATTTTCCCCACAGTGCCAGCCTTAGCTGCATGTGTTCCTGGCCTCTAAAAGTAAGTTTGCTCAGTCCACATAGTGTAATGGTTATTTATATAATATTATTTCATGTTATGTCTGATTTTATTTTTCTGGGCACAGTACGCTGAAACATATGTTAAAGAAATCAAGTCTCAATACTTTTGGAAAGTGAAGAGGAAACTCTTTCAGTCCATTTTAGTAATTTGTTGAGATGATACTAGAGATTTGGTCTTGGAATAGGTTTTTACAGCTTAAAGAAACCAACATGTATTAAGCACATAAAAAATCACTCAACTAAAAAAATACTACCCCAACAGACAAATAAATGACCAGCAGAAGCATCCCTGACAGACATTGTGGGAAATGGAGGGATTAGCTGCATTACAGTGGCAGCTCCAACACAATCTCATTGCAGGATGCAAATTATTGTTCACTTGGATTCAGTTGTTGTCGTTTGCTCTGCTATGAATTTTCATTTCCAGAAGTGATCATCAACCTGTTAAAGTCCATTTGATACTAAAAGCTCATTTCCTATGTTCCCATATAATTAGAAGCATTAATCCAGTGCCAGATTCATTCTGTCTGATCTCTCTTTCACTCTACCTATACACATGTACTTCTAAAATGTCATTCGGTTCACCTTTCAGGTTCCAAAACAATTGAATCTCAACAGTTGCTTGGGTTCTAAAAATGAATCCCTGGAGAGACAGATGGTAACAAAGTTTCTCAGCAACTACTTACAAATATTGTGACTAAAAAAGTATTTATCTCCTTGGATGTTTACACATTTTATTGTTCAGCAACAATGAATCACAGTGGATTTAATTTGGCTTTATTGACAACAGAAAATGACTCTTTAATTTCAAATTAAACACTGATCTCTGTAAAGTGGTCTAAATTAATAAAAAATATAAAACAAACAAAAAAATGAATACTTTAGTATTCACTCATTTAATATGACCCACCTAAGTAATAATTTGAGCAGCCAACTGGTGTAAGAAAAATGAAGATCACCTTTCTGGACTATCAACTGATTGTAGTATAAATGTATGTTATCTGGAAGGTCCAACTTGTGGTGATTCAGTATGGTAGTCCTACACAATAAAACAAGAACAAGAACAGCGCAAGAAGATGGCTAGTAAAGAAAGGCTGCCAAGAGAGGAGTTTTAAGCTACGGTGGCTGAAAGTGGAGAGATAGTGCAGATAACAACTGTTGCCCTACTGGTTCACTAGTTGCAGCTTTATGAGAGAGTGGCAAAGAGAAAAAAATGCATATGTCATCTCAGCTAGATTTTTACATGGAAGACTCAGAAGTCAGCTGGGAAAAATGCCACATTACACTGCACATTGTCAAAAATACTCCATTGTGGCGGAAAACCTTAGCTATTCTGCAAGAACCGTGACTTGGAGATTTGTTTCCAGCAAGACAACAAGGCAAGCATAAAGCCAAAGCTACATGGCTTAAAAACAAAAAAATGCTGATGTCTTAGAGGAGCAGAGGGAGAGTCTACATCTAAATCCAGTTGAAAAGTTGTGTCTGGACTTGAAAAAGGCTGTTCACTAGCGATCCCTATGCATCCTGAAAGAGCCAGAGAAATTTTAGAAAGAAGAAGCAAAAAAAGAATGGGGAACAACAGCAGTATTCACTTATGCAAAGATGATAGAGAGACAGAGACTTGAGAACACAGATTAAAGGCTGCCAAAGGTGCATCTACTAAATACTGACTTAAAGGGTTGAGCACTTATGTGAGCAATATTTTGTGTTTCCATCCATCCATTTTCTAACCCGCTGAATCCGAATACAGGGTCATGGGGGTCTGCTGGAGCCAATCCCAGCCAACACAAGGCAGGAACCAATCCTGGGCAGGGTGCCAACCCACCGCAGGACACACACAAACACACCCACACACCAAGCACACACTAGGGCCAATTTAGAATCGCCAATCCACCTAACCTGCATGTCTTTGGATTGTGGGAGGAAACCGGAGCGCCATTTTGTGTTTTAAATATGTAATTAAATTAGACCACTCGGCAGAGATCGGTTTTCATTTTTACAGTCTTATTCTGTTGATTAGTGTCAAAAAAGCTAAATGAAATCCACTGTGATTCGATGTTGTATTAAAATAAAATGTGAAAACGTCCAATTGGGTGACTATTTCTTATGGGCACTGTACATGATTATTTCTTGTATATCTATATATATAAAAGCCAAATACCATTGACTCACTTATCATGAAATCTGCTGAGCCATGAGGACTTGGGACTTGAAATTTGGAATGTAGGTTACCGTTGGCCCATAGGTGCTCGCTAAGAAACGGTTTTGAAAATTGTGTGATCCAAGCACGAAATTTCTTATAGTTGTTTAGACCCGTTTTTTTATGTCTGTTCTCTTTTCACTAGAGAAGTAGTTAACAGATTTAGATTATTTTTTTTCTATAATTTGCTTGAACATTCTGTTGATTCTGCAAGTTTCTCATCGCGCTAAGTATCATAGTTCACTTGCGGTACCGATTTATTAGTGCAAATCCGATAGATATTCTTTGGGCTGTGGGGCCCTCCTCACTCACGCGTCTGCCCCAGGGCGTAACCTTAACTCCGCTTATTAGCGAATGACAGAACTACTTAACAGATTTAGATCTTTTTTCTATAATTTGCTTGAACATTCTGGCTGATTTTGCGACTTCTCTCATAGAAGGAGCGATATATTTGCGCTAATCTGAGACAGTGGCTGCGGGCTGCGGGCTGAGGGCACAGGGAAAAGTGACGTCAGGAGTAGAGAGCTGGGCGGGGCCCTCCTCACTGTCCTGTTTTATTAATACGCGGGCGAACCGCAGGGGATGGCTAGTTATAATATATTATTATGATACTGTCACTAAACTGTGGGGGACACAAAAGTACTACAAGAACTGAACTGACATCTTATTCAGCTCAAGCTTTCATCAGCGTACACCAATGCAATTGAAGGCTACTAAATGAAGTGTCCAAGTAAATTTTAATGGAAGATAACAATATGAACATTACAAATTATCCTTTAAAAATCATACAGCAATTTACTTAAAATTTCTCATAGTAGGCATTTCAAATTGATTGCATTAAGTGGAATTAGCCATAAGCAATGAGCAAACTGCAGAGGTGATTCTATCTCTTGGGATGTGGATGACAGCCTGACCCTGACTGTACTCATTCCTACAAATGGTAGACCATGTGAGGTTTATTGTCCCGATAACTATGGTGAACTAAATGATTTATTTTCTCTGGGCTTTCTTTTTTTGGAGGATAGATCTTAATTGCAACCATTTTGCTGCCATGACTCCATTGCACTCTGGTGACATCATGGCACCCAGTGATTTGAGAAATATGGTTGTGTAGCAATTAACATTCAAATGTTGTTATGATTATGGTAAGGTCCATATGAGAGAAATGTATTTTTGAACACTCACAGTGAAAAGTAAAAGAAAGATATTTGAGTCTGAACCTCAGTTTGTTCTGACATGATTTATTTAGTGTGTGACTTGTGCCATGCCTAATTACTCTCCTCGTTGCCATTTTAAACCTCTGTTACTTAGAATAAGTTATTACAAGTCTGAAACAAGATCAGATGCTTATACATAAGAAAGAATTGTAGGATGTGGCAGAATCTTAACCTTTAAGGGGCAGCATACCGCACAGACTAACAACTGTGGATCATGAGGGTCAGAAGGCAGAAAGACAACACCACTGTCGCCCCCCTTGTTGTAATAGAGATGGGAGACAAAGGCAAGCAGCTGCAGCACTGACAAGATAGAAACACGCCAATGAGGATTATGTAGGCAGGACAGTGCAAACAGAAAAGGAATGAGGCAGCTGATAATTGGCTAGTTGTTCGGACAAACAGAAGCACGGACTTCCATGGGTCCGGCTGGCTAGACTTGCTGGACAAAAAACAAAAAAGAAACTGGGAAATTAGCCAGCTGGCTCGAGGAACGGACATTCAGCATTTAGCTGGTGACCTCAAGAAACATAAAAGTAAAAAACAATAAAATAAATAACACCACTCAAGGTTAGAGGATAGTACAGGTATCAGTTTGTGTGAAATGGTGAGTCTGTGAGTCCTATTGTATTGTTTTTCCTCTTTGTTAAACAGAAATAAGGCATACAACAACATGGATTTATAATATGGCATGTGTGACATCACACTGGAATGTGTGTGTTTATTTGTGTGTCCGCATCAATCACACCCAATAATATGACAGAACACACCAATGAAACAATAATGACATAAGTAATATGTGTCAAACCAAAGAAATGAAAACTAAAAAAAACAGCAAAATGCAAAACGCAGCTAAAGCCTCAAGAACCTGGCGCACATCAAGAAAGGTCTGATGCCACTTGAAACGGCAGACTTCTAGAACCTGTGATGCCACATTCAGATGGCAAGAACGTCTTGTACATTGCTGAGCAAGGGATGGCAAAGTCTGCAGGGGTTTGTTCTAAATCTTCAACAAATCTAACAATTTACAAAGAACATTAATATCCTTTCCTGGCTTTACACTTTATCTGCAATTATTTGCTAACTCGTAGCTGTTTTGATTCACAGCTACACACACAGGTTAATAGGAAAATACTCACTTGATTACACAAAATATATGGCAGACATTAAGCAAGTATGGCATGTGACTACGCTGTATATTACTGTATGTGCATTACACGAATTCAACCACAAATAAATGGCTAACAGTAAATTCTTATCTGTGTTGTTTTCACAAGTTGAGCATGCATGGGCAGTGCTGTATCTAGCCACACTGTAACTTCCTTTGCCGTATTTTAGAATACTAATTATTCCTCACAATAAACTGAATCAGAGCTTGAGATTACTATTTAAATAAATGTTCCTTCCCAGGTCATTAACAGGTTGCAACTTGTTCAATATGCTACTGCCAAAAATTCTGACGCACCAGATATCATAACCACACAACCTCTCAGCTGTCTCAAGCAAGCTGGCAAGGCCTCATGTTTAAGACAGTCTCGTTCATTAAGGCACCGGGCCTCATCAGTAGCAGTACAAGCCGATACCCAAACAGACCGGCTGCAAATCAAGGCTTCTCTGTCATTCCCATACTAAAGAATGTACCTCTCCGAGTCTTCCATGAGTCCCTTTTAACCTCTCACTCTGCATCTGTTTGCATTCAAATGAGAAGGCTTTCTTTGCATTAGCTGACTATCCCCCCCGTTCAGTTCCAGACACGTGCCCATGTTTATCATTCACGCTCATAGCGTCCACCTCAGGAGAGTCATCTTTAGTAAAACTTTATTAATTTGTAAGCCTGACACAATGCCATTTGTTTGGCCAATTTGGATTAGTTCTAAGTAGCGAATTATCTCTGTCTTATTACTCAATCATTTTTGAAGATGATTCAGTTAAATATATTCCAGGGGTCTCCAACCTTTTTTCCCTTGAGAACTACTTTTACAAAATGAAAATGGCCGAGAGCTACTCATGTTTTCTAACGTTTATTCTCATAGCTTATTTCAACCCAAACTGAATAAGCTTGTTCTGCCTGAAAAGTTACAAAATGTTGGTGTCCACAACTCACATTTTGCATTAAAACATCACAAAAGTTCACCTGCAAGTGCATTTTGTATGTTTGTATACATTTTCTAGTGTATCTCACACTATTGAATTAAAACATGAATGCTGTCAAAACAAAACAAAGCAATTACAAATGCACAGATATTACTTGTTCATTTGTCATTTTGTTACATGTCATTGTTTCACTTCACAAGAGTATTCACATGTCCAGTTGCATGTGTGATGTGTTTTTTAGTTAGTTAGATGACTGGCACTGCATGGAGTCAACAAGAGAGACAGGTGTATGGTGGAGTGTAGCCACTCAGGTTCACTCTTATGGAGTCATGTAAATGTTCATCCTCAGTCTTGTTCTGAACTTTGTCAGAAAAGGCAGACTCACTGAGGTATGTAGACCCAAACAAAGCAGACATTTTCAGAGCTGCTTGGTTAAGATTCGTATAATTATCTGCCTCTACTAAGCTCCAGAAATGCTGAGAATACTGTTGAGACTTTAACGGCACATTATTTTGAAGGTTTACTAATATATAATGTATAAAATCTATTGTCTTTCTGTCTGTCCGCTTTTATGAGGGAACTACTTAACAGATTTAGATCAGGTTTTTTTCTATAATTTGCTTGAACATTCCAGTTGATTTTGCAGCTTCTCTCATTCACTATGTATCATAGTTCGCTTGTGGTACTGATTAATTTGCGCGAATCCAAGATCCACACAATGGGCCGGGGGGAGGGGCCTTCCTCACTCACTCGCCGGCTTTGGGGCGTGTTCCTTAACTCCGCTCAGCTAGCGAATAAGAGAACAATCGAATTCAACTTTGTTTGATATTTAAAATAAAGCGTTACTTTGGTCTTGATGAGTTTGAGTCCGAATAGTCTCTTAAGTGTATGCCACATTGAAAAGAGATTGCAATTCAGATTGTGGATTGTGATTTTGTGTTAAAAGGATCATGATATGATTTTTTGAAAAGAATGCCCACCCCTAATTTGACTAATCAAGTTTTCAAATTTATGTTGGATTCATTAACCCTTTGGCGAGCTACTTGGACAGGGATTGTGAGCTACCGGTAGCTCATGAGCGACATGTTGGAGACCACTGATACTTATATAGTGCCTGTTTTAGAGTACTCACCCTGTTCATTTTGTCTTCTTTCCCTACACTTTCAGTGCAATTTCACTTTATGCGCTTTCATACTGGAATTTACACTTTCCTATCTGCTGTGATGCTTTTATTTTTTTCTCTGCTCCCACATTTTTACATGTATTACATGTTCTGAAGGTTGGATCATGTCACCACCTTATAATAGCACTTGTTAGTAAAGAGTCATGCCGATAAAGACAAGACTGATCAAGATACTTGATGATGACTTCATCTACTAATAATTATCTCATAATAGATAGCATAGCACAGTCCATATCAAAGCACACTCAACCACTGTCACACAGGTGCACAATAAAAACTAATGAAGACCTGTCTTAGTACAAATATGAAATTGGAGTTCTCATTGAAACCCCATGAAGATGAACTTGGTCCTAAGCACTGGGAGGGGGCAATGCCATCCACAGTTACATTTTCAGTAAAAATTTAAAAAATCGCAAATCCTTATAATATCAATGATAACTTTTTTGTTCATCTATTCACAATACTTTAACAATGACTGTTAAA
Source organism: Polypterus senegalus (assembly GCF_016835505.1). NCBI lineage: Eukaryota > Metazoa > Chordata > Cladistia > Polypteriformes > Polypteridae > Polypterus > Polypterus senegalus. Next base: position 39,702,711 of record NC_053160.1, on the reverse strand, counting down.
CTAACTAAATCAATCAATCAATCAACATTTATTTATATAGCACATATTCATACAAAAAAATGTAGCTCAAAGTGCTTTACAAAATGAATAGAAAAATAGAAGACACAATAAAAAATAAACATAAGTCAACATTAATTAACATAGAATAAGTAAGGTCCGATGGCCAGGGTGGACAGAAAAAACAAAAAAAAACTCCAAAAGCTGGAGAAAAAAAAATAAAATCTGTAGGGGTTCCAGACCACGAGATCGCCCAGTCCCCTCTGGGCAATCTACCTAACATAAATCAAACAATATTTAGGGTTTTCATGGAAGGACCTGATGATGATGGTCACGTTGACTTCTGGCTTTCAGTCCATCAATGTTGGAGCATCATGATGCTTTGAGTAGGTGGTGGTGGCGCAGGCCGCCACCACAAAGAAACCGGAAAAAGAAACTAAACTAAACTACACAAAAAACTAAACTAAACTAAAGTAAACAAGTCAGGACAAGACAGAAAAAAATGATAAAAGTACTAAGAGATGGAAAGGCAAAAGAAATGTATTTTAATGGGCAAATGGGTGAAAAGTCGAAATGTCAAAACAAAGGTAATTATAATTTAAAATGGTCTGAGGTCAAAACCAGGAAGATCAGAGGAATAAAATCAGCAAAGTTCAAAATGTTAACTAGAAGTCAAAAGCACAAAGCCCTAAAATAATTTTAAATAAGCCTCCTAGCAGCACAAAAGATTAACCAAATTCAGAAATTTTGGAAACCAGGAATAGGGCTTTCTGCTTGTATAATTTCTGTTGATGACAACACAACATGTCAGTTCCAGGCATCATATCATAGCATTGACTCAAGAATATGATTAATGTGCATTTATTTTAAGGTTTTCTGACTTTTATACTTTGTTTTTCAGTTTGCCTTTCTCATCATTCTAAAGTTGGAAATGCTCATATTTTAATTGTAAGTATTTTAATTAACAATTTATTTAAAGCGTTTATTTTTGCCAGCATTTTGTGGATTCGTTGCCATAAAGCTAGGAGCAGTTGCTAGGGGGCATGGTGTCAGTGGTCAGGTGCAATTCACTTCCTGGTATTACAAGTAAACTCCTTAAAAAACTTTGTGATGATTTCTGGGTAGCTTTTCCTGGTAGAAGAACTTTAGCTTCATCTTTTGATTTTAATTTAGAATTTTTGTGTGGCCTGTTTAATTTGAATTGGATAAACCTCTGACACTATCAGAATTACTCAATGCTATAAACTCACTTCAGAGTGGGAAAGCACCAGGTCTAGATGGCTAACCTGCTGAATTGTATAAAAAATTTTCAATTAAGTTAGCTTCCCTTTTATTAGCAATATTTACAGAAGCCAGAGTCAATAAAATTCTACCTCAAACTTTTTGCCAAGAATTAATTACTGTCTTTCCTAAGAAAAATAAGGACTTATTACAATGTGCATCATACAGACAAATTTCACTTCTGAATAATGACGTCATGATACTCTCCAAGGTTCCAGCTAGAAGGACTGAGAAAGTGCTTCCTTTGTTAATATCACAAGACCAAACCGGAATTTATTAAAGTTAGACACTTAGCTTCTAATCTTCGATGTCTATTTAATGTAATACAGTATATTCACCCATAAAGTCTAACAATCCAGAAATATTATTATCTTTGGATGCAGAAAAAGTATTTGATATGGTTGAATGGGACTACCTATTCATCACATTGCTTAAATTTGGGGCTGACACTAACATATGTGCATGGATTAAACTACTATAGTAGAAGCTTCACTTTGTATTAACAACATTATTTCACACTACTTGAAACTCGAATGCAGTACTAGACAAGATAAAGAGGATTTTCAGAGAAGGACTTGAACAGAAAATATCACTAAATGCAGATGATATAGTACTACACTGATATATTAGACCCACAAAATTCTGTGCCTGCAGCCCTAAATGCACTAGCAGAATTTCAAAAGATATCTGAACTTAAAATTAATTTAAACAAAAGTGTGCTTTTTCTATTGCATTTTCTAGCGAACAACATAAGATTAATAATAATAATAATAAGTTACATTTAATGAGCACCTTTCACAAACCCAAGGTCGCTTTACATACAGATTAAAAAATAAATAAATTGGACACCTTCCCTGTTATCATTGCAGATCAATTTACCTAGGGGTCAACATCACAAGTAAATATAAAGCTCTTTTACAACAAAATGTTGCTGCCTGCTTGGAAAAACTTAAACAAGACCTGCACAGATGGTCTATCCTTCATCTTACCTGCTTTGTACACCAATAACTACAAGGTATCATCAATATACTAACAGTCCAATTGTCCTTCATTCACTCAGAATATGGAACCAATGTAGGAAGTACTTTAAATTAGAGAATATTTTATCTGTGGCACCTCTACATGATAACCACCTTTTTTCACCTTCTCAAACTTAAAACAGTTTTTAATGTTTGGAAAGGGTATGGGATTAAATCATTTAGAGATCTGTGTATAAATAATGTCTTTACATCCTACAAACAATTACACTCCAAATTTAGCTTCCCATCAACACAGTTTTTCTACTATCTCCAAATTAGAAACTTTGTTCAAAGAAATCGGCCCAATTTTCCCCACCTCCCACTTATTTATATTCTAAAAGAAATATTGATCAGTCTTGAAAATTCAGACAGCATTTCTATAATATATAAACCATCTTAAAGTCCCTTTCTTTTAAAGATCCCAGAGTACAGTGGGAAAAGGATCTCTCACACAATATTTCAGAAAAGGAGGGGAAGGCAGCCATGCACAGAATTCACTCGAGCTCCATATGCACAAAGCATTCAATTATTCAATTTAAAATCTTTTATTGAGCAAATCTATCTTGTTTAAAATTGTCCCAAATGTTTTCAGGGCAAGATCCAACCTGTGAATGTTGCAATCGAGCTCCAGCCTCACTAGGCCACATGTTTTGGGCCTGCACCAAATTAACATCATTCTGGGCAAAACTTTTTAAATGCCTTTCAGACAGATTTGGTGTCACAATCCCTCCTAATCCATTAACAGCTGTGTTTGGTAGACTCCCTGATGGGCTTAAAGTGGAGAAGGACAAACTGTAATTGCCTTTACTACACTATTAGCACATACACTTACCTTGCTCAACTGGAAGAATCCTAACCCACCTCTTTTAAATCGGTGTGTAACTGATGTTATATACTATTTGAAATTGTAAAACGTTAAATTCTCATTTAGAGAATCTGTTCAAAACCTTTTTGTTAAACCTCACAGGATCTAATCAATAACATTTTAGAATAAGCATTTATATTGTGAGAAGGTCTTCTTTCCCTCTTTACTACTCTCAAAGTTTTACTCTGACTATTTGCCTTGCTCTTTTTCTTAAGGGTGGGGGTTGAAGTGAATTTAGTTTTGTTAAATTTAACTTGATTCTAAGGAACATTACATGCTTTTAATAAATTCAATAAAGGATACAAAAAAGTTGTAGGCCTTCTCAATCCACATCCAATTTGAAGATGTCTGTGACAGGTTAAATAAATGTTCTGCCTTCCCTGTTTTGCATCATTGACCATTTTAGATTAGAAAGATCATTTTTAATGTGATAAAACAATAATGTACTTACCACCTATATATACTGTAATTTGTCAAATGGTTCTTTCACTGAAAAAAAAGCAAAAAAATAAACAGTGCAATTGAGCAGGGATAAGGGTAAATTTGGGCGAATTAAAACACACTGTAACTCGTATAGTTATAAACGAAAAGTGGAATCAAAATCCAAAAACAAAGGTTATATTAAGTGCTAAAAATATGCAGTACAGTTGAAGTATATTTCTTAGACTCTTTGGAAAACACATGAAGGTCAGCCATAATAGATTCCTGCAATGTAATACTGTTATGGGAATGCATGACTAAACAAGTACAAATTTTAACACAGATATCCCCAAACTCATATTAAAGTTATAAAAAACACTAATATTATAATTTGATTCTCAGCTTTACAAAAAAGTTTAGTTTGCTGTTCACCCCACTCATACTACAGAAACACTCTTAACCTGTGCTGTTAAAATTTGACTCCAGTTCTAAAACATCCCCATCATTATACTTTACAATTTAAGAGCAACTTTTGATGTGATTGCCCATAATGTTTAACTACATAATAATTTGATTGAATGTACATCTAAATGGCATGTGGTTAAAGGTCCTAGTCCAGAGTAGCCAAAGATGTCAATGATAGCTTTTATTGTTAATCATTGGTAGATCTAAAACAGCCTGTAGCGTTCCTCTGCTGACCAGATACTCTCTCAAGTAGTCAAATGGTGTGTATCTCACTGACCATAATTTCAGTTTGTACAGTCCCACAGGATATCATTGGCCAGTGGATCACAGTTGAACAAGTAACAGGGTATGCATTCTATTAAAAAGGAGGAGAGTAGAAGAACTTGTTTATGAATAGAGAAAAAAAACAACAGAAATTCTAGTTATTAGGGGGAATGGTGCAGACTGCAACAAAATCCTGTCACTATTCACCTCTGTTGTACTAACCTTTACTTTTACCGAATCAGCATGCAACTTCACTGTTATCTTTGACACTATCTATCGATCATTTCTTTTAAAACACATTAAAAACTATCCAAAGAACGTTTTTTTCTATCTTAGAAATGTTACAAAATTACAAGGTTTTCTAACAATGAAGGATACTGAAAAATGAATTTATGCATGTATTTCTAGAAGAATTGAGTACTGCAATGTGTTACTCACAGCCTGTTCAAGTTGTTCTTTATGCAGCTTTCAGTTAATACAAAATGCTGCTGTAAGAATCATTACAAGAACTAGAAAATATAACCACATAACCCCAGTTCTTAAGTCCTTACACTGGTTTCCAAGGCTGATTTCAAAATCCTCCTTTATGATTTAATATGTAAAGCCTTAAATGTCCAAGGCAAGGCTTTGCTGACTCATCTGAACTTATTATTACTTAAAAACCAGAGCACACATTAAGATCTTAAGGTGCTGGTCTAGTAAAGATTCCAAGAATTAATAAAATAATAGTGGGATGCTAATCTTTTAATTACAGGGCCTTGAAGATGTGTAATTAGTCAGTCAGTCAATCATTATCCAACCTGCTATATCCTAACACAGGGGTCTGCTGGAGCCAATCCTAGCCAACACAGGGTGCAAGGCAGGAACAAACCCCGGGGAGGGCACACACACGCAATAGAAACAATTTAGGATCGCCAATGCACTTAACCTGCATGTCTTTGGACTGTGGGAGGAAACCCACGCAGACATGGGGAGAACATGCAAACTCAACCCAGGGAGTACCCGGGAAGTGAACCCAGCTCTCCTTATTGCAAGGCACCAGAGCTACCATTGCGCCACCGTGCCACACAATGTGTAATTATCTACCTGCTAAAACAAGAGATGCCCCTTTAGTCTCACCTTTTAAATCCCGGTTGAATACTCACTACTTCAGTTTAGTATATCCTGACCAGAGTGGCTGATTAGGTCCGCATACTGCAACACTTTTTGTTAGTCATTTGTACCAAAATATAAGCATTACAGTAATTATGAACTGTCCCTAACCCATCTCTATTCTGTTTCCCTACTTGGTGTCATGCTTTGGCATCTAATTGTCAAGTTGTTTTTCTGCACATGGAAAAAATACCTGAGATAGTGGGAGCCCTGGAGTCAATGGATAGGAAACTTCTGCTGTCAGGTATGCTTCCCCAGCGCAAACTGTACTGTAGAATATCCAGGAGGGGAGGATGTCCAGGTGTCCAAAGTGTCCAGGTCTGTGACTGTGTTTGACTTTGTCCTTAGCATTCTCTGTTATAACTGACTGTAGAACCTGGGATGCTGCTGATTGGAGTGTTCGTTTTCTGCCCTCTAATGTTAACCAGTCACGGTACAAGTAATTATGGACAGACAGTACTGGTCACCACTTATCTCAATCAGTTTCAAACTACTTTGTGTCTTTATGTACTCATTAAGTAATTAGTAAAATGTGTATTTGCATTTTACCTGAGAACTTGTCTGAGTGCTTTGCACCTGTAGTCAGTGAAGAGTGCTATACAGAAATAAAAGTACACCGAGAACTCTGTTAGTCCTGCAACTAAAGGTTAGTCAATGGAAGAAATAAAAAGTTGAATTTTTTTTACTCATTTTATGGGTAAACCATTATTTTAAAATTCTGTGTGTGTGTGACAAATGTGTTCTATTAAGTTTCTGATAAAAATGATTATATGTAAGTGCTAAAGAAGATCGACCTCCTTTGGATTTCATTTTCGGCTGTGCTACTGGACGTAGATACTGCCATTGTTTCATTTTCTTTTTAAATGCTATTATTTTCAGAATATAACAAAACAAAGATGTAGTGGGGATTAACTCCTTGAACAAGAATACAGGGTGTCTAAACTGGCTTAATACAATTTATTTTTGTATAGCGCAAAATCACACAACAAGTGCCGCAATGGGCTTTAACAGCCCCTGCCTCTTGACAGCCTCCCAGCCTTGACTCTCTAAGAAGACAAGAAAAAACTCCCAAAAAAACCCTTGTAGGGGAAACAAAAATGGACGAAATCGATGATATTACATAACGTGATTTGGATTTGTTTGGAGTCCTGTAAACCTCGGCCATCCTGCTTGCACTAATCCGATGAAAGGACCCCTCTACCCTTAATGAAATGTAAAGTTTTGTTAAAGGCTGAAATGAAAATAAATAATTTCAGAACGTTGTTTTTTAATCCTGATGAGACTTTGTAACTACTGCCATTTAAACTGTAAAATGTAAACTTTTTGGGGAAAAAAAATAATTAAAACTGGGAAAAACTTTTAACTTCTTGGAGGCACAAAATTAGAATATTTCTTTCAATTCATCTCACATGGACACTGGCTGACTTTTGTACATCTTAGCTCAGCTGACGCCTCACTTTATTTGAATTTTTGTGATGTCTGTCAGCATTCAACCATTTACAGACATACCGTCACTGTTGTATAATTCTGTACAGCAAGTACACTGCTTCATAACTAGCCAGGAATCCCAGTCTCGTAACAGTATCGGTAACAAACATGGATCTGATCAGTGAACGCAATGCCTTCAAGTAATCATCAGCTACAGATCTGCTACCACAAATCTTTGTGGACTGGTGATCGATTCCAGACTATCTGTTTTGAATTTTCATGTGTATGTTAGCTTAACTGCTCACTCTAAAACACACTTGGGATGAATGCTTATAAGTGAGTGCTTCAGAATGTTCTGGGATGGACTGGTAATGTGCAGCTCTCTGTGGATGAAAAGTGGCGTCTGCCTTTCTTAAGAGGCTTGTAACAGGAAGCCCCCATAATTGGACAATGCTGATCGATTTAAAAAGAGGCAGAATAAGGCTGAAGTTATGGATGTTTTAAAAGAAGGTACAGGAGTGATGAGTCCAGACTCCACATTTGGTATCAACACAAGAAGACCTCCTTTGTCTCTGCACCTTCTCCTTTTATGTACCTACGTTAAGCTAACTGCATATAACCAATATACAAAGTATGGAAGCTGTCAGTCCAGTTAAGGGTGAGAGTTTAGAAGACTTGCCATAGCAGGACCTCGAACCCAAACCCCAGGCCAAGCTTTATAATGCATTTATGCAGTTATGCTGCAATATAATTAGAATGAAATGCCTGCAGGTTTTAGATTTCAGGTAACGTTTTCCCGTTCCCAAATAGGAATAGTAGTCAAACTAACTGGAAAATGCAGTCCACACTCACATCTGCACTATAAATAGTTAATTTCCATTGAGGTCATACCCATAACAGGTGAAAATCTGGGCTCATTCTGTGAAAATGTAACAGGAGAGAAAAACAAGAAGTACAGTAAGCTGTCACTCTTCCAAGCAGACACTTTAAACACTTTCAGTAACATTTCAAGGTTTTGTTTTTTTTTCTTTTCTTGCATATTTTATGTCCCTTCCTTTGCAAAAAATTGGATCAAGTCTGTACTGAGTGAAAAAATAATAATAAAAACATACCAACAATTATAAAGTCACTTTAATATCTCATGAAATATCCCAATAAAACAGGTGTTATAATGTGCGTTATAAAGCATGACAAGTGAATGCAGCTGCTTGCAAAAACATCCTTGCCAAGTCCTTGATTTTTTTATTCTTTTTAACCATACTTCATAAGTGATATGGACCCTTCCGAGCACACTTGTTAATTATGTGTCTGGCACTTCCCGTATGCTTCGTTCTGATGCAGATGAGCTGTGCGACACGTTTCTTTTCTTAAGGTTTATTTCTAGGAAATGACATCACACTACTGAATACCTAAATAACCATACAATCATTTTTTTTTTTAAAAAAACAACATTGATTACTCCGGTTATTTCTTTATACCAACACGTTACTGTGCTCTCAAATGCTTTTAGATTAGATTAGATAAACTTTATTAATCCCAAGGGGAAAATCAGATGCATACAGCAGCAGAAACATAAAAAACAAGAATACAGACTCAGGAACAGATAAAACAGTGAATCAGTCAAGTGTTAAATAAATAAAAAATAAACTTAACAAGTACATCAGGTGGAAGCACTGAACTGCCTGGTAGCAGTGGGCAGAAAAGACCCCCAGAGGTGCGTCTTAGCACACTATGGTGGAATGAGCCTGTGGCTTGAGGGAATGGAGAGGATTTTTCATGATGGCATCCAATTCTGCCATCATCCTCTTTTCCACAACAGCTTCTAGAGTATCCAGGGTTCACTCTTTGCTCAGGCATTGTGCTTCTTTTGTGTTCAGATGGCGTCCCCTTTTTAATGTAGTGCTTTTCACAGTGAAGTTCTTCCAAATACCTTCATTACATAACACTAACATTTATTCTAGATCAGAGGGATGGTGCGATTTATTTTTTACTAGCACGTGTTAAGAGCTCTATATAGAGTTTGCGTTAATCTTTATAATTTTTAGATGCCCTTGTTTGGCATGTCATCTCTATGATTATTTTGGTTTACTTGATCTTCACAATGTTTTTCACTTGTTGATTTTACACTGTAGATGCTGTGCTGCTCATAATGTTAGCGGCAGGTGACGAGGCGGTTAATATGGCAGGTTGGATGTGGCAGAGGCTTCTTATTAAGCCTTGCTGGACTTGTTTATGCTTTCAGATTATTTGCACAAGCCATACTTTTGCTTCACTCCTAATTTCTGCTTTCTTTTTGTTTTACAATATTTGTGTAACTCTTGTTATTTTATGTTTATTCTTTATACTCAGATCTCTATTTTTTATGAATTTATGACAAATACATGAACAATTTCTTTGTTTCATTTCTGTGATCTAGCAGTTTTATACAATTAGATAGATAGATAGATACTTTATTAATCCCAAGGGGAAATTCACATAATTACTAGCCACAGCACATGTTGAAGACAGGTCACAGATTAATTAAAAAATATTTGCTATCTCTTGCACTACCTTTAGCACCCTTCCTCTGTTTTTGCATGTGTGAACGTCTCTTCACCAAGAACTCCATTTCTCAAGTGTCTTCCTGTAAAGCCTGCTTCTCAGACTGTCATTGCTTTTGAGGTGACTTTCTTGCCTCTTCTCTGGTTTTATTCTTTCATTCTTTGAAGGCAACACTCTCTGTGTGCTTCCTACACTTTAACTCCTCTTTGTGCCTCTCACACTCATCACACTTCCTCTTTTGTTGTGTCACTGAAACCAAGTTGACCAATCAGATTGCTCTGAGGGACGGGACACAGACCTTGGAGTTTTATTATATTGTTAATATATGTTTTTGGTTTTTTTTGATCATGTCAATTCATAGTTATTGTTGCTGTTACTTTTCTCCTTTGTTTTAAAAAATTTACATACAGTAAATAAAAAACCCTGTGAAAATATATTGGAGGATTGTTTTTGATTTATTTGAATAAACATGACTTGACTGATTAAACATGGATAACTTTCACATGTAGTCAGGATGCATTTTCATTTTTGTATGTTACTCAATTAAATTCAAAGTATTGTCTACCCCATACTTGTTCTCCATTGATGCTTTGCAGATGTCATCAAGTTTGTATGGTTGGTAGACTGTTAGGAGTTTATGTTTATGATTCTGGCACCCAAAAAAATGTCTTAAAAGCTTGCAAGATGGATCAGCCATGTGCAGCGGTGCTCACTATGGTCCAAGTGACAATGTTGCTGTTGGATCTTACTAGTGCTGATCGGTGAAATTCGCTGAAGTGTTTGTTACAGTGAATTTGGTTCAAGGCTGTTTTTCTGGAAATTCACTGTGTGGCTGGTTTAGATAAACATTTTTTTTATTTCCACAGTGCCCCATGATGCTTTGCGAGGCCAATGTGAAGAAAAAAAAAAAACCTCATTTGAGGGGTACATTAGCCAACCATAATGAGAATATTATGAAAATACTTTGTTGTTCTGCATAGATTCACTTCACTGTTGGATTAAACAATTAAACATCTTATGCTCTATGCCATGTAGCACAGATTATGTAGTGACAGGCACAGGGGTTTAAGGTTATTTTGAGTCTGTGCCACATCACGTGACTACTTGTATATGCATTTGGTCTACACACCCTTTTCTTATATGGTCGCCAATATTGGTTTACATTACCCATGTCATTGCATGGCCAGTCAGTGCAATAAAGATTGATCTCTGTGAGCACAATTATATACATGTATTGTATATATTTTACTTATTGCTAGTTTGTGGCCACATATTGTATTTTTTTGTGTGGTTATCATTCAGTCTGTGAAAAAACCCAGGCTAATTTTATATTAGCTGCATGGCCAAACATTATAATGCACCGTTTTTATACTGATTTATACCGGTACGCTGCAATATAATTAGAGAGAAATGCCTGCAGGTTTTAGATTTCAGATGATTTTTGCCCATTCCCAAATAGGAATAGTAGTCAAACTAACTGGAAAATGCAGTCCACACTCACATCTGCATTATAAATAGTTAATTTCCACTGCGGTCAAACCCATAATAGGTGAAAATCAGTGCTTATTCTGTGAAAAATAAGATGCAGTAACTTTAAACTCTTTCGGTGACATTTCAAGGTTTTATTTTTTTTTCTTGCATATTTTATTTCTCTCCTTTTGCAAAAATTGGATGAAGCCTGTATGAATCTGTGTCATTTGTAGTTTAAGGCTGGGTGGTGCAGTGCACTACTAACTCACAGTTCAGGTGACATTTCAGGCCATAACAATCAGTACAGCATAGTTGGCAGATGCTTCCCTAAACCTCTGGGACACCTAAAAGACCACTGCACCATTATAATCCACTCAAAACTAGTTCAGTTCCTCCTTCTTCTTCATTGACTTCAATACATCTTACCGACTTTGGTAAAGTTCTCAAACATTTAAGCAATTTTGCCGTTCTCATGGTGAAGCAAACTTTGCTGGGTAAACTTATCACACGTTATTACTAAGTATTTAAAGCATGACGAGGGATATAGTGATTTGATTACTGCAGCATTTTTTACCCCAATTAAAAATAGCTTGTGAAAACAATTGAAAATAGCCAAACGAGGAGCTTGGGGGTCCGTGTACTTTTTGGTATTTGAAATTTCATTTTAGAAGCAAAAATGAAAATGAAAGGAATTTTCAAACTTTGCTTCATTGATGTAGCAGTTGCTTTATGAACGTTATTGTTGTTACTTACTGTGAAACAGCTAAAATTTGGTGATTTCATTTACTAACACTAAGTCTGGCAATTTTTATAATGCTAACATTTTGAATATGTGTAAATGTGTGAATGGTTGCTCATTGACAAGTGTAACACATGTTAAGAAAACTTTCTGTAAATCACGTTGCTCTCCTAACATGTTACACTTGTGTGCATTGTTAATACTTGAAACATTTACTAGCGATTGCACTATAAAAATTGCTAGACTTAGTGTTAGTAAATGAAATCACCAAGTGTTAGCTGTTTCACAGTAAGTAACAACAATAACGTTCATAAAGCAACTGCTACATCAATGAAGCAAAGTTTGCAAAGCTTGTATTTTTACCGGAAAGATACGACTCAGTTTTTCTGCAGTCATGTCCTTGTCCCGGAGTGTCAACTCTTTTACTGTTCCGAAAAACGTGATGGTCCATCCTCTGCTGATGCCATGCAGTGTAAATTCAAGGCCGTCGGTCGATGTGTTGTGAGGAGGACTGTTCGCAGGTGTCGTCAAAAATCGCGCAGAAGAAGAAATGCCTCCGGTTTCAGACAACGAAAATGCGTCTGTTTTGTTGTTTTTGAGCTATTAAACTTTCATTATTTGAATCACAAATAAATCCAGAAAAGTATGTGTAATTTTAAATTTATGACTGCTATTTGTTACCACAGAATTAAAAAATACCTTATTTTCCCTCATTTTATTCTTTAATCAAAAATAAAAATCTGAAAATTCCTTTCATTTTCGTTTTTGCTTCTAAAATGAAATTTCAAATACCAAAAAGTACACGGACCCTTGGGGCTGGTGTTTGCCACAGCAAAATTGTTCTTGGCAGAAAAAGGTACTTATCCCTAACATATTCTATAACTCTGTGCTAGGCAGTGCAATTGTCCATGCTTTAGTATGCCAGTAACATCACTTGAAGAGAGGTCAACTAAGTCAGAAAGCTAATTAAGAAGCCTGGCTCAGTTATGGGACACACATGTGACCCACGCGAGGCAGAGGAGAGAATGAACACAAAACCAATAGCCATTATAAATAAAGCTGCACATCCTCACGTTAAGTACTTTCAGTCGATGATTAATTCAGTAGTTTCAAGTTTTTCACAATACTCAGACTTCGTCATACTACTGAACTGGGCCTTTATAATGTCTCACTTTGACTGCTCTCTTATCATTCAGGTTTTTCTTTTTGTAATCCTTGTGTGTGTTTGATGGGCTGTTGCTTGTTAGAAAATTTCTAGATTCTGTAAAAGCTAAATTTCCCACCGAGACAAGTACCATCCATCCATCCATCTATTATATACTGTAGTATCTACCAATCTGTCATGAGGTACACATACCTTTCTGAACCACTGATTTGGGCATAGACGTTATGACTGCAAGGAAAATAATTATTCTAAACGAACTAGAGTACACACTGCCTTGACAGCATGGGATGCAAGTTTGGATAGCTTGTGAAGATATGTGGTAGCCGAGGGTGTTTTAAATCATCAATGAAGTCAATCTTATTGAATAATGTGTTCGGTCTCTGCTCAAGATCATCCTGTCTTTGTTAAGGAGATGGTCCATTACGCTGATCACAAAGTCCAACAAACTTACCTTTCTTGAATTAAATATTATCATTCTTACCTTCACAACACTCTACCCTGGTTCATGACATTCCAGAATTCATGAGTGACATGTTTAGTCTATTTAATCTTCAATCAGGTTACTGACAAGTGTGCATGTGAGAAGAGTGCAAAGTATTGCCTGTTGGGTTGAAAAAAAGCTGGGACAACCTTTCAACAATTCAGCAAGGGAATGCTGGTTTGGGGGGAGTTGATTGGCAGAACCTTCATTGCCAACATAAGGATGTGCAAGTTCATCCCAATAAACTTGATGCTATAATGGAGTTTCCACCACCCACCAGTATAAAGCGTCTCCAGTGCTATTTATGTATGGGTGAGCTGGTATCTTAAATTTATTCCATACTTAGCTGACACTATTGCTTCAATACATCAACCTTAGAAGGAAGGCTGCCTCCTATAAGTGGTCACCTGCACAGTATATCAAAAACATCTACAGTACTTATCTTCATGCAATCTGAGCCATTGGTCACTTTCTAGGGCAAACTGATTCCAGTGACCTGGGACATTTGCTATGGAGGAATCGTTGCATGTGTTCGAAGTTATATTCATTTAAAGTATAAAAGTTCAATCATATAAAAAGAGTGCTTGTTTGTTGTGTGGCAAGTGGGGAACTAGTTACACTATCTGGAGGGGGTACTGTCTGGGGTGAACAGAGACCATTGTACTCTGACCTAAGCATTTAAATGCCCAAAGAAATCTTTCCAGTTTCCCAGGTATGTACAATGGCTCCATCAGTTCTACTTCTGGACTAACACTAAAATGTCACATTAACATTCATGACATATGGACATGTTGCATGTCTGCATTCTATATAAACGTAGGGGATGATAAAATCCCATCCAGCCATCCCTGACACTCAAGACTCTTTTTGGCGGGCAACTTTAAAGGATGAAGATTGTCCTGAAAATCTTGGTGGTCAAGTGCTGCACAAGATAGCTGGAGCCATGTAAAGTAAAGAAATTTCTTGTTACATTTCCAGTACAAGAACTCACCTGGTCTCACAGTAGAACTTCTTTAATCTACTGCACTGTCTGAACCAAGACCAATATGACAGGTGGCGACATGACAGGACCAAATTCAGCAGAAACAAAAGACCTTTAGGATACTGGAGGTTGATAATTACATCAGATGGGTTGAGGTCTTTGGATTATCTAACTCTTGTCTTGTAGTTTGGAACCAACTGGGATCAGACTTGAGAGATGGCAGACACGGAGGCACAGAAACAAAAATATGACATTTCCAAAAACAAAAGTGAGTTTTATTGACAGTGGTTTTTGACAGTCCCAAAATGAAAATAATCAAAGACAGAAATAATTACAGAAAAACTGTAGTCTTCCTAAATAAAAAAAATTTGACCAGGAAGAAACTACACAAAACAAAGTCCAATGACTCCCAAAATTATTAAAAAAAAAAAAAGAAAAAATTAATGTACATACAAAAAGACAACAAAAAGTGCACCATTAAGTCAAACTACAGCAATACCTACAAAATAATATGACAACTAGAAGATATCTATATTTATATACAAAATCTAGAAATAAAGCACAATCTGACATGCTTGATGTCATTGGAACAATAAGCTACACCAAACTCACTCTCCCCACGACTGAGTCACAAAGATGACCTCTATAGGGAGGAAGTTCCTTTTATATACTTTATATACCCTTTCAACCAATCCAGCATCATGCCGTGCTCTTCCTCCTACAGCAGCTGATGTTGGTGCATTCTGCATACGCACTCCACTCAATTCCTGCAAGGCTTGTAATACCTAACATGGCGGCCTTCAAGTAATCAAGCAATCAATCTGATGCCTTCTCTAAAGTTACTAAAGTATATTACTTTTTCATAATTTTAGCTCAGGACTTTATCTTGGGATCCCCTTCTCAAAACTAATTCATGCATGCCTAAACTAAATACTATGCAATTCTTTCTTTGTTAACAGCAGGTGGCTAAGGAGCAGCTTGACTTTTTGACTGGCATGTGTGGCACCCATCTGGCCTGAACTGAATGCGCACCTACCTTTCTGCCAGCATTGAACCATGAAGACCTGCCAAAGTTAAAATCTCTGCGGAAGCGCACGCTTAGACGATTAAAACAGGTAATTGCTTTAACTTTACTAAAAGTCAGTTGTTTGTACACTGTTCTTAAGACACTTTCCTTTAAAATGGTAATGCCTGGTTAGTGGATTACCACAATGAGTTGGGAGCTAAAGTTCCCAACTAAGACCACAGTGACAACATTAACTCATGTAGTTGTATCAGAGTATTGGAAGCTTTTTCTAAAGTTTTCTAATGTTGCCAAAACAGGATGGTAATAGAATGGAAAACACAGTACAGAACGTTAATTAATGAAACTGGAGTCCAACAATACAAGGTAGCAGCAGGAGGATCAGTTATGTTAGCCAAGGCTCCTTGGTACACATTATAATAGGCAAGTCACCTTGGGATTGCCTAGTGCTTGAAAAAAATGTGAGACAGTATATTAGCTCCAGGAGTGCCACTTTTGTCCAGGGGAGCAAGTAGGACATATTTTTCTGTTGGCTTACTTTAATTCTTTATTTCCTCTTTGTATTGTTCTTCTCCTTGTGTGATTTCCTTATAAAACACCCTTTAAATATTATCTAGCTTCACTGACACTCATTCTGAGGACATGTTCAGAGTACTTGTGTAAACTGGTCAAAAATTCAACAAAAAAAAAAATTGAGATTACCTGAATACTGTTAAAAAGACCCTTAGTGCCTGACATTGTTTTTTATTTACAGTATAAATTTTTGCTTTTTTCTGTAGAAGCATTAAAAAAACAAGCACCATGAGCATGGGAAAGGTGCTAAATAAATAAAATTATTACTGTTTATTAAAATTGACTTTTCATTGTCACCATGAATTGAATTTGAACCCTTACTAATACAATTACTAACAATTAGGTAATGTACAGTATTACCTAGATATGTTTACAATAAAAATGTATGACTTCTTAGGGGATAGTTTATGAATAACACTGTTAATAAATGCAATTAAAAGATTGCTGAGAAAATAAGCTAAATGTATACATTTCTATTCAGCTACATTTCCAAAATTATTATAATGAAGGCCACAATAAATAGTCATGCAGTGGTGTAAAGTTGAGAACTGTACTCAGAGTTATTGCCGTAACAGGAACAGCTCTGAATCTGGAATAACAGGGGCTGAATAGTTCCCTTCTACTAGGGCCCACTGTTAATTTTAAAATGAGATGACATACTTTTGTGCCATATTTCCTCACAAAAACAATAAATCAGTAAATAACTGCGAGAATGTTAATAAATTGTAATGAACAGATGGGAAATACTATGACTAAAAACACTGTATGAGCAAAACTCCACTACAGGCTTGTTACTATGTATTTCAAAAAGAGTTCCATTGAATTGAAGGTTACTATAATGTATAATATACACATTTGAACATAATAATAAAGAAGGTTTATTATCATTTACATTGCAAAAAAATACTGAAAGTAAATTAATATCTTATTACAACTGTATGGCAAGAGAATGATGAAAAATAAATGAAATCATCAACAAAAGTAAAAACACCTGCCAGAATTATTTCTCATGAGGTTATGGGCATGTTAACATAAAGGGCATCAAAGTGTTCCAAGGACAATGATCCAGATGCTACCCTTCTTGTAGGATATGCACTACATAAGAAACACTAGCTTGAATGTCTGTTGTTTTGTTGTTGATGCTTTGTAGGGGTGGGGTTAGCAACAAGGGTAACAGAGAAGCAAAACTACTAACTATATATACAAATTTGCAGCTTCCTACTAATTACTATGCTTTTCACCTTCAACATCCAGGAAGCACTAAAGTATTAATAAAATTGTGGTTTTTAGTCATATAATTGATTTGTCTACCAATGGAGCTAAATCAGAGACAGTTGCACCAAGTATGTGTATAGTGTGCACCACATGGAAATAAGAACTTCAAAAGACATAATTGCTTAAAGGTCACTTTATTATAAGATTAATGAATGTATTATGAACACCTATAAATATAACACAGCTGATCTTTCATAGCTAGAGAGAAGCTAGTTTATTTTGTAGAGACCCTTGTCCTTTTATCCCAAGAAAAGTTTGCTCCATAGGACCTAAATTTAGGTTTTGGTATCCTCTTGTCTTCAGCATCATAGCTCCAACCTGTGAAAGAAAAACTTGTGGTAAACTTGTAATTATATTACAAATCAAGATATACTATAAACCATAATTAAAAAGTAATATATAAAATATATGAAATACAAGTATTACTTTAAGAGGTACGACCAATATCTGATACTGTATTCACAAACAGCAACATTAAAATTAATTTTACAAGAGAAAATTGCATACTTGAAAAATGTAAAATTTATGTGAATATAATCTTCTTTCGACTGCTCCTGTTAAGAGTTGCCACTGTGGATCATCTTTTCCCATAAAATGTATTTGAACACAATAATATAAATAAATTCTGGAACAATACCTGAAACTCTGCCTCTTCTGGATGAATACTTACAATAAAAGATTTACTCAGTATTTCCATGTTTACTGAATATATTTAGCACACTATTGTAGTACACAGTGTTGCTGCACTGGATTCTGTTGTGCCTGCCAGATTTTAGATGGGACTACTCTCTTATACTTGCAATCTCATAATTTATTTCAAACTCAACACATGGATGGGATAAACTGGAAGAACTTTAAATCACACTGGCAGAGGTGCTTCACAGCAGAAAGTGTTATCCTTGAAAGCTGCTGCAGTAAAGGCATGGCAGAGCATTAAAAAAGAGGAAACCCAGCATCTGGTGATGTCTATGAGTTCAAGACTTCAGGCTGTCATTGCCAGCAAAGGGTTTTCAACCAAGTATTAGAAATGAATATTTTATTTCCAGTTATTTAATTTGTCCAATTAATTTTGAGCCCCTGAAATTAAGGGATTGAATTAAAAAATGCTTTAGTTGCCTCACATTTTTATGCAATCGTTTTGTTCACCCCACTGAATTAAAGCTGAAAGTCAGCACTTCAACTGCATCTGAGTTGTTTCATTTAAAATTCATTGTGGTAATGTACAGAACCAAAATTAGAAAAAAGTTGTCTCTGTCCAAATATTTATGGACCTAACTGTATTATTGGGTATGCACAATCATAGGTTTTCCTATGAATAGACTTCTTGCATAGGTTTCTTTTATCTTATAACCAACTGCTACCCCTAAAACACTTTTTTTTTTCCTTACTTGTTTCGGAAGATGGACATCTGAGATGGACCTCTGTTTGCAGCAGTATTATTTTACGTTTTTTTTTTTTTTTTACTATCATCCAAAGGTATCATGTTTTTACAACTTAACCCAAGGGGATTTAATTACAGTATATGCAAGAATATAAATGCACGAGTAGCATAAAAAAGGCCCAGAAAGAAATGGAATAGACAGCTAAAGACTCCTCAAAGCCTAAATGGGCCTCAAGTTCACGTTCAAGATACGGTCTGCCAGAGAATGACCTGGAATAGACTGGAGAAAGAACAGATCTCCCAGGAATTGATGCTGCAGCACTGGCTCCATCCAAAAGTGAAAGTGAGTTGGGCCAGGACAACTTGTCGATTCCAGAAGGTTCACTGCAGCTGAGCATAGCCTTACTATATGGCTTGCTACTCCGCCTGTGGAGCATGGAGAAGACCGAAACGAACAGTCTGAGCCGAAGGCAACAATCATTGCAATAACTCCTGCTGTTGGGGGTGACGTAAATGAGATAAAGAGTAATATAAAGGAGGTTACAAAGGATATAAAGAAAGATATAAATGTCATAAATATGACAAACGAGACACTGCGTCAGGATATTAAAGACTTGGTAAAACGTTTTAAGTAATCACTTTAAGGAAACCTTTAAAGGCATGCTAGAAAAACTTGAGGAAAAAATACAGAAAAATGACAGTAAGGTTGAGAATAAAATTACAGCACTTGCTGCTCAGCTTGAAGACGTTAAACAAATGTTCACAACTCGTATTGAAATAGTTGAACAATTAAAAAAAAAAACAACAGCTACAAAATCCGAATGCAAAATGCTTGGAGACAGACTAGCTGTGCAGGAAGATGAATATAAAAGAAATATCAGAATTGAAGGTCTCCCTGGAAACCTTGAAAGCCCAAACCCAGTGAAATTCATAGCTGAACTATTCTGTAAATTAGCTGGAGAGGACTTTAAATCAGACACCACGATATTGGCAGCTTACTACATGTGTGGATCAAATGACTCAAAAATTAGAAGCCTTATTGTCCATTTTGACAAACCACAATCTAAAGTAAATATGACTGAAACAAGAGATTATACAGTGCATCCGGAAAGTATTCACAGCACATCACTTTTTCCACATTTTGTTATGTTAAAGCTTTATTCCAAAATGGATTAAATAAAATTTTTTCCTCAGAATCCTACACACAACAGCCCATAATGACATAGTGAAAAAAATTTACTTGAGGTTTTTGCAAATTTATTAAAAATA
Source organism: Polypterus senegalus (assembly GCF_016835505.1). NCBI lineage: Eukaryota > Metazoa > Chordata > Cladistia > Polypteriformes > Polypteridae > Polypterus > Polypterus senegalus. The sequence goes on along the minus strand of NC_053160.1, from coordinate 39,682,920 downwards.
AAAAAACTGAGAAATCACATGTACATAAGTATTCACAGCCTTTGCTCAATACTTTGTCGATGCTAATTGGCAGCAATTACAGCCTCAAGTCTTTTTGAATATGATGCCACAAGCTTGGCACACCTATCCTTGGCCAGTTTCGCCCATTCCTCTTTGCAGCACCTCTCAAGTTCCATCAGGTTGGATGGGAAGCGTCGGTGCACAGCCATTTTAAGATCTCTCCAGAGATGTTCAATCGGATTCAAGTCTGGGCTCTGGCTGGGCCACTCAAGGACATTCACAGAGTTGTCCTGAAGCCACTCCTTTGATATCTTGGCTGTGTGCTTAGGATCATTGTCCTGCTGAAAGATGAACCGTCGCCCCAGTCTGAGCTCAAGAGCGCTCTGGAGCAGGTTTTCATCCAGGATGTCTCTGTACATTGCTGCAGTCATCTTTCCCTTTATCCTGACTAGTCTCCCAGTTCCTGCCGCTGAAAAGCATCCCCACAGCATGATGCTGCCACCACCATGCTTCACTGTAGGGATGGTATTGGCCTGGTGATGAGCGGTGCCCGGGTTTCCTCCAAACGTGACGCCTGGCATTCACACAAAAGAGTTCATTCTTTGTCTCATCAGACCAGAGAATTTTGTTTCTTATGGTCTGAAAGTCCTTCAGGTGCCTTTTGGCAAACTCCAGGCGGGCTGCCATGTGCCTTTTACTAAGGAGTGGCTTCCGTCTGGCCACTCTAAAATACAGGCCTGATTGGTTGATTGCTGCAGAGATGGTTGTCCTTCTGGAAGGTTCTCCTCTCTCCACAGAGGACCTCTGGAGCTCTGACAGAGTGACCATCGAGTTCTTGGTCACCTCCCTGACTAAGGCCTTTCTCCCCCGATCGCTCAGTTTAGATGGCCGTCCAGCTCTAGGAAGAGTCCTGGTGGTTTCGAACTTCTTCCACTTATGGATGATGGAGGCCACTGTGCTCATTGGGACCTTCAAAGAAGCAGACATTTTTCTGTAACCTTCCCCAGATTTGTGCCTCGAGACAATCCTGTCTTGGAGGTCTACAGACAATTCCTTTGACTTCATGCTTGGTTTGTGCTCTGACATGAACTGTCAACTGTGGGACCTTATATAGACAGGTGTGTGCCTTTCCAAATCATGTCCAATCAACTGAATTTACCACAGGTGGACTCCAATTAAGCTGCACAAACATCTCAAGGATGATCAGGGGAAACAGGATGCACCTGAGCTCAATTTTGAGCTTCATGGCAAAGGCTGTGAATACTTATGTACATGTGATTTCTCAACTTTTTTATTTTTAATAAATTTGCAAAAACCTTAAGTAAACTTTTTTCACGTCATTATGGGGTGTTGTGTGTAGAATTCTGAGGGAAAAAATTAATTTAATCAATTTTGGAATAAGGCTGAAACATAACAAAATGTGGAAAAAGTGATGTGCTGTGAATATTTTCTGGATGCACTGTATATTTGAAAATAACTGCATTTGTATTTTCCCCTAATTTCTCACCTTCAACAGCTGCTAAACAAGCCACATTTTACAGCATTAAATAGTGACTATGCAATGCCGAAATCAGATACAGCCTATTGTATTCTGTTAAACTGAAAGTGGATTTTCAAGGCAATTTCTACATTTTTAGTTTTCTAGATTAAGCAGAAAAAGAGCTAAGAATACTAAACTTGACCCTCTTTGAAATACGATTTTTAGATTTTACCTGCAATTTCGTACATTCGCAATGAGATGCTTGCCTTAATTATACATTCTACTTCTTCTCAGCTACTTTTACTTTTTAATTACAGTTATTTATTATATTAATTCGTTTTTTTTTTTTACGAAAGGGGACTGTTTAACATCCTACTCTTTAATGTATCAGGATTGTACTATCATACAGTGGTGTGAAAAACTATTTGCCCCCTTCATGATTTCTTATTCTTTTGCATGTTTGTCACACAAAATGTTTCTGATCATCAAACACATTTAACCATTAATCAAATATAACACAAGTAAACACAAAATGCAGTTTTTAAATGATGGTTTTTATTATTTAGGGAGACAAAAAAATCCAAACCTACATGGCCCTGTGAGAAAAAGTAATTGCCCCCTTGTTAAAAAATAACCTAACTGTGGTGTATCAACCTGAGTTCAATTTCCGTAGCCACCCCCAGGCCTGATTACTGCCACACCTGTTTCAATCAAGAAATCACTTAAATAGGAGCTGCCTGACACAGAGAAGTAGACCAAAAGCACCTTAAAAGCTAGACATCATGCCAAGATCCAAAGAAATTCAGGAACAAATGAGAACAGAAGTAATTGAGTCTGGTAAAGGTTATAAAGCCATTTCTAAAGCTTTGGGACTCCAGCGAACCACAGTGAGAGCCATTATCCACAAATGGCAAAAACATGGAACAGTGGTGAACCTTCCCTGGAGTGGCCGGCCAACCAAAATTACCCCAAGAGCGCAGAGACGACTCATCCGAGAGGTCACAAAAGACCCCAGGACAACGTCTAAAGAACTGCAAGCCTCACTTGCCTCAATTAAGGTCAGTGTTCACGACTCCACCATAAGAAAGAGACTGGGCAAAAACAGCCTGCATGGCAGATTTCCAAGATGCAAACCACTGTTAAGCAAAAAGAACATTAGGGCTTGTCTCAATTTTGCTAAGAAGCATCTCAATGATTGCCAGGACATTTGGGAAAATACCTTGTGGACTGATGAGACAAAAGTTGAACTTTTTGGAAGGCAAATGTCCTGTTACATCTGGCGTAAAAGGAACACAGCATTTCAGAAAAAGAACATCATATCAACAGTAAAATATGGTGGTGGTAGTGTGATGGTCTGGGGTTGTTTTGCTGCTTCAGGACCTGGAAGGCTTGCTGTGATAGATGGAACCATGAATTCTACTGTCTACCAAAAATCCTGAAGGAGAATGTCCGGCCATCTGTTCGTCAACTCAAGCTGAAGCGATCTTGGGTGCTGCAACAGGACAATGACCCAAAACACACCAGCAAATCCACCGCTGAATGGCTGAAGAACAACAAAATGAAGACTTTGGAGTGGTCTAGTCAAAGTCCTGACCTGAATCCAATTGAGATGCTATGGCATGACCTTAAAAAGGCGGTTCATGCTAGAAAACCCTCAAATAAAGCTGAATTAGAACAATACTGCAAAGATGAGTGGGCCAAAATTCCTCCAGAGCGCTGTAAAAGACTCATTGCAAGTTATCGTAAACACTTGATTGCAGTTATTGCTGCTAAGGGTGGCCCAACCAGTTATTAGGTTCAGGGGGCAATTACTTTTTCACACAGGGCCATGTAGGTTTGGATTTATTTTTTCTCCCTAAATAATAAAAACCATTATTTAAAAACTGCATTTTGTGTTTACTTGTGTTATATTTGACTAATGGTTAAATGTGTTTGATGATCAGAAACATTTTGTGTGACAAACATGCAAAAGAATAAGAAATCAGGAAGGGGGCAAATAGTTTTTCACACCACTGTATGTTAGGATTAGGATATTGTATTATGATTGTACTATCATACGCTATCTGCTTCACCACAAGTACTGTTTATTTTTTTGGGACTGTTTAAGATTATATTTTAGGTTTATTGTATTTGGACTGTATTACCAATAGATAGCTATACTTCAATTTTTCTTCTCCGCTACTTGGGGGGCTTGTTTTGTTTTGTATGTGCTCTGCCTCGAGGCATGTCATAGCACTGGGACTTCGTGTAGTGTGGCCTAGCCTAATTTGATTTTGATAATTATGTATGCACCCAATGTGGATGACAGAGACTTCATCCAAAACATATTTGCAAAAATTCCTAATGGGAACACTTATAAAATTATAATGGCTGGAGACTTTGTGTTTTAAATCCAGACCTGGACAGGTCTTCAGGTAGACAGACAGACAGACAGAGAGATAGATAGATAGATAGATACTTTATTAATCCCATACAGTGTGATAACATCTAACACTCCAAAAACATTACACAGCTTATAATCAATTATAACTTATCAGACCCATGGAGATTTCTACACCCAGACTTAAGAGCATATTCCTTCTTCCCACCAGTGCATCACTGCTAATCAAGAACTGATTATTTATAGATAAAAATTTTTTGTCCACAATCAAACCTTTGCAAGTACAAGCTATTATTATCCCCAACACCCCTCTGACAATGGAGCTCAAATCACTATACCCCACTAACTCATCTCGCAGCCAGTGTCTAATCCACTATTATTAGCTGACGAGAACAGTACAGAATTTATATCCAAGCAAATTGACTATTTTTTAGAGACAAATACATCCTCAGAAGGCTCTGCAGGAAAACTCTTTAAAATGACTTCAGAGCTTCCCAGAAGACAAATTATTTCATAACTCTACCACAAAAATAAACTGGAAACCAAGAAGGCGTCGGAGTTAATCCGTGAAATTACCAAATTAGATCAAGCATATGATAGGTCTCCAAATGAAGCACTTTATAAGAAAAAACAGGCTTTGCAATCAGAATTCAACCTCTTGACAACAAAAGAAACGGGAACAACTCATTTTTAAATCGCAACATTACTATGAACATGGAGAGAAGTCTAATAAAATCTTAGCTCAACAAATCCACAAGCAGGAAGTTCGCAATGCTATATTAGTAACACATACAGGGGAAAAAAAAATCACTGATCATAAAAATATAATGTTTATATATCAGTTTAAAGAAGACAAAACACAATCTAATGCATCTACCAGAGCTAGATACTCTCAGTGCAGAGGAACTGAATAAACCTCTGACACTCTCCGAATTACTAGACTATACACTCACTCACTGCACAGTGAGAACGCAGCAGGCTCTGATGGCTACCATGATGAATTTTATAAAAGAATTTCAATTAAATTAGCTTCCCTGTTATTAGCAACATTTACAGAATACAGTGATAATAACATTCTACCTCAAACCTTTCGCCAAGCATTAATTACCATTTTTCCTAAGAAAAATAAGAACTTATTACAATGTGCATACACACCAATCTCACTTCTGAATAACGATGTTAAGATACTCTCCAAAGTTCTAGCTAGAAGGACTGAGAAAGTACTTCCTTCGGTAATATCACAAGACCAAACCAGATTTTTTAAAGGCAGACAATTAGCTTCCAGTCTTTGAAGACTGTTTAATGTAATATATTCACCCATAAAGTCTAATACATCAGAGATCTTATTATCTTTGAATGCAGAAAAAGCACTTGGTATGATTGAATGGGGCTACTTATTCACTACATTGCACAAATTTGGGTTTGTACCAAACACGTACAAACGTGCATGGATCAAACTACTGTAAACCAGTCCAGAAGCTTCAATTCGTATCAACAACATTATTTCAGACTACTTCAAACTAGAACGTGGTGTTAGACAAGAATGCCTTCGTCACTACTGGTCTTTGCAACCGCCATTGAACCACTGGGTGTTCACTTTCGAAAGGCATCTGGTATAAATGGCATTATCAGAGTAGGACTTGAACAGAAAATATACTACACGCAGATGATATTGTACTATAATAGGGGGCTTGCCCCCTGCTCACTTCGCTCGCCAACCCCCGTCTGTTCATTACGTGCTAGTCACTTTGCGGCTCTACTGCTCGCATATGAGGAAGTGGATGTACAATTTAAACAGATTGGTTATTTTCATGGGAATTGTTACATATCCATAATAGACCTAACTATTTTACATTACAGCGAGTAATTAATCATAGTAAAAAAAATACCAAAACGTAATAAGTTGAAAGAAAATTATATTTTATGTTGCGTTAGAGGCATTTGTCACAAATACTTACGTTTTTAAAATTTACACTTTTATTGTAAAACTTCAGTAAAAACAATATTTGGAATTAACTTTTTGTCAATATTGCTTTGAATTTTGATTCTGTGTTTGGACTTACATCGTGGCAACACAACATATAACTGCCCTTGAGTGAATATCGTTTCTTTCTCTCTAATAAATAAACTGACTTTTTCAAATATTTGTCCCTGTGATTTCTTAATTGTCATAATAAAAGCTATTCTAATGGGAAACTGTAAACGTTTTAATACGAATGGCATATCAAGATTTCCTTTGGTGTCTAATGTTTTCCGCAGAAGATATACTACATCACCTTTCTTGCCGCCTGTTAAAATTTTACATGTCAGAACTGTTTGAACAATTTTGAATACAACTAATCTTGTATTACCGCATAGCCCATCACTCATACACAGATTACGCAATAACATTACGATACATCCTTCTTTTAACAGTAATTCAGCCGGTGGAACACCGGACGGTGTTAACGGTTGTAGATATTCTACGGGATATTGTAAGCTGATGTTTTCATCTTCGGCATAATCACCACCAACTGTTTCAGCAAAGTGTATTGACACGCATTTAACCAATTTGCTGTATAACCGATCAACAATTTTTGTGTAAATTCGTTTGACTTCATCGTTTCTCGGTGCTAGGATTGCCCGTGTACTCATTTCTTCTGTTGGTAAACCTTTGGGATGAAATTCTTCATTAAGATTTGGACATAATAAGTCTTCTTTTATTAAAAACTTAAAGTGAGGAAAACATTAAAATTTATAAGAGCTGAGAGCGCAAGAACTGTGTCTGACAAAAGCATTCACATGAATGAGAGGTGAGAGGACCGTGGGCGTGGGCCATTAACCATAAATGGTTGAGAGAAGACTGCAGTGGGCTTGCGCCCTGCCCGGGGTTTGTTTCCTGCCTTGCGCCCTGTGTTGGCTGGGACTGGCTCCAGAAGACCCCCGTGACCCTGTAGTTAGGATATAGCGGGTTGGATAATGGATGGATGGTTGGTTGAGAGGAGGGCGGGACTTGATAAAATCTCTTGGCAATAGCCTCACCTTGCGGGGCTTGAAAAAAATCTCTTGGCAATAGTCTCATCTCAAGATTTTTTTTTTTCTTTAATAATAGAGAGATATATTGGACCCACAAATTTCCATACCTGCAGTCCTAACAACTAGATGAATTTTCTAAAGATATCTGGACTCAAAATGTTTCCAGTGAACTCTCTAGCACACAACATGAGATCGGACACCTTCCCTTTTATCATCGCAGATCAGTTTAAATATCTAGAAGTAAACATCACAAGTAAGGATAAAGCTCTATTTCAACAAAATTTTGCTGTCTGCCCAGAAAATTGTAAACAAGACATGTATCAGCACTGTCAAGATGAATATCCTTCACAAGCTTCTTTTTCTATTCCAAAGCATTCCCGTATACATTAACATATCATTTTTTAAGAAATCAGATTCAATCATAACTTCATTTATTTGGAATTCAAAACATCCCAGCAAAGCTTCAACTACCTAAAGCAGAAGATGGCATGGCACTACCTAACTTTCAATTTTATTACTGGGCAGCGCATATACAAGCTATAAGCACCTAGACATTAATACAAATAGATGAACACACATAAGCATGGTCCATAATAGAAATAAAATCCTGCAGTACTTCTTTATATTCCTTGCTTTGTACCCCAGTAAATACAAGTTATTATCAGTATAATAACAACCCAACTGTCCTTCATTCACTCACAAGATGGAACCAATGTAGGAAGCACTTCAAGATAGAGAAGCTTTTATCTGTTGCACCTCTACATGATAACCACCTTTTGGCACCCTCTCAAACTTACAGTTTTTAATGTTTGGAAAACATATGGGATTAAATCATTTAGAAACTTGTACATAGATAATGTCTTTGCATCCTATGAACAATTACACTTCAAATTATCTTCCCATCAACACTACTTTTCTACTACTTTCAAATCAGAAACTTTGCTAAAAGGAATCTGCCCAATTTTCCTCGCCTTTCACCTATTTCTTTTCCAGAAGAAATATTGATCAGTCTTGAAGACTCAGATAGCATTTCTGTAATATATAAAAACATTTTGAATTCCCTTCCTTTTGAAGATCCCAGAGTACAGTTGGGAAAGGATCTCTTACTCAACATTTCAGAAAAGGAGTGGAAGGCAGCCATGCACATAATTCATTCCAGCTCCATATGTGCAAAGCATACAATGGTTCAACTTAAAATCTTTTATTCAACACATCTATCTTGTTTAAAATTGTCCAAAATCCTTCCTGAGCAAGACCCAACCTGTGAATATTGCAATCAAGCTCCAGCCTTATTGGACCACATGTTGTCACAATAACTCTTATCCAATGACAGCTGTGTTTGGTATACTCCCAGATGGGCTTAAAGTGGAGAAAGACAAACTGTAATTGCATTCAATTCACTATTTGCACATAGACTTATCTTGCTCAAATTAAAGAATCCTAGCCCACCTCTTTTAAGTCAGTGGGTAACTGATGTTCTATACTATTTGAAACTGGAAAAAATCTAATTCATACTTATAGGATCTGTTGAAATCTTTTTTAAAACCTGGCAGGATCTAATCAATGACGTTTTAGAATAAGTATTTATACTGGGGGAAAAAGATTCTCTTCCCTCTTTTCTAATCTTAAAGTTTTACTTTGGCTGTTGGCCTTCCTCTCTGGTGGGGTTTAAAATTAGTTCTGCTAAGCTTGATTTGATTGTATAGAATGGTTCTTGCTTTTAATAAAAAATAAATAAATGAATAAAACAAACAAAAAAAAAATACAATGCTTTTACAGGTTACATAGGAAAAAGCAAAGGGAGGCAGCACATTGCCAGAACAAGAATCTCAGGTTCAACAACGAAAAGAAAAGATGAACTTCTAAATCAGACGATTTTCAGTAAAAAGAGACTCGAATGTAAATTGGCTGATGACAAAAAGGATCTTTCAACCACATCTTAATTATCAGCATCATCAAATCATGAACATTATTTGCATAATCTTCCATGTAGTGCTCTGACCATTTCTTGCATCTACTTGGTGTCAGAGAGGAAGTTTCAAACAAAGATGATAAAAAACCTGCATTGTGTTTTGCAGCAGGAATGTGGGAAGCACTTAATCATTGCCTCACATTTAGTCAATGATTATTTTATACTTTTATTTTTGTCATACAAAATATTGCTAATACAAAATGTGGCCAAGTATTGTGTATTATATAATATTACTATGACTGAACTGAAACACAAAGGAAAACAGAAATGTCTTTCATCAAAAGCAGGGGATTTAAATCTGATCAAAAAATGGACTTTGGCTTTGTCAAATGACTGCACTTTGGCAGAACCTGTATTCATTGTATTTATAATGATAAGAAAGTGGAAGTTGTTGGCACACAATATCACTATATGTGAATGTTGGCTGGAAGCTCAGATTAAGTGTTTCATGAATTTAATTTAATGATTTGCTGCCTTGGACGAGTGTGATGAAATGCAACATTGCTTAATAAATGCACCTAGCGTCCACAGCTTGTTTTTATTTTTTTATTTTTCCAAATTGAGTTCTACTGGGACAGCCAAAGCACAAATACATCATCGTATTGGAAAAGTTCTCATGGTAGACTCAAATATCACTGGAAGCAGGAAAGCTGGAGTTACAGCACCTCTAATGAGCTGTGGATGAGAGAACCAATGCTCAAGACACAGATACACTTACAGACACACACATAGGAATAGATTACAGCAAAGGGGGATTAATACAGCACTGGATCTGGCATTGCTCTCAACACCAGCCCTCTAGCATGATGGAGAGAAAAAGCAGCCAAAGTCCCAAAATTTGCTTTTCTGCTTATATCACAAATCTGTCTTTGCTACATCTGTATCAAGTCAGTATTTTCAACTGCAAAGGACACTATCACAATTGACAGATCACAGGTTCATGAAGAGTGTTGACATTCTGATTTTTCTTAAAAGTAAATATCACATAAATTCTTCACAGATACAGTCAGGACCCACAGCTAAAAAGTCAGTAAGGCATTTGCATTTAGGCAGAAAGTGAAAGTTTGATTAACCCAGAAAACAAATGGGTTTTGCACCCTAGTAGCTTTATAAGTTTATAGGGTAATCACTGTCACATGTACAGAATACAGCAAAATTTGTATTTACATGCAACATAGATATGTTACTGTAGCACAAATATTTTGTTAATACATTATTTAAGATTTTAATTTATTAAACACACAAAACCAGTGTTAAGACTTGTGTATTTGTGCATTGATTTGAATTGTTTTGCAATGTTGTGATTTATGAATGTCTAATAATAACTAAAACTACATACATTACTGTATACTACAGTATACATTTCCCCCTATGAAAATCTCATATCATGGGAATATTGTATCATGAAGTCTAAATCGTTTTATAAATTGCATTGTGGGATAATTGCAATGTCTCATAACTAATGACAACAGCATCCTTTACTTTTCCTGTAATAACTCTAATGTTCTGAAGTAAAATAAAATTCCAAAGTTATCATGAGGGTGGGAATGAAGCTCTGTTTAAAGTCTTACTTACAGTAAATAGTAATAAGTAGAAAAAAAAACAGCAGCTAAAATACATATTTTCCATATTAATTATTTTAATCAATGACAGGTACACTTAGGTCCATAAATATTTGGACAGAGACAACTTTTTTCTAATTTTGGTTCTGTACATTACCACAATGAATTTTAAATGAAACAACTCAGATGCAGCTGAAGTGCAGACTTTCAGCTTTAATTCAGTGGGTTGAACAAAACGATTGCATAAAAATACAATTGACTCAAAGGCTATTACATGGGCAGGTGTGGGCAAGACCGTTGTTATGTCATTATCATTTAAGCAGATAAATGGCCTGGAGTTGATCTGAGGAGTGGTGCTTGCATGTGGAAGATTTTGCTGTGAACAGACAACATGCGGTCAAAGGAGCTCTCCATGCAGGTGAAAGAAGCCATCCTTAAGCGTCGAAAACAGAAAAAACCCATCCGAGAAATTGCTACAATACTACAAGTGGCAAAATCTACAGTTTGGTACATCCTGAGAAAGAAAGCAAGCACTGGTGAACTCAGCAACGCAAAAAGACCTGGACAGTGGTGGATGATCGCAGAATCATTTCCATTGTGAAGGGAAACCCCTTCACAACAGCCAACCAAGTGAACAACACTCTCCAGGGGGTAGGCGTATCGATATCCAAGTCTACCATAAAGAGAAGACTGCATGAAAGTAAATACAGAGGGTGCACTGCAAGGTGCAAGCCACTCATAAGCCTCAAGAACAGAAAGGCTAGATTGGACTTTGCTAAAGAACACCTAAAAAAGCCAACACAGTTCTGGAAAAACATTCTTTGGACAGATGAAACCAAGATCAACCTCTACCAGAATGATGGCAAGAAAAAACTATGGAGAAGGCATGGAACAGCTCATTATCCAAATCATACCACATCATCTGTAAAACACGGTGGAGGCAGTGTGATGGCTTGGGCATGCATGGCTGCCAGTGGCACTGGGACACTAGTGTTTATTGATGATGTGACACAGGACAGGAGCAGCCGAATGAATTCTGAGGTGTTCAGAGACATACCGTCTGCTCAAATCCAGCTAAATGCAGTCATATTGATTGGGCGGCGTTTCATGATACAGATGGACAATGACCCAAAACATAAGCCAAAGCCACCCAGGAGTTTATTAAAGCAAAGAAGTGGAAAATTCTTGAATGGTCAAGTCAGTCACCTGATCTTAACCCAATTGAGCATGCATTACACTTGTTGAAGACTAAACTTCGGACAGAAAGGCCCACAAACAAACAGCAACTGAAAGTCGCTGCAGTAAAGGCCTGGCAGAGCTTTAAAAAGGAGGATACCCAGCATCTGGTGATGTCCATGAGTTCAAGACTTCAGGCTGTCATTGCCAGCAAAGGGTTTTCGACCAAGTATTAGAAATGAATATTTTATTTCCAGTTATTTAATTTGTCCAATTACTTTTGAGCCCCTGAAATTAAGGGATTGTAATAAAAATGCTTTAGTTGCCTCACATTTTTATGCAATCGTTTTGTTCACCCCACTGAATTAAAGCTGAAAGTCTGCACTTCAACTGCATCTGAGTTGTTTAATTGAAAATTTATTGTGGTAATGTACAGAACCAAAATTAGAAAAAAGTTGTCTCTGTCCAAATATTTATGGACCTAACTGTATATACAGGGCCAGATGGAAAATCCTATCTGATGCTTTCCAGAAGGAAAATTAAATGTTGTTTGCAAAGGTCTTAGAATATTTGTTTAAATGTGATTCTCAAAAAAAATAATATAATATGAGACACAGAAAAACTTTTCATGTTTATAGACTAATATGCAGGAACAGTGACAGGAAATACACTTACACTCAAATGTATTATGAACTCGTAAATCTTTTAAGAATCATTAATTATCTGAGAAAATTACAGTTCTGAGATATAGTAGTAAAATATCTATGTTAAAAAAACTGTTCTGAGCTTCTTCTCTAAATCACTTGAACTGTTTCCACTGCTACTTGAGCTATGGCTCTACTGAAATGAAAAAAAGGAGATGTGAAAGTGTGAAATCCTAGTGTTCTACCAAGTCTTACAATATCTACAATAATGTGGGCTTCAGAACCATAATGTAATATGTTTATCTAGGCTCATTTTGGGGACAGACCACTGCAGTACTGCATATGCATAGAGAGCTTTTCAGCTGCAATATATCAAAAGCCTTTTCTACATTCAGTTAGAGACACTCAGAGTTCTTTGATGATGATGATGAGGTATATATTTATGTTAAGCAGGAAACAGTGATTAAAGAAACACTTTCTGCTTTTGACAAACCCAATCTAGTACAGTACTTTTCCAAGGTGTTTGTCAAGTGTGTTTGCCAAAATCTTGGCAAGATTATCTTAAGGGGAAACAAATTCTTAAATTGAAAATCTCCCAGACTAGTGTTTTTAGTATGAGAAAAAAAAAATACAATGCCCTCCATAACGTCGGAGACAAAAAACACATTTTTTCTTGATTCACCCCTCTGTTCCACAGTTTGAAATTACAAATAAAACTATTCGGATGAGATTAAAGTACACATTGAAGACTTTAAGTTTAGGATATTTGCATACATTTTGGTCACACCATATAGAAATGACTTTTTCTAAAGGGTCCCCCCATTTCAGGGCACCATAGTGTTTGGGTCAATTGGCATAACAGGTGTTTATGATTACTCCTGTGTGTCATTGCTTCATTAGTGCAGGCATATGATACCTAGGCTTACGTCTACCCTTTGGAGTCTGTAGTTGCTATTATTCAACAGAAGGACAAAATGCAAAGGTACTATATATTTACATGAAATATGTGTATTGAAACTTTTGCTACTTCAAAGAGGACATATTTGGTAAGATTTTTAGGCTTTTATTTTCCTGGGGCACTCTGCACACCATAGGATCCATAAGAAAACACCGGTTATGACTATGTATTTTTTAAAAATTTATATAAAACAGTTAACATTAGCAAATTCATATATATACCAGGTTTGTGAAGAAAGAAATTTGAACTGAAAAACACCAAACGTACCCTTTAGGAAAGCAATTGTATGGGATGAATGAACTAATTCAAATAAACCAAACTTATTACTTAACATAAGGCTGTGAAACTGTAACCAACTCCCTATCCTATATATTGCAGATCTACAAAAGTAATTAATTTTTAAATAGCATTCTTAAATGAGGACTGAGATCATTGTACAGACATTATCTTCAAAACTAACACAAACAATTGTTTGTTCTGTTATAAAGTAAAGATTTTCTAAGGTTAAAATACAGCAATATGGTTTCCTTTTTGGGTGGCTAAACATGACAGGTGCTGGGCATCTATTGCTTTTGTTGTTTATTTTAATTGTCTTCCATAAAAAGTATTAATGGGGTTTTCTGTTTTTATTCTGCAAGCAAGGAAGGAAGGACAGTCTACAGATCTTTGTTATTTATTACAGTATTAATAAAAAATGAATGCCATCAATGTGACCACAGATAGTAAATTGGCTTCTGTGCTGTGACAAAAAAATGAAATTGAGAACATGTTCAGAAATTAAGTTATTTAATTTCAGATATTCATATTATAAAAATCATTAAAATGAAATTACTTTTTTCCCCAGACTCTTACTATTGCCACAATTTTCTAAAGGATTGAAATGAAAAGCTGAACACAAAACTATTCTAAACTACTTGCATCCCCTCCCGTCCACAAATATGATTTAAACTTCATATATTTAAGGCGTATGCAACATGTATTAATAACCAACAACAAACACAGATAGCAGCTTTGTCTAAGTGTATACAAACTGATGCTTTCAATATTGGCTCGTCTGATGTTTCGATATTCAATTTCATAGTTACTACAATGTCTGCCATATGTGTCACCCATCTCCGTTTTTTCATTTCTACTAACATTAGGGATTGAAAGGTTAAATTAAAACATTCCTCTTGCAAATACATACCATTCTTCTCTGCAAAACTGACTGCATCCTCCTTGGAAGAAAAAGTCAAGACCATGTTTGACAGAGGATCAGCCCTGTTTAGAAGAGGGAGAAAAATGTAAGCTGTATACAGTTAAATATATGTGCTACCAAATTTGTTAGCCTTTCATGAATTAAAACCTCATTTTGTACACCATAAAACAAACACTTCTTTAAAAAAACAAATATTACACCCTTTTTAAAAATTTATCATCAATGGTGGAACACTTAAGAGTTGTAATATCTGTTATATTTCAAATATTACCTTTGCTCCCAAACAGTCTTAGTGGCTACATTTTTAATCATAAAGCAATTTTGGGCATTCTTTGTACTCCCCCAAATAAATGGAAGCATTGAGTCTGTAACATCTGGTGTAAATTTATGGTACTTTTTTTTTTTTAAATTCAGTTGTATTCTCTCAGTCACATTCACGCTCAATCCCACAACAAATCTGACACTGTCGTTTTCAAATAAAGACGTGCTATAACAGAGGTGAACTCAGATGAGGATTCAGTTTCTATTTTAGAGAAAGAGAACATAAGCCCTCCCCGCAAGAAACATCCAGTCACAGATAAGAACAACGCAGCTGCACCAGGCATAAAGGCGAAAGATGACACTGTTTGGATGCAGCAACAGGTCGGGAATCATCCTCCTAGTCAATGTGTCACACGCATGTTCTTCAAAGAAAAAGCTGGGCTTACAGAGCTCACCAAGATATCGTGCAAAGTCCTGTTTGTGATGGTCTTTATATGAAAAACTTTTATATGTTACTTATATTAAAGCCAGATCGAATGTTATTTACCTTGATTTATTTACTTATCTTCCTACAGCGTGAAGACACAGGTGGAGCTTCCTGTGTTTGATTGATACAGGCACGCTGACAAAGTAAATGTGTAATTTTGTGTACTGAAGTGACTTCAGCTGCAGGTGGAAGCTCCTGTCACACTTTATGCAATTGTTCTTACGGTTCTGCCACTGTCCAGAAACGGCTCCATAAGCTTTAAGACCTTAGTCTCAGAGAGTCTTTTCCCCATGGGATGACTGGGATTTTTCCTAAATACCATAACATTGCTAGAACAAAAGTAGATATAGCCACTAAGTAAAGAATTAAAATTGCTTCGGCCACAACTCAAAGCAAAAATAGGATGTGATGATGTGATTATAAAAAAATAAATAAATAAAAAAAAAAAAACCAAACCTTCTGCAATATTAAATTTACCAAAAAATATATATGCAAAAATCCTGAAATTTTAAAACTGATAAAATCATTACAATTGCACTCTGAATATGATTAGGCGTAGTGGGGACACTGACCCTAAGGATCTGCACTGGTATCCAAAGGTTGCCTGTTCAAATCCCTGTTAAGACCAAAAGAGATTTTAATCTATTGGGCCCTTGAGCACCACCCTCAAGTTGCACTAGTGAGCCCATTCAGTACAGTCTGACTGAGGACATTCCCATTGGCATTGGCTCAAAAATGCAATACAGTAACTAAGAGAGCCATTAAATTCAATGGTTTGTTCCAGAAATAAAAAAGGGAAAAAGGGTTATTAAAAAAAAAACTGGACCAGGTACTGGTAGATAGTCCCTAAAAGTAGAAAACCTTTTTAAATAAATGAGAGGGTGTAGCTTTTGCAAAGTGAATTGTGGAATTTTACACAAGTTTATGTGCAGTTGCTGATGTTTGCTGTTTACTTCATTTGTATTCAATATTTTAAAGCTGCCTTCTTTATTCTTATCACACACAATAAAACTTATTACAACTAAACCTATACTTCGTCAGATTCTACTATATATTGGCAAAGGTCATTAACAAAAACAGCTGTGGGATATGGCCGGCCATTCATCCCGGCTAATACCCCCAGGCCGCCAAATGAAACCCTCCCTGCAACATGGAGATGCCCTGAAATCAAACAGCAGGACCTCATGGACATTGGAGTTTTAATACACAGCCCTGCTGGATACCATGGGGGCCGTCAGGGGTCGCTGCAGGGAGGCCCAGGGACTGCTATTTGCCCTATAACCCGGAAGTACGTCTTGGTCACAGCGACAGAGGAAATGACATACTTCCGGGATGAAGAAAAGGAGTTTTCACCTGACCCGGAAGTGTTAAGAATCACATGGACCGAGGGATCAGAAACACTTCCAGGTCAAGGATTATAAAAGACCCTGGGAGATCCCAGAAGGGCGAGCTGAGTTGGGTGGCAGAAGGACAACGTGTCTGGGAGAGTGGAGGATTGTTTATTATTGGTTATTGAGTATTGTATGAGTATTGTGGAGTGTAGGGTGCTTTGTGCACTGTATTATAATAAAAAGTCAAATTATTGGACTTTTATCTGGTGTCTGGTCTGAGGGTTCAAGGGGACGACAGCGCCCCCTATCTGTCACACAGTTAAGTAGATTTTCAGATAGGTACCACCTCAAATTTACTGTAAGGTTTAAAGTTTATATGCCACAAATGCTACAGAGAGTCTATAGTACATGCCTTTTCCTTACAATTCCACTGTATTTAGTTCAGTGCTTTTTCTTGGTATATTCTGTTTTCTGACAAGTGCCAAAGAACTGTATTATAGTTTTTATGTTGTTTCTAAAGTGATTATTTATGTGTGCCCTGCAATGGACTGTTATCTCCCTCTGGTTAAAATGCAAACTGAAAAGGATAAAGCTCCTTCTGTGTCCTTTAAGCAACAGCAATCTTGCTTTTCTTCTGAAACACCATCTAAGAATTCACACTTACAGAAATTATCAGGTGTCACACACTTGCGCATGGGAGGCAGCTAAAGGGCTCAGGTAAGAACAGTTCTGAGACATACCAGGATGTGGCAGAGTGCACTGACTCTTTTTCTTCCTTGCCTGCAGACCATTCCCAGGAGATTCCGCCTGGCTCTCCTGACGTCACTTCCGGGACCGAGCCTATCAAAGGAGACCTCGCCGGCTCCGGCCCCTGAAGGATGAAGACCTCAATGAGCCCGACCCCTACTATCTCACTTCCTGTCTCCCCCTTTAAAAACCTCCTCCTTTTCCCTATGCCCTCAGTTCTGTATTGGACTCGGTTTTGTGCACAGCAGTGCTATCATTTGAAAAGACAATTTGCAGCCAGGAAAACAAATTATACTGGTGGCTGCCCCAAACCTTGCTTTGTCTCATCGTGGCTTTTGTGACACAGGTAAAGTGAGACAACATAATTGAATACCTGTAGCATATGAGCACAGCAAACTGCAAATGGATTTTATCAAACTAAAAAAAAAAACTGATGACAAAATACAATTCAGCCAGTGATGGCTTGCTGACACTCGCTACTGGCAGAAAGGTATTTAACAAATATTAAGTTGGGAGGGCACTCATGCCATAGCCACCATAACAATGCTGTTTATGTCAAGGGCCATTTCTATGACTCCACCTGTATTTTTTATTTTTATTTTATGCTTTGCAAACGCTGATGTATAGTAGTTAGTTTGATGTAGTGGTGGAGGCTTGGACCTAGGACGATTTTTAACCCTAAGGTTCTAGGGTCAAATCTGAGAGCCATAAAGGATGGAGAGCATGGATGGATGGGCATCTAAACTGGGGTGGTTGCTTTTCTCTTTCCCAGTTAGAAGGCAATATAGCAGGAGGACAGGGGAGACTGCTTTCTGATCCCAGGTATCCCCCATTAAGTGGAGTGGCATCATTCCTGACACTCTGACATGGCTCCAGTCTGGACACCTGCATGGAAGAGTGCTAGTTGTAGTTCTGGTGAGTAGCCCTGTTGTGGTCCACAGATGCTGCTGGAGGAACTGCTTGGAGGAGTCTCCCTTGTCAGATGAAGCTTGCACCTGACTTGAAAGTGGTTCGGCACTGGAAGAACTCCTGGGTTCAGAAAAAAGGAAGCAGGTCAGAGTTCTACAAAAAATATTTTATTTTGACTTTGGAACTGTACTGCATAAGAGTTCACAATAAAAATACTGAATGAATAAATATGTGCACAAATCTTGATCAAAGTTGATCAATCTCTTCCTAAAATAACCAGTATTATAAAACATAAAAAAGACTTCATTATAATAAAATCAAGGTACAGCAAGCAAAAGGCAAACTTAATGTCATGGTTACAGATAGCCATGTACCGTATACCTTCCAATAGTAGCCCCGGCGTTTATTCAAAAAATTATTCAGACGGCCCGGTGGTTATTGGAGACCGGCTATTATTCGCCTCGCAGACGGAATGGTGATGGGTAAACGGGGTTCATTTGGCAGTAAAATATGGTATGGTACCGTATTTACGGTCACAAAATGTAGGCAACAACACTGGATGAACATTTCAGGATTTAATGAAATTATCAGTACAGCAGTACGGTCTTATTAAACAGTATACAGTACGGTACTACCGTAAACATGAAAAACAGGTACGGTAGATGTCAACTTTCTTGCCAATGATGCAAGAAGCACTGGCCTGCACCAGTCCGAATTTCGCACGAAAGCACTCATCAGCCCGACAAGTCCCCTGCGGAACATAAGGAAATGCAATAAGCTCCAGACTCATGCATATACGTATACATTACAACATGAGACTGGATAAGATACAATAAAGTACAGTACTTACCATCTACTTGTCGTCTGAATAGGTAATGATTGCTTTGTTATTTGAGAGCTCTTCTTCATCTTCCTCTTCTTGTGATGGCAATACAGGTACTCCCATTGCGTGTTGTTGAGCAGTAATCAGTTTTATCAGGATTAACGTGTCGAAGATGGCATTTTTACGTTCTTCCCGCCACCTCTGCCCTCCCTGTGGAGTTATGATTGACGTGGAGACGAAAGGGCAAAATGTACACAAAGAAATTTCTTTTTGACTTTCTCGCTTCCTCAATAGCATCCGACGACAAAACATTTTTGACACGAAAAGGTATTTACCGTATGATTCACTGCAGGAGGGCGGTAGCTCAGGTGGTAGGAAAAGAGGATTAGTGTACGAAAAAGGCGGTGGGTCATTGGAAATCGGCGTTTACTACAGACCGACACTTAAAGGAGACCAGCTAGTATTAGAGATCGGCGTCTATTTGTCGCGACATCTCTTC
This sequence comes from Polypterus senegalus, assembly GCF_016835505.1. Lineage (NCBI taxonomy): Eukaryota > Metazoa > Chordata > Cladistia > Polypteriformes > Polypteridae > Polypterus > Polypterus senegalus. The sequence continues at coordinate 39,663,478 of NC_053160.1, read as the reverse complement.
AAACCTGCCGTTTATTGGAAATGGGCGTCAATAAGAAGCCGGCCAATACTAGAAGATATACGGTATGTAATTTTCAGGTCAAGTTCTCTTTAGCAAGTACTTTCTAAGAGAAATAAAAAACAATTTTAATAAACAGAAATTCGGATTCTTTTTGAAGTTTGACTTGATATGGAGTACAGAAAACCAGCGGTTCATGGAAACGTACCTTCACTTCAAGTTACCTAACTCTGAATACAATACTGCTTTAAAAATAGAAAGTTTGAATCAACTTTGGTAAGAAACCATGAAGCCTGAAAAAGAAAATAATTTTAAGAACAGTGAAGCACAAGATTATATGAAGAAAAAATGGTAGGATCTCCAGTTGTCATTTCATAGAGGAAAAAATTAATATGTTGCTTTAGTAAAAGCAAATTACCGTAGATCCCGGAATATAAGCCGACTCGGTATATAAGAAGACCCCCTTCACTACCTACTAAATTACATGTGTTTGCCGATGACCGGTATTTAAGCCAACCCCCTTCTCCAAGCAAAATTTTCAAAATTTCCTTAAAAGTGTCTCTTCAGGTATATTTATCATGTTTATCGGCGAGAATTTAAGACTGCCGGCATTTTTGATGGAAACCAGGAAGTGATTGCGGAGAAGTTTGGTAAAATGAAACCTTTGTGTTGAAACTATATACGCAAATACGGTACATTGGCGGGTGGAATTACGGAGACTTTTTATAAATTTCATTAACTTAAATACGCAATACAGTGGACCCTTGACTTACGAACTTAATTCGTTCGCGAAGGCTAACCCATAATGCGTTCCGAACCTCCCACTGCAACACTTACTTAACCTTTTCATAATAAAAAAGGGTTGTATAAATGTGCATAATTTACCAAAACACCAATAATTTTTCTAATGTACTAACCAAAAAGTTATAAAAAATGCCTAGCCTACCAGAAGTAGGCTAAATTAAGCTAGTAGCATGGCGGCGCGCATGGTCGCAGTGGCTCAGGGCTCTCCTTTTCAGTGCACTTTTTGTTGTTTTTCTACTTTTTTTTTGCTTGTTTGTGCACGATCGGTTCGGCTACACCCATCAGAACCTTATAGACATCAGTGTCCAGAGCCAGACATCTGTTTTGAGTGTTTTTCATCACACGCACAACATCCCAGACAACATAGCGAGACCAGCAGGCTCTCCGTGGATTGTTGTCGGGTCTAGGAGACGACGCAGACGGAGGAGGGAAAGCAGAAGTGGGGCTGCAGATCCGGTGTTATGCTAAGGCTAAAAAAACAACAATACAAGCACTATACAGAACTTTTATTTTGCAACTTCTTTGCATCTTTTCGCACCATTTGTTTATTTACTTGTGTTCTACACATATGTCTGCACTGAAGGAGCTGCTTTTAATCTCATTGTACATGTGAATAGTGACAATAAAAGGCATTCTATTCTAGAAACAACAATTTCATATTGTACTCACCATTTAATTTGACATCTTTGGGCTGCAGGAAGGGAGGAGGAGGAGAATGAAACGGAAGGTGGTTATTGATTAGAAGGAGCCTCCTTATGCAAATCTTTTCTTTGTAAAATTGTCGAGATGGTGGATTTCGACATGCTGTACATATTAGCGAGATCGAGAACAGCACTCTCATATTTCCACACAATTTCCATCTTCATTTCGATTGTGATTGCTTTCTTTACCTTCTTTTCCTTCCTTAGCAATTATGTGTCTTGCTTGCATGGTCTTAGTGAATTATATATATAGGTAAATCACTGCAATGACCGAAATTACATCCACAAACACATGTATCTGGGTTCCGACTGACGCTTACTAACGCTCTCAGTTGTTTGTTTACAATCGCGCAAGCGGATACACGTGACCGCATTCGGGTCGTAACGCAAGATGTTGGTCGTAAATCAAAACAAAAATTTTTATTTTAAACTTCCCAATAATTTATCATAAATTTTATTAATAAAATAAACAACTAAAACACTTTTTTGAATAAATTCTTTATTTAATTTAAAGTACCGGCATGCAAAGTTACTTCTTCATCTGAAAGATGGCGCTGCGGTTTCATCATTAATTACTTCCGTATTCATTGGCAAAACCGGCATTGCGCTGGAAATCTTGAATCTGAAATGATACTCGTTGTATAAGCCAACCCCCAAACTCCAAACCAAAAATCTAGGACGAAATTCTCGGCTTATATTCCGGAATATATAGTAACTCATCTATCATCTGGCTAATTTCATTCCTACTGGAGACTACTCAGTTCAGCCACGTTAAGAACTAGACAGTGTGAAGGGTGATCAAATTAACTGTGGTCTTGTGTATTTATCATTGTACTGGAAACTAGTAAAAAATGGCAATGATGCTAAAACAAAGAATGCAACGCAAATCCCTAAAATCAGTTCTGATTTAAGTAGATGCAGAGGTGTATGTGGAAGTTTGGCACATTATGTGACACTTTTAATCACAGGCTTTTTTCTTTTCACAGCACCTTAAAATCCACAGCTCTAATAAATAGGTTTTTAATGGGGTTGAATACTGGAATATATACATTATTTCTCTTTGTGTTAATTTAAAAATACTACTTAAGTAATTTTTAGGATACAAAGTTGTAAATGGAAAAAAAATAACAATGAAATGTACTTAAAAGCTCTATGTTGACATTAATTGTATAATATGAAAAAGTGCACTTTTCCTGGTTAACTTGTTCTATACTTATTACAAAATGTAGATCATATAGCATAGCTAAACACAATTTATGTTGATAAAGTCCACAGGCTAAAAATAAGCAAAATTCACCAAAATGATTAACATCACAAGGAGATCAATCATTATCTGGGTCAGCACAGGATAGATCTGAGGCAATTATTGTGTGTGTGTTGTGTATATTGTATATGTATATTCATTTATACACACTAATAAGACAAATTATGACCATCTGCCTAAAATGCTGTTGCTTATTTTTACTTTGACCATCTACATCATGTTCATAATAAAACAGTTTTCAAATTAAAAATGAGTGTATAAATCAGAACAAACAATATGAATTGCTTTTCTCTCAGGTTGCAATTAACTATCTATCTATCTAAATGTGAATTAAAAACATCATGAAAAAGGCACATTTTAGCTATTTATCTTTTTTTAGTAATTTTTTATTGAGAGAGAAAATTTGCGGAAATGTGCCTAGTCAAACGGTTTCTTTTGTCATACATTGGGCAAAGTCTCTAACTGAACACAGTCCATTTAGTCTTGAATTTCATATACTAAGTATCAGAATCAAGGAATTTGGATATGTTTCACAGAGTTATGAGTTACCTGATCATTTACCTTTGAAGTCTGTTATGCATAATGAGATATCATGCCCCAATGAAAGTTCTTTGGTTAAACTATGAATGACCTTAGATAACCTGCATGAGAATTAGACATGCTGCATTTAAGCATAAATTAACATGATCCCCCTTTCCAAGAAGGGTATAACTCTGGTTTTTAAAGATAGGGTTAACACAAACTCTTCTATCATTAAAATCTAAAATATCATGAAAGCATCAAGTGTGCGTGATGTAACTAGCAAGGCAGTCTAGAACATGTCTAAATGTACATTATATTCTGTACCATAGACAAGGGTTTTGCCCTGCAAATGTGTTCTGACCTCTATGCAAAACTTCCTCCATAACATTGACAGTGTAATAAGAAGCACCTCTGAAGATCTTTTCCACATAAAGCTCCATTCATCACTCCTGCCAGAAACTATAGGAAAACAATCCAAACTCCGCCTACTAGTTATTTTATTCTGTTGTCTTATATTGCACTTTGAGTGAATATCTGTGTATATTATGTTTTTACTGCTGTATGAATTTGAATTTTGCCTTGAGGATTAATAAAGTAAATCTGATCTAATCACAACACTTTGATTATTTACTTTGACCAAATATGGTAGATATTTGTTTCACTAGATATTGCTCAGCAACAAGTTAGAAAACATTGTTCTAAGATATATCAATTCACGGGGAAAAAAAAAGGCCAGATGAAGTCTGACAATGCTGTTACTCACCCACGCATATCAAAAGTAAAGCTGCTGCTAATAACTTTTTTAGTGGGATCACTGTGATGTGAATTTAGTTATTATGGCAGACCATGTCCTTTCTAAGCAGTAACAGATTAAATGCTTACATTGTGAAATGACAGAAGTCATAACCATCTTAATTAGGGGAAGATTGAACATTAATGAGGAGCAAGAGACGAAATGACATCTGCCTCATATTTCTCAAAAAAGGGTATCATACTGTGTCTCCTCTTATAATTAGAAACTGCTAGTAAGTTTTTATTTACATCCCACAATACTCCAAATTGTCAAGAGTCATGAGTGAGATCAATATAGTAGCATGCAATTTAAGTGCTGCTGCCAAAAAGAATCAAAAGCAAAAAATTCAGGCAATTGACTTTAATCCAGTTTAATCTGGATCCTCTCATAATGCATTTTAAGTTTCTTGGATGAAGTAGGAAAGGTCTTGTCAGTCTTACTTCAGCAGTGGCTAAGAAGTAAAAGTCAAATGTTTAATTTTTGAACAGTGATATTTATTCTATAGATAAAAATATCTAATTTATGCACAACATAAACTATGGATGTACAATATAAACTGCAGAAACTGCAGAAACTATAAATACTGTACTACTGAATTTTTAACAGAATAACAAAGGAGATCTATTTACTACAGTTTTTCTAAGGATACAGCAAGTTTACATCTTTATAAGGACATTATGGTCTTGTTTACAGAATACAATGAAAATCTTATTTTTATATGCTAATCAACATGCAACATAAACATTATTTCTCTGTACTACTACGTGTATGCAAGTTATTTTTTATGGCAGCTGTATTCCCAGTGTTTATTGTTGTGTAATACAATTTATGTTAATGATCACTATGAAAGGCACATTATACAATAAATGTAAACATTTATTCTCTACAGTACTGCACTTGTTTCAAAGAAGTTAAATTAAATAAGTATACAATGAAATATGTTCTCTTCATAGTTGGGTGGATTCCTCTCACAGTAAAACAGAGGTTCCAAACCTGAGATGCAAGATAGCATTTCAGGGGGCACAACAAAAAGGAAGGCTGTGTTGCGATTTGCAAAAATTGAATTGTCGGGTGCAATCGGTGTCTTTTAGTGTGCCATAATTTGTAGGTGATTTGTTAGTTAATGCTCCTGTTCTATGATATGAAAAGAATCAAGCATTGTGTGCACAACAGTCACCTGTGAATAAGCCGCAGAAGTGCTTGCTCTTGTGGGTTCCTTGCCGCAGGTGGAACTTGGACCTTGCAATGATCCTTACAGAAGGGTGAGGTCTAGTATTGACATTGAAATGTCACTGATTTCGAGGTTTGATTGACATTTTTGCCAGGGAGGGACAAGGAGAACTGAAATGGATGCTACACCTGCTGCTGACACTCAAGTCTGTCTCTCCTGCTGGAAGTCTTAGCAGAACAGCAGCAATTTTAACTGTGTGGCGCAACTGTTTTTGAACTGCAGTGCAGGTGTTTGTCAGAGGACAAAGTTCATCAACTGTTTCACTGCTTAGCGGTGCCCTGACACAAGTTGCTTCATGGTGGTCTCAAATACCCCAACCCCTTGATCATGTGTCATTTCCTCGTGGCTCCTGCTGTTGCGCAGGACCCCGAATAGTTAAATGAGTGTCTAAGCTTCATCGGGTACACATTTACAAGATTACGGGGATTTCTAAAGGTAAATTGCTCAATTTATATTTAAAATTTTATGCACAGAGTTAAAATATTTTTTTTAGTTTAATTTGTTCACCTGTGGTAACATATGTGGTTCAAAAATGAGAAATTTTACTTTTCATCATCAAAAGAGATTTTTGTAGAGTGTGCTAACATAAACCAAACATTTTCTTGGGGTGTGGGACATAGAAAAAGTAGGAAACCACTACAGTAAAGTGACAAGCTGTTTTAGCTAAAGTAGTTTGGAGAGGATGCGTGTGTATACATTTGGTGACTAAATACACTTTTTATATACTTGTCAAGTCTTACACAGTTTATTGAAATTTCCCTGAGCACTGGTGATTATAGAACTAGTCAACTGCAAATCTCCTTAAAGGATTACCTTAACTTCTGTGCATAAAAAACAGAACCTTAATAAACTAATACTTGTGTTGTCAGAGGGAAAAAAAACATGCATTTGACTTCAGTTTAGAAAAAAAAAATTCTGTTACAGTAGTGATATCCAGAATCTGTGCTGAATTGATCATTTTAATTTTGAAACACTATTAACAATTTGTAAATCAGTACTATTTTATGTGGAATTCAAAACCAAGAATAGAAATTCAAAGTGAACACTACATTCTTTTTTTAACTTTGCTAAACTGAAAACTATTAGGAATTATGTGTTGATATGCAGTCATCTTCTGTTACAGGATTCTACTCTCTTCATAAAAATCAGTCACAAAACAATAAACAGCATATTGGAAAAACTTTTTCCGACTATTTTAAATAGTAACAAATAACAATGTATTCTCAGCCCATGAAAAGAACCCCAATCAGTTTCCCCAGATACCACTGAAACATCAATATAGATATCAAGCCTGGATTTTTCCACAATATAAAACAGTTTGTCGGAGTGGGAGTGTTGTTGTTTGTGTGTTTTTTGCTTTTTTAATTTCCCCTCTGGGGCAAATAAAGTATAATATTGTAGTGGTTTTAGCAGTTAATTGCACTGAACTATTTTCAGTAGACAGTACCAATATACAGTAGCTACATTTTATTATAGGCAAAGGAACTCGCACTGGCCATAAAACCACAAATTAGAAAAACCCTAAAATGTATAAAATGTAGACAAAGGTATAATTGAGAAACCAGTTTTGTATATGCAAAAATATGATTCAGTTTACACAATGACATGAAAACAAAAGCTGTGTGCTGATCACAGAACTGTACTCATAATATTTGCAAAAGTACTTAACTCTAAAAAAAAAAAAATACTTGTGATACACATAAATTATGTTCAGCAGTTTGCAACAATTTGCAGAGAATGTTATAGGAAATTGTGACGAATTAATAATCTCTGAATTTATTCTAAATTTAAGAAATTAACTAATCATTCCTGACATACATAGGGCATTTTAATTAGATTTGTGGTGGACAGACAATGACACCTTTAGTGATTTGTGATATTTCAAAAACAAAAAAGGTATAACAACAGTTCCAAGTTTAAGGCTTGCCATTACAAAATAAATTTGCAATCTTTATGATGTCGTGCAGCTATTAAAAAAGAAAATATTTACTATTTCTGTTTAGGTATCATTTAATGATTAATTTTTATGAACTGGGCATTATTGTACACAATTAAAAAATAAAGATACATTTTGAAATGTGTTTCATCAAAATAACATTAGGTTCAAATAATATTAAAGCAGCAAGAAACCACTTAAACATACTGTATACTGAAGTTATTACATTATCTATTGCTAAGAATTTAAATACAACAGGCTTCTAAATAGAAACAAACTAATAAGTTCTAAAGAGACAAGTATTGATTTACAGGTAGTATAATACTCTTCATGTTGCCATCAACAGGACATCCTGAAACTTGAACCTTACATTTAGAACCCACTCTCTTGACTCTTCTCCAGTTATTTATAAGCTGTATCTCACATGAGATACCCTCTCACTACCCTTTTCACTTTTCTATCAAGTCTGAGGTTAATAATGGGCTTTTCATTAATTTTGGTAAACTTGGAAAATGTAAGCATATACAGTGATCCCTCGCTATAACATGCTTCGACTTTCGCTGCTTCACTCCATCACGGATTTTAAATGTAAGCATATCTAAATATATATCACAGATTTTTCGCTGGTTCGCGAATTTCTGCGGACAATGAGTCTTTTAATTAATGGTACATGCTTCCTCAGTTTGTTTGCCCAGTTGTTTTCATATAAGGGACGCTATTGGCGGATGGCTGAGAAGCTACCCAATCAGAGCATGTATTACGTATTAAATAAAACTCCCCAATGATATAAGATATGCTTCCCGCGCGGTGCTTCACACACTTTAACACTAGAATTACCAGAGCCTGCGAAAAAACTCGTAGATCCGTCCCACCTTAAATCACTTCTTAAAACCGTTCTCACCTCTCCGCCAGCATCTTTTGTTAATCTAAATGTGCTGATAAAGAAAAGTTGCAAGTAGCCGGCTATTCCATCCCCTACTGACTTAGAACGTGCACAAACTTCTCCCAACTCATGCCTTGATTGATTATCTGGGAGTGAAGTGGAGTTTTAGAGTGGAAATAATACATCATTATTTGGAATACACGCATTTCACGTGTGTTCCGTTTCTACTGTAATCCGTGTAAACACATTTTTAAAACAAACGTTTTATATATTGTAGTAGTAAATGACAAAATGTAGGCATAAACTATATAATGTATGAAGCCTGAAGTCCAAATATCAAATTAACAGTTTCACAAAAGGTACAAATATAACAGAACAAGTATGCTTTTATTCAAAAATATAACTGCAGAAAAAACCCGCCTTAGCATGCCACATTGACACATACTTATCAATCCAAATCCCTAAAGCAGATTCCATCCGGACTACCGACTTATTACGTCCACTTACAACTCGTTTTGCGCTCTGGTTAAAGGACACTGTGGATGTAGATCTTATATTCTTTTCCTACTTTTTAAATAAAAAGAACCGTGGACTCATTGATGTCGTAATGGCGGCCTACAGCGATGTAGCTGTTCTCTTCCTTCATCATATCCAAAGCTTTTACCTTTTTGGCAATTGTTAGCATCTTCCGTTGGTGCTTGGGCACGGTCCCTGAAGCAGTAGCACGAGCAGGTAGTTTTGGAGCCATAAACAAAATTGAATTCGCCGCTCCGTCACTGAGCCAATCAGCACACAGGAACTTAAACGCGTGCTCTGATTGGGTAGCTTCTCAGCCATCTGCCAATAACATCCCTTGTATGAAATCAACTGGGCAAATCAGCTGAGGAAGCTTGTACCAGAAATAAAAAGATCCACTGTCAGCAGAAATCCGCAAACCAGTGAAAAATTCACGTTATATATTTAGATATGTTTACATATGAAATCCGTGATATAGTGAAGCTGCGAAAATAGAAGTGCGATATAGCGAGGGAATACTGTACAGAGGTTTCTTAAAGCACTAACCATTATTATTATACACATTATTATATGTGTGGTGTTTGTGTTTGCCCTGCAATGGACTGGTGCCCTGTCCAGGGTTTGTTACTGCCTTGTGTCTTGTGTTAGCTGGGTTAGGTTCTAGCACCCCCACAACCCTGTTCAGGACAAAGTGATTAAGAAAATTACATTTAAATTATGGGCAAAAAAGTGACCTGTATAAAGTAATATCACTCTCTGCTTGGACAAATGGAAGAACAACGATTTACAATTAATTTCAAATCATACTTGTACTTGTACCTGCCTGGAGAGTTAACCCGTATGCCTGCCATTTAAATCACATCTAATTTTAATGTTTTATCATGTAAAACAGGTTGGATACTCAGTACAGGTCGCTCTCTAGAATATTCGTATGTTACGAGCCTACACCATGCTCATCTTAAAAAGGAGAGCTCTCATGAACAGTATTTTCTGGTTAAAGGTCTATTAATGTGCTGTTCTATGTTCATTAATTCTTTGCCATAGTTAAAATTCAAAAATGTACCTATAAGACTTAGTGCAGAACCTCAGTTTATTTTTTTATTGCTTTTTCATTGATTTCCAGAAAATGTTAGATTCTCGTTCATATTAACACTTAATGATAGCTACTTGGGCTGTTACGTATTCTGTTGATCTCCATGTTAAACCAAAACAAATGCAAATTGCAATCTACGTTACATTAAAAACAGCAAGACATCTATTATGATACATTATCTGAATCTTTCTGAATAATCAGTGTTGAAGTCTAAGGATGTGTACTATTAAAAGGTGGAATGTCAGTGTTGAAGTCTAAGGAAGTGTACTATTAAAAGGTGGAATGACTTTCAAAATATGAAAAGGAAATTAAATGTTGTCTTAGTGTTTACGCTCAATCAGTTATAATCACACACTGTATACTCACTGATAAGAAAATCAAGAAGGAATAAAAAAATAGCATGCAAAAACTGGACGTTTGGATTTTCAACTTAGTCAATTGGTAAGCACCAATATTAGCAGTATTACGTTGCAAATCAATTGGTAATGCTGGAAGTACAAGTATTGGAGGTATTTTCTGCAAAAAAAGAAAATTATAAAATGAAAAAGCAAACTCTTTTTTGCAATTTCATTTTCAATGTCTGTGCACAAGAATGCTGCAGTAATTAAAATGAAAATGAAATAACCCCATTTGTGATTTTACTTTCAAAGTGTACGTGCAATAATGCTGCAAAAATTATATATAAAATGAATTAAACACAGTCAAAAGTAAGAAGTATTCTATCGTCTGAAGTGGCTCTACAGCTATTAAGGACAAAGAATTGAGGAAAATCGAGGTGCAAAGCTCTGCCCATTGTCTCATTCTATTTGCATGTTGAGAACTTGAAAATGAAAATGCAAAGTGGAAATGTGTTTTACTTTTCATTTTTGCAGCTTCATTGCTGTTCAGGCTGAAAATAATATTGCAAATGGGTTTGTTTAATTCTATAATTTGAATTTTCTTTTTTGCAGAAAATACCTCCCATAGTAGAAGAAGCATCAGCTAGAAACATAAATTACATACGTTGATGCCCAGCCCATCAAAGGGTTTTCCCAGCGTTCCCGTGTATCAAACTCCATTTTCCATTTTCGTGTGTTTTGAATTCCAGACTGCATTGCATTGCGAGCAGACACAAAGATTCGTACTTTACGTGTTTTAATGTGTTCTTCAGGAACCCCAGACAAAGAAGAAATGTCCTAATGGAAAAGAAAAAGGAACAAATAAATATTAGGTGCATTTACTCACTTACCATTTGAAAAAAAATATAGTGCACAATTATTTATTATACTGTATATTTATCTGTGAAAAATGTACTTTCATTCACAAATATAGAGTAACACATATAACTCAGATGTACTAAAGGGCTTAAAATCAAAGAATAGTAATGTTTATAACTTAAAATAGACTCATGCCATTGATTAAAACAGAAAATTGAAATATTTATATCTAAGTGCCTTTGAAAACTAATCTGCAATTAGTAGAACATGTTAAAAATATACAACATATGCTTGTTCTCTGCCTTGTGCTTGATGATTGCTTTAAAAGGCTCCAGCTGCCCTAAGACTATGCTCTGGATACGCGGGTTTGGATGGCTGGATGTACATATAAGTCAACAAAAAACATCCTTCCTTAGATTAGAAACTAAGGTAAGGGCATAAAAGAGATGTCTATAAAGTGAAGTTTACTTTTATAATGTTTCATTTAAAATTATTTTAATTAACAGTCACAAATTTTTGAAAACTGAACAATTTATTTTTTTAGTTATTACTAACTTTTTAATTAAGACCAAGCCTGAATACACAGATTTTTTTTTTGACTATTTCAAAGTTACCTAAAGGACCATATTGCTTCTAACAAAATAAATAATAGAATAATCGTTTATCCTATAAAGCCATATGACAACAAAAAAGAGTTTATCTGTTGGTTCTTCACTGCATTTTATCAATTGTACTGTAAATTCCTTTCAAAGGGTACTCACTATAAACAGTACTGTATAAACTAACATTTGATTAAAGCTGAACAGGGAAGGTTATAATGAAAAACTTTTTATATAAGTTGGTGAAAAAAAACTGTCTTTTATTTTTATTTGACATATAAATACATTTTAATCCATCCATACATCCAGTTTAAAATGTAGTTTGGGCACAATGCAGAAATGATCATTAGATGGCAAGGCAGCACAGTCCGAATTTAGAGTTGCCAATTAAACTAACATGGGGAGAAGGCACAAACTCTTTACAAACATTGTCCAGGCCAGAAATCAATAGTCACCACTCTGCTATAACAAAGCCACAACATTAACCATAGTACCACCTCATTTCTTCTTCTTCTTTTCCTCTAATAGTCTTAAAAGAATGAAGTAAAGACAAAAAAGAAGCAGTTCTTTAGAGCATTTAACCATTTGGGTTTAATGAAATTCCACATAACACATAGCCTGCCTGTGTGTGCAGCAACAACTTTCCTTCTAGTTTGTTTTAATGACCTTTCTTTAGTCTACAATTCAAGCAACAATTTTTGTTGAGTAAAAAAAAAAAAAAAATTTTGTTACATTTTTATTTCAGTAGTAGTTTTAGCTGTTTGTATGCCTTTTTGTAGACAAGAATAGGGTGTGGTTATTGTCTATTCTGTAAGCATCAAGAGTGAGGCAAAAATGACACATGCAGTGTTTCAGTCTAAAACTGGACACACTCACACACACAGACCCACTCACACATACATTTACACAAAGACCACCTGTTTGATATTATCAGTCAACCAAACACACTAGAGCTGTCAGAGCAAACTTCACTATTTGAATATAATTTGACTCTTTACAAAATAAATTCTTATTCAAAGGCAAATACTGGCTTTTGACTATAAAAGGATGGTCCTTTATTTTATTTCACACTAATTTTGGCATTATGTTACTCCAGACAAACTATGCTGCAGTATTTGCATGTGGTTTGCACATCACAATTTTTAATTGTTAGTTTCTCTTGTGTTTTATAAAACAGACTGACTTTTCCACCACACTGCTCTGATTTTTGCTTAACTGGTGTAATTTTAAACAGATTTTAAACAGTTCTCTAACACCCTATAAGTTATCATTTTGCCCCTGATCCTGTTCTGTTTCATGCTCGTCACCGAGAGTCCTGATTTGCTGTTATATAGTATTACAACTGTTACACATTCACTGTAGCAAACAAAGGCTGCTTTCCTTTCTCATTAGACCCTGTCCACAAAGGCGCTCTGAGCAACCTAGTCGTTTAAGTTGCATTTTGTGGTGGTACTTAATTGACTTAAATATTACGTTACATTCATATTTATTTACCTCTGTTAAATGCCAGCCCAGATTATAGTTTTGTGTATTTACCTGTGGAGGCAGTTGTTAGGCAGTCCATAGCGTTTTTAACCTATGGGGTTTGAGGTTCATTCTTCATTGGATTTGAGAAATATGGATCAGTTGGTTTTATTATACCTGAACCTTGACACCCTTGTTTTAAAAATCTTCCTGATATGGTAACATAGGTAGAGAAAACATTGCCACAGCTACTGGGTTCAACCTCTGACTGCACAGCTTGTGAAAAAAGGAAGCCTTTGTGTAATCTAGGAAGAAATGCAATGATTTACTCATAAATTCTTTATGTCAGTTTCGAGTTTTGATTGCATTATGCAGCTGATATAGCACCGTATTACATGCTGGTCAACCAATATGCAAGTCAGTATTAGCCCTGAAGAGAGACTACTTGTCACCTTGAGATAAACAATATACAAACAGTACTCACGAATGCACTCACCCATCTCCATTATTATTATCATTATTTTGTTGATAACGTGTGTGTGTGTTTATGTATATACATACACAATATAATTTATTTTTGTATAGCCCAAAATCACACATGAAGTGCCCTAATGGGCTTTACCAGGTCCTGTCTTTAACAGCCCCCCAGCCTTGACTCTCTAAGAAGACAAGGAAAAACTCCCAAAAAAACTCTTTTAGGGCAAAAAAATAGAAGAAACCTTGGGAAAGGCAGTTCAAAGAGAGACCCCTTTCCAGGTAGGCTGGGCGTGAAGTGTGTGTCAAAAATGGGGTAAACACAACACAAGTAATCCTCAATACAATATAATAGTGCAATAGAAGTATTACAAATACAGAGCAGAATTCAACAGTAGATGATATTACATATCATTGACATTATGTAGACACACACACACACACACATATATTATATATATATATTTTTTTTTTTACAAAAGTGTGGTTCATTGTCATGCTATTTTACAATATGATTCAGTGGTTTTATTGAATTTATGAAGCATCTTTGGAAACGCATCATGAGTAAAATTCAAAACACTGCAGCACCCATAGCAGCATACAGGTTCCAGAGACAATCCTATCTTGTCACCAGCTAGGGATAAAAAGAACAAGAAAGAAAAGATAAAGCATCTGATTTACATTGAGGCATTTTTTTTCTGTCAGGAGTCCTACAGAACCAGAACTAATACTATGTGGAACTATGTTCTGTTCTTAAATCAAAGGAAATTGGATGAAACCTATAATACACCGATAGGAGTGAGAATAAAAATAATAGTTCTGCGCATCGCTCCTGAATAGAACTCAAATGAATATAGAAAAAAATTAATTTGAAGTCAAAAACTGGCATTCCATTGTAAATGAACAGTTGTTTGATTTTCCTTGCACTAATCTTAGCATCTTATTACTTCCGACACACTTTACAATGTTGCAGGGTTTTACAGATTTTTTTTGCACACGACTTTCAGGATAAACATATTTTGAACAGTTAGCTTCTACAGTATATTCATTAACAAAACAGCTTTCTTCTTCTTGATTACAATCCTTCACAACTCATTTTGGGAAAACGTTTTCTATACCACTGTTCTGTGCTTAGATCTACTGTCACAGTAATAACAGAAATTAAACAATTCTCCAGTACTCTGCAACTCAATCTTTAATATGAAATTGCTGAAATACTACTGTATTATGCTAGGACTATTAAGTGTCCATCACAGCATGAAAAAAATTGGCTTCCTTTTGTCATTAAAGACAATGTGAAGCTATGTGAAAAGATATGTGAAATCCACATTTCTGATTTTCATTGTGTTATTGTAGCAAAAATATAGAGCTTTAAAGACTCTCTTGAGTGTTATATTTTGTTTGTTACCTCAGCCGACCAGCAGCTTAGCTGAATTATGACTTGACACATAATGCATGAAACGATTGAGGTGCAACAAAAACAAAAAAGCCCTATATTACATTTTTTCTTCAACTGTAAAGAAAAACGATGATTCAGTTTAGTCCCACCCCAACGTATTAAATTGGATTACACAAACTTGATTTTTATTTTTATCTAGCCATGAAAGTATCTACAGCTTATAATTCTTCTGTTAACTTAGTTATTACCCAATAGATGGTCAAACTCATTTTACATGTGTTTTGTAAGCTGCTCTGAATAAATAACGATAATGGGAAGGAAAGTAAAGACTTGCAGTGTCTTAAATTATAAAGGAAGTCCCGGGATGAAGAACTTTACATTTTCACGCCTTTAGCAGCAAAAAGTAGCACAGCTGGAAAAATAAGATATAAATAAAAACTGTTCAGTGTGTTTGAGCAATCACAAATTATGTTTGTTTTCTTATGTACATTATGGACAAACAAGTATTTTGTCTGGTTCCATTTTTTCTTTGGGTATCTCTCTCTACCCCTACAGTGAGTCCGATTTTTGTGAAGGGCTAAGTCTCAATTATTTTTTACGTGTATCCTTTAAGAATTACTGGGCGAATAATAAGCAGCTTGTGCTTTACAGAGGCACCACAAGCAAGGACGTGAAAATATTCATAAATATGGAAAACTGTATATAAAGTACAAATATGCATGTAGCATGTTTAATATTATATGTGAATATACTTTTTAATATGAATATTCAAATCCATATTTGGCACAAAATATTAAATAATTATGAAAATCATTTTATTGTCCTGCCCCAGTGAAGAAAAATTACCATAGCCATCATCACAGGTTTACGAAAGCCACATTTCTGCACTAAGTTCAATATCAGGTGTTTGTCTACTTTATTTCAAGTTATAAAATGATCACTTGCAGAAGGCGAACCGTTAGGATAAGTTGACTTTTACTCTTCTTGCTCATACCATGTTAAATGTTTTACAAACATAATCTTCTTTTATAAAGAAAATGAGGTTTACAACTATGACACTCTTCACATTGTTTACAACTGACACAAACTAGTGTGCAACAAAGCTATATGAATAAAAAAAATTTTAAAAAAAGTATTTAGGCACTGATAATTTAAAGTATACTTGTAAACTTCTTAATAAGTTAGATAGTCACAGAGACATCTGACTACTTTACACTGCTCCTTTACTAAAAACAGGTATCACAAAATTTGGAAATGAATGTAAAGAAGACAACTACTGAAAGAAGGGTTTGTGCAGTCCCACTGAAATATGCCACACAGCCTTAGGTTAACAGAAAAACAAAACTAAAATAGAAATAGTTTTCACAATACAGGGGATCCTCGGGTTACGACACAGTTCTGTTCCTACAACAGTAATGTAAGCCGAAACACATCCTAGCCTAAGTCACTTACCCATCCTAACACAATTGCAAAACTATAATCTAGAACATAAAAACACAACTAAGCCACAGAAAAAGGAAAATGACATAAATATACTGTATTGTACACTGTACTGTAGTAACAGAAAAAATGCCAAAAAATGAGTGTTAAAAAAAAATTCCTTACCTTTATTCCTGATCTGTTTACAATGTCTAATTTCACTTCCATCGTTATGGCTTTCCTCTTCTTCGAAGCACTAGCATCTGAAGACTCTGACTTTCGTTTAGGAGCCATGATAAGGGCCAAAAAGTCGCCAAACAAAGCAACCAAACTACATCGCCAACTCCCTCACTCATACGCCATGTTACTGCATATTCTTCCGCTGTGCACAACCAAACTAGGTCGCCCATATAGTCTGTAAGTAAGCCGAAACACTCACATCTCAATTTTTTTTTAAAAAGTTTTTATGGGAGTGAGCATTGTAAACTTGAAACGTCGTATGTTGAGATGTTGTAACCCAAGGACCCCCTGTACTCGGTTCTCTTCCAAGCACAAATCACCATATCCACCAAATTCAAACAGTGGGCACAAGTACATACAAAAGGCTACCACAGTTTCACAGTACTAGCAAAAAAAAAATTGCCACTTAAATATGACTTTGTCAGCAGCATGCAAAAACCAAAATGTTGCTTACTAGAGATTATTTTTTTTTAATCGCAACTAGAAAGAAAAGTTGCAACTATGCCAAAAAATGGAAAAAACCCATGATGTCTTTCTCAGCCTTGCTTATAATGTAGATGCCATGCTTGTCTGAGGGTGTGGTACAATCCCGAGGACATTCTCTTAATTACAGTCTTGTTCCTTTCAGTTACAGACCATGCATTACCACTTCCCCGTCCTTCTTGACCTTACTCTTAAATGAGCTACCTGGCACCATATTTCCCCAACTAGAGAGCCCTTACTGAATCTCTGGGAAAAGAAGTGTTGTAGACTCCTGCCAGCCCACCACAGCCTGACTCCCTCTATCTCTGTCTCTCTTTTGGCTGTCACACAGACACACATTTAGTAGTGGTTCACACACCCTGACATCTTTTCTCTCTGCCTGCCCATCTACCATCCTGAAATATCTCTACAAAAATCTACAGGGGCATCACTCAATCTCTCTTTTGCTTTGTAATTATAAACTTTATGGATTCCAGTAAACCATTTGTTGTTGTGGTACTCTGTCTTTCTGAGAAACTTTTCCTTCCTTGATTTATCACTAGAGTGCCCATGCCCTTAACAACTACAATTTCGTCTGGACATCTCATTACAACATGATCATGGTTTTGCTACAAAATTGTTTTAAACTGCTTTACTCAATATTGACTAAATTCTGGAGAATATATTATCCTGTTTCACAGTAAGAACCCCCTTTACTTGTATTAAATTATCAAACTTAGACTTATAAAAATGACAGTCTATCACTTTCAAGTTAAGCATAGAATGCCATTTTCTTCTCAAGATTCATGTGTGATTTTTGCTAAAAATGTAATGTCTTCAACTATAGTTATCTCATCTTTGGTTCATTAATAATAACAATAGTTATGATATCTATCTATCTATGATAACAGTTATTTTGCTTTTTATCTTATAGTAAAATAGATGATTTAGAAAGTACGCCTGTAATATTCCATCCTTAACATTTAAAATTGCCTGTATGGTCTATGTCTTCATCTTTAAACTAAACAACACTTTTCTCTACTGTGTACTACTTACTATTTCTACTGTTATTTAAACATTAGTGCTAGGCAGAGCCTACTGTCTGTTTATGGCATCATTATGTATAATGCATACTTTTTTTCAAATAAACTCTACAGCTCAAAAGACTTGAATGTAAGCACTATTCTAAGAAAGAAAAAAAAAATCAAAGTTGAGATCTGCTTTAGTATTGAAAAATCTGAAGCTTGGTACAGAATACTGAAAAAGCTCAGCATGATCAGCCATCTAGACTCTCAAGTCTGAATAGACAGATCTCTCACATGCATTCTTCAAGGCTCGCAGGTAGCCAGTGAAGCACAGAGACAAAAAGAAACAAGCTAGCAAATCTGACTCAAAGATATGTATGGGGAGAGGGGAGGAGAGAAGGGGGTTAAGACTGTATGTGAAACCTGCTGATTAGCCCAAAAGAGCTTTGTATGTTGCCTTCAGTAAATGTCTTCAAAAGTTTCTCTGAAATTCTGAAAACCATTGAGAATGACATTTCTGGTCAGCTCTGCAGTCTTTTAGACGCAGTCTTTCTGTTTTTTTACCTTTTCCATTAAATTATTTTGAAAATACATCATTATACAGTATTGTGTATTATATGGGTAAAGGAACTGTATATTAATGAATATTGGACGAATGTATACAAGACAGATAAGCTCCAGCTCTATGCAACTCCGTTCAGGATTAAGTGGCCTTAGAACATGGTATGATATACAAGACAATATGTACAAATATTAAATTTTAGCACTTGATCAACACAAGATAAGTCAGGTTAGATCTGTTTTGATTGTCAAACATAAAACAATCAAATGTGAATCTACTAAAATTAAAATGGTTAAGCCTTTTAACAAAATTTCAGTCTTAACAACAATTTCTCAATATACATACACATTAGTAAAACCAATCCTGAAACTATACAAACGTCATACAATGGTGTGAAAAGAAATTTAGCCAAAAGTGAGCATTATATATGCAATAAAAGGAAAAAACAACTAGATTATCAAATTTAATGCTTGCATTTTCACTGTTTTTGCAAATTAAATTTTTTGATACACCATCTAAGACCAAGCACATAAGACATGTCTTATGAGACCAAAAATGTAGAATGTCAAGCAAATGTTTTGGCATGAATGCAGGAAGGCTAAACCTTGTTGTGAATATTGTGTATAATAATTCAGACATAAGGGAGAGAAACTTAAAAAAAACAAAAAAAAAACACACACACACCACACAAAAAGGAGCTTGGTATTTGTCACAAACTTGACACCTAATGGGCACAGAAGCCCTAAAATTTTCAATTGAATGTGGGCTCCTTTTCCGTCTAGACAAGCTGATTTCTCACACTTTAAAAATGCACTACAACACCCTATTGTGATCATTTACCCCATACAATCTCAGCCAACGCCAAAAAAAGAAAAAAAAGTAACATTTCAATGGCTAATAGCTTGCTTCAGATGCCATCAAAATAATATAAGACTTGAAAAGACCAGGCTTGGTGAAAAGGGGAGGGGTGAGGGGTGGCTGGGAAGGGTAACCTTTCTCTGTGTTAACTTTACATCTGAATTCTTCATGACATCGACTAATGATATTCTTCTATATTTATGTTTCTTTTCTCCCAAAACATAAATGTTATATTATCATTTCAAATGTAGTCTTTCTTTATTGAAATACACATTTAAATTTATTCAAATTTAATTTTATATATATATACACACACACACACACACACATATATATATATATAAATATATAGAGAGATAGATACAGACAGATATAATTTTACAGAAAGCATAAATTAAACATAAATGAGTGACCACTGATTTCTTGTATTACAGAAATTAATATATGTATGTATATATATATATATATATATATATATATATATATATATATAAATAAAATAACAAAAATCATTAACTACTTCAGTACTGTAACTGTAGGTCTAAACAAAGGTTAAATTCCTTACATATATTCAGTGTAAATGTGTGTAAGAGCATATATCAGTGAGGAGACACATGAAACCAACATGAAAACAAACCACAGACTGTACGATTTAAAACATGCATATTCCAGAGCAATAGGACTTGCTGAAAGACCTTTAGTGAACTTACGGCTATTCTTAAGGGAATTAGCAAACAAGCAATGGGAAGTCGGCGACAAAACACAGACAAACCTCCCAGCAAGCTGCCAGCAACCACCCAGGACTAAAAGTCTTACAGGCAGCTCTCTTTTCAATACCAGAATTTCACACGTTTCAATGACCATTACAACTTCAAAGAATCAAATTTTCATCATTGTCCGTCATCTGCCAGTTGATTTGTATAAAAGAGGTCTTCTGCATGAACTCCAAACAAAAGCTGCCTCGCTATCATAGCTATATATCAAGTTTATAAGTTCTATTTGTGACAGTTTTGTCTGTGGTAAATTAGGGTAATACTGAAGGACAGCAGCTGCTGGACCGGAACCACCCTTTTAGCAACTTAGCATCTATTTTAAATTAATAATGAATTACAGCCTGCTCCTTTATCAAATCTCAAAAATGATACTAAACATAGCAATTATTTCCGGTTTCCTCATCTACTTATTTTCACAATACCTACTTGCCACTTAAGAAAAACTAAGTTTTGTTTATTTTTGAAAAACACAAAAAGAAAACTGACAGATCATTCACAAAACATCATCCACCTGTTACATATATGCTTTAATGTAACATTTTATTAAAAACATACAAAGGTTTATCCTTATATTACGTATGCACACAAATATAAGTGCACCCTGTACAAAATACACAAGCATAAATGTAAGCAAATGGATCTAACTATATATCAAAAGCTGCAAGTTGAGCTATGGCACAGTATGTTCTACTGTATAGCCAAATATAACTGATCTTCTATTAACCACTTCCTGAAACATCTTTAACTTCATCCGTCCAATTTCTTAACCCACTTATTCAGGGCAGAGTCATGGGGCAGGTCATGGGGCAGGTGGAGCCTAACGCAGCAATCACTGAGTCCAAGGCAACACCCAGACAGAGCGCTAGATCAGGGTTAACACAGACACAGGGACCACTTTAGCACTAATACTTTATCAAACCTGAATGTCTTTGGGCTGTGGGAGTAAACTCACAATGGAAATTGATTGTTTAGTAAATGATCCTTTGTAGTCAGCATGCCAAAAAATAAGAGTTTAAAAAAATAAAAAAAATAAAAATCAATTTTATCACTGAAAGGATTAAACACCAAAATAAAAGATTCAATTAGAATATTTTGTTAAGTATTAAAGTTATTTGTATAATTATGATTGAAATGTATATTATACATAGAGTTTGCAGGTTTACTTATAGTAATGATTGGTTGAGTTATTCCATTGTTTTGTAACAGGCATATTAAAGCACATGGATACAACTATATTTTAAAAAATGACAGCAAGGTTTGTACAATACATACAAAGTATATCTGTTATTTCTCTCTACCCTTCCAACTGCTATCATCTGTCTCCAAGAGAAGTTTTTCAGATTCATAATCTGTGAACCATTTACTGTCTATTGTGTAATGTGTGTGACTTCTCTGCCGCAGTTAACACTGGAATCCTTACAAGCAATCATTACTGATACAAATTAAAAAAACGAGTGCTGAAAAGTTTGGGTCACAGAATGTTACATAAATAGTGATTATCTGTCCTGCTGTCTTTTGGCACTTCTGAAAAGTGCTTGCTGCAGCCAGGCAATTAAGTATTTCTCTCAGGTGACAAATAAAGAGCAAACAGTTACATTGCTAATTTTGAGACAGTGTTTCTGCATCACCTCTGGAGTGGATGGCAGCAATGACATTTTTAAGGGTGTCCTGTAAAAAATATTAAAACACTGCAACCGTTTCTGGTTGCAGATTGCCAAGGACCAGATATAATGGACATATTACCCAACAACTGTGTAGATCACATTAACTTCCTCAATAAACACTAACTTTAATCACTAATTCACTCTTTTACTTCTATTCACTGTATTAATATCAATACTACTGGACTGCCAATCTGTGTTCATATATTATCAAGTTATTTTTACGTGAGTGCAGGATTGGGTATAAAGCCATCAATTGGCCATAAGCCATTTAAACTAGTTCCCTGGAAAACAAGCAGAAACTCAACTGAACAAAAGGTAGCACCAGTTTTGTGTTTCAAGAGAGACTACAAGAAAGTTTTAGTAGTTGCATAGGAAAACATTTAATCATTTACAGTCATAGCCCAGGTAGCTACCTAGGGTTTACATTTACATTCTGTTTATTTCCCAGTTCCTTTGTATACTCTCACAATATATCCTTCTATTGCATTTACTTTTGTCTCTATAATCATTTATTTGGATAAATACAATAACATGCTTTTGAATCTTTGTTTGGCTGGCATACAGAAGTGTATTTTTTCTATGTAATTTGCAAGCTTCACTGTAACCTAATAATGACAATTAGAAAAAAAGCACAGCAGACACCCGGATGAACAACACTGAATGATGAAAGCATCAGACCCCCTAATTAGTAAATAATGGATTAAATAACCAGGACACCTGGAAAAACAGGTTGACAACATCGTTATAAAGTTTAAAACAATAAAAAAAGACATCCATATAACTTCTTAGCACATTTTAATAAAAAAATTACCTAAACTTAGTTTATAATAACTACATCCATCCATTATCCAACCCGCTATATCCTAACTAGAGGGTCACAGGGGTCTGCTGGAGCCAATTCCAGCCAGCAAAGGGCGCATGGCAGGAAATAAACCCCAGGCAGGGCACCAGCCCACCACAGGGCACACACACACACACCCACACTAGGGATAATCATAACTACATTGACCCCCAAAACACAGAAACTATGAAATAACACATTACTTAATTAGGTTAGGAGCCCAATTAAAAACAGAAGTTGGTTGGAGCAAAAAGCTGTAGCTACTGTGGGTCCAGACGACGGAATTTGGGAATCACTGATCTAAAGGATTACGTTAAAAAGTAAATATTGATTAACTGTTAAATTTCTACGCATATACCATTTGGTGACATACAAATACAGTTTTGACATCCTTTCAAGGTTACTATTTTTGTAAGTAGATCCATTTCCAAAAAATATTTCAGCATATTTTCTATATTAACGTTTTCACTTCTTATAAGAAGTTATTCTCAAAAACACATTTTATTAGTATAGGATTTGATAAAATGTGAAGTTTCAGTTGATTTTGATGAACATTTTCGAAGTGACAAATATTTGTACTATAATGTGATATTGTTTACATTTTTAAGTTACCATGGATATTCATGTACTGACAAAATAACAAATGTAACCAGCCCACAAGAGTTAAATGCAAAACGTTGAACATAACAAGGAAAACAAATGCAGTTGATCTAAGAAAAACGAGTTAAAGGATTTTCTAATAAAGGATTACAGCCAAAAATCATATTTTCTCATCATTGTTGTAAACAGTAATTTGAAATGGTTTCATTTATACATTATAATCTACTGAAAAGCTGTAAAAATAAAGCCTAGGGTGAATTTTACCCTATATGACAAAACTTAACATGAAAACAAAATACAATCAGAAATGACAAATTTTAGCTTTAGTTCGACTCTGCTTCAATGGAATAGTTTAGAACCTTTTGCTCTAATGGTTTCAACGCTTTACTTGTACCTGTAAATTAAAGATGTGTTTAGCATCAACAATAAGTTTACAGTGATAAAGTTTTCAAATATAAAAAGACATGAAACCACATATATCTGAACACCAGCATTTATGAATATATAAAACATAAATACACACATATGCAAATACATATACTAAAAAAAAAAACTGACGTCTACCTACACAGTGGTGCTTATGAATCTGCCATGTCAATGTGCATTCCAGTTACCTGTTCTCATTAAATAGCCTAATTGCTGAGGGTACAAATAATCTTTTACATGTGGAAGTTTTTATTTGACATTGTAAGAATACATTTAGTGATACAGAGCTAAAGTTAAATTTGCAATGTAGTGGGTGGGTGGAATCGTTGCGGATTTCATCCCCAAATCTTTTATTTGTGGTTTTGAATTTTTTTCTATTTTCACATTTCCATCCAGTTTTTTGCGACGTTTTGTTATCGACAAACAGAATATCCGTAAAAAAATGTGCGAAATTTGCTGTCTCCAGCCTGTTTCCATCCAACTGGCTTTTTATCGATAAAATGGTGTGCGTGATGACGTCATCCCTCCAAAACGAACTGTCGCATAAGTTTTGTTGTATCGCGAAAAAAATCTGCCCTTGAGCCGTTTCCATACATAATTTTGTGTATGTTGCAAATTATCTACCTTTTGTTTTCCACGTTACACCCCCCTCCACTAAACAAAGAAACAAAGAAATGGAGAGATTATTCAGACAGTTTTTTTTAAATTTGCCAGCTTACTGTTATTTCAGTTTCATAAATAATTGGAATTATACATAATATCCGAAGACGACAGCAGAATGAAGCAGTTGCTTGTCTGATAGCCCTAGAGCTCGAAGAAAGTACCCCAGTGCAACGAAACCCACGGGTATGGGAGAGACGACGGAATAAGACCTTCTGGGAGGAGGTGGTGGGGAGACACTTCACAGAAAATCTCTGGCTGCAACATTTTAGAATGACACGGCCGATGTTTGAGATGTTGTGTGGATTCATCAGTCCTGATGTTGCGCCCATCACAGGTTGTCACCGATCACCGGTTCCAACCCCAAAGCGGATTGCCATCGCCCTTTACAAGCTGGCAACCTGCGCAGAGTATAGAGTAGTTGGAGAAACTTTCGGGGTTAATAAAACTACCGTCCATCGATGTGTATATGCTGTGTGCACCGCTATTAAAGAAAAATTAATGCGGCGTTATATCAGACTTCTGACTGTGGCAGGAGGCCAATGAAATTGCATACCGCAATTCCTTGGTGCATCTTGTGCCACAGATTTACGGTGCGCTGGATGGCACGCATGTACCTATTCTTCCCCCAACGGAAGGCTACCGCGATTACATTAATCACAAAGGGTGGCCATCTATTGTTCTCCAGGCCCTTGTTGATGACAGGTGCATGAAATGAGACATTTGCGTTGGCACTTCTGGAAGTGCCCATGATGCAGCTGTGTTTGCAGCATCGGATCTGTACAGGTGAGCCTACCTTTCAACATCCCTTCTCAGTGCGATAACAACTGAATTAGTACTGTAACCTGCTTCCCTTAAGGTTTTTAATTAAAACTGAAATTTGAATTAATACAAAATAACAACGTTTAATCAAAAAAAACTAAAGTTAATATTAATGAGAGAATATCTCATATATGCTAAAACATCTGCCATTTAATAATAAGAAAAAAATGTTTAGATAATGAAACACACGGTTTATTAAATATTTTGACTGGCACAGTAAATTACCTTTGCGTTTTTTTTTATTATTTAAACATCCTGAGAGACACTCCCAGGCTACAGTTGATGTGGAGGGAGTTCAGGTACCCCTTTTAGTAGCAGGAGACCCAGCCTATCCGCTACTGCATTGGCTCATCACGAGAAATAACGAGCCTCTTCATCAGACCATGCGAACCGCTCTGCTATTCTCGTTATGATTGCACATGATGAAAATGTATCATGTGACACATTTATTTGCGTTAAAGCCCTTTTTTCCGACAAAAAGTGTTTCCAATGTAGTTTTTGCGACATCTGAAGTATCGATATGGAATTTATGCGCTAAAGTTAAACGGAAAAATATTATGTCGACATGTACATTTTATCGATAATTAGCATTTCCATCAGTTAAAATTTGAAGCGCTAAATATTTTTTTGCAAAAACTCCTTGGATGGAAACCTGGTTAATGTTAATGTCTAAAGAAAACCCAGTATTAATCATGCATGAAGTGATAAAACTACAAGAAAATGTATTCTTTAATGTTATTACATAACATTTTCTTAAAATTTTAAAATACTTACATGTACTGGATAGAAAGAATAAAAAAACTATAAACTGAATATGTTGCTTCCTACATCTCAGCAAACTAGGCTGAAGGAAGAATAGGTGGAATAGGTTCATTCGGATTATGGAAAATAACTAGAGGAACAGGCATACTGATTCATAAAAGCAATTTTTCCATCCAGTCATTTTAGGTCTAGACGTCCTCAATAAACTGTAGCATGTAGACACATATACACATAGACAGTCACACACAAATCATCGAGATATCAATGTTTTTGGTAGCAGTGGACCCTACAATGTCAAAGTCCGTCAAAAACCAGAAATCAAACTTTTTTGCCAATTTAAAGCTTTTGCTCCAACCCCATAGACAATAGGTTATGATGGGGGAGGGCACAAAGCAATAATACCTTAAGTTTCCCATAAAAATAAATTGCAAACCAGTTGGGAAAAAGAAATCATAAGTGACATCTCCAATTAATAATCTACACAAATATCTTTAAGTTCTATAAAAAAGGACTGATTTTGCACACAGCATCCAATTTATTAATAAGGGAAGCTAAGCAATTAACTTAAATCATGTCATTCTTATTATAAACATGGAAAAAAGGTTAGTACATCAAATACACTAGATAAATTTAAAGTAATACATGTTGCATTTGAGACTAAAGTTACCGAACATAAGGCCTGTAATCATAGGATACATACGTTGACTTTAGTTTTATGACATATAGCTGCCCATACTGCTGTAACTAACAAAAAAAAAACAAAAAAAAAAATCCAAAGAGAAAATGTTTGTAACTTAAAGTATTGGGGTGCTCTAGCTTGGGTCTGACCTTGGCAATATTCCCTACTATTTTGCCAGCTATGTCTGCCTTCTCTTTGGACAAGATGATTCAATAAATAACCATTAAACAAAGAATACTGAATGCTAGAAACCAAAACTGGAAATGGATGGATACACTATCAATAGTTTTTTTTTTTTTAATAAACAGTGCCATATTCTGAAATTTACGTATGAATGCACTATAACGCTTTTATTGCAAAATGTTTTGATTTTTATCATAGTATGCTGTCAGCATAGATGAATGATATGCCATACTGCTGATCTGATTAGTGACCAAATGATGGTAATATAGTTTTGTGAGAGAAATCTTTGAAAATTAACATTCTATGTACATTGTGCAGGTGGCTTCGTTGGTATCTATGCAGCTGTTTTCTGAGAATGGGAGAAGGAGAAACAAGGAAGACTCTAACACAATAAACATGTGACAGGACACCTGAGTACCTTTGACACAAACACAAGGGTTTAGTCTATACCCAATACACTGGAGATCCAAACTAGCTTTTGAATATAGAGTGAGCTTGTGTGCGGGTGGTGTTTGACATTACCAGCAACATACAGTAGCTGTAAAGTTGTATTGGCAAACCTGTGTTTTGTCCTCCGCCTGGAGAGTAAACAATAAAATGTTATAGCCAGCCAATCCCAAGAATAGTCTTTTTGCTCAACTAACTGTTCATGCTTTGACTTCATGTGGTCATCTTTGCAAAAATTAACTTCATTTGAGTACTGCTAAAATAGACAACGGAACACCAGAAGCAATACTACATATTTTGGCAAAAATGCAAATGTGCTTTTGATTAATGTTTTAAACATGCAATTAAGCTACTAAATCTTTTCTATTATTTGTATATACACTTTGGGACGACCATGTTAGGCAATTGGCTTACCTATCATTTGTTACTAGCTTAGCTACTAAGTGGCAATATATACTGACACAGTCAGCATCCAGTTTATTGTATTGCTCCTTCCAATTCTTGTTTTATTACACGTAAACACACTTTAATTTAACATCCCCTTATACGGGCGTGTCACACCCCATTTAATTTTCTGTTGCTTGTAGTTCAGGGCACTTTAGTGAGTGCATGGTTAAGTATAGTTTTAATTAGGGATGTCACAATACTAGAATTTTTGTATTCAATACCATTACCACTGAAAATTTGCCAACTTTCAATACCATGGTAAAACCAGAAATTCCATTCAATGGCTTTTCATTAAACTATTTCCATATATTGAAATGAACAATATTGTGACCTTTTCCGTAATACAGTTTAAAATATATACTGTAAGCACTAACAGTAATGGCTTTAAAATATTAGTATATCTATCAAATAGTTATCCAACTATCAATTGTGTGAATTACTACTGGCATTCATAAATAACAAAATACAATGCAAGGCTTGAATTTTAATGTGTGGCATAAATGAGGATCCTCCCAGTGTAACAACAGATAGGGAGTTTATAACTTAGGGGGATTTAGAATAGGGTTTATAAAAAAAATAATATGTCATGAACTACCTGATTTATCTTAGCACATGCACATTCTAAATTTATTATGACATTTTCGGCCCAGTAACTAAAAACTACTGTTTAAAATCAACACTAAAAATAAAAACGCAAACATTATTATATATGTACTATTGAATTAGTGTTCCACAATAATTCCAGATATTTCCATTTAAACAAACTCCTTCGCATGATTTCTGTATGATGGTCTTTGTAATTTAGGCTGCAATTCAGTGCATAACTCAATGAGAATGGTTTTGGGAAGTCTAAATTGGCTTACAAGCCCGACATAACCCTGACACAAAAATCATTGTGATCCCTGAAGACTTGCTCCTTGTGTAGCATGACAATGGCAATATTCTCCATAACAGTTAATGCTGCCACTGCCAGTAGTTATGCCCTACAACGTTCAGCACATGCAAAGGAATTAGGTGTTATGCCAATGTTGAAGACTGCTGCACTGAGAAAACATGTCAGTTAACAGATACAATTACTTAAGGAACATCGGAATGTGATTGATGCATTCACCAAAATTGCACCAAAATAAGATTTTCTGTTCACTTCATTGTCCTGCCACCTGGTATAGCTAAAATGCCAACACCTAAAAGTCTTACAGATAGGCAAAACTTGCCGTAATGTTAGGCCAATTTTTATGCCAAGTTCACGTTTCACAAATCTTGACTTT
Organism: Polypterus senegalus; assembly: GCF_016835505.1. NCBI lineage: Eukaryota > Metazoa > Chordata > Cladistia > Polypteriformes > Polypteridae > Polypterus > Polypterus senegalus. The sequence continues at coordinate 39,634,468 of NC_053160.1, read as the reverse complement.
TGAGTAAGAAATGGCTCAGACACATTTCTGTGAGTTAGAAAGTTTTATGCACAAGGCTCCTGGTGTTTAATTTCAATATAAAAACACCTGCTTCTTTAAAGACAGTCATTAATATAGTAAAATTAATCCTCTGTTACTGTACATATTTCTTACACTCTCTTACTTTAAAATATTAGCATGCTTTTTTGTACAGAAAGGAAGGTGCTAAATAGCTTCTGGGGTCTGCTGTGACAAAAAAGGTTTGTGTAAACAGCGACCTTATTATTTTCCCTTACATCAGCACAATTTTTCTGTTTAGCCTTTTGTTGTGTTATAAAATAAAGAGTCTGCACTTGTAATTAAATCATAAAAGCTGGTTTTCATCCAGCTTGGATGAACCTTGCATCAGTTGTGCTTTTTGGCTCTTAGACAGCTTGACAGAGGATGCAGAATACCATGTATCCTTCTTTAATTTTCTACTCCCTGCATGTATAGTGCCCTCTATAATGTTTAGGATTAAGACACATTTTTCCCTGATTTATCCCTCTGAAATGGGGGGACCAGGTATAAAAACTGTCCTAATTTCCACATGGTGTGGCTGAAATGTATGCAAATGCCCTTAAAGTCTGCAATGTTTACTATAATGAAGTACGAATTGTGTGAGTTGTAATTTTAAACTGTGGAGCAGAGGGGTAAATCAAGGAAAAATGTGTATTTGTCCCAAATATTACAGAGGGCACTGTAAATCGCTCATTTTTGACAGGAATGGCTCTGCAATGTCAATACTATAGTGTTTCACAAATGTTTGTGCATTTTGTTTGTGTTCTCCTGTAACACTTAACTCGGTCCAGTCAAAAGCTTCAAGATTTTACTTTTAACTTTGTCATGTTCCACTTCTGACAGAAAAATAATATTTAAACCAAAGTTAACTTTATGATATCTTCACATCTCACTTAGGAGTAAAAAGGAACCTTTAAGCTTGACAGAAATAATGACTTGATTTATATCGTGATATGTATCAATACTGACTGATATGGAAAAAAAAAATTCCATATCACCCAGCTCTAGCTGCAAAGAGGGCTGCAACTAATGATTATTTTGGTAGTCGACTAATTGTTCAATTTTTTTTCCCCGATTAGTCACGATTATTTCATGCGTGATTATTTTAATGCCTGCGATCTGTGGCTGCACATCCTGTTCTGGGCTCCAGTGCATGTCTTACCTCATCTGCTCATGTCTGTTCACCTGTGAATGTCACCCTGATGTCTCTGCATTAACACGATTAAAATTACTAATAATCAACTTAAAATAACAACCAGTGAAACATGTGAATTTGAAAATAACCAGATGTTTTATACTAGTGTGACCATAAAAATAATAAAAAAGAAATACATTAAACAATACAAACTAAAGTGCACATAGTCTTTAAACAAAAAAAAGTGCATTTAACTTAACCAAAAATGGCCACTGGTGTGTCTAAATGTCTAAAAGTTTAAATAAAGCTTCAATACAAATAAAATAAAACAATAATGTACAGTTTATAAAAGATTCAGTTCATATATTCCTGATTGCACTGCAGGAACGTGAATATTTCGAAATGCTCTGGTGTGAGGCTGTCTGTCTTCTTTGAGACAATGTTCCCAGCTGCTGAGAAGAGACACTCAGAGGGAGTAGAGGTAGCAGGAATACACAAGAATGATTTTGCAGACAGAGAAAGATGTTTTAATCATCACACTCTGAAGGAAAAGTGTTGTAATTTATCACATCATGTACTATATTATACCAAAATAAAAAAATAACAGACTAAAATACGTAACAAGCTAATTACTGATATACTCCAATATACAAGTTACCTAAGGTTAGTTAGAGATGGTTTACTATTCATATGAACTCAAATATTACACGAAAAAAGAAGAAAAAAAAAACTAGGACGGCTCAGCTACTCCTATTCACTCGTTTACTATAGCTCCAAACACGTTAGCAAACGTAACTGAAATTATATTCACTTAACCCTTAAACCGCTGCAACAGGCTAGAGTCAGTTTCCAGTGCAATTTGGATGCACGCCGAAGCAGAGTATATGCGGTGACGTACATTCATTGAACTCCGCAACCGGCCAAATTTGTTTCTCAGAGCAATTTGCCAGCACGCCGGAGCCGAGTATATTTGGCGATGTATATATATTGAATGCTGCAACCGGCTGTAGTCGTGTCTCAGTGTAATATGCCAGCACGCAGGGGGCGAGTATATTTGGTGATGTATATTCATTGAACCCCACAACTAGCTATATTTGCTTCACAGAGCAATTTGGCAGCACGCCGGAGATAATCAGTCAGTGCCATACATTCGTTGAGCAGCCAGCCCATGACCACTGGCACCCCGGCAGAACTGCAACACCACTGTTTCTAGGATTCAGCTGCTGCACTAGACGAGCCTGCAATCATCAGTGTTCACCTCTGTGTGTTTGCGTACAGCCAGTTCAAGCGCAGTTGGCTCAGTGATTTACTGAATTTCATTAATGGCTTCAGTTGCACCTTGAACATATAATAATAGATTGTTGCAGTAGTTTTTTTTAATAGTTTTTACAGTTCATTTGCAGTGTGTAAAATGATCAGTGTTGGAGTAATTGTGATGCTCTTTGCATGAAAAAAAAAATGTGTTCCATTAAAATTTCACATTTTCTTTGTGAATTGTGACATTTACTTAAAAAATGCAGCTAAAAAGAATTTGGCGTCCAGGGGAGCATTAACCCCCAAGTATGTGTCAGTTTAAGGGTTAACTATCATCGTCGAAACCTTGATATACACATTATAGTACAAACATCAACGTTAACACATGACACTAACTTTATTTGCTAAAACTTAACTCTCAAGAGACAGCTCCAGAATGCTTGTGTTTCAGATGCTCATGTATTGCGGTGGTACTGCCATGAAAAGAAAGCTCCACTTTGCATAATCTGCATTCTAGCCTTTTTTTCTTTTTCGATGAAGTGCTCCCACACTTTAGAAAGTTTCTGTCTTAATTTTTTTTCCTTCCCATTCCCTTTCCTCTATCCGACTCGCCGTTGCAACCACGTTTATTTTCCTCTACATTCTTCTTCTCCTCAGACGTTCTTCTTCATTGGTAGGACTGTGTGCAGTCTTGACAAACAATAACAAACGATACTGCCCCCAGACATAATGTAGTGCATTGCAGTTATAAAAACCAATGTGGGTCTTTGTGACTGGAGCCTCTATTGAAGGTTCTATTTATGACTCGTCAACAATAATAAAATCTGCCACAAACATTTTGTGTAGTCGGCGTCGTTGATTATGTCGACAAATCATTGCAGCCCTAGTTGCAAATATACAACATTACTATTTTCCTTAACACTAGAATTACCAGAGCCTACGAAAAAACTCGTAAATCCGTCCCACCTTAAATCGCTTCACACCTCTCCGCCAGCGTCCTTTGTCCTCTAAATGTGCTGATAAAGAGAAGCTAGAAGCAGCTGGCAATTCCATCCCCCCACCAATTTAGAACGTCCACGAACATCTCTCAGCTCATGCCTTGATTAAGTATCTGGGAGTGAAGTGAAGTTTTAGAGTGGAAATAATAGATCGTTATTTGGAACACACGCATTTCATGTCTGTTCCATTTCTACAGCAATCTGTGTAAACACATTGTTAAAACAGAAACGTTTTTTATATTCTAGTAGTAGATGGCAAAATGTAGGCATAAACTATATAATGTATGAAGCCTGAAGTCCAAATATCAAAGAAACATTTTCACAAAAGGTACAAATATAACACAAAAATTGTGCTTTTATTCAAAAATATAACTGCAGAAACAAAAAGCCGCCTTAACATGCGACATTGACACCCGTTTATTATGAGTGCCTCCGTGGCGTGATAGATTCAGCTGCAGACTGGGAATCAAAAGGTCGGTAGTTCAAACCTGCATTACTCCATTTTGAGAAGTAAACTGCTCTTAGTCTTACTATTTTAGAATAAAAGCATACATTTGTTTTTAGTCTGTAACAGCAGGTGTAATTTATGATCATTATGATTTTGCTCTTTTTTGCTCTCTCTTTCTCACTCGCGCACACACACAGACCCCTTTAACTCCCAGTAAGAACAGGTGGAACAAAAACCTCAATGACTGATAGCTGAGTTAACCACTGTTGTACACTATAACCATAATCAACATATTTCCTGATCATGATTTCAGCAGCAAAAATTTACTCAGACACAATTATACTCCCAAAGTCTGTGCCACCTCACCCTGCACCGCCATGGACTCCTAATGTACTATGCCACACACTTAACTATAAGCTGGTTATAAAATAGATGGATGAAAAGTTATTACAGAAACAAACATACATAAAAATAAAACATATTCATATATCTCCTTCATGTACACAGAATTTATATGAAAAACAGATTTCTGATAATTCACTAAGTATTAGTGAAAAAAACTTGACAATGTACACAACTTTGATTAATTATTCACAGTTATTAACTAACAGTAAATTACACCTATGTGGGTTGCAAAAAAGACCAGAATTTTTACATAGCATGTTAACTGAGGAAATGAATAGATAGGTCAAGCATTTATTTTTTCTATAAAATGTACATACATTCTCAAACCCTTTTAAAGCAATCTAGGCAGGCACAGATCTTGGGCTGAGCAAGAAACCTCATGAATCACCTAAATTTAAGTAAAAATAAATGTAAAGTTTAGGAAAAAAAGAAAAGTTAATGCAAGAATGTTAGACTTTTTTGACAGAGCTGTAGTATTAAAATTAAAACAAACCACTAGAAAAGCAATAATAACCTCAAACTTTCCAGAATGGCATGTGATAATGTACTTAAAGAAAATGGACATGTAATAACAACAACAACAACATGTATTTATATAGCACATTTTCATACAAACAGTAGCTCAAAGTGCTTTACATATTAAAGAATAGAAAAATGAAAGACACAATTATAAAACAAAATAAATCAACATTAACATCGAATAAGAGTAAGGTTCAATGGCCAGGGGGGACAGAAAAACAAAAAAACTCCAGACGGCTGGAGAAAAAATAAAATCTGTAGGGATTCCAGACCATGAGACCGCCCAGTCCCCTCTGGGCATTCTACCTAATATAAATGAAACAGTCCTCTTTGGATTTAGGATTCTCACGGAGGGGCTTGATGATGATGATGATGGTCACGTAGACTTCTGCCTTTTAATCCGTCCATCATTGTTGGAGCATCATGAAGCTTCATATCCGTCCCTACACTGAATGTATATATTAAAAAGTACACATGTACTGTTTTATATTTAAAAAGAAAATGTTTTTACTCTAGCAGGGCAAAAAAATAATAAAACCGTCCACACTGCTATGCACACTTACAAAACTTAAAATTAGAATATGAAAATCATTTTATTTGAGCTAATTTCTGTTTAAGATTAAAAACACTCAATAATTTAACCACAATTGAAATGTGTGAGAAATTCATAAGCTCTTGTCTAGATTTTAGCTCCTGTGAACATAAAAGAGATTCTTGACAGGTCAGAATAAAAAAATCGCAAGTTAGGTGGTGCAAAGAGTTCACAGTGTAAAGTTGTGTGATCCTAATTTTATCACACTTGAGAACAGCCAGACATAACTCTTGTTATTCGATCACTCTTACACTTGACAAAATTAGTATATCACCTGCTCTATAAATAAATTAATCACAAAGTAGGAACTTCCAAAAGTGCTAATTCTATTAGCTGATAATACTAACAGACAATTCCAAACCTACAAAAACATTTTCTGGCTTCCTGCACTGCAACTTAATATATAATTACAGGCAAAAAATATGCTGCTTCCAAGAACTAGGCAATATCTGATTTCAAAACAAAATTTCAAAACATGGGAATAGATCTACAGTGTCATTCTGGAATGAAACGAGACCTTCAGGATGAGTTGTATATTTGACATAGTGGTAGCCACTTGTGTGATGAGAGATAAAACTTGTAGATACTGATGCAGTCACTGCAGAACTTACATATATCTTTAGCAAATATTTGAACAGAACAATAAAACCTGGATACAAAAAAGCAGTAAACAAATATTTCTACTGATGAGATTAAAGGAATACTCAACCCAAAAATTATATTTTTATGTTAGTTACCCCCCATATAATTTATAGTGCCTGCAGGGATGGGTAATATATCGAATTTTTGATTTTATTCAAATTTTAACTACCCAATGTCACAATGTTCATCACTGTTTAATAAATAAGTCAAATAAAATCAAGTAATTAACATCACACCAGAGGTAAGACGTAACACAAAGTGTAAGCCCTTCTTCCTTCACTCCCTTCCTTCATTTAACGCAGACTCCAATACTGAAATGCTTCAAGCAGGAATTAAAAAAATATTTCTTTTTTCCTCTTTCTTCTAAGTTTGTGTATCAGTTATGGGTTAAACCACATTAACCAGTGATATTATCTTTGTATTGAGATTATATTTTGCTTAGCAAGTGAACTGAGCTTCTTAATGAATGTGAGAACATCTTTCCTGAATGTTAAGTTATGCTATTGTGTAATATCATCTCATTTAGTACTGTTTTGTCCTTTTGCAGTCACCTCAATTCGTATGTCGCTACTTTTAAGAAACAGCAGTTTGCAATGTTAACTTGTGTTTCCCAAGTTGTGTGTGTCAATGATCAAACAAAGTATATACAGAGTTTATATAAAAAAATAGAAAAAAAAAAAAACTAACTGTTCTAAATGATGCGCTAATGTCTATCCAATGTTCATCAGGTTTATTTTTAGTTACATTATTACCTTTGTAGCAAGTGTTCATTTACACTCATTTCAGAGAGGTATAAAAAGTTTTTTGTATGTATATTTTTCTCCGAAGAATAAAAAATATGTAACTGCAAGTACAATACTTGTTTTGAGTGACTGTTTAGGTGGAAGAATCTAAATGTTTCTAAAAAGGGGGGCATCTTGTGCCAAATAGTATAACTATGCAATGCTATCGGATATGACATGTAAACCTGATACAATAATTTCTGAAAGATTGGAGCACAAATAAAAGATGATTCCAGGGCTGTGCATGATACAATGTATTAGCTACTGTATATACTGTAAAACTGAATTTTTACAGAGTGACCCCTAAAGCACCAAATGTATGTGTTTTATTTAGTTGATATTGGGGGTAAACAAAGGTTTTTAAAAATAAAAATAACTATTTTAAAAATTTGAAGTGTTGTACTCTCTACTCTTCAGCGATCTGCAGCTCCTTTATTACAATCAAGGAATAATAGCCATTTACTTTTGGGTACATAACTTAGTACAATAATGCCAAAATCCCCTTAGTGCATAAGTGATTAAACATGGTACCGTATTTGGCAGTGTTTAGGATAGGGAAAAAATGCTGGAGTTTATATATGTTTCTCTAAAAGGTACTTAATTCATAGCAGAGTTCCACATTCCATTGGTCCTTCCAGCTTTAGTCACTGTATAACCTGATATCAGTATCTTTGTGTCACAATAAAAAAAAAATTTAAAAAGTATTAATTTATTATAAAATTCATTTAATTTTGCATTTGCATAAACTGTTGGGTCAGCTGTGTAAAAACCATTGAGAGCAATCTGCCTTGCAGTGCTCTGCTCTTTCATCAATAATATGCCATTTCGCTTGTTCCTCTCTCTCTCTCCCTCCACATCAAACTGATGCTGGCTGTGTACTTTGCACTCAAAGCTGTGTGAAAACACTGTGGTGCCATTTCAAGTGGATTTATGTTAGTTCTGAAATATTTGTAGCTGAACATTTTTCAGATTTGTTTATTATTTTCTTCATCACATATAGTTAAACAAGGTGAGTGTTTATAATTGTGATATTTTTCTGATACTATTTTCTAACTGTCTGCAGAAGAGAGACCACAATTCACATTTGGGCAGTAATTTTCAGTAATGTCTATAACAGCAGTACAACAGGATTTTTCGAGGTAATGAAAATATTTAAATGCAGCCAGATAAGGAGATAAGCAGAGATATCAACTGGATACCAACATTCAATGGTAATGCTATGGTGTTAATAGGGAGTTTCTGATGTAAAAGAGAAGAAAAAAAGACAAAGATCAATTATGCTTTCTGAATAAAATTTTAATATAACAATATAGTCAATTGCAGTGCAGCTATTTTGAAAAAAAAAAAAAATACAGAAGGACAGAAGAATGACATACACAACACCCTTTGGCATTGTCCCTGGTGCTTCTAGTGTTAAAATGTCTTTCAGACATGTTGCTTATTTTATTAGGCATTAGAGCAATATTTAAGCTACATAGCATCTAGTTTTTTATCCAGGAAATAGTTCCCACCAGTGAAAATAACTGAGATAAATGTATACTAGGGTAGGGAGCATTTCAAGCAAAAGGATGATAATGTATATTGCATCACTGTGCTGAAATACAAAAGCAGCATATTTTCCCATGAATGCCACATACAAAAGAAGCAAGTCACTTCAAAGTTGGACAACAGCAAACTACCATGTCAATAACAACTGCAATGAAAAATTGTAATGACCTATGCTCAGAAGAGTGTGTGTGTACACTGATACAACATTACAATTTATCCATTAATGAGGATATCGACAAAGACTTTTTAGCAGCTAATCAGTTAACTTACAGCTGAGTACCAAATTACATCTAGATTGAAGATTTTTTTTTTATACTTCTTTCTGGATTACATCTTGCCTGAAGAAGGGGCCTGAGTTGCCTCAAAAACTTGCATATTGTAATCTTTTTAGTTAGTCAATATAAGGTGTCATTTTGCTTGACTTCTCATTGGATGTTGATTTTAAATACAAGTGCAGATTGAATAAAATTCAAAATTATATAATACAAGTGTGACCAGTTACAACCTAATTAAAGAACGACTTTGCAAGCAAAAAAAATGTCCATAATTTATAGAAAAAACAGATACAGCTAAAACAGATATATTTATGCGAACACAAACAGGTACAATACTCAGGTAGGCTGTGGCATTTAAATGATGTTCAGTTGGTAGTGAGGGGCCCTAAAAGTGTGCCAAGAAAATATCCCCCACAACATATACAGTAGGACCTTGGTTCACGACCATAATTCGTTCCAAAACTCTGGTCGTAAACCGATTTGGTCGTGAACCGAAGCAACTTCCCCCATAGGATTGTATGTAAATACAATTAATCCGTTCCAGACCATACGAACTGTATGTAAATATATATATATTTTAAGTTTTTAAGCACAAATATAGTTAATTAAACCATAGAATGCACAGCATAATAGTAAACTAAATGTAAAAACATTGAATAACACTGAGAAAACCTTGAACAACAGAGAAAACTAACACTGCAATAGTTTGCACTATAGCGCTACCAACCACCGGCTAAAAGCACTTTTTAAATGAGTTTTAAGCACAAGGAAAAAAATGAACATTTGAAAAAATCCGTAATTTAATAAACCACCAAGAAAAATAACATTGCAACAATGCACGCTGCAAACAGATTGCTGGAAACAGAAGTGAAAACAAAATCAAGCCCAGTGCATTCTTTAACTGCCTTTCTACCTTAATGCATCCAGCTCTCTCTCGCACTGCCTGTGTGTCTGCCTCTGTGTGTGTGGCAATCTGTCATGTGCTGGTCTCTGGCGCTGCCTCTGTGTGTGTGTGTGTGTCTCTCGCACTGCCTGTGTGTGTGTGTGTGTGTCGCGCTCTCTCGCTCTCTCTCTCTCGCTCGCTGCACAGGGAGAGACTGAACATGTACAAACTGAAAGGGAAACTGGCTTGTTCATATACCGAGTGTGTGGTCCTGAACCGAGGCAAAAGTTTGGCGAGGTTCCACTGTATATATATTTTAATCTCAGATTCCCTATCTCTCGTTAGATCAAACGAGTACTACAGTCGTCTGCTGGGATTAAACAACTGGCTGAAAGGCTTCTGCGAGAATCAAAACATCGGGTTCATAGACAACTGGGACCTCTTCTGAGACAGGCCGCGTTTCTTCAAGCAGGATGGTCTGAATCCAAATAGATTCAGCGCCCAGGTCCTCTCCGAAAACATCACCAAGGTAATTCGTCTCTCTTGACTGTCTATTTTTTCTCTTAATCCTTTCTGTAATGCTTTGCTAGGACATGATAATTCTTTAACAAAGTCTTCTGCAAAAGTGCACTGCTCTGATAACTAATCTCAATGCATGTAAAAAATCTAGGCAGAGCAGCATTAACACGAATAATTTAATTACAATTACACCTTTAGATGAGCAATGTATTATATCTATAAAAACAGATTATAGATTAAATAAAAAATACGCACAGAGCGGTGCTAATAAAAATAACTTAATTTCTATTTCGAGTACCCATAACGCACATAAAATTCAGCGCTGCTCCTCCGAAATATTAAATACCAGTAATGGCGTATTGCTCGATAACATGCAGTGAATCCATTTGACTTGAGCATTCTTAGTTTTCATCCTCTTTCTCTGTATGTTTATCATTCGTTTGCTCAAAGGTTGATGTGCTTGCTGCTTCCTGAGCAGCTCTTCTTTTCTCCACCCTAGCAGCCCGCTTAAGCTGGTACTTAAGTCTTCAATCTTCCTCAAGAATGATTAAAGATATGAAGAGGTAGGGAAGTGACCACGAAGGTGGTAGGGAATGAGAACGATGCACGTACTCATGCGCTGCACGGCCACCCTGCTGCACGCTGCTGAGAGTTCTACAATAAAATAAAATAAAAATAGTAATAAAAATCATCACCCGAAAGCGGATAGTAGACATCACGTAGTATATGTGTACCAAATATCAGGTCAATAGGTGAAATAGTTTGCGAGCGACAGGTGATTTAAAATCCTGGACAAACGAACAGCTACGGTAGCATATTATATAAGAAGATGGCTTTATTAAATGTTAGAGCTTTAACCAACAAGACGTTTTTCATCAACAATCTTATTAGTGATAGGAAAATTGATTTTATTACACTAAGTAAAATGTGGCTTAGCTCAGATGGTACGGCTGTTTTAATCGAATCTGCGCCTCCAAATTACAGCTTTACTCGTGCAGATCGCCAAGGAAAGAGAGGTGGCGGTTTAGCAAACATTTTCTTGAGCCGGTTAAAGTGTAAAGATGTCAGTTTTGGTAAATTCAAGTCCTTTGAGTATCTAGCCATTGTTATTCATGGAGTTTCTCAGTTTTTAGTATTATCTGTGTATAGACCTCCTAAATACAATGCATCTTTCTTTGAGGAATTCTCAGACTTGATGTCAATTATAATTACGAACTATGACGCGCTCCTAATAGTCGGCGACTTTAACTTTCATATCGATAATCAGTGTGACCCTAAAGTAAAGGAATTAATGAACCTCCTGGACTCTTGATTTGAGACAGCTTGTTAGTCTACCTACAAAAAAGCAGGTCATACATTAAACTTAGTAATTACTAAAGAACTGAAAGTTGATGTGAAGCAGATCATTGATATTGGTCTATCAGACCATTTTCTTTTACTATTTAATATAGAAATAATGATAGAAAACATTCACAAGAAGCATATTGTTAAAAAAACGCTTCTTTGATTCATCAGCAGCTTCAAAACTTACAAACATTCTAAGCAACCATTCCGTTTATAGTGCTAACTACAATAGCGAGAATAATGTAAATTTTAAAGTAGAAAAATTTAATACTAAGGTGAGAGCTGTTGCAGACATAGTTGTACCTGAAAAGACAGTTAAAAAATCTTCTAGCATTGTTATACCATGGAAGACCCTAAGAGTGTCTGATTTAGAGAGAACATGCTGGAGAGCCGAGCGTAAATTGAGAAAAACTAAACTAAACTAAACTAACTATCCATTATGAGATATGGAAGGTTAAAATAACAGAATACAATAACACAGTCTGTCTGGAGAGGCACTGCTATTTCTCTAGAAATAGAAGTAACAATGCTAGTAATCCCAGAGACTTATTCCCTATGATTGATCGTCTGCTAAACCCAGGTAACTCAAAGGAATGCCTCCAAAATACTTCCAGTGAAACTTGTGAGGCTATTGCTGTATTTTTCAATCAAAAAATTAATGATATTAGAAATAATATTGTATATCTCCCAATACTGCAGATCCTCTTAAGCCCCAGTACTCCGTTATAAACAAATTAAACTCTTTCACCAGGATAGATTTACCTGATTTATATAAAATCATTTCTCAACTAAGACCCTCCACCTGCATCCTTGACCCAATACCAACAAGTTTTTTCAAAGAAGTATCAGGCGTTCCAAGTGATAATATTCTTGACATAGTAAACTCGCCATTAGATAAGGGGGTCTTCACAGACTGCAACTTTAACTACTGTAGTTAAACCCCTACTCAAGAAAAATAATCTTGACCCCTCTGCTCTTGAAAATTTTAGACCCATTTCTAACCTGCCTTTCTTAAGTAAAATTCTAGAGAAGGCAGTCATTATGCAGCTAAATGACCACCTCAATAAACATGCTATTCTTGATAAGTTTCAGTCGGGCTTCAGAACAAATCACAGCACAAAAACTGCACTCGTTAAAGTAGTAAATGACTTGCGGGTAAATGCAGACAGAGGCCATTTATCTGTTCTCATCCTCTTAGATCTGAGTGCCGCATTTGATACCATTGATCACAATATTCTTAGAAATTGTCTTAGTCAATGGGTGGGCCTCTCTGGCAGTGTCTTAAATTGAATCCTACCTGGCAGGTAGAAAATTCTTTGTTAGTTGTGGTAATTATAACTCAAAGACACATGATATTCTATATGGTGTTCCACAAGGCTCTATCCTGGTTCCACTACTCTTTTCGATCTACATGCTTCCGTTAGGTCAGATTATCTCGGGGCACAACGTGAGCTACCACAGCTATGCTGATGACACACAGCTGTATTTGTCAATAGCCCGTGATGATCCAGACTCTGTTGTTTCACTAACACAATGTCTTACTTGTGTTTCTAAATGGATGAATAGTAATTTACTCAAGCTAATAAAAGAGAAAACAGAAATTTTAGTGATTGGCAATAATGGATCTAATGAGGTTACTAGAAATAAACTTGATGCATTAGGATTAAAAGTCAAGATGGAGGTAAAGAATTTAGAGGTAACTGTTGACTGTGACCTGAATTTTAAATCGCATATTAATCGGATCACTAGGACAGCATTTTTTCACTTAAGAAATATAGAAAAAGTTAGACCTCTTATAACATAACACTGAAAGATACTGAGAAATTAGTTCACGCTTTTGTTTTCAGTCGACTAGATTACTGTAACGCACTCCTCTCAGGACTACCCAAAAAAGACACAACGTTTGCAACGAGTGCAGAATGCAGCTGCTAGAATCCTAACTAGGAAAAGAAAATCCGAGCACATTTCTCCAGTTTTGATGTCACTACACTGGTTACCTGTGTCATTCAGAATTGACTTTAAAATATTGCTTAAGGTTTACAAAGCCTTAAATAATCTCGCTCTATCTTATATATCAGAAGGTCTGACACCTTATATTACAAATTGTAACCTTAGATCTTCAAATGAGTGTCTGCTTAGAATTCCAAGAGCTAAACTTAAAAGAAGTGGTGAGGCGGCCTTTTGCTGTTATGCACCTAAAATCTGGAATAGCAACACCAATAGGAATTCGCTAGGCTAATGCAGTGGAGTGCTTTAAAAAAACTGTTAAAAACACATTACTTTAACATGGCTTTCTCATAACTTCATTTTAGTTTAATCCTGATGCTCTGTATATTCAATTAATTATCATTAGTATTCACGGTGGCTCCAAAATCCGTACTAACCCCTACTCTCTCTTCTGTTCTTTTCCTGGTTTTCTGTGGTGGCGACCTAATCAAAGCACCATGATGTTCCTACATTGATGGATTAAAGGACGGAAGTCCACATGGCCATCATCATCAAGTCCTTCCATGAGAACCCTACATACAATGAAGACCGATCATTTATGTTAGGTAGAATGCCCAGAAGGGGCTAGTCGGTTTCATGGTCTAGTACCCCTGCAGATTTTATTTTTTCTCCAGCTGTCTGGATTTTTTTTTGTTTTTTTCTGTCCTGCCTGGCCATCGGACCTTACATTTATTCTATGTTAATGAATTGGTGTCAGAGCTTGGTCCGCAATGCCAGCAGTAAGCCGAACCTGTTTCCAGTGAGAGTTGGACTCTGCCAGGGCTGCCCTTTGTCACCGATTCTGTTTGTAACTTTTATGGACAGAATTTCTAGGCGCAGCCAGGGTGTTGAGGGGGTCTGGTTTGGTGGACTCAGGATTGGGTCACTGCTTTTTGCAAATTATGTTGTACTGTTTGCTTCATCAGGCCGTGATCTTCAGCTCTCTCTGAATCGGTTCGCAGCTGAGTGCGAAGCGGCTGGGATGGGAATCAGCACCTCCAAATCCGAGACCATGGCCCTCTCAGGATTGGGAGCGAGATCCTGCCCCAAGTGGAGGAGTTCAAGTATCTCGGGGTCTTGTCCACGAGTGAGGAAAGAATGGAGCGTAAGATTGACAGGCAGATCAGTGCAGTGTCTGCAGTGATGCGGGCTCTGTATCGGCCTGTTGTGGTGAAAAAGGAGCTGAGTCCTAAGGCAAAGCTCTCAATTTACCAGTCGATCTACGTTCCTACCCTCACCTATGGTCATGAGCTATGACCGAAAGAACTAGATCGCGAATACAAGCGACTGAAATGAGTTTCCTCCGCAGGGTGTCTGGGCTTTCCCTTAAAGATAGGGTGAGAAGCTCAGTCATCCGGGAGGGGCTCAGAGCAGAGCCACTGCTCCTCCGCATTCAGAGGAGTCAGATGAGGTGGCTCGGGCATCTGATCAGGAAGCCTCCTGGATGCCTGCCTGGTGAGGTGTTCCGGGCACGTCCAACCGGGAGGAGGCCCCGGGGAAGACCGAGGACACGCTGGAGGGACTATGTCTCCCGGCTGGCCTGGGAACGCCTCGGGATTCGGGAAAGAGCTAGAACAAGTGGCTGGGGAGAGGGAAGTCTGAGCATCTCTGCTCAAGCTGCTGCCCCGCGACCCGACCTTGGATAAGCGGAAGAGGATGGATGAATGGAGTTTTGTCTTATTTTAATTCTTATTTATTGTCTTTTTTCTCTTTCTTCATCATGTAAAGCACTTTGAGCTACATTATTTGTATGAAAATGTGCTATATAATTGCAATAATAATTGTTGTTATATATACACATACATACATATATATATATATATATATATATATATATATACATACATATATATATATATATATATATACACATACACACAAACACATTTTATATTTTAAAGGAGGGCAAGGATCGGATTAAAAAAATTCAACTGCATAAATGTAAGTCATTAATTACAATTAATCACATCTAACAAAAATTAATTTATAATAAATAAAATTAATACATAAATCAAAGTAAATACACACTGGATCACAAAATGTAGAATCAACACAAATTAATTAAAAAATAATGATCTTAAATCTGAACTTTAAACAAAAGTTAAAAAGAAGGCAATAAGAAAACAAGGTCAATGTATTAATTCTCAAAATGGCATAGTATATGAGACACAGACGTTTCAAAGTAAAGAATGATCATAAACACTATTGACTTTGAATGCACTGCTAAAGACTGATTTAACTGAAATAGTACAAATCTCTTAAATGAGAATACATTACATTTACTTGTGTTTAAACTTTATAAATACAGTCCTCAAATGTTTATCACCATCCACCTAGAGAACCAGACATTAAAGCAGCTCTGTGATCGCCTTTTTTTTAAACACAGCACTTAAGAGAGCACTGCAGCTGCCAAAAGACATGTCGGGGGACCAGCCGCCTGGGTGCGTGTTTGCCAGCAACTTTCGTGGAGCCTTAACCCAGTGAGCATATGACGACCTTGGGTCAGTGGAGTGAGGAAGGCAGAGAGAGAGAGAGGACAGCCTGTACGACTGGGCAATGGGATGTAGCTGCTATCTCGCTTAAAAATGGACACTGTGCAATAATTGGATTGTTATATTGCATTCTTTGCATAAATTAGCGAAGATACTGCAAACAGGAATAATGGGTAGGGATAACCATTACACTTCTATTTCGTGGGGTTCTAGAGCAGGGGTATTGAATTAAAATTTAAAGAGGTCCGACCAACAAAATTTTCTCCTATTAATGGTCTGAACCTTGTGCTTTTGCTATGATTCAGATCCCTATATATGTAGTCATGGAATGTCTAAAAAATATATATAAAAAAAGGAATAATTACCATAGCACTTCAATAATATTTACTTTCAGTGAGGACTTTAAACATGCGAACCCTTTGAATTTAAATGACCCTGTATTTGTATGGAATACAAATAACTATCTTAACATAACATACGGTGTAAAACAAACAAAAACTTTAATAAAAAAAAAATAAAAGTAAGCCTATCACATAAACACTAAGTAAAAGAAAACAGAACCATCTGAATAAAACTAAAAAGTTCAGTCCTTTACAATGGTCCCATCAGAAAATGTTTCATTAGGTTGCCCCAAAATCCAAACTACATTAATTGAACATTCATTTGCACAATGCTGGACTGTAAATTAATGTGAGAGGACTCTGGTGAATTTGTCATAGTGGGCTATCAGTTTGGTTATTTTATGTGCCCTCACTTATGACTACTGTGCATATGCTTGTGCAAACACTCCTTGTTTTCCCTCACAGTGGCATTTCACATTGCTACTTTTTACTAAAGCCATGGTTTCAGAATACATGAGACAAACTGGTTCTGAACTACCCACAGGAAGAATGAACATAACATTGGTTCATCCATTCATCTTTTAAAGTTCAGTTTTCTGTGTCAACATTTATTTTTTCTAACAAGCAATGCTATTTGTTGCTATTATGTTTCTGTTATTTCCTTCTGTGACATCCACACATTTTACCCATGCACTGTAACAATCCCACTGAGTGGCACGAAAAGACACACACACCTCACTCAAGAAGCAAAAAAAAATTGCTACATGAATAATGTCATCAGTCTTTCTTATTCATGTATCAGAAATGCATGTACTGAACTGCGCAATACGAAACTTTAAACCTTTAAATGAAAATTTTATATCATCACATTTTTAAAGGTAATATTTAAATGTGGAACTGGATGTGAATGGAATTCTTTAGGTACATACTTTACTTTTGTGTATTATTGTTTCGTAAGGTAAAAAAAATTGCATGATAATGCTGCTCTGATGAAAACAATCAATGCCTGAGGCATTTGCCTCGTGGCCAGCCTAGATACAACAATATTTTTGAATGCGTTAAACAGGACACATCTGATGAATCATGTTTTCCTTTAGATCATGTGGACAGTCGGGTGCTTGTGTGTTGTTTGCCTGTGGAAGAGATGGCTGCAGGATACATTATGGGAAGAAAGCAAATGCTCTGGACAATATTCTGTAGGGAAACCTCGAATCCTGGGATGTGTTAATGTAACTTCGACACACACCTACATAAATATTGTTGCAGACCATATACACCCCTTCATGGCAGCGATTTTCCATAATGGCAGGGGCTTTTTCAGCAAGATAATGTGCCCTGCTGCACTACAAAAAATATTCAGGAATGGTTTGATGAACAAACAAAAAGTTCTAGGTGTTGACTTGGCCTCCAAATTTACCAGATCTCAATCTGTGGGATGTGCTACAAAGCAAGTGCAATCCATAGAGGACCCACTTTGCAACTTACTGGACTTAAAAGGATCTGTTGCTAACATACTGGTGTCAGAAAACACAGAACACTTTCAGTAGTCTTGTGAAGTCCATGCTTTGACATGTTAGAACCGTTTTGGCGGCACAAGAAGAACCTACACAATATTAGGCAGATGGTTTAAATGTTCTGGCTGATCAGTGAGCATTTTATAAATATTGTATTTATTTAAAAACACACATAGACCAAATTAATAACACCACTTTCCTAACATTGGGTAGGGACTCAGTTGTTTGTGGCATGGATTCCATTAGACATTGGAAACACTCCTTTGATATTCTGGTCTATGCTGACATGACTTCATCATGCAGTTTCTGTAGATTTGTCAGCTGCACACTCATGCTGCAAATCTCCCATTCCACCTCATCCCAAAGGCTTTCTGTTGGATTCAGACCCTTTGACTAGGAAGGCCACTGAAGGACAAGGAAATTGATTTTATGTTCATGAAATCAATTTGAAACAACTTCTGCTTTGAGTCATGGTGTATTATCATGCTGGAAGTAGCCATTATAAGTTGGGGAAATCACAGCCACAAAGAGATGCACATAGTCAACCAGAATGCATTCCCTACACTATCACATCACCTCCACAATTCTAGACTGTTGACACAAGGCAAGTTGACTGCATAGATTCATCCTGTTGGCACCAAATTCTGACCCTAATATCTGTAAGCCTTAGCAGAAATTGAGATTCATCAGACTCAGCCAAATTTTTAAAGGCTTCAACTGTCCAGTTTTGGTAAGCCTGTGCCCACTGTGTCCTTCGTTTTCTGTTCTTGGCGACAGGTGTGGGACCAGATATGGCCTTCTGCTGTTGTAGATCATCTGCCTCAAAGTTTGATGTGTGGTACAGTACATTCTGAGATGCTTCTGCTCACCACAGCTGTACAGAGTGGTTGATTTATCATAATCTTTCTGTTAGCTTTAACCATTCTGGTCATTCTCCTCTGGCCAGTATGATCAATAAGGTTTATATGCTTGCAGAACTGCAACTCACTGGATGTTGTGTTATATCTGTAAGGCAAGAGCAACACCAAATGCGATACCTGCAATAACAAGTCAATTTAAAAAAAAACAAAGATGATTGTTGTCAAAGTAAAAAAAAAACCAAACATACATAATATACATTTGGTACCACAAACAAAAATACTATTTACCAGAGTTACACTGACAGAAAGTGTTGTCGCACTAACCTCAGGACATCTTGGTGATAGCAAAAGACGAATTTCAATCAAAAACTGCACTGTATAAAACCTGGTTAGGCAAAACACACGGCTTTAACCCCTTCAACTACTTCAGTATCTGAATTAAACTATAATAATGTTTGTTCTTATTTATCCTGCAATAAAGTAATAACTTCCTGAGCATTAATACTTACTGTACTTGCAACAATAAATGGAACACATATAAGCAGAGATTTTACATGAAGTTATATTACAACAACTTGCTATGTACCTGTACAAACAATGTCCCTAAGTATATGTTAGCACAGCCACAAACAATCTGAGCAAAACTGTTTTCTGAGACTGATCTCCTAATAAGAAAATGCATCATAGTGAGTGCAAAATCATACCCATGTTAAGACGGAATGCACTATGGCCCTCAATTTAGGTGCAGACTACAGATGTATTGGGGCAGCCATGTATAAAGCAATATAAACCAGAGTCAAAAACATTTTACAGACAAAATATCCCTTATATAAAATAAATCAGCCATTACAGCAACTCAGAAGATAAATGAAATATCTATACACCTCTGCACAAATTGTCTAACACTACAGCACCACAAGAAAAACTCATGTTTCTTTTACTCATTACTCTGTCCACCTCAAAGTACTGCATACATATAACACCAGATCACATCACCTGCAGAAATACTCAGATGAATCTGCATTTATGGGATGTATAGATAAAGGAGGTGAGACAGAGTATAGACATGAGGCAGAAAATTTAGTGTTTTTTTGGTGCAGAAAGAACTGCCTGCAACTTAACATCAGCAAAACCAAGGAACTGGCTATTGAATTTAACCACACCATAGACCTTCTATGTCTGTTCACTATTCAGAAAATGGATACATAGGTGGTGCACTCCTACAAGTACTTGGGAGTCCACATCAATAATGGGACTGGTCTTGAAGCACATATGAACTATACAAGAAAAGCCAGAGCAGGCTCTTTTTTCTTAGAGTAATGACATCTCTTATGTTTTGTAACTCTGTGATATCCAGTGAGATTTTCTATGTTGTGGTGTGCAGGACTGCTAACATCACTTCACGACACACCTACCGAATTAACAAATTAATTAAAAGGGCAGGCTCAGTTTTAGTACACACTCTGGACTCCCTGGAGGTAGTATCAAAGTAGAAAATTAAAACAAAACCAAGTGCCATTATGAACAATGCTGCACATCCTCGTTCTAACCACTAACACTGAGTACTTTCAGTCAGCGAATTATTCAGCAGAAGTGTGTCAATAAATACTACTGGGGCTCCTTTATAACAATAGGAATACAGCAACATAAAGCATCACTGTAACTGTGACTGCCAAGTCAGAAATTTTTCTTTTTAATTTTATTCCTTTTTAGTCATTTTCATATGTGTTCAGATTATAGCGTGCATATATATACATATATACGAGGGATATCCAGAAAAAAAGGTTACAAGTGCCCAGGAGGGTGCAGGGAATTATTATTTTCGAAGGTTGGCATACCTGCGTGTAGGGGAGCCCTAACGGTCAAAATAAGCCCGGGACCGTGTCAGTCAGTTGTGAAATGTCATCACAGCAAGCAAGTTCATCAACCTCTGCTGAGCCCATTTGCTCCACCTACCGCCGATGCGAGATTCATTCGGTCATCAAGTTCCTCACTTTGCGCCGCGAATCCGCGGCCGAGATCCATCGTCAGCTTGTGGAAACTTATGGACCTGAGGTAATGTAACGTCAGCATGTTTACAAGTGGGTTATGTCGTTCAAAGAAGGTGGCACTGACACTCATGACGAAGAAAGCTGTGGGAGGCCGTCTCTCGTTTCAGAAGAGCTTCTGCAGCAAGTTGATGAAAAAATTCGCAGTGATCGTCGTGTGACGACGGACACCCTTCATGAAATGTTCCCACACATCTCACAAAGTCTCATGGGTGAAATTGTCTCAGAAAAACTTGATTACAGGAAGCTGAGTGCAAGATGGGTGCCAAAAATGTTGACTCCAGAACATCGCCAAAATCGTGTTTTGGCTGCACGTGAATTTCTTCAGTGTTATGAAATCGAGGGTGAGGCGTTCCTTGACTCTATTGTGACTGGAGACGAAACTTGGGTATGTCACTATACTCCTGAGCCCAAAAGGCAGTCCCAACAATGGCGCCATACCCATTCCCCATCAGCCAAAAAATTCAAAGTTCAGTTTTCAGAGTGGAAGATTATGGCATCTGTCTTTTGGGACAGAAAAGGGGTTTTGTTGGAGAATTTCATGGCCAAAGGGACCACCATCAATTCTGAAACATATTGTGAGACCCTAAAAAAATTGAAAAAAAAAACACATTAAAGACAAAAGGAGGGGAATGCTGACTCGTGGTGTGTCCCTCCTTCACGATAACGCCAGACCCCATAACGCTCGTGTGACTCAGGACCTGCTTGTGCCCTTTGGATGGGATATTGTTATCCACCCACCCTATTCCCCGGACCTTGTGCCCTCAGATTTTCACCTTTTCAACAAACTGAAAGAATTCTTGGGTGGGAAACGTTTTTCCAACGATGAGGAGGTGAAGGAGACAGTGGAGAAGTGGCTTTCGGAGGTGGAGCGGAGCGTATTCGATGAGGGTATAAAAAAGCTGGTGCCCAGGCTGAAGAAGTGCATCAAAGTTGATGGCGATTATGTTGAAAAATACACATATTTTGGGACATATCCTGTAAATTTCGTTGAAATTTTTCGATTTTTAACAGCTGTTGTAACCTTTTTTTCTGGATATCACTCGTATATATATATATATATATATATATATATATATATATATATATATATATATATATATATATATATATATACACACATACACATGTATATAAATATATAAATACACATATATATATATATACATATACACATGTATACAAATATATAAATACACATATATATATATATATATATATATACATACACATATATATATATATACATATATATATATATATTTTAGGAGCTTCAGTAAAAAGTCAAATATCACCTGGGGACAAATATCAAATGTTCACCACATTTAGAAGAACCTTTATTGAATTATATAGGTTAGATGGAATTTAAATTACCCGAGTATGGTCAATGAAAGCACCTCAGACATTTCTGAAAATCATTCTAAGTGTGCCTGTCATTATTATTTGGCAAACAGCATAATCTCACATTTATTTCATTAAACTATCACATTTTAAGAGTATTCTTGCATCTATCCTCAAAACTTCCAAAAAAACACTAACTTTTACAAGTAATGTTTATGTTTTTATTATTTTTTAGTAATAACAACAGCAACTCACTACTAAAAACAGGAATAACCTGGACTTGAACTCACAACCTCTTGATTACAAGACAGCAGTTCTTACCTCCACACCAACCAAACAGACACGTCGGCTGATATTTGAGCTAGGTTTCTACTCATTGACAGCAACATGTAAACTGAATGTTTTTTTTTTTCTTAGGTTATACTCTTGAATAAAATAGCACTTGTTTTGTTATACCTTTTGTGAAAGTGTTATTTTATATTTGGATGTCAGTCTTCATACATTATACACCACGTCTGCATTTTGTTATTATTACAGTAAGATGAAAATTTTTCTGTTTTAGGTATGTGGTTCAACATTTCCTATCATCCAATATTTACCTAGATCGTTGTGGACACAGAACACACATGAAATGTATGTATTCCAAATAAAGATATATTATTCAACCTATACAATATATATACTGCGCTTCAGCGTCTGAGTTAACTTCAGCTGCCTCTGTGGGAGGGTGAGTTAGCAGGCTGGCTGCTGCCAGTGCCGATTGACAGATTTGCAAGACAAGGACGCTGATGACGAGAGATGCAAAGGAATTTAATGTGGCCCGGGATTATGACTTTTTTCGTAGGCTTCAGGGATTCTAGTATTAATCATATTAATTACATTTTAAAAAGAACTCATTGGCGCCTCATGTCTGCTGAATTCTATTATGACAATGTGCAAAATATTTTTAATCTTTAAAATATAAAGCAATGGATCAGTATTTACAAACTAGTGCTACATACTATATAATTATAGTTGATTAATTCTCATAAACACAAGTGCTTGCCTAAGTATTTATTCACACCAAAACCTCTTAACAGCAAAGAAAAGTAACCAGTAAACCTTTTGGGGGAGTTAAAATCCCAGTATGTGCAGCGCTGATGGAATATCATATGATTATAAAGTGTAAATGCATGTAAGAGTAAGCAGATGTAAAATTTGCTCACATGAGACATACAATTACAGCTTTTAGCTTATACTGAATTATATATGAGGGATATGATACATTTATGTATAAACATTCAAAGGAAAATTCAGAATTTATCATGAAGAGTGTAGAGAAAAGCCAAGCAAAATGACACCTTTTATTGGCTAACTAAAAAGATTACAATATGCAAGCTTTCGAGGCAACTCAGGCCCCTTCTTCAGGCAAGATGTAATGGAAAGATATAACAATATTGTGGTCTCTCTTTGAAATAATATGCTGTCATAGTTTACCAACAAATAACTGTAGATTTAAAAAGAGTATTCAATCTGGCAAACACAGCAGTACATTGTCATAATGTCCCTTATAAGGACTTTAGGCCACCACATTTCAGTCTGTCCTTGGGAAAAACTACAGAATGAGCGGTCATACCCCACAGTTCCCAAAGTTGGCGCCTATGCCTGAAATTCCAATTCTCTATGTGGAGAAAAAGTTCTAGGACAAGAGGAAGCGCAAAACATAGCTGCTAAATAAATGCCATTGACGGCTACTTACAAGTTAAAAAATACATAAACATTATGTGCAGTATATTATATACAGTAAACAATACAATTTATATAAATTTTACACTGAATATTGCATATTGGCATAATACAACTTGTTACAAATACTAATATGTAGTTTCTGGCCAATCTGAAGTATTTTAACCTAGAGGCTATGAAGCTGGGCCACTTCATCTTAATTCTACAACAACAACAACATTTATTTATATAGCACATTTTCATACAAAAAGTAGCTCAAAGTGCTTTACATAATGAAGAAAAGAAAAATAAAAAACAAAGTAAGAAATTAAAATAAGAAATTCTACATACACTGACTGTGTCATGTGACTTGCTTAAAGGAATTATTACCTCAAAACTGCTACTATGGTCATATATGCACTCAGCAGAATCATAAAGGCATTATTTGAAATGCACAAAATATCTCTGTATGTGGCTTCATTGTAACGGCCTGTTAGGTGGTTTTTCGGAGGTAGCCTTCTTATTACTCGAGAAGCCTGCTATTAAAGAACAAATGCCCAATCAGTTTCATAACATTTAATCAATGCAACACCGTTGCTTTTCCACGACACCACCTAACAAATCTTCTCATAAACTGAAGACTCCGCTCTGCTTCACTACAGCATAATTAACAGGATAAGGACTTTACGTTTCTCCATTTTAAAACATTATGGTCCAAACTAGTTTTCAAAAAAAATTATCAAATTGTTTAAAGCATTTTGGATTATGCTACAGTCATTTGATTCTTTTGTAGAATGTTTGTGGAAACAGTTCACTTTAAAGTTTTGAAATATTGATGGATATATCATCTGATATAAACAGGACTAGAGAAACTGATCATTTTTCCTTCCGCTGCTGCTTACTTTTTAAAAAAGTAATATTAACCTATTACATTACTTGAAGATTGACCAAATATCTGGGGCTTTCAAAGTTATGTTATAGATGAAGACATTCTTATTAGCAGCAAACTGAAGTAAATCATATCTACAGATTTTATTATGTTATTAGCTAGGGAGGGCTCATTTAACATCACAGATTTTGCCTCTAATTGTACTTAGTTGGTGTTTGAAAAGTTTCATCAAGGGCTAGCACTAAAACTTTCTTCAAAATTAATTTATACAAAAGTAAAAGCTCAAGAAAAAATGCTTAATATGTCAAACAGTTGCAGAAAAAGGTTCTCCATTTATCAGGTGCTTGAAAGTATCTTCTAATGGGTTCTCTGAAGGTTATTTTCTCTTGAGTGTTAAGTAAATGAAATACTATTTAGTGAATAATACATAAAGACTCTTGTCTACTCCTTCAAAGAGGCATATCCTCTGACCCAATGCTCCAGACTGAAGCCTTGAAATTTTTGCACAAGAATGTTGTATGAGAAAAGCCCAGACAAAACAGACACTTGAGATGTGTGTGTAAGGGGGAGAAGGGAGGGTTATACAAATCAATTCACAGCTACTCCTCCTCCACCTCTCTCATCTGCAGAATTCACACTTCAGGAAACCTTATTAACTTCTTCCACTAAAATGTCTGACAACAGTGAGCCTTTGCAATCTTAATTTTATTTGCACAGTACTTGGATACTAGCACTATCAACAATACATTTTGAGGTGCTGGTTAAAACTACATACAGTATTATAGCAAGATCAAATAAATAAAACATGCTACACCACTGTACTTTACAAAATGTATAACCCCGATCTCTTTAATCTTTAAAATTACTAATTAAAGCTTACTATAACTTAAACCACTTTCTAAAAACATATAAAATACAGTATTTACAAGTGACTAATGATGGATACCATTTATTTATACTACCTGTTCATTGTCAAAATAATATTTTGCCCTGAAGATCCAATTCCTTGTGCAAATTCACTATAGAAAATCTGGACTACTAGAACAATCTGATTAAAAATGACAATTTTAAACAGGCATCTGAATGGTGGTCAGGTCATTGGTCTTTAGTTCAAACATATTTACCCACTTTTTATTAATTAATAACTGTTATTCATTAAAAGCAACACTACTTGAAATCACAGGAAATAATGCAAAGATAAATTTAGCCAGAAACTTTACTGGCATGTGTTGATCTAAGTTGAAAACTAAAAGCTTAATTATGTATTGTTGTTTAGGAATACAAGCATACTAACATGCACCTGTACTATTAGTGCTCCCATGCATTTCTGAAAACATGAAATATACATGTCCACATTTATGCCCACAGCAGATGGCTGTCTTTTCATCCTTAACTTGATGTCACACAGTTAGGGCTTTAGGCATTTTCACAAAGATACAAGGACAGCTCTCCAGCTGAGTAGGTCATTGGCACTGATACTGTATTGTTTTGTTCACTTATATGAGAGGCGATTGTCATATTGACCCTCATACCTGCATCAGAGAAGAGTAGCCACTTTGATAGCACAGTATGTTTTGTATTCTTTCACCATGGTTAAGTTACATGATAAACCACAGATCTATTTCAACTTGTAGTGTATGAGCAAAACTGCTACCACTACCAGTTTTGAGGGGGGAGAAGAGGTTGTATGAATTGATGTGCACATGAAGCACATTTTACCATGTCTACAATGGAGCAGTAAGCTTACTAATAAAACAGTCAAATCTACAAAAGTTGTATGATAGTCTCCATCTATGTAAAGGAAACGTATTCTGATACATCCTTCTGTTGTTAGCATAGCCCAAAATTCAGGTGAGTATAAGATTACTGGTTACAGTCACCTTTCTTTACAAATCTTATATCCTTTTGGCAAAATGTTTTTATATAGAGCTGCTGAAGGTGTTTCTGGAAGAAATGTGGTAGACTGGCAGAAGATAACTGAATCAAAGCCAAAAGCCTTTCCTATTCACCACATTAACTAGAAACAAGTTTTGTTCTATCATTTTATGCATGTTCTGTTTGATACTCAGACAGTAGGTCATCAGTTTTCCTTTGCTAATACTGCAGATACAGTAGGAGTCCAACTTCGGCAATGACACCAGACTTGCCTTTATGGTTAATCCACTGCAGATATGCTGCTTTTGTATTGTTGCAAGGAATTACAAAGTTTACAGCAAACTTTCTCATTGTTTCACTTAAGATTTATACACTGAGCCAAGTACAGCATGCTTTAATTTCACTGAATGCTACTATTCTTCCAAATTTAAAAAATTTACATGCAGTAGGGCTGGTCAATGATACAATAATGATGATTATTGAATATTTTGAACTCCTCAATAATTATAATTGTGTGGTTGGTCACTTTTTTTATACACATTTATTACACAGAGGCTTCATGAACCTAGTACACTTGCGTTGTAATGGTTTTAGTCTGGCTGCTTAAACATTTCAGTCTGGCCTACAGCACCAAAATTGTCCCATCAAGTATTAAGGCAACTTGTGCAAAACCCTGCAGGATTTCAGCCAGGATACATGCATCTAAATGTCAATCAAGTGGTACATAAATTCAATAAACAGTTATGTTATGATAAAATATCCTGATAAATAAAATCAGTACATTTATTTTTATATTATATGCATCATTGTCACTGACTAAAGTGAAGGCAGAGTCTGTCCAAAATAGTGAGCAGGTAGATTAAAAACTTCAATTTAAAGTTTATCAAGTTGTGCTCTGTCAGTAGCCAACTCTCTATTTCAGTCCACATGCACATATAGCCAGTGCAGACTGACAGAAATTCAACTCAAACAGACCCTCATCCCAACAAGTGAAAGATTAATACATCATACATGGTCATGTTAGCTACCTACCTAGCAACAGTAATCAACTAAAGGTTAAGAGCCCTGCATGGTAGGTAATTGACAGGCAAACTCATTCATATTCTTCTTTTCTGGCACCATAAGCTAGCTAGAAAATGATAGTGGTGAATATACAGTGCATCCGGAAAGTATTCACAACGTATCACTTTTTCAACATTTTGTTATGTTACAGCCTTATTCCAAAAAGGATTAAATTCATTTTTTTTCCTCAGAATTCTAAACACAACACCCCATAATGAAAACGTGAAAAAAGTTTACTTGAGGTTTTTGCAAATTTATTAAAAATAAAAAAAACTGAGAAATCACGTGTACATAAGTATTCACAGTCTTTGCCATGAAGCTCCAAATTGAGTTCAGGTGCATCCTGTTTCCCCTGATCATCCTTGAGATGTTTCTGCAGCTTAATTGGAGTCCACCTGTGGTAAATTCAGTGGATTGGACATGATTTGGAAAGGCACACACCTGTCTATATAAGGTCCTACCGTTGACAGTTCATGTCAGAGCACAAACCAAGCATGAAGTCAAAAGAATTGTCTGTAGACCTCCGAGACAGGATTGTCTTGAGGCACAAATCTGGGGAAGGTTACAGAAAAATTTCTGCTGCTTTGAAGGTCCCAATGAACACAGTGGCCTCCATCATCTGTAAGTGGAAGAAGTTTGAAACCACCAGGACTCTTCCTAGAGCTGGCCGGCCATCTAAACTGAGCGATCAGGGGAGAAGGGCCTTAGTCAGGGAGGTGACCAAGAACCCGATGGTCACTCTGTCAGAGCTCCAGAGGTCCTCTGTGCAGAGAGGAGAACCTTCCAGGAAGACAACCATCTCTGCAGCAATCAA
Source organism: Polypterus senegalus (assembly GCF_016835505.1). Taxonomy (NCBI): domain Eukaryota; kingdom Metazoa; phylum Chordata; class Cladistia; order Polypteriformes; family Polypteridae; genus Polypterus; species Polypterus senegalus. The sequence continues at coordinate 39,606,159 of NC_053160.1, read as the reverse complement.
CCAATCAGGCCTGTATGGTAGAGTGGCCAGACGGAAGCCACTCCTTAGTAAAAGGCACATGGCAGCCCGCCTGGAGTTTGCCAAAAGGCACCTGAAGAACTCTCAGACCATGCGAAACAAAATTCTCTGGACTAATGAGACAAGGATTGAACTCTTTGGTGTGAATGCCAGGCGTCACGTTTGGAGGAAACCAGGCACCGCTCATCACCAGGCCAATACCACCCCTACAGTGAAGCATGGTGGTGGCAGCATCATGCTGTGGGGATGTTTTTCAGCAGCAGGAACTGGGAGACTAGTCAGGATAAAGGGAAAGATGACTGCAGCAATGTACAGAAACATCCTGGATGAAAACCTGCTCCAGAGCGCTCTTGACCTTAGACTGGGGCGACGGTTCATCTTTCAGCAGGACAACGACCCTAAGCACACAGCCAAGATATCAAAGGAGTGGCTTCAGGACAACTCTGTGAATGTCCTTGAGTGGCCCAGCCAGAGTCCAGACTTGAATCCAATTGAACATCTCTGGAGAGATCTTAAAATGGCTGTGCACCGACGCTTTCCATCCAACCTGATGGAGCTTGAGAGGTGCTGCAAAGAGGAATGGGCGAAACTGGCCAAGGATAGGTGTGCCAAGCTTGTGGCATCATATTCAAAAAGACTTGAGGCTGTAATTGCTGCCAAAGGTGCATCAACAAAGTATTGAACAAAGGCTGTGAATACTTATGTACATGCGATTTCTCAGTTGTTTTATTTTTAATAAATTTGCAAAAACCTCAAGTAAACTTTTTTCATGTTGTCATTATGGGGTGTTGTGTGTACAATTCTGAGGGAAAAAAATACATTTACTCCATTTTGGAATAAGGCAACCTAACAAAATGTGGAAAAAGTGATGCGCTGTGAATACTTTCTGGATGCACTGTACAGCACAAGATTAAAAATGATTTTATAATTAATCTTATACTGTATATGTTAATAATGCCATTTTAAATATGTTTCACCACACTGCATTCAAGTTATTTACAGGAAAAGTTAGGTTAAATACTGCCAAAGAAAATATGTACATATATGTTTAAGACATCACTTTTCAGTCAAATTTATTTGCCAATATGTGTATTAATTCTCATTTTTCTGCTTAAAATAAAAGCCTTGATGGATTCTTCCGATTCTTTGTGCATTCTCTTGCACTGTATTTTAATTAAAAAGTAATCTTTCTATTGCAGAGTTCATAAATCTTTATTTACCATATACTACAATAATTATCACCATAGTCCAATTTGTTTTTCTCATATTAACTATTTTTGGCTGTAACATCCACCCCAGCAGAAGATCCACAAATCATCCTTTCCCAGAATGACTCTTCTGGCCAAATAGTGCCTGTGCATCCCTGCCTCCAGCTCCCCCTCAGACAGTGTTTTTCAGCACAGGTGGCAACATTGCATCCTGGCACAGAACATCCCAAAGCCTGAGACAGTCGACAGACTAGTTTTTCCAGCCAAAAACTTGCAAATGAAAAAATAACCCTGCTGTTCACTATATGAGACTTACATGCTGTACCTCTTTAATTGTTTACATTTAACTTAAATTATACTTTTATTCCTGCTATATTTTACGAAAATGCCTTGAAATCCGATAAATGTTGAGCAATATTTACATTTATTCAATTGTTGGTCAATATACTCATAGTAATGTCCAAAAGGTCTTTAAAATCTATACTTTTTTTACATATTTTATTTATATTCAGTACCGCTCAATTCTTATACTGTTAGTTATTTTGTACTTTATCCTACATCATAGCAACAAGCCCTTTACTGCTTAAAGTTAGAATTGCACTTCAGGAAACTAAAATAATAATTACTGATAACGCATCAGTATCAAATGATATAAATAATAAACCGTGATAACATTCTTGGTCATATTACCCAGCCCTAACATGCACCTTTAATACTGCCCTCATGTGTCTATTTAAATGAATGACATGTTTGAAACTAAGTGTATCCCACAAAACCATTTAATTATGCAACTCAGATTAAGTGAAGTATCAATGACTATCCAATTTAAACTCTCAGTATAACGTAATTTAACAACTATTAAAAAAATGTAAAAGGTTTAAGTACACTGGCTTAAAAAGCAGCATAAATCAAAACAAACCAAATGTAACAAAAGTAAAACAGTGATGATAGTATATTCAGTCATGACCTCATTAATGACCAAAAAAAAAGTAACAATAATATAATTTGGTCCTAGGTATGTTAGTCAGGGTTAAGGTCCATCTTTGTTTTGTTTTTTTTTTCAATTTACTCAGTTTTACTCAGATCAGTACTAAGTTCCTACATAGAGAAATATTTGGTCTCCAACCCATCCATACTCATTGAAGGCCATACTGATATGTACTCTAACTCACTTAACTGTATCCTGACCTTCCACATTCGCTGAAGCCAATAACCAGACTTGTCCACACCCACTGAACATTATGCTCATTTCCACTTTAGACTAATTGCTTATCGCTTCCAGAATAGCTCTTGTTACATTAGCCATTCTCTTGCTGTAGCCACTTATTCCATTTATAAGCCACATTTGCCAGTAATCTACTCCTGCAGCATTAAATGCAAGGCAAAGAATTCTGGACAGAGCACAACTCAACTCCAGAATAGAATAAAGCACAAAATGTATAGCTGCCATTCATCTCATAAAACTAAACTGCAAATCTCTTGGCTGTGGGAGGAAACTTAAGAACAGAGGAATCATGTGCAAAATCCATATTGTGAGCACCCTGTCTAAGATCTGAATCCAAGATTTGAAGAGATGGCCGAAAAACATTTTAATCTCATATTTTTATGAAGATAAATTTCCTGATACAAGAGGCTTCGGTTTAGATCAACTTAACAGGAGCAAACTTTTAAAGCACATAAAAAAAATGTGAAATGCCATGGTAATTAATGAATGAGCAAATACTGGGAAGGACTTCTGACCAATGAATGTAGGACGAGGCAGGTATTAAACTGAAAACTTCAATCTCACTTATAGCTTCATTGTCTTTTTTAAACAAGCTTCACTGTCATGCAAAAGAGGATTTTTCCAAGAATTATTTATTTAACAATACCTGACATTTCTCAAGAAAGAACATAAGTCATTTTAGATTTTTTTCCATGGATTCTTTGATACTGTATACTGTTGTTCAAGTTAGGTTGTAGCATTGCCGCATAGGGGATTTTTTTTGTAGGTATGTCCCGTTTGGTGATTCTTAAATGTTAATAACAATATTGGTCACTCACATTTCTGGTTGTAAATATGGAGTCTCTGTCTTTAAAGAGGTTTGTATGGATGCGGAAGGGCTTCTGGGATTTGTAATTTGTAGGCAGTGTACACATAAAACCGGAAGTCAAGGATGTTACAGGACTTTTGTCTTTTTCACTTTTTGCAGTAGAGAAGGATTGCACACAGCTTCTAGATATAGGGGCGGTGGTGGGTTCTTTTTCTCACAGTCCAGTCCACAAATGAGAGGAACGCTTCAGAAGACCATTCACCTTCTGGAGTCTGGTGGTAGGAATGTGCTCTCTATCCATGTTATGGAAAGCAGTTTACTAAAGGGGAATATTCCGCCATATCCTTCCATCTATTAACCACTGTTTACACTCCAGGATCCACCAACACTTATCATAAAGACTTTTCCCAGGACTATAAATATTGTTGGAAGGATTTGTTCATGGTGTTTATTTTGTACTTTTGTCATTACCTTTCTTGGCCGTGTTTGCAATTAGTTATTATAGTAAATAATATATATTTGTCGCTGAATATATTTAATCTGGACTTTTTTCTGATATGTGAATATTTGGGTTTCAGTGTGGAAATACTGTAGTGCTTAGGTGTTGTCCTGATTCCTTCAGTTCCTCATTTTTAAAGCATAGTGGCTTTGTTGCTGCGCAAATCTGGTGGCAACCTCTGTGCTCTCCTAAAAGACAGGGTTAACTACAAGTTAACCATTCATGCATTTATAGAATTTTGTTATCTCTGTTCTCAATTAAAACATGAAATTAAAAAAAATTCTTGGACAACACTATAAACAATGCAAGAATAGTAACATAAAAAATGCTTCATTCAAAAATAACCTTTGTAACAGTTACGTTTAATTCAGCTATATCATTATATTAAATTACTAACAGTTCAACAAAAAATTTACTTAATGCTAAGATAATAGGATAACTGAACTAGTTAGATAATAATTAAGTAGTTACACCATTATTAAATTATTAATTCAAAACATATGGTTAAATAACGTAATTCAATTTTTGGAGAATAAATCTACACTGCAAAAGTAATCAAATATAACTGATAGCACAAAACACAAACTGATAATTAGAATAAAAAATACAGTCACTATCTGTACATAAAACTCTTAAAGTACAGTTTCTATTTTTTTTTTCATGAAAAAAGTGACATACATTTAAAACCTTTTAAAAACATTTTAGAAATTTGCCTTATATGTAACACAATTCATTTCAGTGTCACACTGCCAGACTGTCTCTTAAAGATGATAAAATGGAAGATTCTAGAAGGCTGATAAATAAACCTATTACCCTTTAGGTGATGTTGGACAATTGTCACACTGAATCTCAGAGCCATGCATACTACTTGTTTCTATGTTTTCTTTATCACAATTAAGAATTACAAAATACCCACGGGGGATGTACCGTCTTTTAGCCTTGGAATCCAAACATGTTTATTTTTTCCAGCATCCCACAGTTGGAATTTTTATAATTCTCTCCTACTTGGCTGTTTGACACTACCATTGGATTCAGACTATTACCATTGTAACTATTAGGGACTGTGTATAATTTACGGTGATTAACGTTAAACTTAATTCAATTAGAGACGTCTTCATTTTTATTTTTTTTTTTGTTTATACTATCTATTTGTTTAACTTATTTTTTCTCTTTGTAATTATAATTCTTTCTTTTACTACTTGTAAAGGCACGTTAAGGTACTCTTCTTCTATGAAAATGTGTTATATGAGGGGAGTTCCAAAAGTCTAATCAGATGAACTTTGAATTTGTTCCCCATAGCTCATTGTTGATTTTTTTTGGGCATCTTATTCAACCATTCACAAAAACTCACAGAAATTTTCAGCGGTGCAGGTCACCATGGAGATAAGAAATGACGGTAGAAGTGAACATGGTATGCACCCACATGTGAATTTCTCTGATAACAGGGGAAAAAAAAAAAAAGAAAGCGCTCAAAGAAGCTGGAAGCTAATCTTGGTGACCAGGCACTGACTCGGAAAACTGCCCAAAAGTCAAATGCCCAGTTGCAGATGTCTACTCAAAAAAAATGTTTGGCCGAAGTTTTCCAAAATCTCAAGATAGGTCTCTCCAAGTGCAAGTTGAGCGACTGGTTCCTTTACCACAGCACTTCTGCTCATCAAGGCACCAAGACCATTCTCTTCATTGGTCGATCTGTGATCAAACTTTTCGATGCTCCACCCTATTTGCCTGACCAGGCTCCTTGTGATTTCATCAAAATCAAGGCCAACATGTGTGGAAACTGCTATAAGGATAAAGACGACATGATCAAGGCAGCGAATGAAAAGCTGAAAAGAGATGATTTTCAGGGGTGTTTTGAACAAAGAATACACAAATTGCAAAAGTGCACTAGAGTCTGAGGTGATTGATTGAAGTAGTACAGAATTAATTGGATTTCTAACTGAAATTTTTTTAGGGTTATCTCTTATTTCTCTATATATAAAAAAAAAATCCTGGAAAGGAAATTTCCAGGGCCACAATACGTGATCTTCTCGGAATTTCTCGGAAGACATTTAAAAGACCCGCGAGATACATGGTGCCAAGAGATTGCCCCAGGGCCGTCTGGCAGGGATGTGGAACATGAGATTCTTGCAAGACACGCCCTTCTTATGAAATAAGAGCACAGCCAGCAGTAGCACACACAGATCCTGTGGTCTCAGCAAAGAAGAAAGAGAAGCACAGAGAAAAGAGACCCAAAAAAGTTGGAGAGAGAAAAAGGCAGATAGATTATGAAAGCATAGGAATTCAAAAGGCTCAAACAAACGATGGTGCGATACACATGCAGAGAAAGGTACAGAATATGAAAGCAGTAAAATTCGAAAGTTTTGTAGCGTCCCAGCCAAGTTGAAGTCTTTTTTGTTTTAAGTGACTGTTACGTCCAATTGAGGGAGGGCGGAGTACAGCATGGAAGACTGATAGCTGGGTACTGATTGATGCGGTAAGGGGGAGGTAAGACCCGGGAGAGGAGGGGTTGGAGAGGGTCTTAGAAAGTTGTGTTTGGGATTACGAAGTTGGTGATTGATCAAGTAGAACTTTTGTGACACTTTATTAGGTCAGTCGCTACAGTATCAAAAAAAAAAAGATAGTAAAGATCACATTAACGCAAACAAAAGGTAATTAATCATCAGAACCATGTGAAATTGAAAAAATTGCAGGACAAATCGAGGTCAGATATAAAAGGCAAAAAGTTGAAAACAAAGTCTTTTCGCCTTCGGATCATTCAATGCACAAAACGTGGATTTACACAATAATGGACCATATGCTATGAAAATCTGTGGTCCCGCACCACAGCAACGATTCCAATGAAGAAAAAAAAGCTTTTAAAATTGTATATCCGATTAACCAAACAAAGGGGTTTGTGCTATTCACATGAAGAGCAGGTTAAAAATTATGAAAGCAGTGGAATTGACTGGTAGGTTTGATGGTGGTGGTGGTGGTGAACGCTGGCGTGACTGCTCGCCGCTGCCTCCACCCCTTTTTTAGAGGTTAAATTCTTAAATACTTTTTAATTAACTTCTTTTAAGCATTTTTTGAACTCATAACAATTCATAACTTTTGTGGACTTTCTGTGAACTCTTCAAGTAAGCTTTAAACTTTTTGACCAAATTGAACTCGATTTGAAATCTTATTGTGATTACTGGGTGCGGTTAACAACTTCCAACGATGGCAGGATCAGTGCAAAGAAACTGGATATGCAGGGCTCTTACCTGTCTTGTGCTGGCCCTTTGCCTCCTGTCAACGATGATTCAGCCAGTTTTGGGCCTGTATCAATATTCGGCGGCGGATCTTCTTCGACTAAGGTTGACTGGATCTCCTATGGACGTCCTGTTAACCTTCCCGGACATCTTTATTCAGCCACGACGGAGATATATCCACAGAGGTTCCCGCCGGAATTTTCAAAAGGCTACTCGAGCTCCAATAACCTCTTGCTGGTCCACTTCTCATCCACCGCTGAGGCCATCTGGCAGAGCCTCGGATCTGAGTGTGTTAGCCAGCCTAGCTACGGTGGCTAGAGCTCCTGCTCATCTCAGCGAGGATACCATCAACTTTGCTCATCTCAACATCCGTTCCCTTACAGGAAAGACCCATCTTATTCAGGATCTTCTCACGGATCGTAACATCGACATTCTTTCTATAAATGAGACGTGGCAGCAACCCCAGGACTTTACTTTGCTCAACGAAGCAACACCTCCTGTGTTTGTTTACATGGCGCAATCTCGCAACTCTCGCGATAGGAAGTCGCGCGATACTCTACCGAGAGACAATGCAAGTTACGCCGCTGACAGTTTCTTCCTATGGTTCATTTGAGTCTCTTGTCTGTCAACTACCTGGCTCTATTCCCACCATTGTTGCAACTATTTACCGTTCCCCTAAATTCAACAGAGATTCTGAATGACTTTTCTGCTTTTTTAGCTCATTTGTCCTCGTTATCTTCAAACATAATAATAATGGGTGATTTTAACATTCATTTGGATAACAGTAAGTCCTTGGTGACCAGAGATTTTATTTCTTGCCTTGAAAACTTTGACTTTCAGCAGTTTATGGAAACCCCGACACATTTCAAAGGACATATCTTGGATTTGATTTGCTGTACTGGACTCACTCTGAATGATTGTACTGTGGAAGAATTTCCCTCTTCAGATCATTTTCTTCTTACATTTAATATGACTCTTACTGTCTACACCATCAAACCTCTCTGTGTAATAACTTTTAGGAATCTTAAAAACATCAACATGGATAATTTTCAATTAGGTATTGATACATTTGTGGAATCATTACAAACTACTTCTCCGCCAGATTTTTATAACGAAGGACTTCTTGACATTTTGAATTCAGTAGCCCCACTCAAAACCCGATCAATTTCATTTATTCATGTAATAGAAACCACAGCATAGAGAGACATTGCTTCTTACAGGAAAAGGCGATGGAAAAAGTGCACTTGAATAAAAGTGCACTTTTGTTATACTTTTACACCAATATATGTTCCTGTGTTTGAACGACACGGGCAGATGGGGAGTGTCTGATGATTGCATATAGCGCCGAAGTTACTGGTCTTTGCCATTCTTTCCTCTGCATGTCCTGGAGTACAAAAGAAACAGCATACAGCAACATGCGGGGACTGGCAGGAAAACTCAATAAAACTGAATAAAAAGAAAAGCAAGTGACGGTGAGATACGAAGAAGGCAGCTTCGCTAGCGTTTGTGTGTCAGAACCCACGGGGGGTTGGGGTAGGGGGGGTTTTGGCGTTAGTATGCATCGTGGTACACTGCAGAGCTATAGCGCGTCTTTAGTGAAAACAGCCGTGTCAGATGGGGTTGTATGGATTGATTCTGAAGCGACTGAGAGAATAAAAAGTGAATTAAAAAAAAAAGCTAACCTTTACAAGGATCATAAATTGCACCGGCTGTTACAGACTGAAATCAAATGTATGCTTTTATTCTAAAACAGTAAGACTAAGAGCAGTTTACTTCTCAAAACGGAGGTGCGCAGGATCGAACTCGTGACCTCTTGATTCCCAAGCGGGGGCTGAGTCTATTGAACCACGGAGGAAGGTACAATGAACTGGTGTCAATGTCACATGTTAAGGCGGCTTTTTGTTTCTGCAGTCATATTTTTGAATAAAAGCGCAATTGTGTTATTCTTGTGAAAATGTTTCTTTGCTATTTGGACTTCAGGCTTCATACATTATATAGTTTATGCCTACATTTTGTCATCTACTACTAGAATATAAAAAACGTTTCTGTTTTAACAATGTGTTGACACAGATTACTGTAGAAACGGAACAGACATGAAATGCGTGTGTTCCAAACAACGATCTATTATTTCCACTCTAAAACTCCACTTCACTCCCAGATACTCAATCAAGGCATGAGCTGAGAGAAGTTCGTGCACGTTCTAAATTGGTGGGGGGGTGGAATAGCCGGCTGCTCCAAGCTTCCCTTTATCTGCACATTTAGAAGACAAAGGACGCTGGCGGAGAGGTGTGAAGGGATTTAAGAAGCAGTTTAAGGTGGGACGGAATTACGAGTTTTTTCGTAGGCTCTGGTAATTCTAGTGTTAAGTCATATCTGACAGACAGAACTCAATTCATTCAGCTGGACACATGTACCTCTACTCCCACTCCTGTAGTATCTGGGGTTCCTCAGGGTTCTGTCCTTTGCCCCCTGCTGTTTATCATTTATTTGCTTTCTTTGGGTGTCATTTTTCATAAATGGAAGATAAACTTTCATTGTTACGAAGATGATACCCAGTTATATATCTCAACTTCACCATCTGCATCGCTTCCACCATCCTCACTTACTGATTGCCTTGCTGAGATCAAGTCTTGGTTCTCTTCTAACTTCTTGCAGTTGAACTCTAATAAAACTGAGGTGCTTCTTATGGGCGCGAAATCTGCAATAGTGAAGGCATCAAAGATCTCAGTATTAATAGACAACACATCTGTTACCTGTACAAATTAGATAAAAAGCCTTGCTGTAATTCTGGACAGCACGTTGTCTTTTCACTCTCACATTATTTCTGTTACTCGAGTAGCTTACTTCCACCTGCGTAACATTAATCGCCTGCGTCCATTTTTGTCAAATCACTCTACTGCCATTTTAGTCAACAGTTTGGTCACCTCCCGCCTGGACTATTGCAACTCACTTCTCTTTGGTCTGCCCCAAAAGTTACTACATAAACTTCAACTTGTTCAAAATTCGGCTGCTCGTATAATTACTAAAACACCCTATTCTGATCACATTACACCTGTTATTCAGCAGCTTCATTGGCTGCCAATAAAGTTTAGGATCAACTACAAAATTTTAGTCCTTACATATAAGGCTATTCATAATCTTGCCCCTACATATCTCTCACAGCTCCTACAAGTCATTAAACCCTCTCGTATGCTCAGATCCTCTTCTTCCATCAACTTAAATAATCCATTAGCACGTCTTGTCACGATGGGATATCGAGCATTTAGCAGATCAGCACCTTCCTTATGGAACTCATGACCTGCTTATCTAAGGAATATGACTACCCTTCACCAATTTCAGGCTAATCTTAAAACTCATCTGTTCAAAATTGCTTATTCACTGTAATTGTTACTGGTGTTTTATCTGATGTTTTATTTGGATTTTAAATTTTTTAGCCATTGAATGTTTATTTTTTTATCTGATTGTACTGTGAACCTTGAGTTTTTTGAAAGGCGCTTCAAATAAAATGTATTATTATTATTATTTATTAATTCAAAAGGCTGAAAATTTTTTTTTAACTGCTTATGATGTAGATTGCTTTGTCTGTGCTGAAATTCCAAACAGAGAAACCTATCCTAAATTATGGTAAAAAGTCATTAAACGCATGTCTCACTGACCTCATTTAAAAGATTCAGCATATTGGGACACAAAAGATTCCAAATATTGTTTGTACAGAAATAAAATCTGAAATAAAAGTGAAACTAATGAAATAGCAACAATTCAAAGAAAAAAAAAATCTTAAAATTGTGTATCCGGAAAACCAAACACGGGAATTGGCAAGCAAAGCCTCCTAGATTCTATTAAAATAAGAGGACTTTTTGAATTCCTAGAAATAAGCATTGCTGTTCTATTTAAATACAATGTTTCATTACCCAAATTCAATGTAACTGTTTTTATTCAGGGAGGCACGGTGGTGCAGTGGTAGCACAGCTGCCTTGCAGTTAGGAGACCTGGGTTCGCTTCTGGGTCCTCCCTGCGTGGAGTTGGCATGTTCTCCCCGTGTCTGAGTGAGTATCTTCCAGTTTCCTCCCATAGTCCAAAGACATGCAGGTTTTAGGTGCATTGGCGATCCAAAATTGTCCCTAGTGTGTGGCAGTTTGTGTGTGCCCTGCCCAGGGTGTGTTTCCTGCCTTGCGCCGTGTTGGCTGGGATTGGCTCCAGCAGACCCACGTGATCCTGTTAGGATATAACAGGTTGGATAATGGACGGATGGATGGATGTTTTTATTCAAATGGCATGTGAATACTTTTTTGTTTTTTATGTATTATATATATGACTAAGTACACATTTCTATAATTTCTTAAGACCTGTTATGTATTTTGTTGCTTCCAAGTTAACAGACTACTTTAAGTACAGTTAGGCCTATGTGCTTCCACACATTTATTTTAAGGATATGGTGAAATGTGAAATGCATTAGTGGCTGTGTGCAATAAATATACTGTGAAGTTAACAGTCCTACGCTTGTTTTAATTGGTACTGCTAAATTGCTGTTGTATATGTGTAAAGAATGTACAATACAACCCTTCAACCCTGAAAAGGATTAAGCGGGTTCAACAATGAATGGAATACCATCTTTATCATTCTTTACAAGTCACGTGAGATACTCGCTGCTATAAGACAGATTGCTATTATGACAAAAAGTAAGTTGCAAGCTACACTGACCAATTTAACAGTCTAGGCACATGCATGAGGGGAATGAGGCTGACCCAGACGGATGTCACAGGCATGGCAGTGTGCCTTTGAAGGTTAGAGGCTGGCTCGGCCACTGAGCAGATAAAGGTCTATCTTTAGCTTTCCAGGATGAAATATTTTCTTTGTAATCCAAAAGGTCCAAGATTCAGTGCCAGTCAGCTGTGCTGAGCATTACAACTCCACAGAATGAAATCCTGTGTAGAGACATGCAGTTTTCTCAAAAAATGTTTTCCATCTTTCCATATTATGTTATAGATTTAAAATTTACCTGGGGAGACTGTAAAGATGTTAAAAAGGCACTGTTTGAAAACCCTCAGACTTGTAGGACCAACCAGCAACAACTGAATGCCAATTTTAAAATAGTTTTTTCACTATTCAATTTTTAATATTATAATCACTCATAAAAGGATATTTTTTTCATTTTGGGGATAACAAAGTATTTATGCAAAATACACAGCTGGAAAATGAATTTGGGACTTTCATTAGTTGTCAGTTATAATCATCAAAATTAAAATAAATAAACATTTGAAATACATCAGTCTGTGTGTAATGAATGAATCTAATATACAAGTTTCACTTTTTGAATGGAATTACTGAAATAAATCAACTTTGTCATGATATTCTAATTTTATGACCAGCACCTGTATAAGATGTTTAATATCACTTTGTCAATGTTTCTTACTTATTTTTCATGAGTAGTTACAAGGCACTGTGAAAGTGCAAGATTAAGGTAGCAAGTTGCATAATGTTTATATTGTGAAACAATTACATACAATCTCTGACTTTAAATGATGTGTCATCCCCCTTCTTCTTTCAGCTGCTCCATTTAGGGTTGCCACAGTGGATCACCGTTTTCCATATCTTCTTATCCTCTGCATCTTGCTCTGTCACACCTATCACCTGCATGTCCTCTCTCACCATATCCATCAACCTTCTCTTAGGCCTTCCTCTTTTGATCTTGTCTGGCAGCTTTACCCTTAGCATCCTTTCCCCAATATACCCAGCATCTCCCCTCTGCACATGTCCAAATCAACACAATCTCGCTTCTCTGACTTTGTCTCCCAACCATCCAACCTGAACTGACCCTCTAATGTAATCATTTCTAAGCCTGTCCATCCTCGTCACTCCCAATGCAAATCTTAGCATCTTTAACTCTGCTACCTGCAGATCTGTCTCCTGTTTTTTTTGATCAGTGCCACCGTCTCCATCACCCATATAACATAGCTGGTCTCACTACTGTCCTGTAGACCTTCTGTTTCACTCTTACATTAGGATTCTAACCACACTATTTTTTTAAATGCTTAATCTTTAATCACATACATTAGTGTTATGTCTGCAGGGCTTTAACAATATTTTTTTTTTCTTATGTGGAATGCGAAAATTATACATTTGGACCACAATTGTATATGTTATATTAAACAAAACCTCCTGAATTTTGGGCTTATATCATTTCCTTAAGTGCTGTAGTGCTCCATTTTAAGCACTTACTACTAAAAAACCTACTGTTTTTAAGCCTATATTGAATACAAAATGATTGGTCAATGCCAATAATAAGGCCTAAAATGACTTGAATAAAGCAACAATATGACATTAATGGCTGGTCTTTGCCAGTTTCCTGAATTACAGAACAAAAAAGAAAAATACATAGACAGGCCAAAGCATATGTGAGCATGACAAACAGGGCCATAGATCTGCGTGTACAAAATGTCCTATTCATCATATTTAATGATACCACTAACACAGTGTGTCCAATGAAATTGTGGCATCTTCAGAATGAATGCTACTGATAGAAATATGACTCTCTAATAAAATAAACACCAAAATGTTAAGTAAAACCTGAAATGAACTCTCTGACCGATTGAAGGTGTTATTTTGTAATTGTTTTAAATACAAAATATGGCATAAACAAGGTGATATGAAATGTTGCATGGGGGCTCCCAATCCAAGAGAAACAAAAATGTGAATACCAGTGTGGAGGAAAAGAAAATTCCTTATGAATGTTAAATCACAGGAGACTCAGCAGATTATCAGCATTTCTGAGTATCTAATTGGTGAGAGACAGACTGAGACCATAGAGTGCTCCCAAGAGGACAGAGGACCTCATGGCTTATCATGAAGTATAAGTTTAAGAAGTATTAACAGTGTGATGGGCAACTACATTTTTGATGCAGTAATATTTAAGAATGAAAGGTCTGTAAAAATCTATGCAATATTATCATAAGGACTTTTATGGAATTCTTGTTAAAGGGGCAAATTGTGTGGAATGGGCGGTATGACAAAAGAACATGTTGACACTACAGTGTGGAGTTAGACCTGTAATTTACTTGTGTAGGTGCACTGAACTATATGATGCTGCTATCTTAATTCAGGCTCTCAACCGTTCTTCTTCTATGGATGCTTTCTTTATAACTAGCTTCATTCACTCAGCTTTGTCTTTAAAGAAGCTGGTGCTTCTGAGGTGACACTGAAACCTCAGAAGCTGGTGACACTGTAATCTAGTTTTGTATATTTCTGGAAGACTTAATTTTTTCATGTTATAGCTGCAGCATGGCAAGGAAAGCCGCAAGTACAGGGTGAACAATGTTAAAATACGCTGCTGTGATTCAAATGTATGCCTTCCAAGACTGATATTCACTTAAAATGTATTCATTCATTTTTTTTGTTAGTCTGTGTAAGTTTTAACAACAATCTCCCACAAAAGGAACACATACAGTCAATATTAAAGGCTCTTACTAGTTTTTCATCCACTGTGATCAACTGTCTGTTTTGTGGTTGGTCTGTACACAGGTGCCAAACAGATACTCCTACCGACCTGCAAAACAAAAATAACAATGCTGAAAAAAAAAATTAAGCAGTGGTATAAAAAAAAAAAATTATAATTTCTCTATCTGACTTGTACTCTATAATCATTTTTTAAGCAAAGTCTTACTTAATACTTAAAAATTTTTACATTCGCTTAAAGCAGCCCAATGCAAAAAGAGTGCCTATGGTAAAAGTATATGTAAATTTAAGACAAAATTAGGCCTGCAAAAAGATGCAAGGGTAATAGTACAAGAAGGATGACACATCCCAATGGGGTGCTACAAACAACCTCTGGAGACAATATAGATCTACTCTGGCAGCAGCAGTGATCCTTAACATGCTGTGCAGAATGGTAGGATACAGTAGGAGTAGGAGCCCTATATTCTGTTGGATATACAAGAAAAGAAAATAAGTTGCAGTCTCAATAGAAAAATGTCAGGCTAACCTCCTTAGTATTAGAACCGTGTGTCACTCAGGCTATAAAAACAGGGCTAAGCATCGATTGGGCAACTGTATAGACCAGTGATGGCGGACCATTTAGAAACAAAGTGCCCAAACTGCAATCCAAAACCCACTTATTTATCGCAAAGTGCCAACATGGCAATTTAACCTGAATACCACCTAAAACTGAACACCAGCATAACCAAGGAGCTAATGGTGGATTTTAGGAGGCCCAGGCCCCTCATGGACCCCGTGATCATCAGAGGTGAGTGTGTGCAGAGGGTACAGACCTATAAATACCTGGGAGTGCAGCTGGATGATAAATTGGACGGAACTGCCAATACTGATGCTCTGTCTGTCTATCTACTGAGCTTTTAATTTAGAAAAGCCACTCATACATTAACATATTTTGTCTTAAAAGAAAAACATAATAATGGAGCTTTCAATGATACAAACAACTTTTTGTTGAAAGGTAAAAGTTTGCATTCGGTATGCTTTTGAACAATTAATGTGCTTTTTGCTGTTGTATGCATGCTGATAATTTGTCTAACCTTGGCTCATACTTTGCAAGTTTGAGAGCAACACATGCAGCACTCAGGTCATCTGTTAGTCTGTTTCTGGTGTCAGATTTGATTTAATTCAAAGCTGAAAACAGCTGCGCACAAGCATAAGATGTTCCAAACAAAGTAAGAAAAGCAATCTCAAGTGCCTTCATTGACTTAAGATTATTTGGCAGAGAATTCCACACTTTAAGGATTTCATTTTCATAACTGACTGTGCTGTCCTTTGTCATCCCTTCGATCCTCTCAAGTGTTTCACTTCCCTATTAAGCTCCGCCCCCAAAGCTTCCATTATATATTACGGGTCGTGGATCAGGTGTGGCAATTAGCAACTCCCGGCAATAATTACAGATGCGGACAACTCCTCACCTGTGCGCTTAAGCGAGGACTGCCCGCATCACAAAGCTACCGGAAACCGCTCCGGCCACTCTACCATAACCCCCTTTAAGCCGTGAGTGCGGCAATTATCTGTTAAAACTGGCCTTTTCAATTTTGAGCTGTGGACCCGCTATACCACATCTCCTCCAACCCCACCACGAGAATCACAGGCTCAAAGGCTGCAGTCCGCCGCACCCTCAAGCAGCATGTGTGCCGCCGCCTACCCCAGACAGGAGAGGAAGAAAGCTCCCATTGGGCTGCTGGGCAGAGGGCGGGTGATGTGAGAAAAGTCCTCCGCGCGCGTGAAGAGGGGGAGCGGTGAGGGGAGCAGCCCGGCCCCGCATCCCTCTGGCTTTATAGTAACGAACTCTGTGCTCGGACGACGGCGTGCATGCCCACTGAGAGGGCTCTGAGTGCCCCCTTTGGCACGCGTGCCATAGGTTCACCACCACTGGTATAGACGCATCTCACGTAAGCATTTAACCCGAAGAATACTCTGGTGACCAGTATTCTGCCATTCCTCAGCAACTGGAACATATGGGAATGTGCAATTTCTATACAAAAGAATTTGAACATGAGAAGCTGCCTTTTAACAGTAATAAAAAAATAGGACTAAAGATAAAATGATGCAGCTACAGTGACATCTAACCTGGTCTTTCAGGCCTCAGAAGTGACCCAAACAGAATGGATAAAAGCAACCTCAAAGCCAGAAGCTAACCGAGTCTAGAGTTGGGAAGACGGCTTAGGGCATAGAATTAATTAGCAAAAGGAAAAAGGTCAGGGTTAAAAGACTGTAACAGACACAGATGAGGGGTGAAAAGGGGGACTGCCTTTGTATACTAACAGGATAGATTTGAGGGAACCATCCCACCAGGCAGAAAGGGACACAAGGCCTGTTTTATAAAGACCCAGGGAAGGTGATGTTCTTATCTTAGTCATTTACTTTTACAGTTGTGTTCTCCATAAATGTTAATTTTTGTTCCTTGTGGCCTACTTGATAAAATATATTGAGTGTGAAGGACTACCATGAGGGTTCCTTCTGATCAAAATATGCATAAAAATGTTTATTGCAAAGGAAAGTTCTAAACAAATTTGAGTAAGAACTGCAGGATAAGTGAGCAGATAAAATAATCTCGAACAAAATCAATACAAAAGACAAAATGTTCTGGCAAACACCTATTTTTATACTGTACTTTTCCTAATTTCCATTAACCCAGAATACTTTCAATAAAGAAAATTATTAAGCAAATCTCCAACTTTTATGATTACATTCCTACCATTTTCCACCCTTTTGCTGACATTTAAAGAATGTATTTTTCTTTTTAAAGAATTGTGGCCACTATTATCTCTTGTCTCTGTCCTTGGTCAGGTAAGACTTTTAGGTATTTTACTAACTAGCTTCAATCACTCAATCAGTGTGTTTACATGCACACACATAATCGAGTTAAACTGACTAACCCAATTAAGCCAGAAACCTGATTACTCAATAATTGTGCAAGTAATCTTGTGTAGTTCTCTTTTGGAAAAATGCTCCAAAATCATTAATCTCAAAAAAATAAAAAAAAAGAAAAAGAGTTAAATATCATCATCGGCCACTGTCAATCTAAAAATTAGTATGACACCTATGACAGTTTTGTGCTTTACAAATATGTTTAGTCAAATTGACTTTATTTATAGGTTTCTGCTACTGTAATGCATGCTGCGCATTGTCCTGCTTGGCTGTGTGATTGAACCTTGCAAAGAACCCATTATATGTGCTTCTTTCTTACCTTACACTCAGTGCTGCTGGAATAACAACAGAGGTATTTTTACTTCAATAAAAAAAATGTTGAGTTAGGTTTCTCTTCCGATTATTTGCAGAGAAACATATCTCTGATAATCAATTTTCTCAGAGGCCAATAACCCGCTTTCTCTTCAGAATAAGGGTTCACGTGGCCTTTTAGAAGACAGATTTCTGTGAATAGCTGGGTTATTGAAGCACATGTAAATGAGTTAAATGTTAATTTAAATGAGAATCATTGAAACTTTAAACTAATTATGTTGTAACAGATGAAAAAGGTCTTTTTTTATTGTTGAGCAATATACCATTAACATATGTGTCGGTACAAGTTCCTACTTGGATATCCGTGAACTGTATAAAAGCTGGTTTATACATTTCACATGTACATGCTGGGTGCGAAGGACTTATGGTAAAAATGACATCAGACTTGGAGCCACACACCACCAAAAATATTTCTAAGTACACGAATCAGCCATGCATTCCAAATGGTGAGCTTCAACAAGAAGCCGATTACTCTTGTACCAGAATAATGAATGAAGGGCTGAATATAATGGTCATCAAAACAAAAGGAAGGCACGCAAAACATTTGAAATTCATCTGCCCATCATGCAGTTATGTCCCCAGTTATGAAGATATCTATGCCCCTTGGAATTCAGCTGTCCATTATAATTTGGCACAGGCACACTAAGGTGCGATTGTCATGGATCTCCTTATGTTAACGCATCTTTGCTTACAGTTTCCCTTTTGATTTAACATATGCTCCATACAAAATGTCAGCCTGTCCTTCAGTAAACATGCACACACAGACACTTGCTTGTTGTTTCCATGTTGCTGTCCTTTTACTGGGGAGCACTGTGATTGACTGCAAATAGTTAACATCGTTTAAGTGGTATTGATAAATGCCACTTTGTTAGTTGTGACTTCAGTCGATTTGGCATATGCACTATATGTTCTGTTACCAATGAATTCTTCGACACCATGAACCAAAGACATTTTAAGACAATTGTTAAAATAAATGCACTAATCCATTTTACACCATAAGTGGAGCCTTGCTCTTAAACATTTACTCAAGTAGTTTTTCTGGGTGGATATTTCCTTATTATTATTATTCATTATTATTATTATTTCTTTCAATATTATGCTTTCTAGGGCGGCACGGTGGCGCAGTGGTAGCGCTGCTGCCTCGCAGTTAGGAGACCCGGGTTCGCTTCCCAGGTCCTCCCTGCGTGGAGTTTGCATGTTCTCCCCGTGTCTGCGTGGGTTTCCTCCGGGCACTCCGATTTCCTCCCACAATCCAAAGACATGCAGGTTAGGTGGATTGGCGACTCTAAATTGGCCCTAGTGTATGCTTGGTGTGTGGGTGTGTTTGTGTGTGTCCTGCGGTGGGTTGGCACCCTGCCTGGGATTGGTTCCTGCCTTGTGCCCTGTGTTGGCTGGGATTGGCTCCAGCGGCCCCCCGTGACCCTGTATTCGGATTCAGCGGGTTAGAAAATGGATGGATGGATTATGCTTTCTATACTTCTGACTTTGTACTTTTAGTGTTTTGCACATTTTACAGTGGAAAGATGAAATTTGATAAATATGTCATTTTTCAAGCATCAAATACACATTTTCTCGAAAAAACGTGTAAAAGTATTTTGTCACTTTTTTCTTTACTGCCCCCAACTGTTCTATACACTGGAAGGGACATTTATTGTCCAAGTTGGAGCAAAGCTGTGAAAATGTGTGCCCCCTGTTTGTTGTTTATAAAGTGAACAGCTAAATTTTTTCAAAATGTGTTTTAAAAGGTAGAAGAAATTCTTCTTTATCATTTTCATGTATACTGTGGCCTTCTGTCTCATCCACTAGCACTCATATCCATGGCTGGAGCAGAGCTGAAGGAATGCATGCCCCCGTTGTCACACACGTGCACATGGAAGACAGCTAGAGGGAGCAACCAAAGGTAATTTCATGCCAGGCCAGGGGACGGCAGGGTACAATAATCTTTCCTCCGATATTTCTGCAGATTAAATATGGAAAATTCTGCCCAAGTCTGGCCCTGAAGACGTCACTTTCAGTTCTGGCTTCATGACGTCACTTCCAGTTCCAGCTACAAGAACCTCACTTCCGCCAATCTACGTTAAAAGCAAGACAAGCTCCACATGCATTCAGTTGTGTTTTGGACTCAAACCTGTTCAAAACTGTGCTTGTATTTGCCCTTTTTCAGCCAGGGATTAAGCATACGGGTGGCTGTCCCAAACCTTTTTCTGTGTTCAAGGCTGATTACTTTCACACCGTCATCTTTGATTTTGCCTTAAACTGTAGCAGCCATTGTAAGTTGTGTTCTCACAATCAAGGGGATAGCAGACAAGACCGTTAAAGAATAGAAAGTTGCAGGAGTTTCTGTAAAACACTAGGCTAGAATCACTTGCTCAGCATAAAAATGTGGTGCCCCAGGTGAACACACAGATCTGACAGACTGAAATCTAAAAGGCAGGGAAAGCCAGTGAACAGTACAGGCATTACCTCAACTCTCACGAACTTCAGAGATAACTTTCAATTACATGTTGAGAAAACAGTAGAGGTTGCAGTCAAGAAACTGGAAAGTTTGAAAATATGAGGGGTAATTACACATCAAGAAAACTCACATGGGCATGCAATCATTTGTTGCTTCTCATACTTCTATCATGATTCATGGCCAGATGATTTGACCTCCTTTGGAGAAAATTAGACTTATATGCAGATTGCTAGAAATTCTGATTAAATGTCAATTCTCTTGTCTTACTCTTAACAACAGTTTGTGGGAACTCTTACTGAAAAAAGGGCTTTATTATACAGATTTCCACAATATTCTACACCTTGTTGAGATCATGCTTGTACTGCCTACTTCAGCTCTTCAGTGTGAATGTGGCTTTTCAACACAGAACAGAATAAAATCAATAGTGCAAAACTCACTCAACGTCTAAACCTTGCAGGATTTAGTCACAAGACCCATCACTTGAGCAGTTTCCTGAGCTCTATGTCAAACACTGGCTTGCTAAAAACAAGAGTAAAACAAGACCGAATTACACTACAAGACCGAATTACACTAGACGGCCTTCTGATATTGACATTCTGTTGGTCAGTGACCCAAACTCAGAGCCTAAGTAAAATACACAGTTGTTAATGGCTATACATAGATGCAAAGTAACCCAAATCATTAAAACAAACAAAAAGCAGAAATGAAGGATGCATTTCACAGGAGAAGAATATGAATTAGGCACAGGCACATATACATGAAGGTTAGAAATGTTTAAGAGATTGAAAAGATTAATATTTTACACATTTGATTATCTGGCATCTAAATTAAAGCTAGTGACTCCAAATTCTTTTCTTTTAGGTGATTTTTTGTCTGTAACACTGTCCTGGTTAGGCATAAAGTGGAACAAAAGTGTAAGTTTCATTTTTATATACAAGGATATGGTCTTGTATATTATTATAATTATGCACAATGTCTCAGATATAAATTAATTATTAATAACTGCCAGCAGCCACAACACATGCACTTCAGAACAGGTCATCCACCTGAAGCTAAGCATGTTTGGGCCCAGACAGTAATTGGAGAGACCAACCAGAAAACTCTTGGGTTGCTGCTGAAGAGGTGTTGGTGAGGCCAGCAAGAGGCACCTACCCTGTGGTCCGAATGTGAATCCCAATTTCCCAGGGCAGTGACGGGGACACTATGCTGTAAAAATGCCGCTGTCCTTCAGAGGAGACATAAAACCGAGGTTCTGACTCTTTGTGATCATTAACGATCCCTGGGCATCTTTCATAAAGAGTAGGGTATATCCCGATGTCCTGGCTAAATTGTTCACCACTGCCTGGTCATTTTGGCCCCCCAATCATCCCATGTCTTTGATTGGCTAATAATCTCTCACCCCTTCACCACCTAACAGCTAATATGCGGTGAGCGTACTGGTGCAAATTAGCATCCAGGTGGATGCTGCTCATTAGTGGTGGTTCAACACTTACTGTGTAAATTACTTTGAGTATGATGAAAAGCACTATATAAATGTAATAAATTATTAATATTTATTATTATCATTGGCACTATCCACAAAAATTCAATTGATTCTGATCTAATTCACACAGTATTTCCTGTGTTCATCACTTCATCTATATTAGATTGTAAGTAACTTTAAGGAAAAAATTGACATGTATAAACTTCTAAAGTGACATAACAGCTGTGATGCTCCTCAGGAATTCCTCTGTGAAAATGACTAGGAGCAAATAACTATCCATGGATGTCACAAAAAAATAACCAACAAATATAAAGAGTGCCAATACTACACAAATTCATTCATAAACACCTTGGGGTTTATGTTTCTACTGTTTGCAGTACTTTCAAAAAACAGTAAGTTTTTGGATGGGGATGAAAGAAGAAAAGTGACCACAATACTATTAATAGTTGGCAGTAACTGTTGCAAAAACAGTACTGTAGCGGGGCTACATATATAGTATAGTGTTTTCAATGTTTGTACTGAGTGTGTTTTGTTTCCATCATCCCGTTTGCTGTCTATCATTTGTGTGTCAGTGAATGTTGTCCCCATAAGTGCAGAGGGGACGGATGATGGAGGGAGACTGCAGCCCCAAGATGGAAAGCACCTGTTCACAATTAATCAACTACAGCCAGTTCATCACTATATAACCAATCAGGAGGGAACAGAGAAAGGGGAAAGAGAAAGACGGAGATCACAATTCATTACCATGAACCACTAGTACCTGCTATTTTTCTAAATCGCGCTTTGGGATCCTGTTTGTTTTTCATTCTGCCGGACTTACATCGTTTCAATCATCACAAGAGACCCAGGGGTTGATCTACATTGTCCACCACACGCCGAGGATTCACAGTGAGGTTGCTCCATTTTTTTTTTTTTCCCTGGAAATTCAAACATATCACCTATCTGTTGAACAGTCATCTTTATTCAGGACAGTTTTATACTCTGACTCAAATTCACGATCATTGGCATTTCTGTATCCACTTATCTATTCGTGTTTTATGTTTGTTATATGTTACTGGGACAAGGAAGGGTTTTGGTTATTGTATATATGGTGTTGTCACATTGTTAGTTTGGTGGAGGGATATACATATAATTTATTTTTTGTGTGTAAAAATTTACATTTTTTGTTATTATTTCATTTAATATAACTATTCACTTAATTTTACATATCTGCTTTTGTGTGTCTATGTTTAATCCGTCGATTGTGGGGAAAAATTGTATTTGTTAGAGGTACGGCTTGATTTTAAAAGATTCACCTCAGTAATTTATCCAGGCCACAGGTCTTGGAGGTGTAGCTGCCGGCTGGGTAAGGGGTCGGCCGTTGCAGTACCACTTCCAAAGAGGTACAGACCGATCTAGAAAGAGATCTGGCAGAATGCCTTTCACCTATACTGTCCACAAATACACTAAACCAACAAAGGTTGTATTTTCAGAGGCCCAAGAGGCCACCACTGCTGGAAGTGAAAGACAAACAGAATGGGCTTTGCAAAAACATACCAAAGTCCTAATGGGCAAATGATCTGTAAAAAATACATAAAATTAGAATTGTTAGGAAATTCAAATCATCCATTTCTTTACAAATTTTAAAAATATGTCTTCAAAGAAAACAATGTTCTTCCTACAGTCAAACAATGAGGAGCTTACATAACACTGTGCAGTTGTCTTTAATCTCTTGTGCTTGAGGTTTTGAACATGTGCATAGCACCATATATCCATCCATCCATCCATCCTCTTCCGCTTATCCGAGGTCGGGTCGCGGGGGCAGCAGCTTAAGCAGAGAGGCCCAGACTTCCCTCTCCCCGGCCACTTCTTCCAGCTCTTCCGGGAGAATCCCAAGGCGTTCCCAGGCCAGCCGGGAGACATAGTCCCTCACGCTCCATTCTTCCCTCACTCGTGAACAAGATCCCGAGATACTTGAACTCCTCCACTTGGGGCAGGATCTCTCCCCCAACCCTGAGAGGGCACTCCACCCTTTTCCGGCTGAGGACCATGCTCCCGGATTTGGAGGTGCTGATTCTCATCCCAGCCGCTTCACACACAGCTGCGAATCGATCCAGAGAGAGCTGAAGATCACGGCCTGATGAAGCAAACAGGACAACATCATCTGCAAAAAGCAGTGACCCAATCCTGAGTCCACCAAACCGACCCCTTCAACACCCTGGCTGCGCCTAGAAATTCTGTCCATAAAAGTTATGAACAGAATCGGTGACAAAGGGCAGCCCTGGCGGAGTCCAACTCTCACTGGAAACGGGCTCGACTTACTGCCGGCAATGCGGACCAAGCTCTGACACCGGTTGTACAGAGACCGAACAGCTCTTATCAGGGGTCCGTACCCCATACTCCCGAGCACCCCCACAGGATTCCCGAGGGACACGGTCGAATGCCTTTCCAAGTCCACAAAACACATGTAGACGGTCGGGCAAACTCCCATGCACCCTCCAGGACTCTGCTAAGGGTGAAGAGCTGGTCCACTGTTCCGCGACCAGGACGAAAACCACACTGTTCCTCCTGAATCCGAGGTTCAACTATCTGACGGACCCTCCTCTCCAGAACCCCGAATAGACTTTTCCAGGGAGGCTGAGGAGTGTGATCCCTCTATAGTTGGAACACACCCTCCGTCCCCTTTTAAAGAGGGGACCACCACCCCGGTCTGCCAATCCAGAGGCACTGTCCCGATGTCCATGCGATGTTGCAGAGACGTGTCAACCAAGACAGTCCTACAACATCCAGAGCCTTAAGGAACTCCGGCGATCTCATCCACCCCGGGCCCTGCCACCAAGGAGTTTTTGACCACCTCGGTGACTTCAGTCCCAGAGATGGGAGAGCCCACCTCAGAGTCCCCAGGCTCTGCTTCCTCATTGGAAGGCATGTTAGTGGGATTGAGGAGGTCTTCAAGTACTCCTCCCACCGACCCACGCCCGAAGTCGAGGTCAGCAGCGCACCATCCCCACCATATACGGTGTTGACACTGCACTGCTTCCCTCCTGAGACGCCGGACGGTGGACCAGAATCTCCTCGGCCGTCCAAAGTCGCTCTCCATGGCTCTCCAAACTCCTCCCATGCCCGAAGTTTTGCCTCAGCAACAACGAAGCTGCTCCGCTTGGCCTGCCGGTACCTATCAGCTGCCTCCAGAGACCCACAGGACAAAAAAGTCCTATAGGACTCCTTCTTCAGCTTGACGGCATCCCTCACCGCCGTGTCCACCAACGGGTTCGGGATTGCCGCCACGACAGGCACCACCACCTTGCGGCCACAGCTCCGTCAGCCGCCTCAACAATAGAGGCACGGAACATGGCCCATTCGACTCAATGTCCCCACCTCCCTCGGGACGTGGTTGAAGTTCTGCGGAGGTGGGAGTTGAAGCTACTTCTGACAGGGGACTCTGCCAGCCGCTCCCAGCAGACCCTCACAACACGCTTGGGCCTACCAGGTCTGACCGCATCTTCCCCACCATCGGCCAACTCACCACCAGGTGGTGATCAGTTGACAGCTCCGCCCCTCTCTTCACCCGAGTGTCCAAGACATATGGCCGCAAGTCCACGACACGACCACAAAGTCGATCATCGACCTGAGGCCTAGGGTGTCCTGGTGCCAAGTGCACATATGAACACCCTTATGCTTGAACATGGTGTTCGTTATGGACAATCCATGACGAGCACAGAAGTCCAATAACAAAACACCGCCGGGTTCAGATCGGGGCCATTCCTCCCAATCACGCCCTTCCAGGTCTCACTGTCATTGCCCACGGAGCATTGAAGTCTCCCAGCAAAACGAGGGAATCCCCAGAAGGTATGCCCTCTAGCAACCCTCCAGAGACTCCAAAAGGGTGGATACTCCAAACTGCTGTTGGTGCATATGCACAAACAACAGTCAGGACCCTTCCCCACCCGGCGGAGGGAGGCCACCCTCGCCCACCGGGTAAACCCCAATGCACAGGCTCCAAGTCGGGGCAATAAGTATGCCCACACCTGCTCGGCGCCTCACCGGGCAACTCCAGAGTGGTAGAGAGTCCAGCCCCTCTCAAGGAGATTGGTTCCAGAGTCCAAGCTGTGCCGAGGTGAGTCCGACTATATCTAGCCGAACCTCTCACCTCGCGCACTAGCTCAGGCTCCTTCCCCTCCAGAGAGGTGACATTCCACGCCCCAAGAGCCAGTTTCTGTAGCCGAGGATCAGACCGCCAAGGTCCCCGCCTTCGGCCACCACCCAACTCACACTGCACCCAACCTCCTTGGCCCCTCCCATAGGTGGTGAGTCCATGGGGAGGAGGACCCACGTTACCTATTCGGGCTGTGCCCGCCGAGCCCCATGGGTGCAGGCCCGCCACCAGGCGCCGCCATCGAGCCCCACCTCCAGGCCTGGCTCCAGAGGGGGCCCGTGACCAGCGTCCGGCAAGGGAAAACGTTGTCCAAAGTTTTTGCTCTTCATCGGAGGTTTGTTGAACCGCTCTTTGTCTCATCCCTCACCTAGGACCAGTTTGCCTTGGGTGGTTCTACCAGGCATAAAGCCCCGGATAACATAGCTCCTAGGATCATTGGGACACGCAAACCCCTCCACCACGATAAGGTGACGGTTCAAGGAGGAGTAGCACCATATAATCTGGGGAAAACAAATATACTGTACTTTAAACTATAACAGTCAATACAGTATACTAAAACTGGTCTTCATCCACAATATTAGGTCTTTCAGCAGTATTAACAATCCTAAATTTATATCTAATAGCATGCATAAAATGGCTAAAGATGAAATAATGGACTGCTCTGGAGTGGTCAGCAATTAGCCCTGATCTCCGTCCCACTAGAGCTAAAGACTGAAAAAAGAAGTGGAATGAGAGGGTTACTCTAATGCAGATGGATAAAAAGTGCAATAGAAAGATGCAATAAACTATATTATGCCTACAGGAAGTATTAGAGGCATTTAGATGCTTTTTAAAAGGTCATGAAAATCATTTTTAAGGTACTATATAAAAATTATAAGCTTTATTTTTTTTCTTTGTCTCTATTCTCAGTAGGACAAGAAATTAGCAAAACTAAGAAAGCCATCAACTTTTCCAAAATTTCATGTTATTTTAAAAAAGTAGGTTAGAAACTCCTAGGGTACCAAGAGTTTTGACCACAAATTCAATCTAAATTCAAAGGAAAAACATTAGATAAACCACTTGCTAGAACCCTACATTTACTAATATAGGTGTGCATCTGTGCAAGCAGCTAACTCTTTGACATGATCTAGGTTTCATGTTTTCTGATTTGAACAAGCATTCACTTTGATTTACCATTCACTAAAGATACAACACTTGCTGAAAGACGGTCCACACAGCATAAATTACAGCTACAGCTACAGTTTTCACATTTAGTGTTTAAATGTCCTCTTTTCAAAAGTGGCATAAACTATTTTAATATGGCCTGCAAGGTTTAGACTGTGTTGTTACGGATTAAAAATAGTGTGTGTTAAAAGCAGCATTCCTCCTTTTAAGATTAGTTTCCCAAAAAGAAAGGAAAAAAAAACACAGTAACTTTGCCCCAACTAGTCTGGTACAGTTAACTCAACAAATCTGCTTCACAAAATAGCATAATATTAAAAGTCTTGGCAACCAATACTAATTATTAAAAAAGGAATAAAGTTTTGATGACAACTTTCTGAAAAAAAGTGTTTCAAAAGATTTTAAGGACAAAAATTAAATTGCTGTAACATAAATGACATAGTTTTAAATTAGATGTTAATTCAATTAGATAACTGTATGTGGGAGTAGTGTTATGAATGTGAGAAAAAAAAAAAAAACTTCAGATTCTGTTTCAAGTATTTTGGTTCACTCTGTTATTCAGATGAACCAATGGAAACTGGCCATGCTTATTGTTCTCATCAAGACAGACATTTTTACCTTTACTGTGCTTACACTGTTACTATGCCACAAAATGAAGGCAAAAGTTATTTGATAAACAATAGGCAATTCTAAATGACTAGAACAGTACTGTCTTCCTGTAAAGAAAAGTAATCGCAAATTCCAGATTTTTTTTTTTTTTTTTTAACTTTGCCCAATTGTTATGGTAACACCTCTACACTAACTGAATTAGAATGCAAGTTAAAATTTTCAGATTAGTTTATGAATGTTTTAAAAACATGGCTGTGACATATCTAAATTGAAAGATCAAGCAAATTGATATAAAGCTGTTTTATTTTTTGGGGGGTGGGCCAGTGAACTAAAGACTGGAACGGCAACTGAAACATTTTCATAACAAAGACTTCAGTTTTGGAGTACACATGTGAAATAAAGTAAAATAAATCACACCTAATGACAAAAGGTAAGATGGTATTTCTGCTCAGCTTTGAGAAACAAACAGTCATATAAATTCCCAGATAAACAAAAATAAACTCTTTCATGAATGTAATGGCCTAGTTTATCACAATTTATAATGATTAAGGTTTGCATGAAGCACTCTCTCTCTCTCTTTCTCTCTGTTGTGCAGTGGCACAAAGATGGAGTGCTTTTCAAGCACAGCCTATCATGAGAACAAAGCTTGGATCTAGTACAAAATGAACGTTCAAGTCTCACTAACATCAAGAAGATCATCAAACTTTACTAGTTGGAGGAAATAAAGTAAAAACTACAGAAGAATTTCCTCTCAAGCATAATAGCCTCCTAGTAGGCAACAATGACGTCCAGTGTCCTCAGACACATCTATTGTATCTTTGATTGTGCTTGTTTTAACAGTCATGGCAAGCAAAGGAGGAAAATGAAGGACAAAGGGGTACAGCTTTTCATTGCGCATCAACTTAGAATGTTCAATGTTAAATTTAAGTTAAATAATGTCTGAAGAGAGGTTCTAAAAAACAGGCAGTGAAATATTCATATTCAAGCAAACAACCAGTCATGAAGGAATTGATTCTTCAAAACCACCATATTTACTATTTTTACACTCATGAAGAATTCTAATTCAGTCTGATACCTACACTGAATCAAATTCCAAACACAGCTACACATAAAATAAATCAATATACACAAACCATCCAAACAGCTTCTCTCTATGGTGGCCTGGAGTGCCCAAAGCGTGGAAAATTCTTGTTCCTTGTACATCAAAAGTCATAAAACCAGGGATGGACTAATGCAGTGAGGGCACAAACAAGCAACAAATTGGTGTAAAGTACTTAGTGCATTTATTGAAACAGTCACTGTCCAAATAAATATTGCAGTGCATTCTTCATAAATAAATAATTCATAAAAATAGTGTGTTTAGACAATAAATTCCAATAAATGTTTCCATTAAAAAAAAAAAACAAAAATAAAAATGCAGTCAGGCCACTTTCTCTTGTCTCCCCTGCTCACCCACCTAGGGTCTTGTGGCAGGTCTGAAACACCGGCATATGCTATCAAGCTTTCATCCTGGCCACCTCAGTTGGTACCTGCTGTGGGCTTCCTACCTCTATCCTTTGCCATCTACAAATTTACATGAGCCCAGATAACTCCTGCTTCACAGCTCAGCAGGGGAAATTCACCCCTGGAGTGCCACAGCCCTTTCTCTACCTCCTGTCCTCAGCACTGACTGAAGGCCAATCCTACTCTCTCCTTTTATCTTAGGTTTTACCCTCTCTTTTCTTCCGTCCTATTTTCCTCCTTCGAACTACTCAAACTTTTTTATCCCTGCACATGTAGGTCCTGCGCTTACTGGCCCAAGAAACCACAAATTAGGGTTAAAAGAAAAGCTTTCCAGAAGCAAACTGTAATGCTACCGGGTTGATCAAGGTTCATAAATTATTCAAACGTGCCATTTATTTCAATCATAAAAATTAATATTTGAATGTATCACACTTTAGCAAAAATGAATGGGTCAATTAAAAGCAGCGACATTTCTTCATTCAGTTACTTAAGAAGTTTGTGTGAAAACACAAACAAATTCCGCTGTCTTCAAATCCGATACTGTGATGAGAAGACGTGCAGAAACCAAAACTATGCAGTTAAACAAACAAAACAATAGCAATATGCTTTTTATACTACTACTACTCCCCCACAACACTGTGAAAATATACAGTTTTTGAATAAATTAAGAGACCACTTCAATTTTTTCTTAAATCACCATCTCTATGTATTGCAGTAATTTTCTTCCAGTTTCTACAGAGGAATTCCAAAACAAGCACACCTCATTTTACTTAATGAGGTACTGATTAGCCCCTCCTTGAACCGTCACCTTATTGTGGTGGAGGGGTTTGCGTGTCCCAATGATCCTAGGAGCTATGTTGTCCGGGCTTTATGCCCCTGGTAGGGTCACCCAAGGAAAACTGGTCCTAGGTGAGGGATGAGACAAAGAGCGGTTCAACAAACCTCCAACGAAGAGCAAAAACAATGTTTTCCCTTACCCGGACGCAGGTCATCGGGGCCCCCCTCTGGAGCCAGGCCTGGAGGTGGGGCTCGATAGCGAGCGCCTGGTGGCCGAGCCTGCACCCATGGGGCTCGGCTGGGCACAGCCCGAAGAGGTAACGTGGGTCCTCCTCCCCATGGGCTCACCACCTATGGGAGGGGCCAAGGAGGTTGGGTGCAGTGTGAGTTGGGTGGTGGCCAAAAACGGGGACCTTGGCGGTCTGATCCTCAGCTACAGAAACTGGCTCTTGGGACGTGGAATGTCACTCTCTGAAGGGGAAGGAGCCTGAGCTAGTGCGCGAGGTCAGAGGTTCCGGCTAGATATAGTCGGGCTCACCTCGACGCACAGCTTGGACTCTAGACTCCTTGAGAGGGGCTGGACTCTCTACCACTCTGGAGTTGCCCCCGGTGAGAGGCACCAGCAGGTGTGGGCATACTTATTGCCCCCCGACTTGGAGCCTGTGCATTGGGGTTTACCCCGGTGGACGAGAGGGTGGCCTCCCTCCGCCTTCGGGTGGGGGGAAGGGTCCTGACTGTTGTTTGTGCGTATGCACCGAACAGCAGTTTGGAGTATCCACCCTTTTTGGAGTCTCTGGAGGGGTGCTAGAGGGCATACCTTCTGGGATTCCCTCGCTTTGCTGGGAGACTTCAATGCTCACATGGGCAATGACAGTGAGACCTGGAAGGGTGTGATTGGGAGAAATGGCCCCCCTGATCTGAACCCGAGCGGTGTTTTGTTATTGGACTTCTGTGCTCGTCACGGATTGTCCGTAAGAACACCATGTTCACGCATAACGGTGTTCATATGTGCACTAGGCACCAGGACAACATAGGCCTCATTTCGATGATCAACTTTGTTGTCGTGTCATCGGACTTGCGGCCATATGTCTTGGACACTTGGGTGAAGAGAGGGGCGGAGCTGTCAACTGATCACCACCTGGTGGTGAGTTGGCTTCGATGGTGGGGGAAGATGCCGGTCAGACCTGGTAGGCCCAAACGTGTTGTGTGCTGGTAACGGCTGGCAGAGTCCCTGTCAGAAGTAGCTTCAACTCCCACCTCGGCAGAACTTCAACCACGTCACGAGGGAGGTGGGGGACATTGAGTCAGAATGGGCCATGTTCCGTGCCTCTATTGTTGAGGCGCTGACCGGAGCTGTGGCCGCAAGGTGGTCGGTGCCTGTCGTGGCGGCAATCCCCGAACCCGTTGGTGGACACCGGCGGTGAGGGATGCCATCAAGCTGAAGAAGGAGTCCTATAGGACTTTTTGTCCTGTGGGTCTCTGGAGGCAGCTGATAGGTACCGGCAGGCCAAGCGGAATGCAGCTTCGGTGTTGCTGAGGCAAAACTTGGGCATGGGAGGAGTTTGGAGAGCCATGGAGAACGACTTTGGACGGCTTCAAGGAGATTCTGGTCCACCATCCAGCGTCTAAGGAGGGGGAAGCAGTGCAGTGTCAACACCGTATATGGTGGGGATGGTGCGCTGCTGACCTCACTCGGGACGCTAGGGTCGGTGGGGGAGTACTTCGAAGACCTCCTCAATCCAACTAACATGCCTTCCAATGAGGAAGCAGAGCCTGGGGACTCTGAGGTGGGCTCTCCCATCTCTGGGACTGAAGTCACCAAGGTGGTCAAAAAACTCCTTGGTGGCAGGGCCCCGGGGTGGATGAGATACCGAGTTCCTTAAGGCTCTGGATGTTGTAGGACTGTCTTGGTTGACACATCTCTGCAACATCACATGGACATCGGGACAGTGCCTCTGGATTGGCAGACTGGGGTGGTGGTCCCCTCTTTAAAAGGGGACGGAGGGTGTGTTCCAACTATAGAGGGATCACACTCCTCAGCCTCCCTGGAAAAGTCTATTCGGGGGTTCTGGAGAGAAGGGTCCGTCGGATAGTCAAACCTCGGATTCAGGAGGAACAGTGTGGTTTTCGTCCTGGCCGCGGAACAGTGGACCAGCTGTACACCCTTAGCAGAATCCTGAAGGGTGCATGGGAGTTTGCTCTACATGTGTTTTGTGGACTTGGAAAAGGCGTTCGACTGTGTCCCTTGGGGAATCCTGTGGGGGGTGCTCCGGGAGTATGGGGTACCGGACCCCCTGATAAGAGCTGTTCGGTCCCTGTACAACCGTGTCAGAGCTTGGTCCGCATTGCGGCAGTAAGTCGAGCCCGCTTCCAGTGAGAGTTGGACTCCGCCAGGGCTGCCCTTTGTCACGATTCTGTTCATATATATATATATATATATATATATATATATATATATATACACATATACACTGTCCCTGACAAAAGTCTTGTCGCTTCTCTATTTTGTAGAAACTCCTGCTATTCACTACACTAGACCTTCACATCAACTGCAACTAGACCTCTGCAAACATGCCTAAGATTCACCCTGAGACTAAAGTGTTGATTATCAAGAGCCAGAAGACCAAATCACCTTCAATGTGTGTCAGCGTCAAGTTCAGAGGATTAAAAAAAGATTTGAAGAGATATACATATATACATACGTATGTATATATACATATATATATATATATATATACTAGCAGAATACCAGCCAGCAGAAATGAGAAGTAGTGTGTTAAAGAAGTTATGAAAAGAAAAGCAAACATTTTAAAAATAACGTAAGATGATTGTTAATGTAATTGTTTTGTCATTGATATGAGTGTTGCTGGTATATATATATATATATATATATATATATATATATATATATACACATAGACACATATATAAACATATATATACATATAAACATATATATAAATATATACAGTCATGTGAAAACATTAGGACACCCTTTGAAAGCATGTGGTTTTTTGTAACATTTTTAATAAATGGTTATTTCATCTCCGTTTCAACAATACAGAGATTAAAGTAATCCAA
Organism: Polypterus senegalus; assembly: GCF_016835505.1. Lineage (NCBI taxonomy): Eukaryota > Metazoa > Chordata > Cladistia > Polypteriformes > Polypteridae > Polypterus > Polypterus senegalus. The sequence continues at coordinate 39,573,233 of NC_053160.1, read as the reverse complement.
CTAAACAAAGAAAACTGAAGAAAAGTCTTTTCAAGATCTTCTGTAAATGTCATTCTACAAAATGCCTATTCTAACTGAGGAAAAGATAGGACACCCTCACATGTATTCCCTCTTAAATTGGCTCAGATCTCACACAGGTATATCACACCAGGTGCACATAATTAGTAGATCGTTACTCTGCATGTTGAATGAGGCTTGCCCTATTTAAACCTCAGACATTTAGTTTGGTGTGCTCCTGACTGTTGAAGTGAGAGTGAGCACCATGGTGAGAACAAAAGAGCTGTCAGAGGACTTCAGAAAAAGATTGTAGCAGCCTATGAGTCTGGGAAGGATTTAAAAGATCTCAAAAGATTTTGAAATCAGCCATTCCACTGTCCGGAAGATAGTCTACAAGTGGAGGGCTTTCAAAACAACTGCCAACATGCCCAGGACTGGTCGCCCCAGCAAGTTCACCCCAAGAGCAGACCGCAAGATGCTAAAAGAGGTCTCCAAAACCCTAAAGTGTCATCTCGAGAACTACAGCAGGCTCTGGCTACTGTTGATGTAGAAGTACATGCCTCTACAATCAGAAAGAGACTGTACAAGTTTAACTTGCATGGGAGGTGTGCAAGGAGGAAACCTTTGCTTTCCAAGAGAAACATCGAGGCCAGACTGACATTTGCCAGAGATAAAGTTGACAAAGACCAGGACTTCTGGAATAATGTTCTTTGGACAGATGAGTCCAAAATTGAATTATTTGGACACAACAGCAGAGGACATGTTTGGCGTAAACCAAACACAGCATTCCAAGAAAAGAACCTCATACCAACTGTGAAGCATGGAGGTGGAAGTGTCATGGTTTGGGGCTGCTTTGCTGCAGCAGGACCTGGTCAGCTCACCATCATAGAATCCACGATGAATTCTACTGTGTATCAGAAGGTGCTTGAAGAACATGTGAGACCATCAGTTAGAAAATTAAAGCTGAAGCGGAACTGGACCATGCAACATGACAATGACCCAAAACATACTAGTAAATCAACCAAAGATTGGCTGAAAAGAAGAAATGGAGAGTCCTGGAATGGCCAAGTCAAAGTCCAGATTTGAATCCCATTGAGATGCTGTGGGGTGACTTGAAAAGGGCTGTACGTGCAAGAAACCCCTCAAACATCTCACAGCTGAAAAAGTTCTGCATTGAGGAGTGGGGTAAAATTTCCTCAGACCGATGTCGAAGACTGGTAGATGGCTACAAGAACCGTCTCACTGCAGTTATTTCAGCCAAAGGAGGTAACACTCGCTATTAGGGGCAAGGGTGTCCTATCTTTTCCTCAGTTAGAATAGGCATTTTTGTAGAATGACATTTACAGAAGATCTTGAAAAGACTTTTCTTCAGTTTTCTTTGTTTAGTTGGATTACTTTAATCTCTCTGTATTGTTGAAACGGAGATGAAATAACCATTTATTAAAAATGTTACAAAAAACCACATGCTTTCAAAGGGTGTCCTAATGTTTTCACATGACTGTATATATAAATATATATATATACACATCTATACACATATATATACATACTGTATATACAACATATACATATCTACATATATACTGTATATACACATATATATATAAATCTACATATATATATCTACATATATATATATATTAGGTGGGACTCGATTAAAAAATTAATCCAATTAATTAGAGGCTGTGTAAGAATTAATCTTGATTAATCGTATGTAATCGCACACGTAAATTTGCCCCAAATCGCAAATGTTTTTTTTTTTATTTAAAACGGTTTTAGTGGGCTTACAGAATCAAATAATAGACATGGACATGAATATTGTAAACTGAAGCTGTTTTAATTTCTGAAAAAAAGCTTTAAACTGCATTTGAATTCAAAACAGAAACAAAAATATCATCCCTGGTTAAAATTGGGCAGACTTAAAAATAAAGTGGTAGTTTAAGTACTTTAAGTACATTTTCAGAATAGTATTGTCTTTAAATAATAATAACCAAAATTTCACCATAAAGTGCAGTTTTTCTTCTTAAAAAATAAGTCAGAAACATAAAAGGTAATTTGACCAGCTTACTCTTTAAACTCTGAGTAACATTAGCCAAAATTATTTTGTACATTAGGCTAAAACAGTGTGATCATTGAACATTTTGTAATTAGATGTATTTAGAATTACTAACGGTCACGGAAGTCCAATGATCCCCAGTAAGAGCCACAAAGTCCGCTTTCTGTAATGCATCTAATTTTGCTTGCTTTTCAGTGTGCACAAAACCATGCTTTTATCAAGGCTTCGCTCGGAAGTCGAAATGATCAGTCGTAGGAACGCGCTTTATTCCGACTCTAACATTTTTGTAGCTGTGATGTGTGCATCAGTGTAATGGATGTACCAGGAAATCATGCATTGACAAAAGTTCCCGCTTGCTTGGAATTGAAAGTGTGATTAAATGCGCTATTTTTAACGCGCTATGGAGTACATGCATCGAAGCTTCTCAGCTGTGCTTGTGCTAAGAAAGGGAAAATTTTAAAATAACGTAACATGATTCTGCTAACCTAATATTTTTCATACGTCCCAAACCAAGGAGATGCTAAGGTAAAATGAATCGGTAGCACGCGTATAGTCAGTACATCCCTCTCGAATCAACCTCAATGTCGGCGTTAGAGGCTTAAGACTCTACAATTAGCCACAGCGTGTGGCTTGTCTATGCTAAAGTATGTATTGTAGATCGGGTATATATATACATTTATATATATACCCGTGTATCGCAGTGGAGAAGTAGAAGTTATGAAAAAGAAAAGGGAACATTTTAAAAATAACGTAACATGATTGTCAATATACAGTAATTGTTTTGTGAGTGTTATTGAATGTTGCTGTCATCAAGGATTTGATTATCATTATTTCTTTCAATCAGGCTCGTATTTGTAGGATGTGTTCAAGTTACATTCCGTGTTTGTCAATCGTTGTAAAGATAAGAGGTTTCATTCATCGATTAGTTCCTTACTGCATCAATAAACAGCTCGTCTTCCTTTTATCTGTGATGTGACAAACTGCATGCACGGGTTTTTTTTTTACACTGTCTTCCTTTAGCAGGACATTCACTTTTTCCACCGTGCTTTGTTTCCGCAGTAGCTGCACTTATGAATATGATTCTATGTATAAGACGCTTCATATTTTTTTGCTGCCTTCTCAATTGTGTAATTCGGTTTTGTTCAGCACTCTTTGGAACTGTTGCTTTTGTCTGTGCACGCGCCAGTTCACGTGAGCCGCTTGGTGTTCTTGCATCGAAGGTTCCCAGCTGTACTGGTGCCATCTCGTGTAATGTCAGCTAAGACCCGGCACTTCTCTCGCAGTTTCAATGAGTTTGTGCCAAACACCACCCTGACCATCTCATCTTCCTCTGCATAAGCACAGTCCTTCACACGTGAATATTTACCGGCAGTGTTTGTATTGGATTGCCGCTGATGGACGGCCTTATATGGGCAGGCACTAAATTACAAACGCTAGTGGTAGCCTATGAACTTAATTTAATATAAACTTACGGTTCACGCCGTGCTTTGTTTCCGCAGTAGCTGTACTTATGAATATGCTTGTATGCATCATTTGCTTCATAATGTTTTTCTGCCTTCTCAATTGTGAAATGGCGTTTTGTGCTGATCGCTGTTTGGAGTTCTTCCTTGTGCTCTACGTACTTACGTAGGAGGCGTGATGATGTCACACGAAACTCCGCCCCCCGCCATCTCCAACTCAAGACTCCATTACATTATATGGGGAAAAATAGCTTCCAGTTATGACCCTTATGCGTAGAATTTCGAAATGAAACCTGCCCAACTTTTGTAAGTAAGCTGTAAGGAATAAGCCTGCCAAATTTCAGCCTTCTACCTACACGGGAAGTTGGAGAATTAGTGATGAGTCAGTGAGTGAGTGAGTGAGTGAGGGCTTTGCCTTTTATTAGTATAGATATACACATCTTTGTATGTTTTGTGACACTGCCACCAAATATTCACAGAAAAACCCACAAGTTAATACACATGCTTTCTCTACAGTTTCTCCACACTGAATCCTCCAGGCACTACTTACAAAAGGTTACATTGACAATCGTGTTACATTATTTTTAAAATGTTCCTTTTCTTAGCACAAGCACAGCTGAGAAGCTTCGATTCATGTGCTCCATAACGCGTTAAAAAATCACGCATTTAATCACACTTTGCATTACAAACAAAGGGGAACTTCTGTCAATGCATGATTTCCTGGTACACTGATTACATTGATCAGCGCTTCCCGATTCATTTTACCCTCGCACCCCCTTGGTTTGAGAAGAAGTATGAAAAAATATGAGGTTAACACAGAAAAACAGATCACCAATTGAAGCTTTATGAATAATCGATTCGCCATCAATAATTGTTTTGGTAAAGCCATACTCAGTGTAATCCTCCTTCCATTTTATAATTTTTCCGCCACTATCCATGATTAAATGAATGGTAAAAAAGTAAGAGCGAAGCGAGGGTGACTAATTCAGGCAGGCAGGCGACAGCTCAATAGCTCGAATTTGGATATAAGTGGGTTCTATTTAGTCGCCAGAAATATCTTTGTTAGGAATGTAATTTGAATTTAGTCTTTAAATTTCTATGGTAAAGAAAAAGTTATGCAATAATGACTAAATTTAACTATATAAAGTCAAAACTTTTATATATAAAGTCATTCCCGAATATATAAAGTCAAAACTTGATTATATAAAGTCACTGTCGGAATAAATAAAGTCAAAACTTGAATACAGTATATAAAGTCAGCGCCGGTATATATAAAGTCAAACCTTGTTTCTGAATATATAAAGTCAAAACTTGAATGTTTAAAGTCAGCGCTGGAATATATAAAGTCAAAACTTAAATATATAAAGTCAGCGTCGGAATATATAAAGTCAGCGCTGAAATATATAAAGTAAGCGCTGGAATATCCATCCATTTTCCAACCTGTTGAATCCGACCACAGGGTCACGGGGGTCTGCTGGAGCCAATCCCAGCCAACACTGGGTGCAAGGCAGGAACCAATCCTGGGCAAGGCACTTGCATCATTTTTAAAAAAAATTAACTGATCAGTGTTTTTTTTTTATTTATTTTTCTGAATACGTTTTTGTTAACTTAGTTCAGTTCAGAGTTGTTTCAATCAATAGATTTTGACTTTCACTTTATGTATTCAGGAGTGAGTTTATATAATCCAATGTTGACTTTATATAATCAGGAATGACTTTATAAATTCTGACGCTGACTTTATATATTCAGGTTTTGACTTTATATATTCGGGAATGACTTTATATATTCAAGTTTTCTCTTTATATATTCCAGCGATGACTTTAAACATTCAAGTTTTGACTTTATATATTCCAGCGCTGACTTTATATATTCAGAAAAAAGTTTTGACTTTATGTATACCGACGCTGACTTTATATATTCAAGTTTTGACTTTATATATTCTGAAAATCAATGTATTTGCCAGTTTGGCACCCCATAGTATATGTGTGTGTGTATATATGTACACATGTATGTATATATATAGCAACACTCATGACAATAACAAAACAATTACATTGTCAATCATGTTACGTTATTATTAAAATGTTTCCTTTTCTTTTTACTTCAGCGCGAGTATTTTGCTATATATACATATATATGTATATATATATGTATAGAATATTTATATATATATATATATCTATCTATATATATATCTATCTATCGAGATATGAGAACACCACAAACCAATTACATTAACAATCATGTTATGTTATTTTTAAAAATTTTCCTTTTCTTTTTCATAACTTCTTTAACACACTACTTCTCCGCTGCGAAGCGTGGGTATTCTGCTAGTATATATACAGTCCCTGACAAAAGTCTTGTCACTTGTGTACAAATTGACCGTAAGTGCCGCTAAAATATATTTCTAATCAAGATTTTGTTACAAGAAATGGGTCATTTTAATCCCATCAGCTTTTGTAATAATGTTTCAGTGCAAAACGAAACTGACAAAAAGTATTCTAATATTCACAGCTTGGTAAAGCCCATTGAGTCAATTTTTGGCAAGACATAAGTGTTGTCGCCTTGTCATATGAGCTTCACCTGTGACTAATAATGGAAAAAATTGGGTCTCAGGTGTGTGTATAAAAAGAACCCCAGTACACTAGACCTTCACATCAACTGCAACTAGACCTCTGCAAACATGCCTAAGATTCACTCTGAGACTAAAGTGTTTATTATCAAGAGGCTGAAGACCAAATCCACTGCTGATGTGGCAAACACCTTCAATGTGTCTCAGGGTCAAGTTCAGAGGATAAAAAAAAGATTTGAAGAGACTGGAGATGTTTTTGACAAGCCCAGGTCAGGAAGACCCCGCAAGACAACTGCCTCAAAAATCCAAGGCCAGCCCATTTTCCACTGCAGCAGAGCTCCACGAGACCTGGTCACCTGAAGTCCCTGTGTCAACCAGAACAGTTTGTCGGATTCTGTCTCGAAATGGCCTCCATGGTCGAATCAGTGCCCATAAGCCAGCACTAAACAACAGACAATTAAAACCCCGTGTGGCATTTCCCAAGGCCCACAGCCTACTAAAAGGATGGACGCTGGAAAAGTGGCAGAAGGTGGATTTTTCAGATGAATCTTCTGTTGAATTACACCACAGTCACCGCAAATATTGCAGGGTACCTACTGGAACCTGCATGGAGCCGAGATTTACCCAGAAAACAGTGAAGTTTTGGGGAGGAAAAATCATGGTCTGGGGTTACATCCAGTATGGGGGTATGCGAGGGATCTGCAGGGTGGAAGACAACATCAATAGTCTAAAATACCAAGAAATCGTAGCTACCTCTTATATTCCCAACCATAAAAAAGGCCAAATTCTGCAGCAGGATGGTGCTCCATCGCATACTTCCATCTCCACATCAAAGTTCCTTAAAGCGAAGAAGATCAAGATGCTCCAGGATTGGCCAGCCCAGTCACCAGACATGAACATCATTGAGCATATGTGGGGTAGGATGAAAGAGGAAGCATGGAAGACGAAACCAAAGAATACTGATGAACTCTGGGAGGCATGCAAGACTGTTTTCTTTGCTATTCCTGATGACTTCATCAATAAATTGTATGAATCCTTGCCAAACCGCATGGATGCTGTCCTTCAAGCTCATGGAAGTCATACAAGATATTAAATTTGGATCTCACAGCACCACTACTTAATTTGCCGACATATTTTTGGATTTGCAGTAAAGTTGTTCATTTTCTGTATAGGCAACAAAACTTTTGTCTTGCCCAAATTTGTCCTTTCTGTCTTGATTAAATGATAAATCTTTTTTCAGTGAAACTAATTTATTTCAGTGGATATATATACAGTAATCCCTTGCTATATCACGCTTCGACTTTCGCGGCTTCACTCTATCGCGGATTTTATATGAAAGCATAACTAAATATAACACGCAGATTTTTCACTGTTTCGCGGGTTCTGCGGACAATGTGTCTTTTTACTTCCTGTGCATGCTTCCTCAGTTGGTTTGCCCAGTTGATTTCATACAAGGGACACTATTGGCGGATGACTGAGAAGCTAACCAATCAGAGCACGCAGTTAAGTTCCTGCGTGCTAAATGCAGTGTTAACCAGGAAGTCTCGTCTCGCTCATTCAGCATCAACGTGTTTCGCTGTGTAAAGAGTTGTGCTCTTTTGTGTTTATCTTTGTGCATAGTCAAGCCCTTCATTATGGCTCCAAAACGATCTGCTACTGGTTATGGGGCCGTGCCCAAACGCAAACGGAAGATGTTAACGATTGCCGAAAAGGTAAACGTTTTGGATTTGCTGAAGGCTACGATTCTTTTTATTTAAAAAGTATGAAAGGAATATAAGATCTACGGCCGCAGTGTCCTTTTAACCAGGGTGCAAGACGAGTTGCAAGTGGATGTAATAAGGCAGTAGTCTGGATGGAATCTGCTTTAGGGATTTGGATTGAAGACTGCGAGAAGAAGAACAACGGCAGTAATACACAATCGCCTGAATTGGCTCCTTTGGAAGAGCTGTAAAATTAAACTCATTGTTATCGGACAAGTCATCGTGTCATTGTTGGTGAGTAACCATAATTAATTTTCTATTTACAGTACTTAGTACATGTACGTATGTTTAGTGCCACTGTACACAAATTTACTGTATACTATTTTTCTTGCATTGTACGTATTTATTGCTGGTGGCCTGTATCGTAATGGCTGTAACATATGCGATATCAGAGACACTCAGTATCTTTAAAATAATATTTAGGTTTTACTGTATATAAACAGTGTGTTTATATACATAATTTCAATGAATCTTACCTAATATCTAAGAGAATGCAAAGGGATTATGCTGTATAACTCTGCGGGGAATATTTATAAACAGTGTGGGAGAGTTTATAAGGGCTTGAAATATATAAAAATAACTATACAAACATATGGTTTCTACTTCGCGGATTTTCAGCTATCGCGGGGGGTCTGGAATACAACCCCCACGATCGAGTAGGGATTACTGTATTTTATATATATATATATATATATATATATATATATATATATATATATATATATATATATATACACACACATATACATATACATATACATACATACACACATAAAGTGGTATTTTTTGCTAAGAAACATCTCAATGATTGCCAAGACTTTTGGGAAAATACCTTGTGGACTGATGAGACAAAAGCTGAACTTTTTGGAAGGCAAATGTCCCGTTACATCTGGCGTAAAAGGAACACAGCATTTCAGAAAAAGAGCATCATACCAACAGTAAAATATTGTGGTGGTAGTGTGATGGTCTGGGGTTGTTTTGCTGCTTCAGGACCTGGAAGGCTTGCTGTGGTAGATGAAACCATGAATTCTACTGTCTACCAAAAATCCTGAAGGAGAATGTCCGCCATCTGTTCGTCAACTCAAGCTGAAGCGATCTTGGGTGCTGCAACAGGACAATGACCCAAAACACACCAGCAAATCCACCTCTGAATGGCTGAAGAAAAACAAAATGAAGACTTTGGAGTGGCCTAGTCAAAGTCCTGACCTGAATCCAATTGAGATGCTATGGCATGACCTTAAAAATGCGGTTCATGCTAGAAAACCCTCAAATAAAGCTGAATTACAACAATTCTGCAAAGATGAGTGGGCCAAAATTCCTCCAGAGCGCTGTAAAGACTCATTGCAAGTTATCGCAAACGCTTGATTGCAGTTATTGCTGCTAAGGGTGGCTCAACCAGTTATTACGTTCAGGGGGCAATTACTTTTTCACACAGGGCCATGTAGGTTTGGATTTTTTTTTCTCCCTAAATAATAAAAACCATCATTTAAAACTGCATTTTGTGTTTACTTGTGTTATATTTGACTAATGGTTACATGTGTTTGATGATCAAAAACATTTTGTGTGACAAACATGCAAAAGAATAAGAAATCAGGAAGGGGGCAAATAGTTTTTCACACCATATATATATATATATATACACACACACACATATATACATATATATAAACTGCTCAAAAAAATTAAAGGAACACTTTGAAAACACATCAGATCTCAATGGGAAAAAGAAATCCTCCTGGAAATCTATACTGATATAGACTGGGTAATGTGTTAGGAACGAAAGGATGCCACATCGTTTGATGAAAATGAAAATGATCAACCTACAGAGCCCTGAATTCAAAGACACCCCAAAAATCAGAGTGAAAAAATGATGTGGCAGGCAGGTCCATTTTGCCAAAATTTAATTGCAGCAACTCAAAATTGTACGCAGCACTTTGTATGGCCCCTGTGTTCTTGTATACATGCCTGACAACATCGGTGCATGCTTCTAATGAGATGACAGATGGTGTTGTGGGGGATTTCCTCCCAGATCTGGACCAGGGCATCACTGAGCTCCTGGACAGTCTGAGGTGCAACCTGGTGGCATTGGATGGACCAAAACATAATGTCCCAGAGGTGTTCTATTGGATTTAGGTCAGGAAAGTGTGGTGGCCAGTCAATGGTATCAATTCCTTCATCCTCCAGGAACTGCCTGCATACTCTCACCACATGAGGCCAGGAATTGTCTTGCACAAGGAGCCACTGTACCAGCATAGGGTCTGACAATGGGTCCAAGGATTTCATCCTGATACCTAATGGCAGCCAAGGTGCCTTTGTCAAGCCTGTAGCGGTCTGTGTGACCCTCCATGGATATGCCTCCGCAGACAATCATTAACCCACCACCAAAATGCTCATGCTGAATGATGTTACAGGCAGCATAATGTTCTCCATGGCTTCTCCAGACCCTTTCACTTCTGTCACGTGCTCAGGGTGAACCTGCTCTCATCTGTAAAAGCACAGGGCACCAGTGGTGCATCTGCCAATTCTGGTATTCTATGGCGAATGCCAATCGAGCTGCATGCTGTTGGGCAGTGAGCTCAGGGCCCATTAGAGGACATGGGGCCCTTGGGTCACCCTCATGAAGTCTTTCTGGTTGTTTGGTCAGAGACATTCACACCAGTGGCCTGCTGGAGGTCATTTTGTAGGGCTCTGGCAGTGCTCATCCTGTTTCTCCTTGCCCAAAGGAGCAGATACTGGTCCTGCTGATGGGTTATGGACCTTCTATGGCCCTCTCCAGCTCTCCTAGAGTAACTGCTTGTCTCCTAGAATCTCCTCCATGCCCCTGAGACTGTGCAGGGAGACACAGCAAACCTTCTGGCAATGACACATATTGATGTGCCATCCTGGAGAAGTTGGACTACCTGTGCAACCTCTGTAGGGTCCAGGTATCGCCTCATGCTACCAGTAGTGACACTGACTGTAGCCAAATGCAAAACTAGTGAAGAAACAGTCAGAAAAGATGAGGAGGGAAAAATGTCAGTGGCCTCCACCTGTTAAACCATTCCTGTTTTGGGGTCATCTCATTGTTGCCCTCTAGTGCAACTGTTGTTAATTTCATTAACACCACAGCAGCTGAAACTGAATAACAACCCCCTCTGCTACTTAACTGACCAGATTAATATCCCATAAGTTTCATTGACTTTATGCTATACTCTGATTAAAAAGTGTTCCTTTAATTCTTTTGAGCAGTATATATATATATATACACACATACATACATACATACATACATGTGTGACAGTGTATATGTATATATATGTTTATATGTGTGTATATATGACAGCAACACTCATAACAGTCACAAAACAATTACATTGACAATCATGTTACGTTATTTTTAAAATGTTTCCTTTTCTTTTTCATGACTTCTTTAACACACTACTTCTCTGTTGTATATAGCTGGTATTTTATATAGTATGTATGTATATATATATATATATATATATATATATATATATATATATATATATACACACACACACACATACATACATATATACACACATACATACATACATACATAAATACATACACACACACACACACACTAGGGGACTTCGCTCGCTAACCCCCTGGCATGCGCTACCCACTTTGCGTTTCTGCAGTTCGCGTATGTGGATTTCACTTTTACCAAACAACAAATCTTTTAATTTTCACAGATATGCCTCTTCATTTCAAAGAAACACTACTGTTGGCAACACAAATTAGACGATTTAAAAGTCTCTGACTTAAAAGTTTAAATCCGACCAATATATTCGATCTCTTTTCGATGTTCCATTATTTCACTGAGTAATAATTTCCGTTTGAGACTTTTGAATTTTAGTACTTTCATTACCACTAACCTGCTCTGCATGTGTATCGCGCCAACATTTTTGAACCTCTTTAGGACATTCTACTTTGTCATCTACACTTTGTCTTTTATTTCCGGCCCTGGGTGTGGTTAAATCTCTTGGCACAAAGTCTCACAGGATTTGAAGGTATCTCTCTGAAAAAGGCACATCTTGTCCCAGGCTAAAAAGTCTTGTCTCAGAATTTTTATATATAATAAGAGATATATTATAGGAGTGTGCAATATGTACCATCGACGATAATATCTTAATTGTTGTTTTAATGATGATGTGTGAGCAGAAACTATCAAGTATATAATTTACTTTGCAAAAAACAATCAGACTTTGAACATTTGGAAAATACCTCAAGAGCACTGAGGAAGCAAAGGAGGCATACTGGATCAGAGCCTAGGCTCATTGGGTGACAAGTTCATGGGGTAGAATATAATCGATGCACATTTTTAAATTGTGTGTGCTGAAGTCAAAATTTTTTTAAATAATTTTTAATGTTCTAGAAAATGGAGTTCCAGCACAATTATTGATTGATGGAGAGATCACAAAGTCTATTAAAACATCAGAGACAACTAAGAGATGCTTTAATACGTAGAGCATACACAAAGCATACCAGTTTAAATTTAAATGAGAGAGGCAAAGCAAAAGAGAAAAGGGGATGAGTGGGCAGGAGGAATTGATACAGAAACTGAAAGAAAATGTAGCTATCTAACAACACTGCAAATGTGTACTTGCTTACCGTTACAACATAATGGCCATGCAGCAGTATCTAAAAAGATGACAACTACGTTTCATTGGACACCTCAAGCTAAGTTATGGCTAACTGCTGACAATGTATTGTGCTGTGTTATGTGACTGATCTGAACATATGGCTCTTCTGTCAACTATTACATTAGCTGTGGATATATACCGGCTGTAGATCTTTCCTGTTATCTGCAAAGCATTTCATTTGACTTGTTTAAACAATACAAGAGAGTTAGAGTTAACTCTTTACATTTGTCTCTGACTGCACTGTAGTCCAATGTGAAAAAAATATAAAACTATATCTACAGTGGTGTGAAAAACTATTTGCCCCCTTCCTGATTTCTTATTCTTTTGCTTGTTTGTCACACAAAATGTTTTTGATCATCAAACACATGTAACCATTAGTCAAATATAACACAAGTAAACACAAAATGCAGTTTTTAAATGATGGTTTTTATTATTTAGGGAGAAAAAATCCAAACCTACATGGCCCTGTGTGAAAAAGTAATTGCCCCTTGTTAAAAATAACCTAACTGTGGTGTATCACACCTGAGTTCAATTTCCGTAGCCACCCCCAGGCCTGATTACTGCCACACCTGTTTCAATCAAGAAATCACTTAAATAGGAGCTTCCTGACACAGAAAGGTGGACTAAAAGCACCTCAAAAGCTAGACATCATGCCAAGATCCAAAGAAATTCAGGAACAAATGAGAACAGAAGTAATTGACATCTATCAGTCTGGTAAAGGTTATAAAGCCATTTCTAAAGCTTTGGGACTCCAGCGAACCACAGTGAGAGCCATTATCCACAAATGGCAAAAACATGGAACAGTGGTGAACCTCCCCAGGAGTGGCTGGCCGACCAAATTTACCCCAAAAGCGCAGAGACAACTCATCCGAGAGGTCACAAAAGACCCCAGGACAACGTCTAAAGAACTGCAGGCCTCACTTGCCTCAATTAAGGTCAGTGTTCACAACTCCACCATAAGAAAGAGACTGGGCAAAAACGGCCTGCATGGCAGATTTCCAAGACGCAAACCACTGTTAAGCAAAAGAACATTAGGGCTCGTCTCAATTTTGCTAAGAAACATCTCAATGATTGCCAAGACTTTTGGGAAAATACCTTGTGGACTGATGAGACAAAAGTTGAACTTTTTGCAAGGCAAATGTCCCATTACATCTGGCGTAAAAGGAACACAGCATTTCAGAAAAAGAACATCATACCAACAGTAAAATATGGTGGTGGTAGTGTGATGGTCTGGGGTTGTTTTGCTGCTTCAGGACCTGGAAGGCTTGCTGTGATAGATGGAACCATGAATTCTACTGTCTACCAAAAATCCTGAAGGAGAATGTCCGGCCATCTGTTCGTCAACTCAAGCTGAAGCGATCTTGGGTGCTGCAACAGGACAATGACCCAAAACACACCAGCAAATCCACCTCTGAATGGCTGAAGAAAAACAAAATGAAGACTTTGGAGTGGCCTAGTCAAAGTCCTGACCTGAATCCAATTGAGATGCTATGGCATGACCTTAAAAAGGCGGTTCATGCTAGAAAACCATCAAATAAAGCTGAATTACAACAATTCTGCAAAGATGAGTGGGCCAAAATTCCTCCAGAGCTGTAAAGACTCATTGCAAGTTATACATAAACGCTTTATTGCAGTTATTACTGCTAAGGGTGGCCCATCCAGTTATTAGGTTCAAGGGGCAATTACTTTTTCACACAGGGCCATGTAGGTTTGGATTTTTTTCTCCCTAAATAATAAAAACCATCATTTAAAAACTGCATTTTGTGTTTATTTGTGTTATATTTGACTAATGGTTAAATGTGTTTGATGATCAGAAACATTTTGTGTGACAAACATGCAAAAGAATAAGAAATCAGGAAGGGGGCAAATAGTTTTTCAAACCACTGCATATATCTATATCTATATCTATCTTTATCTATATATATATATCTATATCTATATATCTATATATCTATATATATATCTATATCTCTATATCTCTATATCTACACACAGATCCCTAACGAATTTGATAGGTTGAGTAATGCTATAGACAACCCTGTACGTAACAACAGAAAAGGGTTTCAAACTTATCTACATTGCATTTTATTTGGAATGTAAAGGAAAAACTCCATAAGAACAGTTAAAGGTAACTGCCTATGCTGAAAGAAAAATAAATTGGCCAGTATAAATAGTACAACAACTAAATATAGGCATACATTTCCATCACACTACATAGTCTTAGTGTCACCTTTTTATCTCTAAAATAGCTAACATCTTAAAAGTTTTTTTTTTCCTATGTCATTCTCATACTTTTAGTCATGCTAAAAAAACTGTTTTTAAAGCATTTATAATCTCTAAATGGTGGATAAGAATGTCTGATCCTACATTGTAAAAAATTGCCTCTGGAACAATTAAGAAAATGACATTAATGCATAAATCATCATTTACAAGAAGAACATTAAAATGACCCCATTGGAGAACCAAAATTAGCCTGTATCTTTCACTGAGGTGAGATATCATTTTGCTATGAGAAAGCTTAGGTCACAACATTAATGTGTGTGTGTGTGTATGTATAAAATTCATACACAGACTTTTATACATCAGGTAGGACTCAAAATTTCCAGAATTGTTAAATACAAATTTTATTATACAACTTAATCGTTAATCACCGCAATGAGATGCAATAAACTTGTCCCAGCCCTTTACCATTCCTGAAAACATTTCCTGTAATAGATTGATAGGTTGTGGCGAGTGCCCTCTTCTACGCGGTGGTGTGCTGGGGAGGCAGCATAAAGATGAAGGACGCCTACCACCTGGACAAACTTGTTAAGAAGGCAGGCTCTATTGTAGGAGTAAAGTTGGACAGTTTAACATCTGTAAGCAGAGCGACGGGCATTAAGCAAACTCCTGTCAATCATGAAGAATCCACTACATCCACTGAACAGTGTCATCTCCAGGCAGAGGAGTAGCTTCAGTGACAGACTTTTGTCACTGTCTTGCTCCACTGACAGACTGAGGAGATCGTTCCTCCCCCACACTATGCGACTCTTCAATTCCACCCGGGGGAGTAAATGCTAACATTCCTCAAAGTTATTGTCTGCTTTTACATGCATTTTTTATTACTATTTAATTTAATATTGTTTTTTTGTATCAGTATACTGCTGCTGGATTATGTGACTTTCCCCTTGGGTTTAATAAAGTATCTATCTATCTATCTATGCCCATATGGAACCCCTCAATTAACAAGTTCTTTAATCTTGAAATACATGATAATCATTATTTGATATTCAAATGTCTGTTTTTTTTGGCTTATAAAAAAAAACGAAAAAACGAAAAAGTCACTTTCACATTTGCAGAATAAATGTCACAAATATGCACATTGATCAGCTCAGCATGCTAATTAACAACACTGTAAGCAAGCAACACCCAGGAGCATAGTTGTAAGTACACCCAACTAAAGCTGTGCTATTGACCAAATCTGTGAATTATTGGGTCCCGCTTCATGCATATCTATAGATATCTCTCTCTCTCTCTATATATATATATATATATATATATATATATATATATATATATATATATATATATATATATATATATATATATATATATATATATATATAATTCTCTATCTAAAACTAATTCTAAATTTATATTTCTATCTATCTAAATCTAAGGCAGGCTTAGATATGAGCACTATTATGAACAATGCTGCACATCCTCTCTCTGGCACACTAATACTGAGTACGTACCTCTAAATAAATAGTTGGTAGAGGGTCTGCGACTTCATTATACCAACTGAAGTATTCCTGCCTAATGCCCCACTATGAATGTAATTGCCAAGTCAAAGGTTTTATTTCTTTGTTTAATTATGTGTCTGTATATGTATTTATTTAATAAGCTTCTGTAAAAAGCAAGATTTCACCTTGGGGACAAAAAGTTCTTTCTAGCGCTCTCTGTCATCAATTTATTTATTTACTTATGCAGTGAATATAGTTTGTATTTTATATTTTTATTTGGCTATAATTATTCCACATAGTATAGAAACCAAGGAAAAGTGTATTTCCTCTTCAGTTTAGGGGCTTAAAAGTAATACTATTTTAGCTTTCTTCACCATTTCGGTTTTAAAATAAATACTTTCTGACAAAGGTATAACTTGTTTTCTGCTCAGAGCCTCAACAGGCTTTTGTGCAGACCAGCATATAAAAGTATGAGTTATACTAAGCGGAGTTGAATTATTCTGCATTAACTATAGTAACTACGAATATTATTATCTTAAACCTCTTGTACTTCTCTTATTTCATTAAGTTAGTGACAAGTGTTTACTGAGTGTGAAACTGCAGATTTCAATCATGAGTTGTGATCAAAATATTGTGAGTCTGACTCAGTATGTTTTTATCTCCAGCTTTATAGTTAGCTGCCTTTTACTTCAAGATGATCTGTGTCTACTTAAGCACCGATCACCTGCTTTATCTCAATTGATTAAAATTAGTTCCATGTTGATTCACTTCTGTATCTTAAAAGGAGAAATTTTAAGAAACATCTTTGAGGTACACAACCCTACATATGGGTTTTAGTAATCTGTGGTGAAATATATTTAGAGCATACACTCAAGTATTCCATGTTTTCAGACTGTAAATAATAAAAGAAAACAAGTCAGCATGTATATTATTTTAGCAAGTAAAAAGATGCAAGTGCATTTTACTGATACAAAAGAATTATGACAGCTTAAACATATTAAACCCAGTATTTTTTATTAATCTAAAATATTTTAATGCCCTCTTTTACAAACCAGTACAACAGAATTTTAAAGATATACTGATTTACATTAATGCTGTCTTATCTTTAAACCTATATTAAATAAATGAATATTTAACAAAGGCACACTTTTGTATGACACTGTAATCTTTTGTTAGCAGCTAAAAAAAGTCTAGTTTGCTACAACTGTTTTCAATAATGTTTTAAAATTATAACAAAAGCAGTACTTTCTTTTTGTTAAAACTGTACTTAAATTTGATTCTAAACAGCACTGCAGTCAAGATGTGAACCAGCCATGAAAAGAACTAGAGTCCATTATAGATCCACTTGCCTACATTAATTAATGCTGGGGGAGATGTTTATAATCTTATGATATATCAATTTATTACTTATGGTCTTAACATTTCAAATGTAATATCCGGTCCTGTTAAAACGTTTTCAAATCATTATTTTATTCAAAACTTATTTCTCCCTTGTTAAATAAAATCATTACTGATCATTATGTGATTGCTTTTGATCTGTTCTTGTACTTACCAGTAAGTAGTCAGTAAAGAAGAACTATGAGAATTTCAAGAACAAGAGTAGTTGAGAAATTCAGAGAACATTAAACCTAAGATGTGAGACTAATGATAATGCACATCAGCTTATAAATAACTCATGTATGAAATTAATTTTATATAATTCGGCTCTTCTCAAGAATGACTTATAAAGGGAAAAGGAAGTTACCACAGTTTAATGATAGTACCTTCTTAAATAAAATACAACAAACTGAAACATAAATGGAGAACCAGACAAGGTCATTCTTTCCAACACATAATTTCGTTACTTCATCACGTTAGTAGAGTACTAACTACCTATCCCATTTATTTAGAGCAGCAGCTTAACTGACATTTAAAAATCAGATTTGTTCTATCCACAACAGTAGCAGTAAGTTCCTGGATTTCTTCAATATCTAGCCAGTATAAGATTTTAGATTAAGTAGCCAGTTTCCAGACCTAGAAAAACCAGATTGCAACAGGCTACATTTTGTGCAAATTTTGCACTTAAATTCTAAAGTGAAGTCTGTTCATCTCTGCCTTAGATTTAATTACATTCTAAATAAAGTCCTGTAAAGCTCATTAGCAGCAGCCTCACGTTATTAATACATCTGTATTGAAAAGCACTCTACAAGTTTTTTCAAATAACCTATTGGTACAGCCATATTATACCTTTATTAAATTTCATTTAGGTTTGAATACTCAAAATTCTACACCAATTATTTTTTTCTGAAATTCTATGGGAAATTATAATCTTTAACATCAACTTGTTAAAAAAATATCCTAAAACTTTCTGTCTTGTTTGAGAGTTTACAGAGGAGCTTCAGAGAGAGGTACCAGATTACAGAACTGTTTCAAACCAAAACTCTCTTCAGCTCCATGGAACAGCTGCAAAGAGAGCAATGGGTGGGTTGACAGGGCCAGAGCAGTGGCAGGGAGAGCTGCAAAGGATTTTTCACAGAGGCGCTGTAAAGAGAGAGATGGAGGGTGTGTGTGAGTGACTTGAGAGAGAGAGAGAGAGAGAGAGATCATAAGTAAGGAATGCAACAACTTTGACAGAGAAGCTGCTGGGAGTTAAGAGCTGTAGGAGGATGTACAAACCAGCAAGAGAGATTTACAGATGAAGTTGCAAAAGTGACTTCCTTAGACTGATGTCATAGTCACCGACTGTTAACAAAGGTTTTTCAGTTTTGGCACAACAGATGAACACAAGTCACTTTAGTGTTTATTTGCATCATGCACCAAGGTCTCACTCCAGTGCTGACACCAAGCCAACACAGTCAGAGTGCAAAGGAGGTTTGTGACTGGAAATACACAGTTTGTAGTGTTTGCACAGCAGCCAAGTATCTACTATGAACATAGCAGGTCAACACTGGGAGTAATAAGCATTCACAGCATGTACATAGTTGGACATAAAGATAACTAAATATGTGAATGGCAGTAGGCCTGAGCTCACAGAAGATTAATAAATCAAAGAGTAGGAATTATAATGTTATTTTTAAAAATAAGAAACGGTATAGAGAATAGAAGTATAACAAACATGGTAACAATGCCCAAGCATTACCAACACTACACGGACAAACCATTATAAAATATCAATAAAGTTGTAAAAGAATATTCCACCCATTTTTTTTTAATTTGTTATTTACCCCATGTAGGTGGTAATGATGACCAAAAAATATTGTTATTATATTTACAAAATGAACAGTGATAGCAACATTTCTGGTATAATATGCATCTTTAGTAGTTAACAGTGAACAATATCAAACATTATCAAAAATATCCCTTTCAAAAATATCTCATTTCAGTTGTCTCGCATAATCTAGTGTTGTGTCTTTGAGTCGTATTGTCATAATGCCCCAAATACATGTATTTTTTCTAAATACTGCTAAACAAACCAGCTCTGGAAAAAACAATTTTGTGAACACAATTGAAACACTCGGAAGGCAAAACCGATTTGAATTGAAGACCCACCTCCAGTTGTTACATTTATACTCGTATCCAAAAAGAGTACTATGGGATTATTAAGCAGCACTCTGTGAAACTGCAAGAGTGGATTATTCAACATGAGTAAATAAGATTTTCCTCATGGACTTTTTGATATTGTTTGCTGTTGTCCAGTGTGGTCACCTTTGATTCCTTTTACAGTGGGTATAGAAAAGAATCACCCCTTCGAAATATTCCCATTTTGTTTTTGCTTTACAGCCTTAATGAAGACACACAAACCAATATTTTTCCAGCTTTACTTACCTTTTTCACTGATAGACCGCTAAACACACATGCAACGGAGAACATGCGTTAGTGGAGGTATTGAGCAGTGAAAATGGACAGAGTACATAATGAAACTGAAGCTGTAGCAGACGATAAAGTTGAACATGATGACACAAAAGAACTTTTGCTGAAAAAAGGAGCCGTGTCTGTTGTCTGGAGATACTTTGGTTTTGAAAGGCTGGATGTGGACCAAACAACTATTTACTGCAAATGCTGTCAAGGTAAAGTTGTCGCCGGAGGAGGCAACACAAGCAATTTGCTGCACTACCTTAGCCGTAAACATGCTTTGGAGTACCAGTGCTTTCGACACTGGCTTCACACAGCCATAGGTAGTATTAGTTATTAAAACAATAAACTATTTTAAGGAATTATAGAGTAAGAACATACCATAGTAACAAGAAATTTACAATGAATGTGTGTATATGTTTTCTGTTATCTCTATTATAAGGTAGTACCCTACTTACGATGGTTCAACTTAGATTTTTCAAAGTTACGATGTCAAAAGCGATACGATAATTTATATAGAATTGTGTAAAATATAAATTTTCAAGTTGGCACAACAAGAGGAAGTTCCTGTGGCCCGAGTGATCCGAGCTATGAAGTACAATATGTTGTCGGAAACTCTCACGTTGTGAGATGCCTCAGTCTAGCTAGTGATCGATAGAGATCAGTGATCTTGTTGTTACAGCGCTTTTCGATACACTTTTGCTAGAATTAAAGTTAGTTTTGTTGATTTGACCTCAATTCCCAGCGCATGTGTGAGTAGCGAAGAGCAAACAGCTTCTAAAATGGTATGTGGAGAGTTACCAAAGTTAATGCTCAAAGCAAAATAATCAGTGGATGACTTTTTGCATATTATTGCTGAATCGGACTCTGACTTGTCGGACTCCGATTTTGATGCAAGTGATCTGGAGATGGAGAACAAAAACGAAAATAAGGTATCGGGATCAGCTGATCGGTCCCCAACTGATCGTGGTGCTGAACATGTTCCTGTAGCTGATGCACTCATGGCAACGTTCACCTGGGATGACCGACACTTAATGATGATACGAAGTACAAACCATATTGCATCTCACTGTAGCGGTCACCTCTGCCCGCCTGTCTCACAAAGCCTGGCCTAGCTTGAAGCAAGTTCCATATTAATACAATTTGCCTTAATGATGGTTCAGTTGGTAAAGATGTCATCACCAAGTTGCACTTGTTTTATTTTATTTTTATTTGGTGAATACTGTGTAATGTACCTGGGCTTGAAGCCTTGAAGTAATAGCATTATTACTGGAAGTTGCACTATTATTTATTTTATTATTATTTATTAGTTTAAATATTATGCAGTTTAATGATGGTAAAGTTGTTTAAAAAGTCACTTTAACGTGTCAGAGACTGTTAACATTAACAGAAAGTGTAGCTGGTTTACAAAACATATTTACTATTTATTCCGTTTCAGACATGTTCAGTGCAATACAACTTTTGACAAGCACCTGTGGATATTTTATTAAGTCTAAATGCCTTTTTGGATGGTTGAAAAAATGTTGTCAAAATTATAATTTAAGTTGTTTGCAAAATTTGTTCAATAAAAAGGATCTATATTTTGACTGCAACTGTCATGCAGTGTGACTCATTCTCTTAATTAATGCCACCCTCTTGAAAACTATCACTTTATGGGACCATGCAAACCTGTATTGATACTTGTGTACACATTAAATTTTTTTTTTGTACAATGTACAATTCTCAAGACAGTGGAATAGGTTAGTCTTAGCCAGTCTACTGCAGTAATTGCAGTGGAAAATGTGGTTAACATCCACTCATGCATGGGAAAAAATTATCATTGAATACCATGAAACCAGTATAATTTTGAAAAATACCGTGATATAGAATTTTAGTCATAATGCCCAGCACTAATCTAACCATCCACAACACACCATACCTACAGTAAACCACAGAGGTGGCAGCATCCTGTTGTGGGGGCGTTTCTCTGCTGCCGAGCCTGGGGCTCTCGTTAGGATAGAAGGAAAAATGCATGGGGCAAAATACCGTCAAATTCTTGAGGAAAACCTGCTACCCTCTGCCAGAAAGTTGAAGATGGGCAGGATGTTCACCTTTCAACATGACAATGACCTGAAGCACAAAGCAAAATTGACCACACAGTGGCTGAAGGAGAAAAAAGTGAATGTCCTCGTGTGGCCCAGTCAGAGCCCAGATCTAAATCCCATTGAAAATCTGTAGAAAGACCTGAAGACAGCAGTCCAACGCTCACCATCCCATTTGACTGAACTTGAACAGTTCTGTAAAGAAGAGTTGGCAAATATTGCTCATTCAAGATATGCAAAACTGATAAAGAAGTATCCCAACAGACTCAAGGCTGTCATTAAAGCAAAAGGTGGTTCAACAAAATATTGACAAAGGAGAGTGATCCTTTATTAATCTCTTGTTTTTGATTTTTTATAATTTCTCTGAACTGTAGCTGTGATATATTTCACTTGGATGTTATAGGTTGCATTGTAAGTACAGCTGGGAAGAAATATTTTGTGTGTGTGTTTTCATTTAAGGCTGTAAAGCAAAAAAAAAAATCGGAATATTTTGAAGGGGGTGATTCTTTTCTATACCCACTATATATCAGAAGCTTTATCTCTGTCCTACACAAAAATGTGAGATTAAAAATTTTTCTCTGCCATCGCTACAGACTATATGGGGTAACAGATAAAAACAAATACCACTTTAGGGTGGAATATTCCTTTAAGCATTTTAAACCCCCCCAAATCAATTTAATTGTATAACATTTTTCTATGGAATGACTGGAAACTTTCTGCTCTGGGTCAGTTAGTTGTCTTGGCAAAATTACTGTGATGAATAAAGTCTCTGCTGCTTTAGCGAATCAAGTAGGAAAAATAAAAAGCAGTGACAATGAAGATTGATATTATTTTGAAGCCTACTGTAACATGGAGATTAGACTCATTTCTGGTTGAATGAAACCAAATGATAAGTTACAAAGTGTTTGCATAACGTTATATATGAGTGCATTTAGGGATTTACAGTAGTTAACTGTTCTGGATGTTAGAACATTTTTAATTTTTTGTTACTTTACCAAAGAGTGTGTTATCAAATTTTTTGTTTATGAAATATTTCTGTATCAGTGTGTCATATTCAAAAATGCCAGTGACAATATACTATAATTACATGGGTAAGTAAGTAAGGTACATAAACTACATGCTTTTTAACAGCATTTTAAAATATCATATACTTATAAACAGAGCTCAAACAGGCTTGTGGTTGCTGAAACAGCCATCATAGACAGCATGGCTGAACTCAAGTAATGTCAAAATTGAGTCAATTGTTAATTGTTTGGCGTGGACTATAGGAGATTGTGAGGTGGGGGCACACCTCCAGTTACATTGAGAGAACAGAGGTGGAGAGTGTCAGTTCTTTCAAATTCCAGGGGATCAATATCAGTGAGGATCTATGCTGGTCTTAACATACAGGTGTGATCACAAAATTAGCAAAACAGTCTCAGATCAAGGGGAGTATGAACGTAAATGAGAGAATAAAACTGAATTAAAAAAAATAAATAAATAAACTTTTACAAGTACCATAAATTTACACTGGCTATTTACAGACTCAAATCAAATGTATGTTTTTATTATGTAATAGTAATAATAGTAATAATAATAGCAGCTCACTACTCAAAATGCTAAAATGTAGGGGGAATGCAGGGTTATATCAGCGGCCTCTTGATTACTAAGCAGCAGTTCTTACTTCTGGACCAGCCAAGCAGATGGCTCCCCTTCGTATAAATTGATATTTGGGCTTCAGGTTTTAAGCATTGTCAGCAACATGTAAATTGAACAAATTCTTTACTAGTAATAATGTTCCACTGTTATCTGTATATGACAAAACTTGAACCCAGCATTTCACTAACTTGCATTATGGGTCTGTTTTGCTGTTACAAGCACCTGTTGAATGAGTGAAATAAGAAAATATATAAAATATACAAACTGAAGTATCCTCTCTCAAGGTAAATCAGAAAACCGCAAACTTAACGATAATTAAAGCTACACAGAATGTTTATCTGTTTTAAGATAAGAAAATCTTGAAAGTCACCAATATTTTTCAATGCGAGAATCTGAAATATAAAAAAAATTGTCCAAAACACTATACAGTAATCCCTCCTCGATCGCGGGGGTTGTGTTCCAGAACCCCCCGCGATAGATGAAAATCCGCAAAGTAGAAACCATATGTTTGTATGGTAATTTTTATATATTTTAAGCCCTTATAAACTGTTGCACATTGTTAACATTATTAGAGCCCTCTAGACATGAAATAACACCCTTTAGTCAAAAGTTTAAACTGTGCTCCATGACAAGACAGAGATGACAGTTCTTTCTCACAATTAAAAGAATGCAAACATATCTTCCTCTTCAAAGAATGCGTGTCAGGAGCAGAAAATGTCAGAGAGAGAGAGAAAAGTAAACAATCAAAAAATCAATACGTGCTTTTGGGCTTTTAAGTATGCCGAAGCACCGCGATAAAACAGCATTTTTTAGAGGAGCGTCCGTATCTTCTAAGCAAACAGCCTCTGTGCAAACAGCCCCTCTTCTCACCCCCCTCCGTCAGGCGCAGAGAATGTCAGGGAGGGTGAGAGAGAGAGAAAAGCAAACAATCAAGCACCGCGGGGGAAGCATATCTTATACTAGGCTCATCCACCTTTTAAGGCGACCGACTTTTAAGTTGACCACTTCTTAAGGCAATTCAATATGTACGTAGATCAATTTGATATTTTATACAAACTCATTAATTTGGTTATACAGTGGAACCTCGGTTCACGACCATAATTCGTTCCAGAACTTTGGTCGTAAACCGAGTTGGTCGTGAACCGAAGCAGTTTCCCTCATAGGATTGTATGTAAATACAATTAATCCGTTCAAGACTGTACAAACTGTATGTAAATATGTAAAAATATGTAAAGATTAAGCACAAATATAGTTAATTACACCATAGAATGCACAGTGTAATAGTAAACTAATGTAAAAACATTGAATAACACTGACACAAAACACCCACGCTCCCTGCTCAGCTACACGAGCTGGCTCGCTCGCGCTCTCTCTCTGTAGCACACACACCAACAAAGCCCCTCCCTCCCTCAGCTACAGGAGCAGCCTGGCTCACGCGCTCTCTCTCTCTCTGTAGAACGAGCGTGCGCACACACACACACACACACACACACACACACACACCACCCACCCCTATCCCCCCCATCCCTTCCCTGTCAGCTGCGTGCTCTCTCTCTCTCTCTCTCTCTGCGCTTGCTCGCTCGCGCTCTCTAATCTCTCTGTAGCAGGTGCTCGCGCAGCATTTTTTTTAAAATGAGTTTTAAGCACAGCAGAAAAAAGGAACATCGACCAAATCCGAAGTGCATTTAAAAACCAACTCACAAGCAACCAAAAAAGTAAGATTGCAGGAGATCACGCTATTAAACTTATAGCCTGATCGCTGTAAACACTTTTTATAAAATGAGTTTTAAGCACTGCGGAAAAAAAGGGAACATTTGAAAAAAGAGAAAGGTAACATTGCACCTAATCGCGCTATGAAAAACTCCATTTGTAAACACTTTCATGAGTTTTAAGCACAAGGAAAAAAGCGAACATTTGCAACAAATCGCGTTATGAACTGAAAAATTAACTTTTGAAAAATCCGTAATACAAAAACCACCAAGAAAACTAACCTTGCATGAGTCGAGTTCTGGCATGAAGTGTTTTCCTTCAGGTGTTTTCTTGGGTTTCTGGTGCTTTTAGCTGTTTAGCTGGTGGGAGTGAAAGCCTCATGCAGCCATTCGAAAACCAAAGTTCTTGTGACCCAACCCTTCATGTTTGCTGGCAGTCTGGCTTTGTTTACATTGTGCTGCTTGAAAGCAGGAGGGTTCTCAGATTGGTAAATGAGTAAACTGGTAAACAGTTTTTCCACCTCTTGTAATTTCTTTCTTTACTTCGATTTCAATTTTCTTCAAAACTTTCTTCTCACCACTCTTCACTTGCTTAGAAGCCAATGGAAGGAAAACAATAAACAGAGCTCTTGCAGCAGCTCGCTCGCTCGCTCGTTTGCTTTCTCTCTCTCTTTCTTTCTCTCTCAGGCTGCCTGTGGTGGGGGGGATGATGCGCTAGCATGTACGGCGTGCAGATAGGCAGGCAAACACCTGCAGCAATCTCCTCCTCCCCCTCCCCAGCAGG
Source organism: Polypterus senegalus (assembly GCF_016835505.1). Classification (NCBI taxonomy): domain Eukaryota; kingdom Metazoa; phylum Chordata; class Cladistia; order Polypteriformes; family Polypteridae; genus Polypterus; species Polypterus senegalus. The sequence goes on along the minus strand of NC_053160.1, from coordinate 39,546,974 downwards.
CACGTGCTCGCTCGCTCGCTCTTGCTCGCTCTTGCTCTCGCGCTCTCTCTCTCTCTCTCTCTCTCTCAGCTCAGCTCAGGCAGGCAAGGGAAACTGGCTTGTTCGTATACCGAGTATGTGGTTGTGAACCGAGGCAAAAGTTTGGCAAGCTTTTTGGTCGTGAACCGAGTTGTACGTGAACCGGGACGTTCGTGAACCGAGGTTCCACTGTATTGCATTTGATCGGTATTACTTTAATACTCGTAGTTTCTGTTATTTTTGTGATGAAATTTAAACTTTTTTTCTATATTGAGGTCACCCTTTTGAACCCCCCTGATATTTACTACGCGGTGAGGCATTTGTACTCCATCAACATTAATTATTTCCAGAGACATAATAATGTCTATTTTTCCAGCGCATCGCACACAAAAGCAAGGGAACGATGGGAGCACCAGAACTCTGCTCACATCATGTCACTTCGTACCGCAAGCTGCAAGTAGTATGTCTGTGATAAGCGGAATACCGCTACGCTTTCCACTCACAGGACGGAAGGACAATCCCGACCGCTTTTATATAGTAAGAAAGAAGAAGAAGATATCGCACAGTCTGGAGTAGAAAATCATCTTTTATCTGGAAAAATGAAACTACAAATCCCATTGCAAAATGCACGGGGCGTGTGTGAAACTCCACGCCTGCGTAGCACTCACGGGACGGAAGGACAATCCCGACCGCTTTTATATAGAAGGATCATTCATGAGTTTTAGTTAATATGTAATACATGCTCTGATTGGGTAGTTTCTAAGCCATCCGTCAATAGCGTCCCTTGTATGAAATCAACTGGGCAAACAAATTTTGGAACCATGTACTTTAAATTAAAAGACCCATTGTCCGCAGAAATCCGCGAACCAGCGAAAAATCCGTGATATATATTTAGATATGCTTACATTTAAAATCCGCGATAGAGTGAAGCCACGAAAGTCGAAGTGCGATATAGCGAGGGATTACTGTATTCAAGATGAAATTCAAAATTCAACAAAATCAGTTCACTGAGAGAGAGGAGTTGTTTTACGCAGATAGACACAGAGTTAGAGGTCACTAACTGGAGATGCATATCGTATATACACACTGCTCAAAAAAATTAAGGGAACACTTAAATCACACATCTGATTTCGATGAACGAAATATTCAAGTGGAAAATCTTTAATGAGCAATTTTGTGTAATTTGTTGTGAACAAAAAGATGTAACAACGGTCACTGGAAACCAAAACCACAAACCCATTAAGTGCTGGATTCAATATCACACAGAAAATTAAAGTCAAAAACTGAAATTACAGACTATTCCAATTTGCGTAAATGTCATCATGACAAGTCACTGTCCAGCACCAAGAGGAACCCAGGGCCCACTACACCAAAACCACAAACCCATTAAGTGCTGGATTCAATATCACACAGAAAATTAAAGTCAAAAACTGAAATTACAGACTATTCCAATTTGCGTAAATGTCATCATGACAAGTCACTGTCCAGCACCAAGAGGAACCCAGGGCCCACTACACCAGCGTACAGTCTGACAATGGCTCCGAGGATTTTACCCCGGTACCTAACAGCAGTCAGGGTACCGTTGCAAGGCACGAGGAAGTCTGTGCAACCTTCCAAGAATGTGTGTCCCCAGACCATCACCAACCCACTGCCAAACCAGTAATGCTGGATGATGTTGCAGCTGTGCAATGTTAACCATGGGATCTCCAGACTCTTTCATGTCTGTCACATGTGCTCAGTGTGTACCTGCTCTTATCTGTGAAAAGAACTGGGTTCCAATGGCAGAGCTACCTATTGTAGTATTCTCTGGCAAATGGCAATCGAGTTTCACAGTGATGGGGTGTGAGCACAGGTCCCACTAGAGGAGGTTGGGCCCTCATGCCACCCTTATGGTGTCTCTTTCTGACAGTTTGGCCAGAAAAACACACACCTACTACCCAACTGTAGGCCATAAAAATTAGGCCTTAGAAAATTAACGTGTTCATTTTTGCAATTAATATGGCCCATTTAACATGTTAAAAATACTGTCGCATACAAGGCAGGCAACAAGGTAAATGCCTCAGGCTGTGCTTTGTTCAAGACGGAACTTTCATATTGTTTTTTTTTAACATTACAAAACATAATACAAATAAGTTAAGTGTGAACCTAAATAATTTCATACACATCCAGTACTATATTCATATACTACCTTTAACAATTTTAAAATAAAAAAGGTTTAACATTTTGTAATACACGGTTCACAACAATACGCCACATGCCAACATGTAGCACTGGTGTTCATTTTCTTGATTTATACATACTGACACAAGCGCATGGAGGAGGAAGAAAGGGGATGGGTGTCTATAGCAGTCCTGATGCAATGCTAGAGAATGACTGCAAAGGTAAAAATTACAATCTCACTTTTTTTTCCATTTCATTTTTCTGTAAGAAGATCAAATCAATATCATATCACTTAAGTGATGGATGGATGGATGGGATGGGATAGGATAGATATTTTATTAATCCCAAGTTATCTTTGAGTGACACTAAAACCAAAATAAGTCTCTAGTACCTCTGTATTTAACTCACCAGTTTGCCAGCCAGCTTACAGTGCTGAATGCCATAATATACCGTATTTACTCGTGTACCATGCACCCTCGTGTAAGACGCGCACCCTAATTTTTACAAAGAAAATCGCGAAAATCGTTTTGCCCCATTACAACGCGCATTGTCATTGTATAGGAAGCATTTAGAGAGAGAGCACAAGTGCGCAAGAAAGCGAGCGAGCGAGAGAGAGAGCGCGAGCAAGCCAGCGAGAGCGTGAGAGAGAGAGCGCGAGTGCACGAGAGAGAGAGAGAGCAAGTGAGAGAGAAAGAGCACACGAGTGAGAGAGAGAGAGAGAGCGCGAGTGAGAGAGAGCGCGGGAGTGAGAGAGAGTGCGAGTGAGAGAGAGCGCGGGAGTGAGAGAGAGCGCGCGAACAAGCGAGAGAGAGAGCGCGCAAAGAAGCGTGCGAGAGAGAGAGAGAGCGCAAGTGCACGAGCAAGAGAGAGAGAGCGTGCGAGAGAGCGTGAGCAAGCGAGCGAGCAAGAGAGAGAGAGCGTGAGCAAGCGAGCGAGCAAGAGAGAGAGCGTGAGCAAGCGAGCGAGCAAGAGAGAGAGCGTGAGCAAGCGAGCGAGCAAGAGAGAGAGCGTGAGAAGATGCAATACGCCAGTCCCAACAATTCAGAAGAGCTGAAGGCCACTATTAGAGCAACATGGACTCTCATAACACCTGAGCAATGCCACAGACTGATCGACTCCATGCCATGCCGCACTTCATGCTTCCTGCTGCTGATGAACTTTAGGGAGATGCAGATTTCATTTTCCAACAGGACCTGGCACCTGCACACAGTGCCAAAGTTACCAGTACCTGGTTTAAGGACCATGGTATCCCTGTTCTTGATTGGCCAGCAAACTTGCCTGACCTTAACCCCATAGAAAATCTATGGGGTATTGTGAAGAGGAAGATGCAATACGCCAGACCCAACAATTCAGAAGAACTGAAGGCCACTATTAGAGCAACATTGACTAGCATAACACCCGAGTAGTGCAACAGACTGACTGACTCCATGCCACGCCGCATTGCTGCAGTAATCCAGGCGAAAGGAGCCTCAACTAAATATTGAGTGCTGTACATGCTCATACCTTTCAGTTGGCCAACATTTCTAAAAATCTTTTTTTTGCATTGGTCTTAATTGATATTTTAATTTTTCGAGATACTGAATTTGGTACTTTCATTAGTTGTCAGTTATAATCATCAAAATTAAAAGAAATAAACATTTGAAATACATCAGTCTGTGTGTAATGAATGAATTTAATATACAAGTTTCACTTTTTGAATGGAATTACTGAAATAAATCAACTTTGTCACGCTATTCTAATTTTATTACCATGGCTGATCATTTGTCTGTCCAGGATTTTAAACCACCTGTAACTCGCAAACCATTTGAACTATTAACCTGAAATTTGGTGCACATATACTACATGATGTCTACTATCCACTTTCGGCGTGATGATTGACCTCCAAGGTTATTCCTCTTGAATCAGCTCTCAGCAGCGGCCAGCAGTGTATGCATATGGGTGTCATTTCTCTTTCCCTACCACCTTTGCCTTCACTTCCCCTACCTCTTCATATCTTAAATCATTCTTCAGGCAGATAGAAGACTTAAGTGTCAGCTTAAGTGAAAAATGTAGGAAAACATACTAAGTAATTGCAACACAAACAATAACTTAATCAGTTTTAACGCAAAAAGATGCCAATGAAAGAAGAGAAAAAGTGGGCTGCTAGGTTGGAAAAAAAAAAAAAGAACTGCTTAGGAAGCAGTAAGCGCATCAACCTCTGAGCAAATGAATGCTAAATGTACAGAGAGTGAGGATGAAAACTATGAATGCTCAAGTCAAGTGTATTCACTGCACGTTATCGTGCAGGGCGCCACTACTTGTGTGTGTGTGTATATTATATATATATATATATATATATATATACACAGTGTATATGTGTGTATATATATATATATGTGTATACAGTAATCCCTCGCTATATCGCGCTTTGACTTTCGCGGTTTCGCTCTATCGCGGATTTTATATGAAAGCATAACTAAATATATAACGCTGGATTTTTCGCTGCATCGCGGGCTCTCTGGACAATGTGTCTTTTACTTCCTGTACATGCTTCCTCAGTTGGTTTGCCCAGTTGATTTCATACAAGGCACGCTATTGGCGGATGACTGAGAAGCTAACCAATCAGAGCACGCAGTTAAGTCCTCCTGACTGAGAAGCTAACCAATCAGAGCACGCAGTTAAGTTCCTGCTTGCTGAATGCAGTGTAAACCAGGAAGTCTCGTCTCGCTTATTCAGCATCAACGTGTTTCGCTGTGTAAAGAGTTGTGCTCTTTTGTGTTTATCTTTGTGCATAGTCAAGCCCTTCATTATGGCTTCAAAACGATCTGCTACTGCTTCAGGGGCCGTGCACAAGCGCAAACGGAAGATGTTAACGATTGCCAAAAAGGTAAACGTTTTGGATTTGTTGAAGGCTACGATTCTTTTTATTTAAAAAGTAGGAAAGGAATATAAGATCTACAGCCGCAGTGTCCTTTTAACCAGGGTGCAAAACAAGTTGTAAGTGGATGTAATAAGGCAGTAGTCTGGATGGAATCTGCTTTAGGGATTTGGATTGAAGACTGCCAGAAGAACAACAATGGCAGTGCTACACAATCGCCTAAAGTGGCTCCTTTAAGGGCTGTAACGCTCTCCTTTGTTGTGCAGTAAAATAAAACTCATTGTTATCGGACAAGTCATTGTGTCATTGTTGGTGAGTAACCATAATTAATTTTCTACTTACAGTACTTAGTACATGTACGTACGTTTAGTGTCACTGTACACACATTTTACTGTATACTATTTTTGTTGCATTGTACGTATTTATTGCTGGTGGCATGTCTATCGTAATGGCTGTAACATATGTGATATCGGAGACACTCAATATCTTAAAAATAATATTTAGGTTTTACTGTATATAAACAGTGTGTTTATATACATAATTTCAATGAATCTTACCTAATATCTAAGAGAATACAAAGGGATTATGCTGTATAACTCTGCGGGGAATATTTATAAACAGTGTGGGAGAGTTTATAAGGGCTTAAATATATAAAAGTAACCATAGAAACATATGGTTTCTACTTCGCGGATTTTCACCTATCGCGGGGGGGTCTGGAACGCAACCCCGATCGAGGAGGATTACTGATATATATATATATATATATATATATATATATATATATAGTGGTGTGAAAAACTATTTGCCCCTTCCTGATTTCTTATTCTTTTGCATGTTTGTCACACAAAATGTTTCTGATCATCAAACACATTTAACCATTAGTCAAATATAACACAAGTAAACAAAAAATGCAGTTTTTAAATGATGGTTTTATTATTTAGGGAGAAAAAATCCAAACCTACATGGCCCTGTGTGAAAAGTAATTGCCCCTTGTTAAAAATAACCTAACTTTGGTGTATCACACCTGAGTTCAATTTCCGTAGCCACCCCCAGGCCTGATTACTGTCACCCCTGTTTCAATCAAGAAATCACTTACATAGGAGCTGCCTGACACAGAGAAGTAGACCAAAAGCACCTCAAAAGCTAGACATCATGCCAAGATCCAAAGAAATTCAGGAACAAATGAGAACAGAAGTAACTGAGATCTATCAGTCTGGTAAAGGTTATAAAGCCATTTCTAAAGCTTTGGGACTCCAGAGAACCACAGCGAGAGCCATTATCCACAAATGGCAAAAACATGGAACAGTGGTGAACCTTCCCAGGAGTGGCCGGCCGACCAAAATTACCCCAAGAGCGCAGAGACGACTCATCCGAGAGGTCACAAAAGACCCCAGGACAACGCCTAAAGAACTGCAGGCCTCACTTGCCTCAATTAAGGTCAGTGTTCACGACTCCACCATAAGAAAGAGACTGGGCAAAACGGCCTGCATGGCAGATTTCCAAGACGCAAAACCACTGTTAAGCAAAAGAACATTAGGGCTCATCTCAATTTTGCTAAGAAACATCTCAATGATTGCCAAGACTTTTGGGAAAATACCTTGTGGACTGATGAGACAAAAGTTGAACTTTTTGAAAGGCAAATGTCCCATTACATCTGGCGTAAAAGGAACACAGCATTTCAGAAAAAGAGCATCATACCAACAGTAAAATATGGTGGTGGTAGTGTGATGGTCTGGGGTTGTTTTGCTGCTTCAGGACCTGGAAGGCTTGCTGTGATAGATGGAACCATGAATTCTACTGTCTACCAAAAAATCCTGAAGGAGAATGTCCGGCCATCTGTTCGTCAACTCAAGCTGAAGCGATCTTGGGTGCTGCAACAGGACAATGACCCAAAACACACCAGCAAATCCACCTCTGAATGACTGAAGAAAAACAAAACAAAGACTTTGGAGTGGCCTAGTCAAAGTCCTGACCTGAATCCAATTGAGATGCTATGGCATGACCTTAAAAAGGAGGTTCATGCTAGAAAACCCTCAAATAAAGCTGAATTACAACAATTCTGCAAAGATGAGTGGGCCAAAATTCCTCCAGAGAGCTGTAAAAGACTCATTGCAAGTTATCACAAACGCTTGATTGCAGTTATTGCTGCTAAGGGTGGCCCAACCAGTTATTAGGTTCAGGGGGTAATTACTTTTTTACACAGGGCCATGTAGGTTTGGATTTTTTTTCTCCCTAAATAATAAAAACCATCATTTAAAAACTGCATTTTGTGTTTACTTGTGTTATATTTGACTAATGGTTAAATGTGTTTGATGATCAGAAACATTTTGTGTGACAAACATGCAAAAGAAGAAGAAATCAGGAAGGGGGCAAATAGTTTTTCACACCACTGTATATAGAGTATATATATACATACATACATACATACATACATACATACTGTACATACAGAGAGAGAAAGAGAGAGATATATGATATATATATGTATATATGTGATATATGTATGTGATATATGTGTATAATATGTACACAAAATATGTGTACATATTATGTGTGATGTATATCACATACATATATATATGTGATATATGCATGTGATATATATGTATAATAATGTATAATAATAATAATCTCTATATATAATCTTCATTTGGATCTTGATCTTTGTTTGTCCGCAAATGAATTAGAAGAAGAAGCACTAGATGGCAGTAGAGAGACAGCTAAAACATAGGCATTGCATTAAGAATCTCCTCCAGGCTTATACTACTGAAGACTGTAGTACGCCAGTCACACCTCAAAACACAGACATTCAAACTAAACAAATTGTTGTGCTTTAAATTAACTAAAGAGATCTTCATTTAGAACTTGATCTTTGTTTGTCCGCGAATTCCACGCATGCGTAGACCACCTTCCAGTTTAGTACGTTGTTGTTACTCACGGATGTCAACAATGTGCCGGAATAACGGAAGGGGTGGTGGACAGTGTTACGCTGGTTAGCTCCTGAGGCCTGGTTAGAGAATGAGATTTCTGAAGATAAAAGGTACGTGCCTATGTAACATATGAATGAAAGAAAGACAGTGGGTAAAATGAATGACAACGTAACAGCACGTTTCAGAAATTATTATTGTTATGTTGTAGCCGGTGAGTGCTGCGCGTCTCACAGTTGTACCGTGGCTTGCTCACATGTCAGTGAAGTGATCCCTATTTATGCTTTAAAGAGCCTGGATACCTATGTGTCCCCCTTTTATAACAATTGCTCCGTGTATATTGCCTTACTCTTTAGATTGCCACAAAGCAACCTGCGAGATTGGAGAAAGGTTGAGAAGACATCATGAGAGGAAACGACAGCATCGTGAAAACGAGACGGACTGTGAACGGACAGAAGCAGAAATGCTCCTACACCACCACATAATTACGATTTGGACAGTGATTCCGAGTAGGCCGTTCCTATCGAATCAATATCCAAGGGTTTTCTTTGGTAATTTTGTTTCCCTTATAAAAAATCATAATGCTGTGTGACGAAGGGCCCAGTTCACGACTGGCAGCCGCGTTTAAACAGGGAGCCCTTCACAGACAACTTTAACACGCACGTAGTTGGGCGCAGATGGCTAGTAATGTATAATAATTAACATATATATATATATGTTAATCATACATATGTTATGATTGCTTTGAAGCAAAGAGGGGGAAGGGTCCCTTGTTTAAACCAACATTGCTTTGAAACAATAAGGTAGCAAATGTGTCAAAGCAAATGGGGAGGGGGCAGGGGGAATGGTTGGGGGGGAAGGCTACAGGTTCCCTATGAAGTTGTGATCAGTTGGAAGCAAGTGACATCAAGTCCTGTGCATGTTGAAGCAATAAGGGGCTGGTGCAGTTTACTTCAGATACCGAAAAAAACAAAATGCTGGTCACCATACTGTTTTTAATTTTGTTTTTTTTGTACTTTTCTTCATTAATATTTCACTTGCTTTTTAATGTAATGTGTATGTTTCCATTATTATCCAATGTGTACTGATTTACATGAAATTTTGAAATTATGATGAGCGGTTTAGCTGCGGTTTATTGGTGATCGTTCTGTGATCCGGCATTTTCAGTAATTCAGCACATTTCAGATCCCAGTGGTGCTAGATTAGTGAAGTTCTACCTGTGTGTGTTTATATGTTTATAATATATAAAAAATATAATGCATATACACAAAAACACACATATATACAGTATATATATATATATATATATATAGGTTGAGTATCCCTTTTTTGCAATACTCCAAAATCTGACATTTTTGCGTGCTAAGACTATGCCACAAGAGGAAAATTCCACAGCAGAATTCTCTTGTATGAAATTTTGCTTGGTTTTGAGTGCGAAAATATGGGCATGCCAAAAAGAGGAAGTGAACAACGTATGTCCTGATTCAAAATGGATTTATTCTTTCATAGAGGGTTGGAGGAGTATTATGCATTTTTTTTTTGGTGAATGAAGGCTAATTCAGGTGACAGACTGCCAAGATCCTTCACATAAAGTGGAGCAACTGAGACCATTTGGGCATTTGATATGGATGCCTCCCAGACACCTCCCTGTGGAGGTTTTACAGGCATGACCAGCTGGGAGAAGACCCCGGGTAAGACCCAAAAGTTGCTGGGAGGATTATATCTCCCAGATGTTCTGGGAATACCTTCAGATCCCACAATATGAGTTGGCAAGTGTGGCTGGGGAAGGGACATATGGACCTCATTGCTAAGCTCCTGCAACCCAATCTAGGATAGTTAGTGGAAAATATATAAATGGATGAAAGATTACCAAGAAAATGAAGATGTCAATCATAGGTGTCTATTACTGTATTTACAGTTACGTGCAAACTTACCTAATTACAACAGAAAAAGATGGGGAAAGCCCAGATTGGCAATAGCACAATACACACATACAAATACATGTGCAACAAACCTTAAACCCTGTGAAATAATAATTTTTGATTTGATATCTATTTTGTTAATCACCAAAGGGAAATTGCCTTTCGTATAACCTTTGGGGATCAGAGTGCTGGGTCAGCCATTGTACAACACCCCTATAACAATTTTCAGTTAAGGGAACCAATGAAGTAGGAGCCCTTCTGGCAGAAATGAAATTTGAACCAACAATATAATAAGAAAACATTAATTATTATTTACAGGGGGTTTCTATCTTCTTTTAAAAAACTACGGGAAGCATCTGCACAGATAAGTAAAAAGGAGAATTATAGAAAGGTGCACATAAGCATAATGATAACAGCTCAATTTCTGTCTTATTCATAATTCACTGAACTGCAATACAAACATCAACCAGACAATTATCACATACACAAAACATTAATGATATATGAATAACATGTATCAATGAAACAGAGAAAAAATATATATTCCCCACAAAAATGTGGACACATACGCTCTTAAAAATAAAGGTGCCAGAGTAGATCTTCAAAGTGATGCCATAGGGAAATGATATTTGGCTCCCCAAAGACCCAACCACATGAAGGTTCCAGAAAGAATCGTTTGTTTATTTAGATCTGTAAGAGGCTCGACACAGTAAATAACCATGAACAGATGGTAACAGATTTGTGAAATACCAGGGGTATGATTTTAAAAGGAAACAATGCTGCATACATCCAATGTCACTGGCTCAATCCAGGTTTTCTTAATCTGTTTGTGTCTAGCGAGGTAGTCTACCATATATTAAAGATTTCGGGGTTTTTTTTGTACGTATTAGGAAGAAAATTGTTCTTTGTCAAGCAAAAGTTCTATGATGAACTACAAAATCCAGTAAGGAACCAGAAAATGCAATTAAAGAACCACTATTTTTAAGAGTGTAGTGTATTTACTTCATTACTTCCACTTGACAGTATGGATCCATAAACACTGGGATAAAATACACAGTAAAAGAAAATCGTAATTTGCTGAATAATTATTTTTGAAAAGAAAAGTTTAAGGTTATGCCAACTAAAACAGGGTAGTAAAATCACAGATCGATAAACTATAACTTCTTCTTTGTATGCCAACCTTTCCACAATTTACATTGCTATCTGTGGGAACAGTTGCCTAAGCGATTTAAAACTATGAATCACATAATAAATAAACTCAGCGAAACTATTTTCGCAGAAATAAGATACTGTTGAACCAACAACAAAGGAGTGTCCAAGTCACTGTACAAGTGAAAGATCTGGCCAATGTTCATCTTGCAATCTTCAACAAAATAGAAATTCATAAAACGTAATGCAAAGGCAATATATGTCTGCGTAAAAGAAGAAACGCAGAACCTTCAATAGCACAATAAAATATATGCGCTTTGAAACACACAATGACATGCGACACACGTGCCACCCGAGCTGTTCGGAAAAACAGATTTTTTTTAAAATGCACGATATAAAGTAAAGTACTTTGGTTCATGTAATTCGAAGAGGCCTACATATTGTAGCAAATCTGGCCAGGCGTTTCGTATTTTCCTAAAACCGTAAAATCAAGACGCCTTTGTGCATATCCTGCTGTCCATGATAAGCTATTTCTTATAAATGTTAAATCCCGTTACCTGGAAGGAATAAAAAACATCCTGCCGGTTGTACCCAGTAAATGGACCTTCTCCAGAACTGCCCGTGACATTGACGACGCCATAGTTACTTGTGTCTCTAAGTAGCGGGTACGGCGTCCGTCGAGGAACAAACGTTTCAATGACACACTGCGAGACCGCTTATCCAACAGAAATTCTTGAAGAGATTACAAGCAGTTCGCTACTCCTAGAAAATTAAAAGGCACTTTGAATCAAAACAATTTACACGGCTAGAACTGAAACAGAATTTAATTTTAGTATGATATTAATTGTGTCGCCAATCATTACGACAGCAAATCGCATTATGCATGTAAGACTGCGTTTTATATTCTACAGCCTGTCTCCATACAAAACAATCATAATGAGTGCAAACTTAAAAAAAATCAGCATGGAGTGGTCCACAGAGTGCTTCCACGGTAAATCACACTGTATTGCTATCGTAGGAAGTCACTCAATGGACGATTTTCAATACAATGCAAAGGACTGAACTGTATAAATATACACAATCAGGTTCATTCACATATTTAGTATGTACACAAAATAAATACAGAGTAGAATGAAAAATAAATTGAATCAAAAGAACAACTTAAGTACTTTTTTCATTTCAAACCAAACACTTTAGGTCAAATTAAGTAAATAAGCTGTTCAGACAGACATACTGGTACAGGGCAGCCTGATGCTTCTCTGCACTTTTATGCACCTCTATGTACAGATCTGTTGTGTTCATGTGCTGTGTGTGTTCATTTATTTCTCTTTACCCGCAAGCATGTGCTCTGGTAGGGCAAACAACCCTTTCGGCAATATTCAGTTATAAATTCCTTGAGAGTGTGTGTGTGTGAGAGTAAGTGCAAGCCCATTTATATCATATATCTCAAAAGCTACTCATGCAAAATTTTTGCAAAAGAATAGAGCTGTTTCCATGACTAAACAGATTAGGCTGTGAAAATTTCACTTATATCAAACAATTTCTACAACAGTTATCGTTGGATATAACCCTCAATGTGCAGGATGGATATGGAAAGTAGCAATTAGTTTCCTGTTATTATAAATTGTATTTTAAGTTCTCTCCATAAAATACATTGCAAAGACACATTGGTTAGTTGGTGACTATGAGAGACAGAAGAGACAAACTCTACTTCTTAATGGCAGTTTGCAGTCCATGAATGTGTGTTATCTCTTTTGCTAATCCGTATTTGTTTCTGTTAGAACTGCATCCCCTTATCCTGTTCATTTAAAAATAATAGGTATGTATGTTGTAAAGTATTTTGTCGCAGCTTCCTCTGTCCCTCATACAGAACATATACACTTCACATTTTTTGTTTTCGGAAAGGGAGCTAGAATGTATGACTAGAGTGCTTTGGTGGCATTATAGAGTGTGAGCAGGAAGGTCACCAACCTGCTACACAGGTTTAATAAAGCAAAGAGAGGAATGATAGGCAGGATGAGAATAAAAAGAAATCAGACAAGAAAATCACTTCCTCTTGTCTGTTGCTCCCTTGACAAATGCAGCCTCTGCCTGACTGGGGTGGGTTGTTCAATTTCATTTTTGACAGGGCACTCGATCTCGGAGTGGTTCTCATCTTGCTGCCAGGATATACCTTTACTCCAAGCTAATTAAATGCTGGATAAGCACACTAGAAAATGGAGGGGATCTATCCCACATTGCTCAGCCAGGCTCTGTAATTATTTTATTTGTCCTGCAGACTCCACCTTTTGTGAATGAAATCTCAACTTTTAGACTTGAGACTTTAACTAAGACTTCAGGCTTAATAAAATAACTTTCTTCAACTATGTCACTTAAGAATAATACTTAAACCACAAGCAAAATATCTACCATCTTTTATAGTTTTGGTAATCACCTAATTGTCACAATCCCAGAAAGGTCAGTTATATATTCAAATTATTTCATGAAGTCAGTTAAGCAATATGACTGTATAATTAATGCAAATCTGAATTTAGATTACATGGCATCATTCTCCTTATCTTGCACATATTTTCTTAATGTCTTTGCCTTGACTCTTTGGATTTTCCAGCCTGTATTACTCTGGTTTATTATGTTTACCATATGTCTGCAGTTGCTTACAACCACAAACGTTTGAATGTAAATTGTATACAGCTAACCCCCTCCTCAAGTGCAAACACTCATTTGCTCTTGCTGCATTTCAATATCTCTGCAGAAAAAAAAAATTCTGTACTTTTTTTAACTCAAATGGTATCACAGTATACTTCAAATCATCTTTCAGCGCTGCTAGTGAGTATTCTGCATATAGAAATACTATACATGTTAAATTGTACTAATACTATCTTCAATGCTAGTTACAGTATTGCATTTTAGGATTTAATTCCCCTGTGATACTGGATAACCTTGCATTAAACATAACAGTAGGTTTTCACAGCAAAGAATTATTATTGACTGACAAACAAGATTCAGTACACAATCAGGCAAATTATTTTTACATTAGAACTTAAGAATTATGGTCAAAAATCAAAAGCAAAAGTCTGAGTACAAAAATATGGGATTTAGAAAGTGGTTCTCCAGTCAATATGTGCTCCAGACCTCATTATGTGCCTTGGTTGAAGTCCCTGCCCTTGTTTTTTTGTTAAGTGGTCTCCTGTTACCCTATGTGAACAGCCTTGAAATCTTAGGAGCCTGACTCATGAAACCCATTTTATTGTCTATGAAACATTCTCAGAATTTAACCCTGCCTCTCTAGATCAAATACTGCAGTACTGTACTTTGTTATGCTTCTGTTACCTCATGGGCTGCTACAGTTGTGGAGTGTCAGTAGACTACTGCTGTTGCCAAATTTTTGACACAAACCAAATCCTGTGATCACATTATCCTTAATTCCTTTCCAGTAAAAGCTTCTTCAAAATGCTGTTACTGACTTTTCTCACAGTTTTTCCTAACATTGCATTGTCAAAACATTTGAATCTGTCAGACTGCTGAAATCTACCAACAGTGATTTTCTTACAGTTCTCTAACCCTATGCAGCTCTCAACAAAATCTCTTTGAATTTTGTACCCCCTACACTTACTAACTCTAAAGCTAAGGCTACAATTGTCCCAATATTTGCATCTGTAATAAATAATAATAATAATAATAATAATGCATTTTATTTAAATAGCAACTTTCCCATGCTCAAAACAGTTCACACAAATTCAGAAAGAGCAACAGGGCATATACAACATTGGATACAAATATTATCTGCATAAAATTTTAAATACTGCGGTGGGCTGGCACCCTGCCCAAGGTTTGTTTCCTGCCTTGCACCCTTTGTTGGCTGGGATTGGCTCCAGCAGACCCCAGTGACTCTGTAGTTAGGATATAGTGGGTTGGATAATGGATGGATGGATAAAATATTAAATAAAGATAAACACAGGCTATACAAAGCATTGAAATAAAATAAGCAACACTACATTGGAATAAAATACAAAAATATGGATACTACTAGAAAACCCTAAACAGGTGACATAATTTCTGTTAGGAGCAGTATGCGCTGATCCACCACATGACAAATCACTTCAAAATCCCAAAGTAGGACCCGAGTGCAGCCATGCAACGGGTGGCACCTCAGCACTACACTAGTTCAGATGGAATGAAATAGTATGAGGTTTGTTATGGTGGCTGGAGTGCCAATTTTGCCACCAATGTCATACTCAGGATGGAGCAATTGCAGTTTAAGGGCCTTACTCATGTACCCAACAGAGTAGAGTCACTTCTGGTATTTGTGGTATTCAAGCCAGCAACGTTCAGGTTGCAGGCGCAGACCCCTAGCCTCAGAGCCACCATTCCGCTTGTAATTTCTGGTACAAATAAAAATCATCCTGGACATCTGGAGAGAGAGCTTAAACTGAAAGAATGGTCAGAAAGGCAAGTTAATTGCCTTCCTTAACAAATAAGTTTTACGTTTTTTGAAAGAATGAATTAAGTCTGATGATTTCATTAATTTAAGTAAATTGTTCCAAAGTCTGGGAGCGACAGAGCTAAAGGCTTTGTCAAAAAACAGGTTAGATTGGGGAACAACGAGACTGCCAGACTCAGTGGACCTTAGTGGGCAGATAGGAGTGTAATGATGGAAGAGTTTACTGATATAGTCAGGTGCAAGGACATTTAAAGCTTTATAAATTATTAAAACAATTTTACACTCTGTCCTGTAAGTCACAGGAACCCAGTGAAGGTGGAGCAGGATGGGTGTTATGCACTCGCTGTCGCAGGTTAATATAAGGGATCTCATAGTGGAGTTCCAAACAAAGTGAAGGTGCAATAATAGATTAGAAGAGGCTCCTGCCAGTTGGGAGTTATAATAGTCAATGCAGGATGTAATAAAAGCATGGATAAGTTTCTCACCTTTGGAAAAGGAGAGGAAGATACAAACATGGGATATGTTACAAAGGTAGAAGTAAGAATGTGGGATACGAAATGCAGAGAAAGAAAGGGAGGAATCAAAAATGACACCAAGATTTCTATCAGAATTAGGTTTGATGACACGATCACCAAGGCTGATTGAAAAGGAGCTCATTGTCTTAAGGTGACCTGTAGTGCCATGACTTCAGTTTCGTTACAGTTAACTTTTAAATTTATATTCCATTCAGGTTTTAATTTCCATGAGGCAAGATACAAACTGAGAAAGCTCTGCTGAACCTTCACTTTTAACACTGCAATAGTGAGTATTAGCTGCATAAAAATGATAACCCAGTCTAAAGCTACAAATAATATGGCCAAGGGGAAGCACATAGATACAGAAAAGCAGAGGGCTAAGGACAGAGACTGGAACTGAGCTTAACTTGCTTTGGCTAAGACTAACTAACTCTTACCTATCAGTCAGACAGGACCAACTGTAAACCACAGGGGGGCAGTCCCAGAGACACCCTGAATGTTCTACATTCTGGGCCAAAGAATGTCTTGTTTGAAATTACCAAATGCTGCATTAATTTCTAACAGAATTAATATGTTAGTGCGCCCAGAGTCTTGCTGTCATAAGCAAATCATTAGACTAATCTATTCTTTTTGGCTTTTTAAGAGGTTTTAATAGTTTCTGGAATTCATTGAGATTTACAGTCACTGCCATACTATATTAATCTAACGTGGTAACCTGTTAATTTGTTGTTCCCTTTGCCCATGTTCCTTCCTTTGTCCAGTGTTTTTACAAAATTCAATAAGAATACTTTAAAGATGCTGACAATATCTGTTAGAGCTGCATTTTTTCTTTTTTATGAAGTGTATATACTCCGTTAATTTTGTTGTAGTACTAGTAGATATAGTGACAGTAGTATTAGTAATATTATCTTGTGTTCAGCATACAGTGACCGCTCCCTGATGCCATGATAAAAAAAGTAATGCGATAAAATACTGTGACCAAAATAGAGACAACAAATGAGGAATGTTGGGAAACCAGCCCTTTACCTCTTTAATAAATAGTTACATTTAAGCAAGAACAGTGCCTAGGGCACAACGGAAGAAGCTCTTTGTGGCCAAATTCTCTCAATCCAAACATAACGCTTCATCGGGAGCTCTGTCCATGGCGATGGGTCCACTATAGAATCCGTCCTCCAAGAATCCGCCGTCTTTATGACAGCTACACTGCAAAGGGCATGGCCACTCTGAGCATGGGAAGCACCAGCCTACATCTTTTGACTTTTTGATGTGGACTGGGTTAAAAGACAAGACATTGTTACCAACAGCGCCCCCTCTTGTCCTGAGCTGGTATGGCTTACCTCATCAAAGCCAGGAAGGTGGTCCCCAGGCACATACACATCACAATACATAACTTCATTTTATTAACCGAAAACATAGATCAGCTTGCCTGATGTACATCTTGCACTTGTCTCTTTGTTCCCATTCTATTGATGAGTTCTGTCTATTTTACTGAGTATGGCAATCTCCTGTTCTCTGAAGAGTGTTGTTATTTTTTATGCTATTAATGGAGCTATGTTAAACTGTGCTAATTGTTTATTAATAGCAGAAAAGCTTGAATGAGCTAGGGTGTTGCTGGAGCAACTGTCAAGCAATGATTAATATAAGGCTGTAATGAGATACAGTATTACAGCCACAAAGTGAGCTGTCAGAAATAGAGAACATTAAAGCAATTACAGCTAACATACTTCTTTTATATCAATGACTGTTGTAAACCAGAGTTCACATATCAAACCAGAAGTTTACAATCAAAGTAGAAAGGAAACTAAAACATTATATTACTACCTGAGCCTACCCCTACCCTTCCCGTCCATTTTGGCAAGGTACAGTCTTTGAAAGCACCAATTTGGTGTGTCAGTAAACAAAATATTAAAAATGCTGAGGCATCAAAGTCAACCACAGAAACCCAAAACCATTCTTCAGATCTGTATCATTACCAATGAACAAGACACTGAACTCAGCCTGTAATTCGATGTGTCAATGATATCTTAAAATTATGAGCTAACAGGAAAAAGGAAAGAAAAGTTATAATGTACTTGCAAATATTTTTGAAACAGTTTACAACAACAACATTTATTTATATAGCACATTTTCATACAAAAAGTAGCTCAAAGTGGTTTACATAATGAAGAAAAGAAAAATAAAAGACAAAATAAGAAATTAAAATAAGGCGACATTAGTTAACATAGAAAAGGAGTAAGGTCTGATGGCCAGGGTGGACAGAAAAAACAAAACAAAAACTCCAGACGGCTTGAGAAAAAAATAAAATCTGCAGGGGTTCCAGGCCATGGGACCGCCCAGTCCCCTCTGGGCATTTCCCATTAACATAAATGAAATAGTTCTCTTTGTAGTTAGGGTTCTCACGGAGTCACTTGATGTTGATGGTCATACAGACTTCTGGCTTTGAATCCGTCCATCATTGTTGGAACATCATGGTGCTTTGAGTAGATGGTGCGCCACCACCAAAAGGACACTGGAAAAGGAAACAGAAGAAAGAGTAGAGGTTAGTACAGATATTAGAGCCACCATGAATAGTTATTATAATGAGTTGGATATACAGAGTATCAGGATTTTAATTACAGTGAAGTTATGAGAAGGCCATGTTAAAGTAATATGTTTTCAGCAGTGTTTTAAAGTGCTCCACTGTATTAGCCTGGCGAATTCCTATTGGCAGGCTATTCCAGATTTTAGGTGCATAACAGCAGAAGGCCGCCTCACCACTTCTTTTAAGTTTTGTTCTTGGAATTCTAAGGAGACACTCATTTGAGGATCTAAGGTTACGATTTGGAATATAAGGTGACAGACATTCCGATATATAAGATGGGGCAAGATTATTTAAGGCTTTATAAACCATAAGCAGTATTTTAAAGTCAATCCTGAATGACACAGGTAACCAGTGTAGTGACATCAAAACTGGAGAGATGTGCTCAGATTTTCTTTTTCTAGTTAGGATTCTAGCAGCTGCATTCTGCACTCGTTGCAAACAATTTATGTCTTTTTTGGGTAGTCCTGAGAGGAGTGCGTTTCAGTAATCTAGTCGACTGAAAACAAACGCGTGAACTAATTTCTCAGCATCTTTCAATGATATAAGAGGTCTAACTTTTTCTATGTTTCTTAAGTGAAAAAATGCTGTCCTAGTGATCTGATTAATATGTGATTTAAAATTTAGATTACAGTCAACAGTTACCCCTAAGAGTTTTACCTCCGTCTTGACTTTTAATCCTAAAGTATCCAGTTTATTTCTAATAGCCTCATTGTATCCATTATTGCTAATCACTAAGATTTCAGTTTTCTCTTTATTTAACTTGAGAAAGTTAATATTCATCCATTCTGAGATACAAGTCAGACATTGCGTTAGTGAATCAAGAGAGTCGGAGTCATCAGGTGCTATTGATAAATACAGCTCTGTGTCATCAGCATAGCTGTGGTAACTCACGTTGTAACCTGAGATAATCTGACCTAACAGAAGCATGTAGATTGAGAAGAGCAGCGGACCCAGGATAGAGCCTTGTGGAACACCATATCGGATATCATGTGTCTTTGAGTTGTAATTACCACAACTAACAAAGAATTTTCTCCCTGCCAGGTAGGATTCAAACCAATTTAAGACACTGCCAGAGAGGCCCACCCATTGACTAAGGCGACTTCTAAGATATTATGATCAATGGTGTCAAATGCGGCACTCAGATCTAAGAAGATGAGAACAGATAAATGGCCTCTGTCTGAATTTACCCGCAGATCATTTACTACTTTAACGAGTGCAGTTTCTGTGCTGTGATTTGTTCTAAAACCCAAATAGCATGTTTATTTAGGTGGTCATTTAACTGCATAATGACTGTCTTCTCCAGAGTTTTACTTAAGAAAGGCAGGTTAGAGATGGGTCTAAAATTTTCAAGAGCCGAGGGGTCGAGATTATGTTTCTTAAGTAGGGGTTTAACTACAGTAGTCTTAAGACAGTCTGGGAAGACCCCCGTATCTAATGACGAATTTACTATGTCAAGAACATCATCAATTAGCACAACCGATACTTCTTTGAAATAGTTTGTTGGTATTGGGTCAAGGACGCAGATGAAGGGTTTCAGTTGAGAAATTATTTTATGTAAATCAGGTAAATCTATCCTAGTGAAAGAGTTTAATTTGTTTATAATGGAATGCTGGGGTTCAGGAGGATCCTTAGTGTTGGGGAGATATACTATGTTATTTCTAATATCATTCATTTTTTGATTGAAAAATACAGCGATAGCCTCACAGATTTTACTGGAAGTACTTAGGGGGCATTCCTTTGAGTTACCTGGGTTTAGCAGATGACCAATTGTAGAGAATAAGACTCTAGGATTACTAGCATTGTTATTTATAATCTTAGAGAAATAGCAGCGCCTCTCAAGACGGACTGTAATATTGTATGCTGTTATTTTAACTTTTAATATTTAATAATAGCTGTTTACAACAACTTCATAATTGCCTTAAATTTACAAAAGTCCCTAACTTGTCCATCCAACATCCAACCCACTATATCCTAACACAGACTCATTGGGATCTGCTGGAGACAATCCTAGCTAACACAAGGAACAAGGCAGGAACAAATACCAGAGCAGGGAAACAGCCCACCACAGGACACACACCCACAGCACAATTTAGGATCGGCAATGCACCTAACCTGCATGTCTTTGGACTCTAGGAGGAAACCCACGCAGACAAGGAGAGAACATGCAGACTCTGCGAAGGGAGGACCCAGGAAGTGAACCCAGGTCTCCTTACTGCGAGGCAGTAGCATTACCACTGCACCACCATGCTACCCTTCCCTAAATTGTTTCGCCGCTAAAATTTTTGAAGCTAGAAGCATTTTCTAGTTTTTAAAAAAGGTTATAAAATATCTTTCTGAAATTATAGAAAAACTGCTAGTGCATTAACAAAACCAAAAGGCAATAACTAATAGCCCTAATGGACATTGGTAATATTAACAGCAGTTTTTCATTCACTAACTCTTTTTCTACAAGGTTTTAGCTGTTAAGCCAGTCTGCAACATTGAAATAAGACAAGCAGGTTCAGAAAGTAGACAGATGGGTGGTTATATTCTGTTAGTCCGTAAGATTCCTCAAATATACATTCATGATATTGTTAAGAGTGCTAGAATTATTTAATCAATATGCAGGTCAACAATTTTACATTGTAAGAAGAACTACCTTGGATTCTTTATGTGACTATTATACATACATGCTGAAGCAATCTTTTAAAAAGTGATCCTTTCCAAGGAGGTGAGATTTCACCCTTATCATAAGTCATTTTCTTGTTTTTGCTAGCATTATTATTTTTTAACATTTGCCAAAAAAGTTTACCTAGGGTGGCTTTCAAGATCAAGATACATTAAAAATGTTTACAAATATTTCTGCAATTTTTAATCTGTGGACTTTCAGGTTAAATTAATCTGTTTAGGGTCATAAAGCAAGGTGGGGATTGAACTGGCAAATGTATAATTTATTTCAAATCACTTCCATCCATCCATCCATCCATTATCCAGCCCACTATATATCCTAACTGCAGGGTCATGAGGGTCTGCTGGAGCCAATTCCAGCCAACACAGGACACAAGGCAGGATAAATCACTTCCTATGTATTAAAAAAAAGCATTGACCTGTATGGGGAATAACCGAGCAATCTTGGTGTTATCAGTATTAAGTTATGGCTTATAAACAGGAGGACCTCCACTATAGTTACTTATTTGGGCAAATCATTTGAAAAAGAAATCGTCTTACCATGATGAAATGCAGCTGTTAGCTTACAGTGCATTACGATACATTCAATTAATCTGGAACAAAATGAATTTTTATCTAAAGTCTAACTGAATTTTTTAGAACTAATTTATTCCAGATTCAGAGCCTCTACAAACGTTCAAGTAAAAAAATATGATTTCCTTCTCTTTCGGTGCAAAATTAGTGGCACTGATAATCATGGTTCAAAATGAGGTACAACCTCCTTGCTCAA
Organism: Polypterus senegalus; assembly: GCF_016835505.1. Lineage (NCBI taxonomy): Eukaryota > Metazoa > Chordata > Cladistia > Polypteriformes > Polypteridae > Polypterus > Polypterus senegalus. Next base: position 39,524,968 of record NC_053160.1, on the reverse strand, counting down.
CACACCAGCATCAGTGCGTTTTAACTAAAAATTGCTGTTTCCTACTGCTCTCAAACATTTATTTGAGAGATGTTTAAATTTTCCACAATACAAATGTCAGAACAGAGGATTAACGGTGGTCCCTGACTCCTCTCTTTATGTGTAGTTTGCATCTCTTCCCTTCCTTTTACGAGTATATATGTTGTTGGGCAATGTGTATCATGCTACAGTCTCATGCTGCAATAAGAGGAGCACAGAAAATAAAAAAGGCTAAGGCTTTTACCTCTACAATTGTGTTTAGTGCTTCTGTAAAAGTTTCCAGCTGAAATGTTCTTTTTACATTTAGCCATGTTACTCTCTCACATCTAGTTTTTTACTATTTTTTCACTTTGTACTTCTTTTTTGGATCTAACATTTACAGATTTACAGTACATTCAACTGTATTGTGCTTACCTGTTTTTATGGTATGGTCTTTTGCCAACACAGATTCAACATCAATGATCATCATTTTTTCATCCTGACTTGAAGCAGGAGCAGTTGTAAAAATGAAGCAAACAGGAAAGATTTCACTTTGTAATGCCGTTCCTACAGTTTAACCTACTATTTACTGTAAATAAATCATCTTGTTGATCAGACAATCAAAATAATTCCTCCTCTCATGACAAGATAGCTCATCTTTTACTTTATCTGATTATCCATTTTTTGTAAACTGAAAATAACCACTGTTTTTCACACTATTTATAGACAAGATTTAAAACAAATGTCTTCATAAACATTTTACTACCTCTCGGTGGGAAACGGAAGAACTGGCTATTCGAGGGCCCATTATACCCATTCAAAAATAATTTGAAAGAAATCTTTCTTTGGAAGTATTTAACTTCAATATTAAAATATGGTTGAACTGTTGATGTTCTCATTGGGTAAAGCCTCTAAAGACAGAGAAAACGCTTTTTTATATTTTTCCCCTAGTAACAGGACAATACTTTGCTTCATCGCTTCATTAGTGTCAGTCAGTTGAGTCTGCAGAGATTTTAGATGAACACCCTGGTCTAATACTGCAAAACACAACTACCTGTGATCCAAGTGAACCATTTTTTCAGCACGTTTTGTCTTTCTTACTAATAATAATTAGAATGCTATTAACTGATCCAAATGCATACATTGCCATTCTAGAATAGTAACCTACCATTTCTTCAAGTTTATTTCACTTTACATGTATACCCTGACCTATGCATCCCTGAAATGGATTATGTAAATTAAGTAATTCAATCTATTGAGATAGGCCTGAAATGACATTGGAGTTATTACTTAAAGTCTTAACCTGTATTGACAGATTTTTCTTTTTGTTATATTTAATAAGTGAACCTTGTTATTTAAAAAAGATGTCACAAAATGATGTAATTTTGCTATTTCTATAGTAGCCATTTGTGTATTTTTGCAAGAAATAATCAGTCAGCATGTACATGAACTTGGAAATCAATTTACAGTTTTGTTGTGGTATGAAATTACACAAACATAAAAAGGTAAAAATAATATTTAAAAGATCTTTTTAAGATTTTGTCACTTCATATAAAATAAGCTTGATTTCAGTTTAACAGAACAGATGAATTACCATAGAGTGACATCTGTTTTAAATAAAGATATTACTTCATTGGTGTTGCTCTCTTTACTGACGCTTTCCTTTATACCTCGATCATGTTTCTTGTGTATCTCAAGTTCAGAGTCAAATCTAAATTTGGTATAGCAACAACAAGTGATAACTTCACATGGTTCCTACAACAGATGCTTTTCATTAATTTTTGTAATTACCTACTCATATAACAAAACACAGACATAAACTTGTAAGCAGGTTTCATCGCGGGCCACACAGTTTAAGAGCACATAAGTGTTCAAACTACATTAAACAGGATATAAAATGAATTTCATGAAAGCAAAACTATGTTATGTTCATATTATTTAACTTTACAAGAAGAAAAATGGCATTTCCAAAAAACAGAACTTGTAAGATATAATTTTAAATAGTCCCTGAAAGCTCTTCTTAAAGAAATGGGATGCTAATAAAAACTGATCAATAATACTAAAACAGCATCCCCACATGCACTACCATGCACCGTGCAAATGAAAACCTGGCTGACATATAAACATTTATATCTAAAATACTATAAAGGATCTCTGGTGGGCTGGCGCCCTGCCTGGGGATTTGTTCCTGCCTTGCGCCCTGTGTTGGCTGTGATTGGCTCCAGCAGACCCCCATGACCCTGTGTTAGGATTTAGCGGGCTGGACAATGACTGACTGACTGACTGACTATAAAGGATAATATTTCATATTAAACTGTATGTAAAATAAAGATTTCTATGTGAAATACATAAATGCTCACTTTCTAATCGGACTATAAACATGCTGAGAAATTTCAGCGAACATCCAAATAAATGCAAACCAGCTAGACATTAACATTTGTATCACCACCCAGGAGAAGAAAATGACAGCTGTGAGCTTGCATGTTTCACTCACTATTGAAGTATGCATTAGATCGTTTAATAGCAGGTGATGGAAGAAAGAGGCAGGATACTTTTACAGTCCGAGACAATGTCTTTACTAGTAAAGTCTATATTAGTAGCTGGATGGTACAGCATTGATTAGATTAGATTAGATAAACATTGAAGCATTGTATTGCCTGATTGCACAGAGCAGAAAAGAGCACCAGAGGTGAAGAGTATTCAAGTCTGGGACTTTAAATGATTTAGAGTCTTGTCCATCTTTATCCCAGCAGAGATAAAACTATTAATTATAATGCATGCATTAAAAGAAAAATAATAAGCTATAATTTTACTGTGCTTTCCTACTACAGTATAATGCATTGCAGTAGCTTGCAATAGCTAAAACAGAAGTAAATCAGCAATTGACCAAGGCAGACAGTCTTCCACACAAGCAGCCTCAGATAACAGTAGCAGTATTGACTACTATGCTATCATATGTTTACATGAAAACACTTAAAGTGGAATTAAACCCCACCTCCTCAAAGAGAAGAATGAAAATGGTATAAAATGATGCCTAGTTTTGATTAGGTGGTGACTTAAAGGTGTCTAGAGAACAAACAGAAACTAATATTACAAAAGTGATTGGAACCAGTATCTTCAGTCTTTGGTGTCTAATTAGCAAAAAAATATCAAGGGTTGCTTAGTAAAACCACAGAGATGATGACACAGAAATATGTTCTAATATTTAAATATTGAGTTTCATGATTTTTATAACTACATATTAAAAATATGTTCTGTTACAGAAATCTAATCAAGATGTACATTGAAAATGGATGGATGGATAACTTAAAATGCATACTATACTGTATATACTGTAAGAAACATTATTCTACTGTACTTTAGTGAATTAGCAGACCTCATATTCAGTAATCTGCAGTTATAGACTGAACTGTACCTGTATAACATAATGACACAACATAATATGACATTCTTAAACCTGCCTAATATGTCCAAAAGTAATGAAGACGTTACTGAGCTAAAAATTGCTGAATCTTATGAAGTGATGCATGACTTAGGAAACATGAGACAAAGTGATGGAGAGATAAAAAAAGAGCTGTGAGTCAACATCTCCTCTATATCACCGAGCGGCATTTGAGTTACAAGAAATGATGCCTTAGACTTTAAGGAGAGGTTTCTATACAAAGCAGTGTAATACACTGCACAGTATGAGCATGACAAGGGCATATGAGTAAATGCATTAAAATGTTGATGAGAATGATCTCAGGAAGTTATATTCATACTAAATTATTTGTATACATTATTGTTAGTAATTTATATTCTTTAGTAGTAAATAGATTCAGCTTTGCAAATTGTATAGTATGGATTCTATAACTAGAGGTCAATTCAAAACAGTAAAACTAAAATATCATTGAGTGAATTTTTTAAAAATATTAATTAACAAATATAGCAGTATAGACTCACCGGGCACTCACCTGTTCAACTGCTTGTAAATGCAAATATTTAACCAGCTAATCACATGGCAGCAACTCAATGCATTTAGGCATGTAGACATTGTCAAGACAACTTGCTGAGCATCAGAATGGGGAAGAAAGATAATTTAAGTGACTTTGATCGTGGCATGGTTGTTGGTGCCAGACGGGCTGGTCTGAGTATTTCAGAAACTGCTGAACTACTGGGATTTTCACACACAATTATCTTTCGGCCTTACAGAGAATGGTCCGAAAAAGGGAAAAATATCCAGTGAGCAGCAGTTCTCTGGGTGAAAATGCCTTGTTGATGCCAGAGGTCAGACGAGAATGGCCAGACCGCTTCAAGATGACATAAAGGCAACAGTAACTCTAATAACCACTTGTTACAATTGAGGTATGCAATGTCAAACCTTGAAGCAAATGGGCTACAGCAGCAGGAGACAACACCAGGCGCCACTCCTGCTAGCTACAAACAGGCAACTGAGAATACAATTCGGACAGCCTTACCAGAGTTGGACAAGATTGGAAAAATGTTGCCTGGTCTGATAAGTCTCAATTCCTGTTGCAACATTCGGATGGTAGGGTCAGAATTTAGCATCAACAACATGAAAGCATGGATCCATTCTGCCTTGCTTCAGTGGTTCAGGGTGGTACTGGTGGTGTAATGGTGTAGGGGATATTTTCTTGGCACATTTTGGGCCCCTTAGTACCAATTGACCATTGTTTAAATACTCAGCCCACCTGAGTATTGTTGTTGACCATGTACATCCCTTTATGACCACAGTGTACCAATCTTCTGATGGCTACTTCCAGCAACGTAATGCACCATGTTACAAAATTCAAATAATCTTAAACTGGTTTTTTGAACATGACAGAGAATTCACTCAAATGGCCTCCACAGTCATCAGACCTCAATCCAATAGAGCACCTTTGAGATGTAGTGAAATGGGAGATTTGCATCATGGATATGCAACTGACAAATCTGCACCAACTATATGATGGTATCATGTCAATATGGAGCAAAATCCCAGAGGAATATTTCTAGCACCTTGTTGATTCTATGCCAAAAAGAATTACGACAGTTCTGAAGGCAAAAGAGGGTCCAACCCGGTACTAGCAAGATTTACCTAATTTAGTGGCCAGTGAGTGTATGTAGGAAAAAGCAGTGGTACTGTAAACCTGGAGCCTGTAGCAGAAAATGTAGTGAAATCTGTTCTCTTACACTGGAAAGAGAAACCTCCTGGACTCTTGAAATGTACCTTTAAATCAGCATACTTCTTAATTATTTTTCTATTCTCCAAGAAGGCTTACCAGGATAAGATTTAAATCTTGGAGGCTGATGTTCTACACCAGCTGTATCTTGGACACTTTATAATAATGAAATCAAAAATTAAATATAACATGTAATGATTTGTATTCTGCAGTGGGCTGGCACCCTGCCCGGGGTTTGTTTCCTGCCTTGCGCCCTGTGTTGGGTGGGATTGGCTCCAGCAGACCCCTGTGACCCTGTAGTTAGGATATAGCAGGATGGATAATGGATGGATGGATGGATGGATGATTTGTATTGCAGGACATTTTTGAAAAATTACAAGTACAACTTTGATAATTTAGAGTTACTTTCATAACTAGAGTGGGTTTTGTACCTTTATTTTCAGGTTTCCATAATTATTGTTTTTGTCATTCCGATTACTCCATTTCATGTTATGTTTTTTGGAGCCCTGGTGTCATGTTGAAACTATCTCTGTGTGGTTGGAGATATGTTGTTCATATCCAAAGCTTTGGTGGAATTCCTACTTTTTCATTACAATAGAAGCCATGTATATTATGTTAAATGATACCTAGATGCATATTATATTGTTCAAGTAGGATTATTTTTACATATATTTTGTCAGATTTTCAATCAAATGTACATACTGTATTTCTGAATTCATTTGGCTACCACTTACCTTTCAGACTTCAAAATTCATACTTAAGCAATCTCCCATATTTGTAGCACTGTGATGAGTGAGTATCTCCTGTCACTCCTTCCTCATGTTTGAAACCAGGGCTGGCGCATGGGTGAGGTGACATGATGATCGCCTCTGGTGGCACTTTTGTTAGGGCAACATTTTCAGGCAACTGTATTTTTTCAACATAATAAAATAATACCAAAAGTAATATTTAACTATGAAGCTTAAGAATTACATATACTCATGGTTCCTTATTTATTACATACTGCCTTTAAAAACTGAGAAATATTTTCATTTTAAAAGTTAAAAATTATGCCTAATGCAGTCCTCATAGCTTTCGAGAATCAGACCAAATGGGTACTTTGATATCAAGCTGCAGGTCCATATTTGATACTGTCATTCGTTTTCTGTATTTTTGCAAATCCTACTGTGTTATATTAATTATGTCATTTTCTAGAATGTCTGTTAAATGCTTCATAGGTTTGCAAAGTTTGTGCCTCGTTAAAAAGAACAGGCACCTTAAGGTTTACAGAACAGTTTGACTGCAGTGAAGATTTTAACCGTTTTTATTGTTTGTATGGCATACTGTAACAGAATACAGACAGAAGAGACAAGCACACAAAGACACACAAACCACGCAGGTTGTGCCAGTTTCGTCTCTCAGACAGTTGGGCGTATTTATTGTTTAATATAGCATAGGACAGGCCGATGGCTAAGTCCTAGGGTGACTCTACAAACTTCTGTCCTGTTAGGAGCCACTCAGGGCCATCTTAACAGCATCTTAGGCCTCCAGGCACAATAGTGCGCTGGGGCCCCTGTTTTGATAGCAAAGCAGAAACATATACTGTATAGGTATCAGAAACATTGTGGGCCCCTGTGTTTCTGAGCCCCTAGCCAGAGACCATTGTGCCAATACGTTAAGATGGCCCTGACCTAAGACAACAAATATGTTGCAAGTCATGCCTCACCTTGCGTTGTCCGCTCATTGGCCATTCTTAAGTCACACACCTGACTTGTGTCTGCTTCCTCGCTATGCTTTTTCCCACATGTTAACCTGTAGGCTGCCTGACTCCTATCTCCCTGTCTGCTCCGCAGCATGCAGCACTTCAGCTCTTCAGCTCTTCCATCCAGCTTCTGGAGTTCTCCTCACAAAGGTTGCACTTAGCAGTCACCTCCTGCCACTGGAAACACTGGACCTCCCTCAACCCCTTGTGTCCTGTTAGTTGTATATATATCGTGGGGTGCACAGAGGTCCCTAGAAAGCTGTGGAAAAGTTGGGATGTTTCTAGAAAGTTTTCTGTCGATCCAATGAATGCCTCCACTTTCATCTCTAAGCGCTGCCCCCCTGCATTTACACTACAGGTGTTTGATCCCAAAATGATTGATTAATACTTCAGTCTTCTAGCTGCTCCAATATTCTGTGTGTTTTATTGTTTTAAATTTAACATTTTTAATTTTGTCAGAATACTAAATGTTATTCAGTTGTTCATTATTATTATTGTTGGTTGTTATGAAGATACACTGGGTGTGTACTGTGTTGTGAAGTCTGTGCTGAAATACACATTATATGTTGTATGCTATAGATAAAGGCATCAGCCAAATAATCAGTAATATAATGATAATAATAATAATAACAATAATATGTAGATTAAGTGTATCATCCCATGTTTAATCAAGATTATTACTGCAAAAATGTGATTTGTTTCAGGTGGCATTATTTAGCACATTGGCCATGTCTGATACTGCTGTTTATGGAACCAGGAAATTATGACAAGAATAGAAATGGAGAGACGGATGGTCTATTAAAACTTATTTAAGCCTCCACACAAAAGAACAGCAGCCCCAGCTCTCACACGTGCAGAATGTGGTCGTTTTTGGACATCTAATGAATCATTGTGACCCAAACTATTATCTTTTGTGCTCATCTACATACAGTGAATTAAATCTTTAGCAGCTCCAATAGCTAAGTATTTTTAAAAATATCATTTATAGAAAATAGATGTAAAAACAATGCAATGATGATGATGATGATGATACTTTTTGTGTTCTTTCTTAAGTTAATCAGGTCATGTTCCTTTCTTAATTCTTAAAGTGGGAGGACATTTCTGTATCAGTAGAAAGTTAGCAGGTTATACAAAATTCCTGCTAGTCAGAAAGGAGTCAGTTTTAGAGTGAATTGCAGTCATGGTGACTGTTTGGTATAAGAAATAAATTTCAATATAAATTTAAATAAACTTGTCATTCAAAGTTTAATTCTATGGATTTTAAAACTTCAAATTCATATTGATTTGCATCTTCCATTTGAAGCAGACTCCTTTAAATGCTACTGTGTCAATGGCCACCACATCATCATTTTATTTTTCTCTGTTTTTTATAAATAATGCACACCAGTTTATGTCATATTCTTTCCTGTGTTTCGGATTTGAACAGATTCTTGTTACTACTCTAACATTTTGTTTATTAATAGCTTTATATCACCACTTAATTGTTTTCTTTTTAATATCTCAGTTAATAAGACAAACATACAGTATTAAGCTTCTGCAGAGTCTACGTATGTTTTTGTATTCCACGGGAAGTAGTAATATTTGAATTTGTTTTGCTACACTGTCAAGTTATTTTTTTTTTTTATACACACATCAAACCTGGCCTGGACTTGGATTCCTCTATTTACTGTTTTGAACAGCCGGGCACTAATTTGCTTATGTGCCTATGCAATGCACCAGTGCCCCTCTGACTGAAACAAGAACATAGTGTAATTTTATTAAGAACAGGCTATTCACTCCAATATAGCATGTTAATCCATTTTCATCTATGTTTTTCAAAAATATCATACAATCGAGATTTGAAGGTTCTCAAAGTATCTTGTCTACCACACTGCTTGTTGACTTATTCCAGGTATCCGTGATTCTTTGTGTAAATGAAAAACTTTAAAATCCTTCTGTAAAATTTAAGCATAACCATCTATCACCTGTGCCGCCATGGCCCAGCAGATTTACTAATTTTAAAACAACAGGTGGTATCTAACTTATTATTTCCATCCATAATATTAAACACTGATGCTTCCTGTAACATCTTGATATTTGTTTTCCTAAACTAAAACGTTTCACCTCCTTCATCTCTCCTCACAGCTTATACCTAGATACAGTATTCTCTAGTGCAGTGGTTCTCAACCTGTGGGGCGGGGGGTGCGAAGTAACAAAAAGGGGGGCACGAAGATGTGAAAAAAAGAAAACAAGAATCAAAAATACGAAAAAATCTGTTGAAACCAAAACAAATTAACTTAAACTACATTCTGATACTAGAACAATAAATATAGAGTTAGATAAATGTCGATAAAAGTTAAGTAGGTATAATAAAATATGCATCTACATTTCAAAAAAATGTTGGGGGGGCGCAATTAAAACTGTTATGAAAACTCGGGTCGCAAATACTTAAAGGTTGAGAAACGCTGCTCTAGTGCTGTTACATGCTTTGTTGTATGAAGAGTGGAAGCTAAAGGTGCACACAATAATCCAGAATGAAGCTCACAAGATTAACGTTTATCTGAAGAATTACCTTTCTTGACTTGCATATCAAAATTGTTCTAATGTCTTTGACACAGTGAGCCATATATAACAAAATGTCCATATTTACCTTCTTAATAGGTTCTGAACAAGCCTACTGTATTTTCTAATTCTCTGCCATAGAGTGCACTATGAAGTAGTAGGAGTAGGAGATGTGGTTGATGTCTGCCATTTGATGTTGTTACTTACTATGTAACTAAATCATTTCCTGATGTTATGTATTGTGTATTTTTTGATCATATTAATCAAACTTTCAGCTTAGACAAAAGTGTTGTACCCCTATTGTGTGATATATGTAATAATTATACTTGCTGTGTCTAAAACTTTAAGTTTATTTTCATCAAGCTTGATGTGTGACACATCTACCCAAATCTGTTAAGGTGCAAATGTAGGACCAAGTCTAATTTTTCCTCTTCACTTTTTTTCTTTTGGAATAAAATCAGTTGACTCCAAATACTGAAAAGGAAAATGTGTGCATGAAAATGTTTCGATGACATGTTGTTTACTAATGAATCAATTTGGTGATGATAAAGATATCCATTGTTTAGGTTAAATTTAAAAGCAGCACCATTGTTTCTATAAAACTATGTGAGATTGTCATTCTAAATACTGTATATTACATTTATGTATGTTTCCACTTGTGAAAATCTAAAATTTGATCAAAGAAATAACTAAAACGTAATATGTGGCAATTCCTTTTTTTAATTTTAGCATAGGAGTAATGCAGGCATGAGGTGGGCAACTGAAAGGTGTCTGAAAGATATCAGGATGTACCGCAGGTTAAAAGTAATCAGTAATATCATGTATTGTTGATTAGAACTTCTGGCATATATTATTTGTCTCTCTTTTATAATAAAAAAATCTTGAGACGTGTTCATCTCGGAAAGACACTTTGACGTCCCGCGAGACTAGACTTTACAACCTTTTGGAAGCAAGACGCGTGAGCCTGTGACTTTTGCACATCACGCCCTACTTACAAACAATTTAAAACAAGATCATGGACATCTAACCTTTCAGTTGTTTTAATGCTTTTGGCAGACACACTTCATGTCCACCCAGCTCTTAACAATTTTATACGTTCAAAGACTACATAAAGACGTTAAAAAAACGCTGGCGTGATACACATGCAGAGCAGGTTAGAGAATATGAAAGTAGTAAAATTCAAAAGTAACAAAAAAAAAGAAAATAAAGGTTGAATTAGCACAAACAAATGGAAATATTTACTCAGTGAAATACAGAAAAAAAGATATTGAATATATGGACATAGGTGATATGTCAGAAGTATGTAGATATTGTAAGGCTTTAAAGTTTAAGTCGGAGAGTTGTAGATTGTCTAATTCGTGCTGCCATCCAGGAAAAGTAGTGTTGCTTCCCAATGAAGAGGCATATCCGCAAGAATTAAAAACTACAGGCAAAATATCCAAGTCTACAATAAACTTTTTGCGATTGCATCATTTAATACTCAAAACATAGATTTTACACAATAATGGACCATACGCTATGAGAATCTGTGGTCCCGCAGCAATTAAAGCAACGACAAATTTAATTTTGAAGGAACCACAATTAAGTCAGGTGTATATTTATGATCACGGAGAAGCAATGCAACATAGAATCGAAAGAGTATGTAACAATTCCCATGAAAATAACAATCTCTTTAAATTGTATATCCGGATAACCAAACCCAAGGGTTGGCGAGCAAACTGAGCAGGGGGTGGAGCATTCTAGTTTTCTTAAAAATAGGTATTAAAAGTCTCCCCAATCGATCTAACCTTGCCTTTTTTTTATGTACTTCAGTATTTATGTGCTATCCTCTGCCACCTGTGCGAAAAATACATAAAGGTAACAACAATGAAATCTTTTGATATTCGTGTTCATCACAAAAGGATTATGGGAATTTGCAACGCTTTATGTAAATTGGAGGACTTTTCCCTGGCCTCTGTTTATGTTCCTTTATATGCCTTGTTTTTTTATCTTCAAGTGCTTTTCATATGTTTGTTGTAAGAATGTATGTTATATTAGTGGTGTTCTGTTTATTTGTTTAATGTTTTAGTGTAATGTGGTATTTTCTTGTGCCTCTTAATTTCTATGGGAGAAGCCCGAAGAGGCCCCTGACGTCATATCACTCCTGAGATGTCTTTCTGTCGATTTAAGCACAGTAAAATGGAGCTCAGGAGTGACTGTGCATTGTATTTGGAAGTTTTTTTTTTTTTTTTGATTTCCTAGCTTTTCTATGTATTTTGTTGCCCTGTTTATTGGCTTCTGCGCTTTGATTTTGTTAGGAAAATGGTTGCTGTCTTTTCTGCTCTTTTTGAATATTTCTTGTTCTATTTTCTATTTTATTTAGTAAATCCTTCACTTATAAGAGTTTGGGGGAGACATTTCTATATACAAGCTGGAATTTTTCATGGTCTTTGAATTTTAAAGCTACTTTTCAGTTTTTTTGGGGCCTAGCCAGTCTGAAGCCTACTTGTAATTGCTGGGGCAAGCTAGATTGGGGTAAGTCTCTTCTGGGCAGGTAACAGAAGGTCCTGAGTGGCTTATTGTGGTGCCTTTGGAGGCCTAACACCCTTTGTCATGTTGGAGACTCCTTCTTACAACAGGAGGCCTAATCAACATTGTTTTAGAAATCATTTTCTCCTGGAAACAGACAATGTAAGCTTTTGATAGCTTGGAGAAAAGTGTCAAAAGGACATTAACCTACATCACCAGAGTCTTCATACTAGTTTTAGTCTTTAGACAGGTTCCTATTTGTAACCTTCTCTGTAATCCTGTAATTGTTACAGTTCTGCCTGCTATGCAGTCCGAATCTCTAAAGGATAATCTCCACCCGCACTTGCACCTGCTAAAAATTTCTGCTGAAGAGTTTCTTTTTATTTACTTTTGCTGTGTCTATCTATATACCATATTAGTCTATTTAGTAGTACTGTACAGTGGATTGCAAAGTTCTGATTTCATTTTTTATTGACATATACTCCTACAAATAAATGTGCCAAAGTGGTTCTTCTGAGAAATGCCAAAGTGGAAACCATTTTTGGTTCCCAAGACAGCCATTCACATGAAGGTTCCAGATATGTCTGTTTGTTTAGATCCCTATCAGGTTCTATAAATAACCATAAATGGATGATAACAGATTTGTGAAATAAAAAGGACTTTATGACTTTAAATAACAGGCTAACTTCAGGTTTACTTGATCTGGCAGTATTCTGCTACTGTACATTAAATAGTTCTGTTTTTTCTACATTTTAGTCACCTCTTCAAATCCCATAGAACCAATTTCATATGCAACAAACTCTTCCCAGAATGAAATGGTCCTTTGTCTAGCAATAGTTCTACAAGGAACCACACAACCAAATAAAGTGCCACTAAAGAGCCACTATTTATAAGAGTGTATCTTCAATTTCAATTCTCCCACTCAGTGGTTCTAGATCCATAATACATTATGTGAGCAGGGTTGTGCAAAGCAGATAGGATTTAAGTATGAACTAGAAGAAGAATTGTGAACCTGTAACCAAGCCAAGTTCGTAACCAGAAAATGAATTTGATGATTCAGCAAACAAAAAGCAGCGTTATATCATCATGTCAAAGTTCAAAGCTATCTTTTGTCTGCCTGACATCTTTTAGGCATCTTTTACAAGATGAAGAAACTAAATTCACTCACCCAGACTTAGAGTCACTACACACATATGGTCCAGCATCAAATCTGTCCCTTCTGTTATCATTGTGGACCATTTATAATCAAGTACCTTACGTCTTGCCTGTCAGCCGTCACAATATTTATAAATACTACATTAGCTTCTCTATTCACTGTTGCTGTAGGTGAGGCAGGAACCCCACTGGAGAGGTGATCTGTGGGAGGGGCTCAGATCTCCATTTACAATATGCATTTCTAACTACTCAGCTACCAACTATAGAAAGGCAGCTGCATAAGTGACAGATTACATAGAGATATTCCTCCCAGCAGGAAAAGTTCTGGGAATTGGCGAGGGGCACACTAGGGGGGATTTCTGCTGAGGGACTTGAGACAGTCCAGTTAGCAACCAAGTACACCATAATGGGTAAGTAGCCGAACTGGAAACTACAAGACTTAAGGTTCAGTCCACACCACCTGAGTAATCCACATAGCCTGCCAAAGCTAAATTTCTATAATTAGGTGTGTATAAAAAAATGTGCAGCCCATGTGATGTGATTTTGTATAACAGTACTGTACTGGTATATAAAATAAAGTCTGTATGTGTAGTAGATTTTGGATAATTTGAGTTTTTACTGATATTACAGTTGCTAAATTTTAAATGTATAAAATGTTCTTCATCCTGTTTATTTATGCCATGTGTCGCTCTTATTTGTGGTTTGCCAGGAGATGCAGTATTTACTCTTGATGAGGCTTTACCCGAGGCTGACTGTTTAAGAGTTGATACTGACAGTGAGCAAGGTTAACTACAAGCCGGTGTTTTCAGGTAAGGCCCCTGTTCTTTCTCAGGCCATACAAGACATTTGTTGTGCTTCATTCTTATTCATTCAATCATCCCTCCTCCTATTTCTACACCAGCTTAATCCAAGTATGCAGTCACACTGGACCAGATACTTTCAGGACAGAATCAGACAGAAGGAGGAAATTAGCCCTGCACAGGACCCTAGACCTTTGTATGGCACAACCAAGTACACATCCAGACCCAATTAAATGAGGTTAATTTAGAGTTGCTAATTACATAACCTGGATGTCTTTGTGGTGGAGGCGGAAAACTAAAACACCAAAAGAATGTCCTTATTCCACACAGACAGTGACCAGGCGAGAATTTAAAACCCATCTGTTTATTTAATCAGGCTATAATGAAAGGGTAATGTGGATAAGTGACCTTAGAAATTACCTTTATATCTTGAATGAGCAAATTAAGCAGTCTCTTCTTCTTCTTTACTGTATTACTCCTTTTCAAATAAAAATATTTTGCATCTGTACAAGAATTGTGTTGCATTACACTTTGAAAGAACTTTATAATAGTGTGCTCTTATTTCTAGCCATGTCAGAGGTTTTCTTGTTTGTTTTGTCATTGTTGTATATGGTGGGGGCTGTTGTTGCTGCTTGTTATATTATTTGTACATTTCTCGAGCATCTGCAAATAAAAACAAACAAAATTTCTCCTTTGGACAAATAATTTATTTAAAGAGACAATTAGTTTAAAAAATCAAAGACAATGAGTTTAAATATATTTAACACATTTTGTAATCTATCTATCTATCTATCTATCTATCTATCTATCTATCTATCTATCTATCTATCTATCTATCATGGCTTGTAGGGGTCATTTCAGAGCCCCAAGAAGAATTTATTTTTAATTAAATACCACAACAAAGACTTCATCACAAGGCTTCCACAAGCTCAATACTGTTCTTTTCCTTCTTGTTTCTTTTCTTCCTCTACTCCTCCCAATCAAGCTTTGTCCTTCATCCACACCTGGCTCCAACTCATCTGCATGAGACGTAGCTACTTCCTTCATGCCAGGTGGAACCTCATTGAAATAAGGAATCCTTCTCCCCCTGGCCGTCAGACGGCTCCCTAGAAACCAAACAGGACCGCCCAGTGACTCTTTCTAGGGGAACACATGGCCCCATGAAGCAGACTTCTTACAATCTTATGTTATAAAGGCCTCCGAGCTGGGCAAGGTGCCATCCATTGTGGCCATGATACCGGCAAATGTGTGTCTTCTGTGAGGCTATCTATCTATCTATCTATCTATCTATCTATCTATCTATCTATCTATCTATCTATCTATCTATCTATCTATCTATCTATCTATCTATCTATCTATCATAAAAAATAATGTATGAAATAAACACCTAAAAAATACCACATAAAGCAACAGCTGGGGGAAGAACAACAAACCAGGAGAACATGCCTGCCATTAATATAACTTATAAATCCAGGTATTCTGGATGTTTGATTGCTTGCACAGTATTCAGCAGGTGGTTTTCTCTTTTGCTTTGCCAAAATGACAGACAGCAGCTTCAGTTATTCAAACTAGTCTTCAGTATACTCATATAATAATGTCTCCTGCCCTCTTTAATACCCATTAGAGACCACACAAATGAAAAGGGCAGTCCTCACCTCTTTATCTTCTGATCTCCCTGGCCCTGGCTAACCTCTCAGAACTTTGTGTTATTTTTCGGGGATGGCTCCTTCTTATCACACTCCCAGTCATTTCCTAAAGAAAGAGCACAACAAATTCTAAGGCATCTGGAGATCTCATTCTGCTTTTTGGAGTTTTCTCTGTGCTATCCCTGAAGAGGTAAACTATAAATATACAACAGCAAAATATATTGTATGTAGCTACAAAGTGGACCTTTCTTTGCTCAAAGAGGTAAGGTTTAAATTACTCCTACTGGAAGGTACTAATAAACATAAAACTACTTGACAGGGGTGTAACGTACATCCTTAACAATATTAAAAGAGAGGAGTACGAGTTTGTATCAACATTGCTGAAATGAAGAGAAGGGAAGAGGCTCTCCACAAACTTCCTAATAATAAATTAATAACTAAATCTAAAACTCCAAAGATATTGGGCACTTCACCATCTGACAGATGGTACATCAACAGACCACCAGATTTGGAACAGCTTTTATCATAAAATGGTACTGTGCCTGATATTCATTAGTATTGTGAGGGTGGAACATTATACATTTTCAAACTGCTTTATTGTTTTGTACTTCTGTATATTGTTTTCTGTACCCCATATGTTGTATGATACATTGAATATTGTATAATTGTACTTATATTTTATATAATTTATAATTTTTATTTAATATAAATAACAGTTTCAAAGAAATTGTTTCAAGTAAAATTTTGAACAATAAGCAGTAAATCCATATATCCATTTGATTGCTCTGTTTTCAATTTCAAGTTCTGGGAGAGCTGAGTCCTGTCCTGGAATCATGGGAGAAAGGCAGAAGGTAACCCTGGACAAGGTGCCATTCTGAGGTACAGAAAAATACCAATTTATCACCTTTTAAGATAATTAAAATTAAATTTCAATAATAATGCAGCATTATTATATCACAAAAATTAGGAATTAGAACTTTAGGCAAGCTTGGCCTGCTAGTTGTACCTTGGCCAAGCTGCCAGAAATAAACAGAAAAAGAAAGCCAGTCCACTTAGCAATGGGTAGTGAATCATGACTGAGCCCTTTGACAGATTGCCTTCATTACACTTGCTAGTTTGCCAGACAGCTACTGCAGTTTGACATCTGGTATATCTGGATGGTGTTAAAACCTTGATGAACTACTACAGGGTAAGCTGCAAGTGGTCCATCTAAAACACATTGGACTTTTATGTATTCTTATTGACCCATGTAAGTATTGCTAGTTTGTTCCATGTCATATTTTGGACATTTAAGAATTGTCCATTAAACTATCCACCCTTTATCAATTCCACTTAATTAAGTCCATGTCATCCCAGCAGCATATGGTGCTATATATGAGATATTGCATATTCAAATCAATATTCTTGCTCTACTTTGCTGGCTTTAATGGCTGGCTTTAACTTTGTACAGAATCACTAAATGATATGTTAGATTAAATTATAAATCAGTGGCAGAAAGGTGACAATAATTTGGCTGTTATGCCTGCACCAACCGAGTGTCTATTGGGTGAGCCTTAAACACAATGAAATGTAAAAGGGAAGTCAAGGTATTTGCTTTATTTTAGAAAAAATCATTTACAAATGGGGAATTGTTAATTCCAGTGTATGACCTCTTTGCAGTTGCTACAATTTCTCCAACATGAGTTAAAAATATTTACTAGCAAATATCTTATTCTATTTGCTACTCACTTCATCTTTATGAATCCATGTTATCCATGTTTATGCAGTCATTCATTCCACAAGTTCACTCTAAAAGTGACTAGGGTATAATTTGTATTAAATTTCCCAGAGCTGTGAAGCAACAGTGCTAACCACACCACAGTGCAGCCCCACATAAATTATTTTATAGCAAAATAGTGCATCTTGTGAAATATAACGTATAAGGAGATGTTACCAAAAGCATGTCATACTGTAGAAGCACTCCATAGAATGTAAAGGTTTATAGGCTCAGTATTGTCACATATAAAAAGTACTGTGAAGTTCTTGCTTGCATGTGCTAATCAACATGTAATGCATTGCCATTCTCTGGCACTTTGCTTACATGAGTATAACTAGCTTTCTTCAAAACTTCGGTCTCCTCACCTGAAAAATCTCAGACAGTGCATATGAAAATGTGCACGGCCACCTTGCTGTTTTCAAACAGGTAAAGGTCTCATTTTGTGTTCAGGCTGGAAAAATAAAAGATTCATAGGTTTTAGAATTTAGTAGCCACCTATGGGACACCAAATGAAAAAATATGTTTTTGATTTTCAAACAATACTTTTTCTAGACTGTCTGGCTAATTAAAAATGGTCCTTGGAAAGAGGTATACTGTGTAAATTGTCTTTTACGTATTGTGGATGGTTAATTACTTCCATTAGCATCTTAAAAAATCCTACTGGCAAGTCAAAGGATAAGTGATAGATAAAGCAGTAGTTTTAATGATGTCTGTAGAACCAGGGTGAATAATACTATTGTGAGTCCAGCAACAGAATCCCAGTGTGCTATACTTGTGTTGCACTCTCTGCCATGCTAATCCTTTTGGGAAAGGCTCCGGCACCCTGTGACCCTAATCTGGAAAAGTAGATTTAGAAAATGGATGGATTGGGTAATATGGATTAGTGAAGAGTCAACCTTTATTGTTTTCAATAAAAGAATATGGGCTTAAATCATTATGCAAAGAAACTTAAGGAGACGCTGGTAACTGATCAAAAAATCATTTAGACTGAGCTAAAGCAGAGAAAGTTGAGAGCATGAGAGCTCCTCCAACAGAGTAGCAACCTCTCATCCCTTTTGGCAATATAAATCTAGGGTTATGTTAGTGCATTTCTTAACGAATACCACCTCTAGTTTATTGTGTCTGAGTTAAACAGTTTCTAGCTGATGAAGTCTCATGGTGTCATTTTGTTCCTCATTTACTATAACATACTGTACAGGAGAGAGCAGTGCTTATACCCGAGCCCAATTAACACCCACTGTCATATTGTTCCAGAACTACAGGTATGCAACAGAATGTTTCTAAAGAATAGTATTCAGTTCTATTGTAATACAGTATGATCTACGGTAAACATTATTTTGTTCTCTGACAAGCTTTTAATTATAAAAGCTAAGAGCAGATGTGTTGAAGTCTGTGGATAAGAGAAGAGATAACTTAACAGTCAATAAATTACAACAATTGAAAAAAATTGGCACTATGTTTAGCGGAACTTTGCAAATGCTGTCAAAAACCTTACCAGCCGAGGAATGCACTAGCAGGAGAGTCCATGTGAACTAAATGATCTGAGAAGGCAAGATGAAGAAAAATATCATATATGGTTTACATAAACTTTTTAAACCTCAGAAGGAGGAGGGACAAAACTCAACAGGTGGGAGGCTGAGGTTTAAAAGGAAAGTCAGGAGTTGAGAGGAGAGAATGCTTGACACATCCATCTGTTGTGTGGTTGGTAATGTGTAATGTCATTTTTGTATGGCTGTGGTCATGTTGTGTATAATTATGGCATTCAATTGATATCTTATTGCCAACTAGAATAAAAATAAGGGAACAGGGCCTTGGGTGTTTTTGACTTTGACTTCTAGTTTAGGTTTTGGGCTTAGGTAATTTTGGTTTATAGTGGTTTTCTGGCTTTGGTCCCTCTTTGTTTAAGACTCTACCAACCATATCTGTGCTTTGATGTTAGTGTTTTTATTTAAGACTTATTTTCAGGGATTTAGAAATATTTTAGCTGCTGCCTGCCATATTGTTTATCTATGAGTGCCATTTTGTGCACAATTACTATAAACAGCTAGTATAACAGACAGTATAAAGATTGGTACTATGAAGTTCCTGCTCATCCAAGATTTTGGATTCAAAGTGTGTGTGTTAGTTTTGTGTGTTTAGTGTTCCAGGATAGGAATCCCTTTACTACAGATTTTTACTTCATTTATGTTTAGTGTTTGGCTTTGGCAACTCAGTGGTTTCAATTTCTGATTACAAACTTTGGCCCATTTTCTAACCATGGTTTCTCTCTCTATATATATATATATATATATACTGTATATATATATATACACACACAAGGTCTGACAATGAAGTTTTAAGTATGATGCGCTTACATTGGCAGCACTGTACAAACAGCTCGATAAGGTTTCATAACATTGGTATATCAGTGTCTCACAGCTGTCTTCATGTCGACGTGTGCCGGTGTCTTGCTGAGTGGCATTCATTATTGTTGTTGCATGTTCTTGTCTGCCGTCACCAGAATGTCAGAGTTTGCCTTAGACCAATGAATAAACACAAGCTCACACGGTGCTGAGGGAGTTTTTAGCAACTAAACAAATAACTGTATTGGAAACCCTCCCTACTCACCTGATCTGGTCCCCAATTACTTTTTTCTTTACTCAGAGATAAAGGAAATATTGAAAGGAAGACATTTTGATGACATTCAGGATATCAAGTGTAATACAAAGACAGCTCTGATGGCCATTCCAGAAAAAGTGTTCCAAAATTGCTTTGAAGGTTGGACTAGGTACTGTTGCCGGTGCAGCTTCCCAAGGGGAGTACTTCAAAGGTGACCTTACTGATATTCAGCAATGAGGTATGTAGAACTTTTAATAGGATGACTTTGCAAACTTAATTGTGAGACTTCATATATACAGTACTGTGCAAAAGTTTTAGGCAGGTGTGAAAAAAATGCTGTAAACAAAGAATGCTTTCAAAAATGGAAGTGTTAATGATTTATTTTCATCAATCAACAAAATGCAGTGATTGAACAAAAGAGAAATCTAAATCAAATCAATATTTGGTGTGACTACCCTTTGCCTTCAAAACAGCATCAATTATTCTAGGTACACTTGCACACAGTTTTTGAAGGAACTTGGCTGGTAGGTTGTTCCAAACATCTTGGAGAACTAACCACAGATCTTCTGTGGATGTAGGCTTCCTCACATCCTTCTGTCTCTTCATGTAATCCCAGACACACTCGATGATGTTGAGATCAGGGCTCTGTGGGGGCCATATCATCACTTCCAGGACTTCTTGTTCTTCTTTACACTGAAGATAGTACTTAATGACTTTGGCTGTATGTTTGGGGTCGTTGTCCTGCTGCAGAATAACTTTGGGGCCAATCATACGCCTCCCTGATGGTATTGCATGATGGATAAGTATCTGCCTGTATTTCTCAGCAACACCATTAATCCTGACCAAATCTCCAACTGCATTTGCAGAAATACAGCCTGCAGACAATAATGAGTACTGCTCTCCAGCTTTTCGACGAACAAACTGCTGTAATAAGGCGCTATATAGCGCCCGACCCGGCACAGACCACGCAGAGGCACGTGTACAAAACACAGGCTTTATTCTTTTCTCTTCAGCCGTGGGGCATGTCTTCCCTGTGTCCCACAGGCGCAACACAGTCCCCAAAACACAAAGCACAAACTTAAACAACCTTTCCTGCCACCACCACTCCTCCTAGGCAACCTCGTCCTCTTCCTCCCGATTCTGGCCACGAATGAGGGAGGTTGCCTGCTTTATAGCCCACCCGGAAGTGCTCCAGGTGCCTGACCAGCTGGTCTTAATTGCACCTCCAGGTGGGGCTGGTAAGTTGTCCATTGCGGCGGCTGGCTCTCCGCAGCACCCCCTAGCGGCCACCCCATCTCCCAACCGGACTGTAGTGGACTCCATGTCCCATGGAGCCAAGGGGGAGACTGAGGAAGGACCCACTGCCAGGGAGGCTGCCCCCAGGTGCCCCGGGGGAGGCATTGCACTGTCCATGGTGGCTTCCCCGGGACGTATGCAGCAGAGGCATCCTGGCCGGGCATGGGACCCGGCTGTCCGTCATACTGCCTTCTGCTACAGCCAAATATTTCAAATTTTGACTCATCAGTCCAGAGCACCTGCTGCCATTTTTCTGCACCCAAGTTCCTATGTTTTCGTGCATACTTGAGTCGCTTGGCCTTGTTTCCATGTCGGAGGTATGGCTTTTTGGCTGCAACTCTTCCATGAAGACCACTTCTGGCCAGACTTCTCCGGACAGTAGATGGGTGTACCTGGGTCCCACTGGTTTCTGCCAGTTCTGAGCTGATGGTACTGCTGGACATCTTCCGATTTCTAAGGGTAATAAGTTTGATGTGTTTTTCATCTGCTGCACTAAGTTTCCTTGGCTGACCACATCGTCTACGATCCTCAACGTTGCCCGTTTCTTTGTGCGTCTTCAAAAGAGTTTGAACAGCACATCTTGAAACCCCAGTCTGTTTTGAAATATTTGTCTGGGAGAGACCTTGCTGATGCAGTGTGTCTTGTTACTGTGCTCAATCTTGCCACGACATGAAACTGTCTTCATGAAACATGAAACAGCAGTTTTTCACACCTGCCTAAAACTTTTGCACATTACTGTATATATTGTCACACACGTGTGAATAGGAGGCAGCCAAAGTGCTTGAAGAATAATGGTAACACATCTGTCCAGGGGGTGGCGGGGTGCACTAATGCTCTTTCTAAGTTCCCTGCAGACCTTTCCCGGGAAATCCCACCAGGAACCACTGCCTTGACTCAGGACATGCCACTTCTGGTCCCGGCCCCAAGGGCGACATCATTTCCAGTCCTGGCCCCGAGAGCGACATCACTTCCTCCAGATCTCCTATAAAACCTAACTCCCTTCCTCTGGAGTTCAGTTCTGTTTTGGACTCAGTCTTGTAAATTTCTTTGCACTTACACATTCTTTACTTTTTGCAACCAGGAACATATTACACGGGTGGCTGCCCCAAACCTTTTCTATGTCTGAAGTCTCATCTTGTTACAATATGTAAATACTGTATATAGAAGAAGACAGAGAAATCAGATCAGAAAGCTGGTGGCTCAAGTATAATTGATAGGTCAAAAAAACAAGTTGGTTAAAAGGCAGTTGAGGCAGAGCATGCAGTCTCAGAGGACCAAAACTCAGAAATGATGGCATTCACCCTCTCGTTGCAGGTCATCTTATCTCCAGGACAGATGTGAGGAGTGGCTTTAGGTGACCCTGCCAATATATATATATATATATATATACAGTGGTGTGAAAAACTATTTGCCCCCTTCCTGATTTCTTATTCTTTTGCATGTTTGTCACACAAAATGTTTCTGATCATCAAACACATTTAACCATTAGTCAAATATAACACAAGTAAACACAAAATGCAGTTTTTAAATGATGGTTTTATTATTTAGGAGAAAAAATCCAAACCTACATGGCCCTGTGTGAAAAAGTAATTGCCCCTTGTTAAAAATAACCTAACTGTGGTGTATCACACCTGAGTTCAATTTCCGTAGCCACCCCCAGGCCTGATTACTGCCACACCTGTTTCAATCAAGAAATCACTTAAATAGGAGCAGCCTGACACAGAGAAGTAGACCAAAAGCACCTGAAAAGCTAGACATCATGCCAAGATCCAAAGAAATTCAGGAACAAATGAGAACAGAAGTAATTGAGATCTATCAGTCTGGTAAAGGTTATAAAGCCATTTCTAAAGCTTTGGGACTTCAGCGAACCACAGTGAGAGCCATTATCCACAAATGGCAAAAACATGGAACAGTGGTGAACCTTCCCAGGAGTGGCCGGCCAACCAAAATTACCCCAAGAGCACAGAGACGACTCATCCGAGAGGTCACAAAAGACCCCAGGACAACATCTAAAGAACTGCAGGCCTCACTTGCCTCAATTAAGGTCAGTGTTCACGACTCCACCATAAGAAAGAGACTGGGCAAAACGGCCTGCATGGCAGATTTCCAAGACGCAAACCACTGTTAAGCAAAAGAACATTAGGGCTCGTCTCAATTTTGCTAAGAAACATCTCAATGATTGCCAAGACTTTTGGGAAAATACCTTGTGGACTGATGAGACAAAAGTTGAACTTTTTGGAAGGCAAATGTCCCGTTACATCTGGCGTAAAAGGAACACAGCATTTCAGAAAAAGAACATCATACCAACAGTAAAATATGGTGGTGGTAATGTGATGGTCTGGGGTTGTTTTGCTGCTTCAGGACCTGGAAGGCTTGCTGTGATAGATGGAACCATGAATTCTACTGTCTACCAAAAAATCCTGAAGGAGAATGTCCGGCCATCTGTTCGACAACTCAAGCTGAAGTGATCTTGGGTGCTGCAACAGGACAATGACCCAAAAAACACCAGCAAATCCACCTCTGAATGGCTGAAGAAAAACAAAATGAAGACTTTGGAGTGGCCTAGTCAAAGTCCTGACCTGAATCCAATTGAGATGCTATGGCATGACCTTAAAAATGCGGTTCATGCTAGAAAACCCTCAAATAAAGCTGAATTACAACAATTCTGCAAAGATGAGTGGGCCAAAATTCCTCCAGAGCGCTGTAAAAGACTCATTGCAAGTTATCGCAAACGCTTGATTGCAGTTATTGCTGCTAAGGGTGGCCCAACCAGTTATTAGGTTCAGGGGGCAATTACTTTTCACAAAGGGCCATGTAGGTTTGGATTTTTCTCCCTAAATAATAAAAAAACATCATTTAAAAACTGCATTTTGTGTTTACTTGTGTTATATTTGGCTAATGGTTAAATGTGGTTGATGATCAGAAACATTTTGTGTGACAAACATGCAAAAGAATAAGAAATCAGGAAGGGGGCAAATAGTTTTTCACACCACTGTATATATAGTCACACAAGCCTCACAGTTAGGAAACCCGGGTTCGCTTCCCAGGTCCTCCCTGCGTGGAGTTTGCATGTTCTCCCCATGTTTGCGTGGGTTTCCTCCGGGCGCTCCGGTTTCCTCCCACAGTCTGAAGACATGCAGGTTAGGTGGATTGGTGATTCTAAATTGGCCCTAGTGTGTGCTTGGTGTGTGGGTGTGTTGGTGTATGTCCTGTGGTGGGTTGGCACCCTGCCCAGGATTGGTTCCTGCCTTGTGCCCTGTGTTGGCTGGGATTGGCTCCAGCAGACCCCCGTGATCCTGTGTTCGGATTCAGCGGGTTAGAAAATGGATGGATGGATAGTCACACAAGTGTGCATGGGAGGCAGCTAAAGGGCTGAAAAGAAGGTAGCTCCCGGCTAGGCCAGGGGGTGGCAGAGTGAACTAATTCTTTCTCTTATCTCCCAGGAAACCAAATGTGGGAAATTTCACTGGGCTCCCGTGATGTCACTTCACCTCCCGGTTGACATCATTTCTCCCCTCTGCCTTTAAAACCACTTTACCTGTACTATTGTGTCAGTTATGTTTTGGACTCTTGTCTGTAAAGACAATTTCCTCAAACTTTTTGCATCTGCAGCCAGCATTCAAGTATACAAGAGTTTGCCCCAAACCTTTTTGCTGTGTCAAGGCTTGATCATTTGCAACTATATACATACGTATATATATATATATATATATATGTGTGTGTGTGTGTGTGTGTGTGTGTGTCTGCATTTGTGTGTGTGTATATTGGTATAAAGCTGTATGATGGTTATGCAGTTTGAATAAAACTAATTGATTGATTGATTGATTGGTATAAATATGTAACACCAGGTCCCAAACCTGACACAGAGAGACACAAGGCACAAGTCCAGCAGTGCACACAGTTTTTATTCAGCTGTGTGGAAGACATTCCAACTGTTTCCCACCAATGTACTGTACAATACAGTAAAGCACCACAACACAGTAATAAACAGCTTGATGGCCGAGGTCTCCAGGACTCTGAACAAATCCAAATCGTATTATGTGATATCATCTACTGTTGAATTCTGCTCTTTACTTGTAATATTTCTATTGTACTATTATATTGTATTGATTATTACTTGTGTTCTATTCTGTGTATTGTATCATATTTACCCCTTTTTTGACACACACTTTACACCCAGCCTACCTGGAAAGGGGTCTCTCTTTGAACTATCTTTCTCAAGGTTTCTTCAATTTTTTCCTACAAGGATTTTTTTGGTAGATTTTCCTAGTCTTCTTAGAGAGTCAAGGCTGGGGGGGCTTTAAAAAGGCAGGGCCTATTTAAGCCCATTGCGGCACTCCATGTGTGATTTTGGGTCATGCAAAAATAAATTGCATTATATTGTATTGTATTGTAATAAAGCACTCAACACTTTGTCTTCAGTCTTCTCTCAGTCTCTGTCTTTTGTCTGTTCTTCCACCCCCACTCCTCCACTGGCAAGCTTTGTCTTCTCCCTCCCAACTCTGGTCCCTGGAATGAAGGTGGACCGATAGCGTGGTCAGGAAGCACTTCTGGGTGAAGTGGAAGCCTGACAAAACAGAGCTGTACAGTCCCTGCAGCACCCCTTGGTGGCGCTCATGGTACCCAACAGGTTAGTGCTGAACTCCATCTCCCATGGTGGGAATCAGAGGCACCACTGCAACTCAGGGGTGCTGCCATCTAGCACTTTATGCCTATATATGTTCTTTCCCGTGGTCCTTCCATTAATAAGGCATCCTGGCTGGACAAGGGTGCCGGCCTTCTGCCACTATATAAAATGCAAAGTTGACTGACATACTCACTCACTCAGCAACAAAAATGCTTTCTCATTTTTTTTCTCATTTCTCATTTAATTTAAAAACTAAAATTTGGCAGAATTGTATATAAAAAGCCATATTTATCCAATAAGAATGGACACTTTGATATATTAATAGTTAGAGGTACAAACAACTGATAAAATAGGAAAACTAAACATCCCAAAATCTAAAAAATGCTTTTACTAATGTGATTGAAATTTTACGAAGTTATAGAAAAAGTAACATCTGTGCGTTTTAATTTGTCAATACATTTTTTTTATTTGTCAAATGCTAACATGCACAGCACTGAGACTAGGCTTGCCAGTTTATGCAACCTCACCAGCCGAAGTGATGGGTGAGGTATACAAAGAGCAGCACTGACCAATAAGAAAGAGGGATGAGTGAAGAAGGGGATGTCTCCTGGACAGGAAAAAGAGATGATATCATGATTGTCATGTAGAGTTATTTGTGATGTGGAAGGAAGTTCAGTGAAGTTCAATCAAGATAGGAGACATGCTATTAAGTTTGAGTGTGGGGGCCAAGTGCTGTGGCTGTGAGTGTAGGGAAACATTGAGGAGGAAGTGTTGTCCTTGGATTTGAAAAAAGCCAGGAGCGACATCATCCCTTGGTCAGTTTAAGCGCCAGCATAGCTCATGCTTAATGGATTCCCTATGGCCAAAAGAGAGAGAGGGTGTTGATTAGGGAATCCATTCCCGGACAGGTTTACCCATTCCCAGGAATTCAGGAATCCCACATGTCATTCCCAGGAATCCTGGGCTCCTGGGGATGACACAGTGCACGGGCATCTCACATGTGAATGGTTTTTGAACGACCAACACTTATTTTTAATAAAACTACTGCAATATGTTGACACCAATAAAAGACTAACCTTATCTACAAGCAGTTCATGCTGTCATATAAGTACATGTATCTAGTTAGTTGCAGTAATAAGAGCGTAGAAAGCACAGCGTGTCCAGCATACGGTCGTCCAGGCAAGAGCGCACCTTCGTGCAGAGTACGCCAGCCGCTTAGAAAGCACGCTCTGCCTCCACTGAATTAGGTGGTACAGTCATCAGATACTGATACACTGACACACGCCCGTGCTTGCCGTTGCTCTGAAACACTGCCATTTCAGCTTTTACTGATCCTGTTTCTTGTCATCATTCTGTGATAGCAAGTTTCTTGGCACAGATAATGCGGATGCAACAGACTGACGCATTGCAATTTCAAGTTGCTGTTCAAAGCTGTTGTCTGACAGACGTCAATGAAGTCTGCCCTGTCCCAGCATTCGTTAGCTGCAGAGTGCAGACTCCTCCCAGTCCACTGTGCTCAGTCTTAGTGGGAGCCGGGAGACTGACTGCTGCTGGTCTGTTGTTGACAGAATTAATCAGCAACACACTACACCGCGGGCCAAAAAACCGTGCCACTTAATTATTTTCAACTATAACTCTGTTATTTCTTGATCGATTTTTACACTTTTACATGCTATATACGCGAGCTTGGCCGTTCCCGGTTTCCTGGGAATTACAGCAGTTTCATTCCCGGGAATGTGTGAATGAAAAATGTCTGGGATTCCCTAGTGTTGACACTCTTCATAGTTCATGATATTATATCTTTTCTTGTGTCGTTTCTGTACAAGCCTTATTTATCTTCTGTTTTGATCCCCACTCTTTCATAAAAAGTTCTTCCCTTGATTGTCTACATATGAGACGCCTATGTTTTCTTTCCTTTACCCACAAAGAGGACAGTACAATATATTCACATGGGCTGTGTAAATGTAATTGCTGTTTGCAATAAATTCAAGCAAAACATGATTCAGTATAAGAACTTTATTTTCTAGATATGGCTTTCAGGGTAAATCCATATTAATAAAATTTAAAAAAGAAATTACAACAAAAAAAAAAATAGAAGCTTGAACATACAACTAGTAAAAACATAAAAAATGTTTCAGTGAATGACCAAAAATGCACAATATTCCTACAGTTTCCTGGGTCAGTCACTAGGAAAAGCAGAAGTTAATTTACGGCAAGAATGGTTTACTCCTGGGCAATTCTATGTAGCATATTCAAGTGAAAGCAGCTGCAGTGTTCCAATAATATTAGTTCTTGGCAAAACAAAACTACAAATATTGTATACAGAAAAATACTTATTTAGTTACAAAGCACTTCTGATACATCTGATTAACTAACAGCATTATAACTAAGTCACGTTGTCTTAGGAAATTTCCTGGGCAAAGCCAGGTAACACAGCTAGTACATACTGCACATAAAGTATATTGCTACATATGGGCTCAACAAATATAGGCAATACTCACGATATAAGCGACTGTAACTGGGTATGATTGCAGAGGTTAGATGTGGTGGTTCCAGAATCTCAGAAACATCTACTATTTTGGGATTTTCACACATCAAAGTCTCTGTTATTTACAAAGCATTGTTGGATATACAAAAACATTTTATGATGAGCATCTCATCTTCTTGTAAATGAAAAAATTCAGAGAAGAATGGTCAGATTTATTCAAGGTAGCAGAAAGGTCCCAAATAGCATCTACTGTATTTATAACAGTGGAATGCAGAAGGACATCTCTGGACATACACACAATGTGTCATACCTTCAAGTGGATGGGCTATAACAGGAGATGACCATGCTGGGACCCATTTCTTTTGGCTCAGAATAGAAAGATGAGGGTACAGTGGAAAAATGATCATCAAAACTGAATGATTAAAGACTGGAATAGTGTTGCCTAGTCTGACAAATCTCACTTTCTGTTGTGACATGAAGTTTTGGCAAAAACAACATGACTGATGTTTCAAAACAACTCAAATACTGGTAATGGTAGTGCCACAACATACAGTATGTCCCTTTATAACCAGCAGGATAATGTGTCATGTTAAAAAGCACATTTCGGCTTCCCCGTGACGCTGGTCAGGACATAGCGGGTTTGGAAAATGGATGGATAAATGGATGAATGGACATCATCTCAAGTCAGGTCAACAAACAAGGCAATAATTATATAGAGTATATTTGTAGAAATTTAACATAATATGTGGATGTTCAAAATCTGATTTTTTTACTACTTGCCCAAGATCCAAGGATGGCACACTTTGTGCTTTGTGATCCCTTATTTACCGAAGGCTACACTATTTTAAGCAATGATGGTCAGACCGATGTCCCCCCCCCCATTCTAATTGCAGCTGCTTCATATCCATCTTCAGAATGCTATGACTAAAGTTCTTACCTGATCCACTATGATCTGACTTCATTTTATTTTCAAGTGGAAAGCTTTTGATAATACAACAGCAATGCAGACCTTGAGGGTATAAAAAAATGAATTGTATACACACAGGATAGCTGTGATGACAGGTACTTACGGTAATGTGAAACAGCATATTTAAAAGATACTCTGCTGCGATGTGCTGCTACTATACAGTGATGCAACATGTCACATATGTTACGTTTTTTTACTAGACATAGTTTTTAAATTTGAATCTATATGGACTGGTGAGGATTTTGCTGTGCCATTCATGTAGTGACCATCTGAATAAATGAGGTCATCTTTTTTGCCTTGTTGTTTCTGCAGCTCCAATATATGAGAGCACTGGGGCATGGGAATAAAATGTTGGCAATGACACATATCTAGACATACTGCATCACATTAATTTACTGTGTGTCTCCAGTAGGTTATGTAGACATATTACATATTATATCACTGTGTAATAATTTTACATTTTGGTTAAGGTTGAACCTCCCAGTTACAACTGATTGTTTGACTTATATCTTATATCTTATATCTATATTAAGGCAAAATGGGGAAAAACAGTCTAAGGTTAAATTTTTTCACAAACACTTCGATGGACAATGAAACCTGTAAATGCATGTCTATGTTTGGTGCCTGGATGCAAGGTTTCATGCAAGGTACTGAATAGTAATGTCCATGTTCTGGGACCTGCTTATTATGGTCCTAAAGCATTTGCAAATAGTTTATGAGATCACTATTGTTATGTTAATTGAGTAATAATTGTAAGTGATCCAGTGAATCAGTTAATGCATTGATTGAATCCTCACCCAAATATCCAATTCAAGCTTCTAAATGACTAAAACCAAAACCAAAAGCAAGAAGTGTGAGGCTTAAAAAATCTCCAGATGTGAAGCCAATTCATTCCATCTGTCCATTTTCTTGATACATTTTTTAAAGACATGTTTTCCAGGAATTAAGACACTGGGCAGAAAATAACCATGGATAGGAAAAAAATAATCTCATCATAGGGCATACACATCTACACACACACTCTTAACCATGTATACCAAGTCAAATGAAAGTCTTCAGTCAACTTAACATGTTTATCTCCCTCTTTGTGAAATACATGGAACATCTGTGCATCCAAATCCCTTGAGACATGAGATGAATGTGCAAACTCAGTAAAGATGCTGGAAATCAAACCCAAGTGTCTGAAGCTGTAAAAAGGACTTCTGGAATCAACATATCTGAGATAATGAATTAATTCAATCTTGTCAATATCCATGTCTAATTCAATTAATGGTATTCATGGTGAAAGCCTTTGGGTATAAAGATGTTTGTGCAAAAAAAAAGCAAGTATACAAATGATGAACCTGGGTGTGTAGCCAGGAATTGATTTTTGGGGGAATGCAAAAATACAAGAATCATAATCTCATCTATGATAAAGCAATTGGAGTGGCATAAAATATTGGAAGGCGGGGAGGTCAAAAAAGTATATTAGTGGAAAGATAGTAGTAGAGCGGCCTCTTCACATGCATCTACATATGACACAGGTTGTCTCGTGCAGCAGTCCAATGGACACGTGTCAGAACATACTGTGGGGCAAGAAGGTTCCCACTAAACTAAAGTCATGGCAGACTGAGGTACAACACAGGCATATGGCACCCACCAAGCTAATTTAATGCCAGGGTGAGATACAGTCACGTAATCCAACATTGCTAATAAGATCTCCACCAAACTAATTTCATGTCAAATGGGACACTGCTATGTTATCCAATTTTGGCAAGAAGGTTCCTGTTATGTTAATTTAACTGCAGACTGAGATACAACCAGTAGGCCATCCGCCATTGCAAGAAAAGTTCTTTCCAAACTAAACTGATGAGAAAGACCACCCGCCTTTGTCACGATGGTTTCCCTTTACCTGATTTCAAAGGTTCATCATTCCTACAGCATTCATTATCCATAAGTGGGACAACATTAGAATCAACGATGTTCAGTTCACTTAAGGCTAAGACGAGTCTGGCAATTACAAAGATTATTATCTAGCAAGAGACAAACACTGAGACATAATGTGGAAAAAAAAAGCCATTAAGGAAAATTCCAAGTTTTATTGATTCACTCATCATGTCTGTACAAATACTATTATAACTTTTTATATACATTTGACATTTACATAAAAAAATACAAAACTATATATTTATAACTGAATTTGTATTTAACTTGTCATGTTTGAAAATAAAAACAAACTGCATTATCATTAACAACATAAAACTGCATTTTTGCAAAACAACAAATGACAACATTTTGATAAAGTATGATATAGTCTTAGTTGACACTGTTAACTGTTTCTCGATTATTTCATGAACCTTGCAAGAGGAATATGGCACAGTACATTTGAATCTGCAAAACAAAAGAAAGGAGAACAGCGCACATGGTCGATTCAGAACTGAAAAGTAAAATCTTCTTCAGAATCAGGAAGCAAGTGATGCACACACACACACACACACACACACGAGATGGCACGAGGTGAGCAGATCCAGCCTTTCCCCACATGCGATGGATATTTTTAAAAGTGGGAAATCCGCTCAGATTGCAGCGACTGAGAGTTGAAACTCAACGTGAGTACTCCGCCATTAGTTGCAGTCAAAAATAACTTTGCTTTCAGACAAAAAAAAAAGTCTTTTCTTTGATCGTCACAATGTGCTGCACCATACACTTCTGCAGAACGATTAGTATAACTCCTTTGGTCAGTAATGGTGACTCCTCGGTTGTAAACAATACCTGAAGCATTTATGTACAGTAATGCATAACAGACTTCCAATAAATAAATGTGCAGACTACCATGCAGAGTTGTGAGAAATTAAACGTCTGTGATATTGAGAGAAACAAACAAAAAAATAAAGCAATAAGCAGATTTATACAGCTCCAGGAATGCAATTTACAGCTTGCAGAAGAATTATACTTTACATGGTATCTTAGTACCTCATAATAAATAACACTGCTCATCTTTGGACGTATATATTTCTTCAAAATAGAAAAGAAAGGGAAAAAAAAAATACAAAAAAAAAACAAGGTATATAATTAGCCAGATATTTTAAATGTATAAATTAAGAAACACATCACAGTATAAATAAACCTCTAGCAGACTCAACTATACGTATACTTTTTTCTTTTTAAATAAATAAGCATACACTTATTTACAGTATGGACACGGTTCCTTGCCCTAAAGGCTGTTCCAACAGTGATGGCGGTTTACCAGTCCAGTAACGGAGATATATGGAAAGTAGTCATGTAGTCCTGGTCTTCATCTTCTTCTTCGTCTTCCTCATCTTCAGTAATGGCTATATGGGGAATACACGGGAGCTGTTGCATAAATAAGGATTACATGCACCGTAGAAGCTCACTGCATGTTTTCAAAGCCCTCTGTACAGCCACAGTATAGCCTTGTGTGTTTATGTGACTTGGCAGTTACTGGTGCTCTGTGGCATCTGCTTGTTATGCAATAAGATTTACATAATCTAGGAAGTCATAACTGCAGAGAGAGAGAGAGAAAGATCTGAAGGTTCAATGGCTCAGGCCTTTTTTGGCAGATTCCTGAAAGCAGATAAGAAAGTGCTGTTGTGTCCTAGTCTTCCTTCCTTTGCAGAACATGTTTGTAAACTATAAGCTACAGGGCTCAATGGCGACCCTATGCTGACCACTTCACTGTTACTGCCACTGAGGCATTCCTTGATGAGGGATGGCACAGGTTAATGGATTTCACGAAGAAACGTTACAAGTATAAAAAAAGAAAAAACTACATCAAAGAGTCAAAAGCAAAGAAAAAAAAAAAAAGAAACAATTGACAGAAGTGTAGTCCCTCAGAATTCACATTGTCAGTGTGATATCATAACATTAATCACAAACATGAAAAATACAACACAGACTCTCTTAATACTTATTGTTTTAGTAGGAAAATAAAAGGCATTATGCGACACGCCCGTGCTTCCAATACTGATCTTGCAAATTGTAAAAAAAGCAGCTCCTTGCATTCATAGTATTGTGAATGCTCACATTTTTTTTTTGCTTAGTTGTGCATTTCAAAGCAGAAATTAGCATCAGCTCAATGCAAAATGATTGATTACAGCCATCAGCACGATAAAACATGATTGAAATAGATAACCATGAATGTTATAGTATTTACAATCTGGAAGAGTGGCCAAAAGGTGGAATGTGTACTCTATCAACAATACTACATATTAAGAAGTGTTTGTTCTTTTATTGTTTTTAAGGTAACCTGCTGCGTCCAGGTTACTGAGATGATCACAGACATGTCAAAAACTCAGAAGAAGCCCAGATTGCTCTAACTGCAACGTTAGTCTTCACATATCCTTGTTAGTTATATGGAGGAAATTAGTAACCCAACAGCTCCCAAGGCAGAGTCTTCACTTCTACTTAGTTTTGCAGGAAATGTGTAATTAATAAAGCCAGCACAAGGTGACATGCAAGAATTCCCATTCCCAGTCCTTTTACTTCCTTAATTTGAAAAGGACCGCTGAAAGAACATGGAAGTGCCTTTCATCACATGATTTACTTACAGTTGCAAGATCCCGAATGCTTAACTTCCAGGAGCACACCCAAGGAGCACGCTGCTTGTTTCATGGCGCACTCGCTTGGGTATGTGGTGTTATCGCTGGCGCAGACTGCGTCATCGGATCGACTTTCCGGACAAACTTCGTCACAGAGAGCACAGCGGCCTCTGCTCATCCTCGCATCCCACAGGCACTTCTTCCCGGGGCTGCACTGGATATCCTCGCAGGATTTAGCTTCTGTAAAATAGAAAAACAGTCATTTAGCTCTTGAACACTGCTTCACATTGCCATTATGTGTTAAGCCTAATAACATAGACTGAGAAACTATTTACTATTTACAAATGTGTAGAAATGCTTTCTTTTCATAAACAAATTCTTTGCACTGTAAATAGTAATATAAACTAATACATGTTCTGCTGCAGGAAAAATTATGTCTTGTTCCTTCCTTACAATTAAACTAATTATGGGACAAGCTTGTACTTTTCATGGTAGACATAAAATTGCCTATATCCTGCTGACTAATCTTACAATCACAAAAGCTAAGCACACAGCGTAAGGTGTACAATGAAGTATGGCTCCTCCGTTCCAATGCTATACGTCAGGTAACTCCTGGTAAATACGACCAACCTGCACTACTCATAGATCAACATTTTCTCTCAGTGTGCCAGAACTAGTGAAGGAGTTGAGACACACTGCTCAGTTCTTAGGTCCCTACACTTTCACAGGA
The DNA here is from genome assembly GCF_016835505.1 of Polypterus senegalus. NCBI lineage: Eukaryota > Metazoa > Chordata > Cladistia > Polypteriformes > Polypteridae > Polypterus > Polypterus senegalus. The sequence continues at coordinate 39,490,418 of NC_053160.1, read as the reverse complement.
CACACCACACTGTCTGCTGCCTCTGCTCTCCAGGTAAAATCTACTCTTTTACTATTTTCAATGCCCAGCTGAAGAGTTATGCTTTCTCCTAACATACTTGAGCTCTTTAAGATGTTAGCTTGCCAATTTTCTTCTTGTCAATGCTCTTAGTGCATCTCTGGGTTTTTTACGCATTTTTTTTTTTGACTAAATAAGGACTACAACAAAAACCTGGAATCAATCTACATGACATCACACTGCTTTTAGACTTCTCGGTCTCTGTAGCTACAGTAAAGCTTTACACAATAAAAATTGTGTGACAGAGAAATGATTTCTGTGGTCATTAAAACAAATATAAAAATGTATAAGCAGGACATGGAAGTCTAAAACAAGTTCAGCTATACTTTGAATATACCTTTAAGTATAAATGTTTTACCCCACCATGCTTCTCAGTAAGCAAGACCAGACAGAAAGTCTTTGTACCCAAATATTACATTTCCACAAATTGTGCGCTACACCTCAAATGTCAGTAAATTTATAATAGGCCAGTCTGCGTGTGAATGATGAAATCTGGCAGATGTGCCTGAGCAGCACAAGAGGGCAGTGGTTGTCACTGCTGTCTCATGGAGGAATCCTATTGGCTTTGAATACTGCACCCGGTCACCATCTTTGTGGAGACTATACATTTTTGGCGTGGTTGTGTGTGTGTGTGTGTGTGTGTGTGGGTATGAGCATTCTCCAAGATCACCAATATTCCTCCCATCTGCCAAAGATGTGTGTGCTAGGTAGATTGGTGAATCTAAACTGGTCCCGCATAGGGTTGTGAGTGGGCCTGATGATTAACTGACTTCCATCCTGAAATGGCTCCCACCTTGTGCATGATATTGCCAGTATAGGTTTTAGTCTTTGAGCTTCTTTCTGTATGAAAATGTGCTATATAAATAAATGTTGTTGTTGTTGTAGTCCTTGAATTAGATTAAGCAGGCTTGAGAATGTAAAGCTAAGTGAAGTTATCTTTCTGAATTTGGTAGTGTCTTATATATATTGTTGTACTTTACATCACAGATAATCAAAAAAAACATAGTGCTGGTGATAGTGATTTTGTTCAGGTAATAATCTCATAAAATGCAGAGAGACATATGTCAATGTTCTGTGTTCTGTCATGGTTCTTAAACTAGTTCTAAGGGAACAAGACAGAGACTCTCAAGTGATCTGGAACAAGGTTGTGGGTAATGGGGTGACATCAGAAGGCCAAAATTCAGGCATGTCAACAATTGCAGTGCAAAATGGTGAAATGGTACCTTATATTCTAAGGAAATGAAACCCAAGAAACTGATAGACAGATAGATAAATAGAAACCCCATGCTTTCCAGTCCCCTTGGTATAAAAGGTGACATCTTATTTTGGACCTAATCACAGTACTGAACACTTGAGACAGCAAGAGAGAAAAAGTACATCCCTGAAAGAGCACTAATTCAATGGAATTATCCCTAACACACAGTGCTGCTTTTGTTGCAGTTTTCCTTTTTTTCTGTTGGTATTCAATGGGCTTTTGCCCAGTTGGCACCCCAAGCATTTGGTTTTTGCCCTACCTCATTATTTGCCTCACTACAATATATAGATAGATAGATAGATAGATAGATAGATAGATAGATAGATAGATAGATAGATAGATAGATAGATAGATAGATAGATAGATCACTATTAGAACAACATGCAAAAAAAGAGAATGCAAGTGAAAGTAAATAGCTGTTGTGTTATTTAATGTGCCAAATTATTTTTCAGTCTAAATGATACTAGTTCTATGCAAATACCCAAATGATTAAATACAGTACTTACTTATACATTTTCCCTCATAGGCTACTCCTATGGATTTGCCTAGCAGACAGGTGGCTCTTCGTAAGTGACATGCGCTTGCATAAATTATACCATCATTTCCACACAAGTACTGTTCAGGTAAGGTTGGCTCCGGGCAAATCCGATTGCATGTGACACAATAGGCATTGTTAGTTTGATCTACTACACAGGTAGAGCTTCCTGGACACAGAACATCTCGACAAGTCTCTGAAAAGAAAAACAGAAACAGTGTCAGCAGTCATGTATTTTTAAGGTGCACGCTCCAATATTATCTCTTCCCTTTACTAACATGTCTGGCCAGGCAAATGTCTTCTGCTTATATTTTCATATGGAACATGCAATGTTGATTTTAACCATTGTTACACACACAAAACCTCAAGGCAATACAAACAAAAAAGGTCTTGCCACAACAAACAAAAACAAAGTTTTCTGTACTTTACTGAGAAAAGTATTCAACATTGTGGTCAAACAAAAACCTACTTTTGCATTTGCCCTGGTACTGCACTTCAAGGTCTGGGTGTCCTTTACATCTGGCCTTCAGCAATGCACACTCATCTTTGTAGGTTTTGCCATCAGACCCACACACCGGTCCTTTCCATGTCACATTTGAGCAATCAGGAGCACACACACAACGTGGCTTGTTTTTCTTGTTCATCTTGCATCTTTTACCAGGACCACAGTCCACATTGTCACATGTTTCTACAAAACCAAAGAAAATGTAGTTTTACAGTTTTTCATTTTGTTAAACGTATGTGGACATAAGAGACAACCCTTTAAAAACCTGGAAACATGCTTCTAATATCAGGCTCAACCAAATGCTGCGTTTCTCCAATCACTTAAAAGCTGTTTCATATTTGTCACTTGTGTTTTTATCAAGAATGTTTGTATGGTTACAAATTGAGAAAATAAGTATGACTTATACATTTCAAAAACTTGATAGATAGATAGATAGATAGGAAAGGCATTATATAATAGATAGATAGATAGATAGATAGATAGATAGATAGATAGATAGATAGATAGGAAAGGCGCTATATGATAGATAGATAGATAGATAGATAGGAAAGACACTATATAATAGATAGATAGATAGATAGATAGATAGATAGATAGATAGGAAAGACACTATATGATAGATAGATAGATAGATAGATAGATAGATAGATAGATAGATAGATAGATAGATAGATAGATAGATAGATAGATAGATAGGAAAGGTGCATAATAATAGAATGAGCAAACGATTGAAACAAATCTGAAACTGACACATATGCCCTATTTTTCTATCTTGCACCCTGTAGATTTGGAAGACTCTTTAATCCCAGGTAATTTACAAGACCAGAACATATTTCAGATTGCATTACTACTGTAATGGGCTTTTTACATTTAAAGTACAGGCAGATTATACAGTTAGCTCCTGATCATACAGTGAGGCAGAGGCCGAGACTACACTGGCAAACACCTAATGCACCAAGCCACTCTGCAGCCTCCCTTTTGTTGCCCATAGACCTGACCATACGGTTGCCATGTGCTCCATCTTTCTCACAGGAGAGGAAGTTCCTATATAGTTGTTGAATTTGGACAATTATCTCAAGTCCAAAATAACCTTTTTTCCATAACTTTCATTGAGATCCATGCACATTAACAGACAAAAACATCAGCACACTCCATGTTTGCAAAGCCCAGTAACAGCATTGAGATCTGAGCTCAAGTGAAATGGTTTACAATAATGTGTCCAACGTCGAAAATATAATATTCCCTTTTAACCAACTAGATGCTTTAACAACACAGCTCGTAGTGTTCGGGATCAAACATATGTACAGAATGCATTTCCAAATCCAAGAATGAGAGAATACTTTGTTACAGATTGCTACGTTAAATTGTCCATTTTCTTCTGAAAAGAACTTTCACCTTTCCTGGAGGAGCACTAATTAATTTCCTCACAGATTTTACTCCGTCATTTTGCCGAATTTCAAAATCCTGGCCATCACTGAAAGGGAAGCCTCCTTTTTTGTTATTCCAGGAGTTTTATCATGAATGTCACATCTTTCACGTGAACAACTTGTGTGTGACAACAAAGAGCTTACTTTAGGTGTGCCACACACCGATTAAATGCACACATTATTATTTCGTTTTAATTTGCAAATACTTTGCCCGTTCTGCATTAAGATACTTTTGGGCACTTCTTCCTGCAGGGACTGTGGTGGGAGGGGGGCATCCCTGTCAACACTCGGCAAGTACCTGCCGGTTTCTAGGAAATCCATTATTTATATTGTGCGGCTTCAGTTCTCATACTGGGTAAATTCTTTACAAATCCTGTGAAATATCTGCCCCTCTCAGAGCACTAGCCTCTCCACGCAGTGTGTTTGTTTGTTTATTTCTCCCCTTCGCTTTCTCCCGTACGCCCCCCACACCACACACACTCGCTCGCGGTCCAAAAAGATCTGCGCAGAAGTGGGCTACCTTTGCACGGCGCGCAGTTGGGAGCGCCACCATTGAAGATCATCCACCTGAACAGCGTACTGTTTGGCACGTCCTCTTCCGTCCACGACGTGCCCAGTCTGCCACTTTTACAGCATTCGTCTCTGCTCAAACCAGTCATATACAGGACTTGGCATCTTCCATTCTTGCCTTGTTGTAGCCAGCAGTTACCAGCTGCGAAGGGAAGAGAAAAAAAAATCAGGCTGTCGTATTAACGTCTGCCGTCAGTGACCCAGACACAACACGTGTGCCCAGTATTGGCTGCAGCTGGTTTGTTTACACTCCGTATTTTGTCTGATTTTTGTAACGTGATGCAACCGATTTAACACTTCCGCACCGACTGATCCAAATACGATTATCTATTTTCAGACGCCTCTGTAAATCTGTGGCAGGCAGGCAGCAGTGGTTCCCTCTTTCTATTCTTGCGAGCAAAAAGACAGCGAGACAGACGCGGCGCGGCTGTACAGTCGGAACAAAATGGGAAACGTGAGGATGAAGACAGGCGGGCGCTTCTGACATCGATCAGCATCCAGAGGAAATTCAGGCGTCTGGTGCGTGGGAGTGGTTATTGTTTTTGCTATAAATTAAATAGTCATTAAATACTCGCTGCTTTTCGATTGCAATAAAAGTAATTCTGCAGGAATATCGACTTGCTCAACTTATGAACGTCAAGTTTAAAGAAGCGCTCTTGTCTAAAATAGCCGTCAGACAGTTATTTAAAAAAATCTTCTTACCTTAACATACAACTTAGATGTTTTGTAAAAAAGAAAAAATGTATCCCGATAAGGTCAATAGTTTGCACGCACATTTACAGCTGGGGATGGGTGATACTGTATGCTTTGTGTTGTTGCATTCAATGACCTACTTGGACCGCTGTTCAACCTGTAACCAGCACCTAAAATCAACGATGATCCTCATGAAACAATCCGTTATTCCTCTTCAATGAACAATGTGACTTTTCAACCAGTTCGATACGAATTGATCAACCTCGAGCTCAGTGGCTCGTAAGCTCTCTAGGCTATGCATGCGAAAAGTGAATGGGGCGTCTGAACAGATACTGCAAGTAGAATCCAATAAGACCATCCCATGGAAAATTGGGCTAGGAGTAAAAGAAGAGAAAATGGAATTCTAGGGCTGTCCGACATCCTGCCAGGAACGTAGTGCGGAGGACAGACAATCACGTGCTTTGCGTCTCTGTTATATTCATTTTATTAGACATGTCACGTTACGATTCGCCCAGAAAAGCCCAAGGCTGAGCAGCATTACTCACTTGTGCAAGCAGCGAATACGCCTAATCGCGCTAGCGTGCCTTCAAAGACACACGCAGCGACACTTTAATAAAACGGAGCACCTCAGTAGTGAACACAAATGACAAAAAGAACTTATCGGCGCTGCCACAATACTCTCCACATGTCTGAAATGAAATCGCACGTTTGAACTAAGATTTAAATCGGTTTAAATACATCGATCACGTTTCGAAAGAAGGCTATTTCCAGGTAATATGAATGAAATGATCGACCTATTTATGCTCCGTCTATTAACTGTTTCGGGATGTACTTTCGGTTACAATATTTTATTAGCTAGTTCAAAATCTATCTATCTATCTATCTATCTATCTATCTATCTATCTATCTATCTATCTATCTATCTATCTATCTATTCACCGATGCATGTAATATCTATATTTGTATCTAGTATACACAACATAAAATTGCGCTCAAAACTTTAACATTAACACCACACTTCACTAGTACTATAGGATTCTGTATGACATTGAAAGGATTTAGAAGTAATCCTGTAAAGCACTTCTGAAAGGAAAATGCCCAGTAAGGTAATGTTTTATATTGACAGCACAAGCCTTTTTATGCCTTTCAGACGACTTTAAAATAATCTTGAGGTAGACGGCTTGTACTATGTTTTTGATTAATTTTATTTTCTTTATAAAAATGTATACAGGCCAGTACTGGTTTTAATATAGTAGACTGGAGATGGAACTTGCATTTCCCTCCCAAAAAAGGATCTTGCATTTTCCAAAATAAAAAATAAATAAATAAAAATAAAATAGAACAAAAAAGAAAGAAAAGAAATATAGAGTATATTCAAATTCAAGTTGTACCAGTAAGCAAAACTCTTGAATGTGACTTGTCTCACTTACCCTGCACTTTGTGATCTTCAATGAAATGACAGAGGCAGATAAATATTAGGAGCAAGCCCGGGTGGAGCTGGTGTTGTTTAAGCATCCTTATCATGGCAAAGGCAAAGTGATCTCAGGATACAGAAAATCGAGGCAGTAGGAAACTAATCTGCTTACGATCGCTGTGTTGAATGAATGTCAGTCTGTGAATGCAGGCTCTCTTTTTAAATCTATAAGGGGTCTCTGGACGACTGTCTGTGGTGGGCGGTCTTCTAATCGGTGGGGGTGGGGAGAAAGATTAAAAAAAAAAGTTCTTTGAATCCTAATCAGGTGACATTTCCAGTCGAAACTTTCTCTGAAAATAATAACTATGTTCAGTGGGCACGGTCTCTGATGTATCCGTGCGTCTGTGGGTGCGCGCGCACGCGCGCGCGTGAGTGTCTGTGATTCATCGCGGGAAGAGATAGCACAATCAATTTCCTAAGAAAGCCGAAAATGTTACTATATTTATCTTGCTCTAGTAACTCGCAGACATAAAAGTGTCAACACACCTACACAAGGACGGAGAACGACCGCGTGAAAAGAAGACAGAAAGGGCACCCTAAGCAGATTTCCAAAGGAGAGTTGCAGAATGAATGAATATAAATCGCAAGCTGTATTTTTCATTCATATCTGCGATCGGCCAACATATATAGATAAAGCAGACACGTCGGATTTAAGACGTCTTCCCCTCAGGGAAACATTGCACCATCTTGCACTTAACCGTTTTGGTCGGAGGTTTCGTTGCCATTACGTTACTGGAAGCGCTCCCGCTTGGGTTTCGCGATTGCAACACCGAGAGCAGGCTTTATTTCATTATTCGGCAGGTTATTAAGAGCCGTCTGGCATATATTTACACAATGTAGGCGAGCCTCCATTCTTTACAACATACTTGGCAAAGTGTTATTACAATGAGTGGGCGACGCGTGTTTCAGGAAAAAAAAAATAGAGACGAGGAGCCTTACGCTTGCTTAAACGGGTCAAACGTTATTTCTACAGGCTGCTTATCCACCGTTGGATCTGTGTGCGTGCAATACTGAAACAAAGTGAAAACGAATGACTTGACATTGGCAGGTCACTTAAATTTGTGGATTCTCCCAGCTGCAAATAACTCGGCGATAACAGATATTTTTCCACCAACTGTGGGAGATAGTGCTAATCTTTTAATAAAAGTGCTCTATTACAATGAGATCTGCCGGGCCAGATAATAATAGATCCTGGAACAGAGGCGCGCTAATATTAGAAGAGACAGTTGTTTGGGTTTCTCAGACGGGTCGCGCTCCTATTTTATCCGACCACCTTTTTCAAACTAGGAATCCACACGAGGTGTTACATTACAGGGGGATGGCGAGGATAGGGAGAGGCCCTTAGCTTTTACATTTGGACGCAGAAAGATATTTCCCCATAACGAACTTACTCCGGACCCCCCCTTCGCGCTCTCCTTTTTAATCTGAAGTCCACATGTGACCTTTTCAGCAGATCACACACGCCGAGACTCGCACCAGCCTACATCTCAACGCGTGGTGGCTTTAATTCATGTCTGGAATCCCCGTCTGAGCAGGAAAATGCAACCTGTGCCGCCCTCTACTGGCAGTCACCAGAATAGCTTTTAAACCCTAAACAATACAAATATTTTTTTGTACTCTATTTATGAAAAAATCACATTCCATAGACACTTTTAAAAAGTGTTAGTTTCACAGATCAGACTGATACCTTGCTTCACACCAGGTCTGTGTAACGATATTGAAACACTGAAGATATTTTTTAAACACATATCTACCTAATTAGGTTGCTGTGAAGAGAAAAATTCTTTGCAATATTTTTTTTAAATAATCATCAACCAAAGGACTCCCTAACATTAAAGCCCCCCAGTTGTTAAAACCCCTAATTTGCGCTGTAAACACGCGAACCTTTACGATGCGGCACTCGCAGATGTGACTTGAAGTTGGCCTGAAAACGCACAATTGGTGAGTCTGCGAGCGCCAGTCTGATATCATTTTGTTAGATGGAGGCTGATGTCTGTCTCGGCGCTATTTTTTCAAACTCTGTCAGAGATTTTGTTTTGAAGAACACACAGCACAGGCGATTCCACTATAAAACACACATTTAAGGCTCCTTTTGGACAGTTTCTGAAGGAATTTTATGAATCCTCATTTTTTAGGAACATTGCCTTATTTTTACACCGTTCAGTGCCGTTTGAAATCCCATCGTCGCCTTGCTGAAAGTGAGACGAGGTCGGCAGACATTTTTTAATCATCCTAATGCTAACCTTATGAAAATGCCATAATATTTTATCACTGCAAATCATTCTCTTGCAGTAATAAAACCGCTCCACACACTATATTTCAACCCTTAAAAAGTCAGTCATTAGCTATTCTCATTTTCATAAATGTTTTTGATCCCCATTTTAAGTAACCAACTATGTCAAACCATATTAGCATTATAAACCCCTCAACCGACTCTGTTTTTGTATCTTATTTGAATCCAAGTAATTCTTTTGTGGAGGAAGGATAGTAACCTGTCCAATATTATTTAAAGCATGCATATACGATTTTTTTAATCCTGCTTAGCAAAATGGCTGGTTCAGTGGGATGCACTGCTCCTTCACAATGCTTGGACCCTGGTTTCACGCCTGGCTTGGTGGTGTGCACATTGCCTGCACATTTGTGAACATTATCTTGTGGAGGACATGCTGTTACACTTTTAAAAATAAAAGTGCCAAGGTATTTCTTTAGAGCAATGCCATTGGGGAACCATTTTTGGATCCCAAAAGAGCCATCCACATGAAGGTCTCAGAAAGTACCTTTATTTATTTATATCTATAACATGTCCCATACATAGCCATGAATAAATGACAACAGATTTGTAAAATACCAAATGGGGTCCTGAGTTTAAGGGACTCTCGCTGCATTCATTCACAGGCTCAGTTCGGCTTTACTTGATTTGACAGTATTACTCTACTAAACATTAAAGATTTCTGCTTTGTCTACATATTCGGATCCTTTTCAAAACCCAGAAAGCCTATTTCAAAGGCGAAGAAACTTTTCCAGTATGAAATGGCTATTTGTCAGGCAGAGGATCTACAAGGGACCACACAACAAAGTGAAGAGCCATTTTAGAGCCACTACTTTAAAGAATGTTTGACTACTTAACATTAAAACTTGGTCTTTGTGTCACTGTGTCTTGAAATGCCAAAGAATTCCTTCAAGGAACGGTCCCCAACTGTACTCTGGAAAAACAAGAATAAGAAAATGGGAGAATGTCTCAGAAACACTTGACATAACATTTTGACCCCCCCCAAATCCCGCTCTGAAGTGAGGTAAGCCAGAGCCTATTCCGGGAGCACTGGGTGTTAAGCAGGAAACAGCCTCACTTCGGACAGTTCATCACAAGGCCCACTCACATTGACGCAGGGTCAGTTTGCAATCACCAGTCAAGCTGACACGCCATCTTTAGCAGTTCATTCATTCAGCTACTTTCATCCTTGTATAATCCATTTTGGGGTTAACAACAACAACAACAATATTTGTATATATAACAAAAAACCCAAAATCTACAGGGGTTCCAAGGCCACAAGACCACCCAGCCCCCTCTAGGCATTCTACCTGACATAAATGACCTCAATCAGTCCTCATTGTATCCAGAGTTCACAAGGAAGAATTTGATGATGACGGTCAGGTGGACTTCTGGCCTTTAATCCATCCATGTCGTGACAGCATGGTGCTTTGGTAGGGTAGGTGGGGTTGGCACAGATCGCCACCACAGAGAACCGGAAAAAGAACAGCAGAGAAAGTTGGGGCTTAGTATGGATTGCAGAGCCACCATGAATGATAATGCTAATTAATTGAATATACAGAGCATCAGGATTAAGCTAAAATGAAGCTATGAGAAAGCCATGTTAAAGTAATGTGGTTTTAGCAGTTTTTTAAAGTGCTCCACTGTATTAGCCTGGCGAATTTCTATAGGTAAGCTATTCCAGATTTTAGGTGCATAACAGCAGAAGGCTGCCTCACCACTTTTAATTTTAGCTTTCGGAATAATAAGCAGACACTCATTTGAATATCTAAGGTTACAACTTGAAGTGTAAGATGAAAGGCATTCTGAAATATAGGATGAAGCGAGATTATTTAAGGCTTTGTAAACCATAAGCAGTATTTTAAAGTCAATTCTAAATAGCACAGGTAACCAATGTAGTTAACTGGAGAGATGTGTTCGGATTTTCTTTTCCGAGTTAAGATTCTAGCAGCTGCATTCTTCACTAGTTGCAATCGATTTATGTCTTTTTTGGGTAGTCCTGAGATGAGTGCGTTACAGTGATCTAGTTGACTAAAAACAAAAGCGTGAACTAATTTCTCAGCATCTTGCAATGATATAAGAGGTCTAACTTTTGCTATATTTCTTAAGTGAAAAAATGCTGTTCTAGTAATCTGATTATTATGTAATTTAAAATTCAGATCAGAGTCAATAGTTACCCCTAAATTTTTTATCTCCGTCTTGACTTTTACTCCTAATGCATCAAGTTTACTGCTAATACTCTCATTATATCCATTTTTGGCAATCACTAAAATTTCTGTTTTCTCCTTATTTAGTTTGAGAAAATTACTACTCATCCATTCAGATGTTGGAGTTGTACCCTACACCAAGAGCACTGGGTGTAATGCTGGAAACAGCCCTGGACAGGACACCAGTCCATCACAGGGCCTGCTCTCATTCATTCAGGATCAGCATGGAATCGGCCAATAACCTAGCAAGCACATTTTTAGAGATTCATTCCTCCATTCTCATCCCTGATAAATCTATTTTCAGAGTCATTTTCCTGGAACACACCCTAGGAGCACTGGGCATTAGTTTGGAAACAGCTCTAGACAGGGTGTTAGTCCATCACATGGCTCACTCACATTCAGTCAAGGCCAGTTTGGAACCACCAAGCACATCTTTGATAAGGTGGGAGTAAAACTGAGGAATTTAGAGGAAAAAGTGTAAATTCCACATGGACTACAACCAAGTACAGAACTTTGACCCCAGGAAGCACAAAGTACTGTGTTACAGGACTGCTCAAAGATCACAGCAAGGGAGCTGCTCTGCTACATATAACACCCCGACTCAGAATGAAGTTGTGTGTAAAAGGAAGAGGGAGCACTCTTTGGAAATAAGGTAGGGAAAGCCAATCAGATGCAAGAAGGATGTGCAAGCAAGCAAACAGGAGGAGCAAGATTTGACCCCAGGATGCTGCAAAATACATGCACGTCTTTACTGCATGAAGCCAGTTCACAAAAAGAATGATATTTTCAAGCATCCATCCATTTATCTTATCTTCTTCAATTAATTTCAGGGTCTTGAGCTTTTCTTGGCAGCTGTGGAACTAAGACAGGACTGAACTGCAAATGAGGTGCACATATTCACATTCACACATAGCAGACCAATTTAGTGTCAGACATTTTTTGGACTGAGTTGAAAACATGAGGACCTAAACAAAGCTTACACAGACCAGGGAAATGTATGAACATCATATGGACTGCAGCCAGGTTGGAATTAGAGTCCAGTACCCTGGGGTTGTGAAGCAGTAGCACCTACTCCTGCCCTTATTATTACAAATAGATTTTTGCTACACTGGGAGGATAACATAAAAAAACATGTAAAATCAAGAAGAACTACAACTTAATCATGACCAAACCTGGGCAATGCAAACCCAGTGGGTCCTTTTGGTCATCATTTATGTTTCCTGCATCTTTGAATAAACTCAGTTTCTTCCCTTCCATTTGTTTTATGGAGGCTGGTGGACAGTCTGCTTGTTATTATAAATTCATAATTTATCATAAGCTTTGAATGACATCTGGACTTGTCCATATCTATGAGAAAAGAACATGGTTCTTAGTAATATGTGTTTGGGTACTCAGGCATTTCTAATGGTTTTGCATTGCTGAAATGCCCTTTGGGTGGGCAGTTTTGAGAGTCTGTCAAAATACTTTGCCCACTCTTCAAAAAGAATTGTGACACCGTCTGATGGATACTCTTTTAGGAAGAACACCAATTACTTAGGAAGAACACCATTACTTAAAGGAACCAAAGGAATGAATGCATTGCAGGTAAAAGAGAATAAAAGGTTAAAGAAACAGACCCTTTGACTGCTGGCTAGCATATTTGTAATAATCAGTTGAAATAAAAAGAGTAGTTCATTGGTTAATGCTGATGCCCCATGGCTGAGTCCCACTCCTAGGCTTTGTCTTTGCGCTTTTTTTCACCAGGTGCTCTGGTTTCCTCTCACCTCTCAAAGACGTGCATGTTATGTTAAACTAAACTGGAAACACAATTACCGAAGAGGATCTGAAGATGCGACTAGAGATGGACTGATTGATCAATGACCACATAAGGACCAATAAAGGCAGAAACAAACAAACACGCACATCAGGTATGAAACCTGAGATAATCTGAAGATCAGTGGCACCTAGTTTTTGTTTTTAAATAAGAAAAAGTTCTTAGAGAAAACCAAAATGTGTAAAGGAGAATTCTTTACCCCCACAAACTTTAAAATGAGGCGAGTCTGATACTTTGTTTTATAAGTTGCTGAGTGTTCTTCCTAAAAGTAAGGTTAAGTACCAGACATTCTGAGCTGGGAGCTGAGAGGCATTAACCTGGCTCATAATCTCCAGCAAGACTGACCATGAAATGACACTGGGAGATAAATTTGCATATCCATCATACACACGGGTATATGCAAAGTATCTCGACAGTGTAAGGAGTTTATTATTTATCAAAACTCTCTGTTATCATCACTATGTATCCTCTGGCTTTTCCCTGGATGAGTTGTGAAGCCCTGCCAAGTTTGTCCGAGCTATTCTTGACATTTGAGCATCTGCCAGTGCAGTGTGTTGGAGGGAGCTAGCAAGAGTCTGGGGATGTGAGAGTGTGTGTGCGTGTGTGTGCCCACTGCACATTAAATGCATTTTAAAAATGTATATATACAAGTAAGCATCTGCATTTTTCTGTTTATTACTTACTAAAACTTGTTTGACAGCACCATCATGTACAGTACTGCATTCTTGCTACTTGTTCTCAATATGGCTTACTTGTTTGTTACTACTAAGACCTATTGAGCTTTTATCAAACGTTTTAGGTGAGAAAAAAACAAAAACTTAACCACATCATATTTTACAGGATATTATACATGAAATTTACTAGCTGAAATATCCAGCGTTGCCTGGGAGAAGAATAAAGTGTTTTTTTTAATTGTTTAAGAAAAATATAATAAAAAAAACTCCGCAACTTTAAAAATAAAAACAAATTAACAAACAATGAAGACTCACTAATGTGGTTTTCTTACGGTCTTGTATGTATGTTATCATCCAGTTGATGCTTGTAACCGGCCAACTCTATTTAATTTCCAAAGCAACAGAGGCGCGATGGCACTCAAACATAAAGAATGCTGGCAGTCACCTCCAGTTCGCCCTCTGGTGGTCATTCTGAGTGTCAACTTGATGTTAACATGAATACAAGACTGTAAGATCAGCCCCCACCCTACCTAGACGGGGGTGTGTTAGGGATGATTTCATCCTACGTTATTTTTAGTCGACCAATGAGAAACAAGTTTACCAAGTTTCATGAAATCGCTCCAGCTGTCTGGAAGTGATGCTGGAACATACATACATACATACACATATTGACTTTTATATACAGTATATAGAGTAGCTGAAATACCCAGCGTTGCCCGGGAGGAAAATAAAGATTTTTTTTTAATTGTTTCAGAAAAACATAATAAAAAAAACACAACTTTAAAAATAAAAATAAATTAACAAGCAATAAACCTGGGTTTGTTTCCCGGGTCCTCCCTGCATGGAGTTTGCATGTTCTCCCCACGTCTGCATGGGTTTTATGTGGTGGGCTGGCGCCCTGCCCGGGGTTTAGTTCTGCCTTGCACCCTGTGTTGGCTGGGATTGGCTCCAGCAGACCCCCATGACCCTGTAGTTAGGATATAGCGGGTTTGATAATGGATGGATGGATAAAGACTTACTAATGTGTTTGTCTTGCGGTGTTCTATGTATGTTATCATCCAGCTGACAGTCGGAACTGTATTTAATTTGAAAAGCAACAGGGGCGCGGTGGTGCTCAAACATAAAGAATACTGGCAGTCACCTCCAGTTCGCCCTCGTGTTTTTTTTAATTGTTTATGAAAAACATAATTAAAATAACACAACGTTAAAAATAAAAATAAACTAAGAAACAAAGACTCACTAATGTTCTTGTCTTGCGGTATTGTATGTATGTTATCATCTAGTTGATGCTCGGAACCGGCCAACTTTATTTAATTTGAAAAGCAACAGGGCACGGTGGTGCTCAAAAATAAAGAATGTTGGCAGTTGCCTGGTATATACTAACTATGTAAGTCTGTGCTGTTAAAAGCATGGGATCCTAGAAAGTATTTAAATCGTCAGAACTACTCTGGGCATCTCTCTGCTAGAAGGATTCATGTTGCCGAAGTGCTTGCATCATTTGTGCATTAGCAGCTAAGCGACTCTCTTTCTTAGGAGGTTTCCTTTCGTTGGCTACTGGCCTCGCTTGCATATCCTCGGAGCTGGAGCCCTCACCCGAACTCTGCATCTCACTTCTAGGCCTGACAGACACACACACTTCCACGTGTAGAAATCAATTTAATTTCAAAAGCAACAGGGGCGCAGTGGCGCTCAAACATAAAGAATACTGGCAGTCGCCTCCAGTTTGCCCTCTGGTGGGTGTTCCGAGTGTCAACTGGATGATAACATGCATACAAGACCATAAGACCAAAAGAAAGGGGGGGGGGCACGGCTGATTTCACCCTACAGTATTTTTAGTCGACCAATGAGGAACATGTGTACCAAGTTTCATGAAAATCGCTCCAGCCGTTCGGACGTGATGCTGGAACATCACACATTGACTTATATATATATATAGATTACCTTTATGAAACTGGCCTACAGATCTATTTGGTGGTTTTATGCAATGGTTTAAACCTGAGAAAGAATCCTCCTTATAAACACATTATTTTTAACACTGCCTTAATGCATGACACCTTCCCAAACATGCTATTTCAATTAGTTGCTTTAAAGGTTTATGAACAATATTTAATAGTGTGCACAGTCTTCTTATATTATTATACACCAGTATAGACTCATTTACGCATTAATGAGTCTAAGATTCTTAACTTGATTGGAATGAAATACAGCACACAAACCTTGGTTGGACATTCTAACTTGATGTATTGGTTGCAGCTTTTACTGATGATAATTAAGAATTAATGAATCAGCTGACACTATTGCATGTGTCCTATAAGATATTTTTTTGTAATTACCAGTATGTGAAAACTGTTCACAATATCTTCAAATGCTTCATTCTACAAGTGCCTCTCATGTTTTATGAGTCTCAAGCCATGGCCAACTCTTATTTTCAGCATCCCAGAATGTGGATCCATTGTTTAGCCCCGGTAACACATTTTTTTTTTCACTTCTCACAAGATTTGTGATATGATTTCTGAGCGTTTGCTATATTTTGGACATTTGTTTTAACTTCCTTTTCTAAGTGTTAATGTCCATTTATGGGTTTTAGAGCCTCTGAATCTGAGTTTTTTAATTTGCTTAAATTATTTTTTTTCCTCTTTGATATTGAATATCAAAATTAATATTCACACACCCCTGTTCAATTTGCTTGGATTATTGAAAATTATTTTGCATTCTTTCTATTACTATTTTGTTTCCCTGGAGCATTGGAATTTTGAGTTGCTGTTATCATGACGTGGCATTGGTTGCCACGGACCACAGTTCCGTAAGTTACACGTTTGGCATCACCCGCACAATGCTATAAAAATCGTCAAACTCATCATCAGTCCCACTGCTACAGCCACTACAGATTTAGAATGTGTGGTCATTCATGGGAATGACAGGCTCGACTAAATAAATGTTGTGGTGCCAACCCGGCAATCCCCGTTTAGTTTAATTGAAACAAATAACCCACCTTCCTCAGCTCATGGACTGGAGACTGGAGCTTCATATCCATAAGTTCAGAAGCAGTTCAGGCCTATTTTGAGTGTCCAATTGACCTAACCTACACATTTTTGCACATGAGAGGAAAACTGAAGAACACATAGTAGAACCTCACTGACATGGGGAGAATGTGCATACTACACAATGACAGTGTCGATACCTGGATTAGAATGCAGGATTCTAGATCTTTAAGGTATCAGTGTTAATGTTGAACTGGTTCCTCCTTGGTTCATAATTTTGCCATTGCATTATTTGTACTGCAATATAGTTATCTATAGCTCTTGAACAAAGCCGTTGCATAACATCAGCTTCATCCTTCATGTTATGAGTGTCCCGGAACAGAATATGGTACCCTCTGCCAGATCTTTTTCAATTAAGATATTTCACTCTCTTGAAAGCATTCTATCCAGCCAGGAATCAAATACAGTCTATTTAAAAAACCCTAGTCAAAAACTATTTGAAGCTGATCCATCCATTTTCAGAACTCTTCACCTCAGGATTATTGGAAGCTGGAGGAAATTAATTCAAAACAGAAATCCTCCCTGATGGAATATAATGATGAGGCACACCCACAAATGCTATCATACTGTACACACTAATTAGAGTTATTAGGAGGAGCCAACCAGCAGGACTGTGGGAAATGAAAGCAGACTTGTAGTGCAGAATTGAGTTTGGGTCAGACATCTATGATGCTGCTGTAATAGTACCTTTTCCTCATGTGTCAGCCATCTCATTCAGCTCTTTTAAAAAATGCATCCATTCCTAATTTCTGCTTTCTTAACTTAATTTACCAACACAAAAAAATAATTTTCCATCCTGGCAGCAATAAGCACGGGGCAGGAAGCAGCAGTGAAAAGAATAAGCACATATATATTTTGGACTAGTACAGCAGTCTCCGGCTGTGGTCCTGGAGGGCCACAGTGCAGGTTTCCATTCTAACACTTTTCTTAATTGATGACCAGTTTTTGCTGCTAAATAACTCCTTTTCTTTTCAGTTTAAAAGACCTAAAATGTGAAGTGAGTGAGCCAACAGAAGACCAACTAAGTCAGGGCCTGAAACATGAAACCATTTTCACTCCATCCAGTTGCTTAATTAGGCACTGATTCCTGTTGTTAATTCCATGACTTGCTGCTGCTCTCATGGTGCAATAACATACATTTCTGAAACTGTTGATTTTCTCTTTTCTAAGAGCTCTGTTAAAATGTCTCGAGGACCTGAGCAGATCAACAATCCTGAGACATCCATCTTTCTTTATTTTCAGATATTGTATGATCAACACAGTTTGCTGATCATGCTTTGGCTCATTTTCTGTCTCACTATAGTTTGACTACTAATTAAGGAAAAAGAAACAATTAAGAGTCTTCAAGAGTCTTCAAGAACAAGTCAATTAAAATTAATTTAAGTTATTTAGCAGCAAAAAGGGGTCACTAATTAAGAAAAGGGTTAGAAGAAAAACCTGCAGCCACTGCGGCCCTCCAGGACTGGAGTTGGGGGACCCCTGAACTAGTACAATCAAAGCCAATTACATGACTGGCAAAGATAAACATTTTTATTTTCAAATTACAGTCTATCTTTAATGCCTCTAAGGTAATAAAACAATAATCTAGAAAAAGAAAAACATCCTACTGCCCTCTGTTTACTAAAAAAACAATCGTAACAGAATGACACATGACTGAAGAATAATATTGTTGTGAGCTGGGGCAGTGGTTCCTATTACTGCTTAAGTCAACATGGAAACCAGTGATCAGGGCATGTGGAAAGGCTTAGAAGTGAGATGTCTGTGTTGTTTCTGTTGATTACTGTTAATGTAAATAATAAGGGGGTGGGAAGAGAGGGAAGTGCTCAGCAAAAGGCCACTGTGGGAAAGTAGGACTTGGGTTCATGAACTTGCACCTCAGTATTTGCATTCGTATCTGAGGTAATTATTTGAAAGGTTTTATAAAACAAATTGTTCTCAAGGGTAGCATGGTGATGAGGTGGTTAGCAGAATCATTTTACAGCATTACACTTCTGCATTCAAACCCCAGGTTATGTAAATCTCCTAAATATATGGTTTTCGCCCAATCATCCTACAGGTTTTCTCCTGATATTCTGGTTTTACAAGCAAATTGAATGGGGGTGTGTGAGTGACTGTGCTATTGAAGAGCTAGTAACACGTCTGGGCTGCTCGGATTTCTGACACTAAATTCGGTCAGTATGACTGAGTGGTGTTGTGTGAGTGAGGATCCAGAGTACTGAGAAAATCGCTATAAAATGTAAAGAATTATTATTATTATTAATTATTACTGTGTTTTCCTCACACATGGCAAAGATGTACAGTTTAGCCTGATTCATAACTCTTAACGAATATGGCCTTCAATGGATTGCTACTCCATTCAAGGCTGATTCATTCCTTACATCATAAAGAATTGTATTCAATCACATACTTTTCTCAAAATCTCTTTCATTATATCAGTTATACACAATCAACTGGGCCTTTGTTAAGACAGTCCTCAAAACTGTATTTAAACGATGAAGTGGACTTCATTGATGAAATGGAATTTTGCCTTGGGTAACTCATATTATTTTCTACTAGTATCGGATATCTAACAGATTTTTCAGGTCATGTCAATGCTTGAGTTGCTCTTCTTTGGTCGATAATTTGCTACTTTGTTGCAGTCTACATGAGATTGTGATCTCAAGTGACCATAGACTTTGTAGCATTTTTTCGGAACACTTGAGTGTATCAAATGTATCTCAATGTTTTCAATTTATTCTGGGTTAAATGTAAATATAATCATCATCGCTGAAAGAAACAAGGTAAGTTATTGAATAATATGTGGATTCACGAGTTTCACAGGCTGCAGTATTTTGTGCTGATGTGATTGGTTATCATTGTATTCAGTTGGTAGCTTTAAAAAAATAAAAAGAAAACTTTAATAAAAACTGGCATCCATCACTGATTACTTTGGACAGTTTCAACTGGACAGTTAGTTGGAATAATTCAGAATGCCACTCAACTAAAGTGTGAGGTAATTGATATTTTTAGTTTTTATTGATTGGTAATGGCAGACTTTATCATATATTTATACAGCATTTATGGGAGATAGATAGATAGATAGATAGATAGATAGATAGATAGATAGATAGATAGATAGATAGATAGATAGATAGATAGATAGTGTGGAAGATCAGACTCGACACAGACAGACACCAGGACACAGAAGTCCAGAACACACACATTCATTTTCTTTTACTTCTGCACAGAATACAGTGCACCAATCACCATAATAAGCTCAATCCTTTATTTTACTTTTCTTTCTCCGTCTCTTCTGCTGACTCCACTCCTCTCCCGCAAGCTCCATCTTCTACCTCCTGACTCCGGCTCCTTGAATGGTCCTTTTATAGTTCACCCAGAATTTTTGCATTTAGGATAAAGAATTTTTACAAAACAAATTATGTACAAAAGAGACCATATCATGTTTCTTTGATTCCAGTACCTCTAAACATGGACTCCTATTCGTGTTTCATATTTTTAAAGTAATAAAGAGTTTTAATAAATATTTTATTTTCTGTGTGATTAACTTGTTAAATTATGTTTACTAAGCACTAGTCTATTAGCTTGCCCAGTGTGAATGTACATAGTTTGCTGTCATTGTATGGCTCTTCAAAAATAATGACCCCAAAAAAGTAAAGAAGTCAATGAAGTGCACAGATGCCCTGATGGTCAGCTCTGTAAATTGAGGAATTTAGGGTTGTTTTTATTTGAAGCACATCCACCCTTTTTCATGCCCACGTATTCAACTTTGGGTCAGAAGGCATCAGATGTTGGGCATCAGTGGGCACAAGGCAGGAAGCCGTCAATCCACGTAAGGACATACATAAACACCAAACTCTTTCACCATGTGTGCGCTGTTTCCTTCTTCCTCCTGAATTTAAGCTGCAAGAATTGACACCCTTGGGGTGGTGGGGGAAGGTAGAGATCACAAACATCTCAAGGAGATCAAGATATCACTTTTTGTGATCAAAAATGTATTCAATTATTAAATATATATAACAAAATAAGTACCCTTAACTCTCCAACAAAGCAGCACAGGAAAATGTAATTCATAAAGATGCCACATAATTCCTAAAGACCTATCTTCAGTATTGTGCTAACTGAAATGTTCAAATAAATAAATAACTAAAACAGTTCGCAAGAGCTGAATAAATAATGAAAGTGTAACCTCAGACAACTTGAAACTGTGGTAAGGCTAACTTCAAAAGATAGTGTAAATAATCAAGCTACTGAATACAGTACTGGTCAATAAAAAAAATAAAAAATGGCACAGTGGTCATTGTTATTGCCCCTCAGTTCCATATTTATTCATATAAATCCTAGTTTTGCAACTAGCTGTATAGGGGCAACACATTCCCATCGTATCTCCTTGAATTTTCTCCACTTTGCCAAGACTTACAGGCTGCTTTGCATTAAGGACAGGTGCGGCATTGCCTTTTCCATCCCCCAGCAGATGGTGCTATGGTGTAAAACTTAAATAAGTAGTCAACCCGCACCCTCCACCCATCCTTCTGCTGATACCAGCATAGGTGAGACATCCCCACCCACAATTACAGCAGCACAGGTGAGCAGAGAGCTGAGGAGACCTTGTTTGCCAGCAAAGCAGTGGGTCCAGATGAAGTATTGCCATGACTGCTGAAGGCCTGTGCGCTGGAGCTGGAGAGTCCTCTACAGCGCATCTTCAACCTGAGCCTGGAAAAGGGGAAAGTCCAGAGGCTTTGGAAAACATCTTGCATCACCCCAGTCCCAAAGGTATCACGTCCTAGTGAGCTGAATGACTTCAGGCCTGTCGCTCTGACGTCACATGTGATGAAGACCATGGAGCGGCTACTGCTTCACCACCTGAGGCCACAGGTCCACCGCACCCTCGACCCTCTGCAGTTTGCATACCAGGAGAAGGTGGGAGCAGAGGATGCCATCATCTATATGCTACACCGATCCCTCTCTCACTTGGACAGAGGCAGTGGGGCTGTAAGAATTATGTTTCTGGACTTCTCTAGTGCCTTCAACACCATCCAACCTCTGCTCCATAGGGACAAGCTGACAGAGATGGGAGTAGATTCATACCTGGTGGCATGGATCGTGGACTATCTTAAAGACAGACCTCAGTATATGCGTCTCGGGAACTGCAGGTCTGACATTGTGGTCAGCAACAGGGTAGCGCCGCAGGGGACTGTACTTTCTCCGGTCCTGTCACGTGCAAAAGTTTGCAGACAACACTGCTGTTGTGGGCTGCAATCAGGAGTGGGCAGGAGGAGAAGTATAGGAAGCTTATGCAAGGACTTTGTTAAATAATGCGACTCAAACCACTTACACCTGAACACCAGCAAGACCAAGGAACTGGTGGTTTATTTTAGGGAGACCCAGGCCCTTCATGGACCCCATGATCATCAGAGGAGACTGTGTGCAGAGGGTACAGACCTATAAATATCTGGGAGTGCAGCTGGATGATAAATTGGACTGGACTACCAATACTGAAGCTCTGTGTAAGAAAGGTCAGGGCCGACTATACTTTCTTAGAAGGCTGGCGTCCTTCAACATCTGCAGTAAGATGCTGCAGATGTTCTACCAGACGGTTGTGGCGTGTGCCCTCTTCTACGCGGTGGAGTGCTGGGGAGGCAGCATAAAAAAGAAGTATGCCTCACGCCTGGACAAACTGGTGAGGAAGGCAGGCTGTATTGTAGGCATTGAAGCTGGACAGTTTGACATCCGTGGCAGAGCGACGGGCGCTGAACAGGATCCTGCCAATCATGGAGAATCCCCTGCATCCACTGAACAGGATCATCTCCAGGCAGAGGAGCAGCTTCAGCGACAGACTGCTGTCACTGTCCTGCTCCACTGACAGACTGAGGAGATTGTTCCTTCCCCACACTATGCGACTCTTCAATTCCACCCTGGGGTAAACATTAACATTATTCAAAGTTATTGTCTGTTTTTACCTGCATTTTTATTACTCTTTAATTTAATATTGTTTTTTGTATCAGTATGATGCTGCTGGATTAAGTGAATTTGCCCTTGGGATTAATAAAGTATCTATCTATCTATCTATCTATCTATCTATCTATCTATCTATCTATCTATCTATCTATCTATCTATCTATCTATCTATCCCACCTTAACAATTTAAAGTATTATTAGTATGTAGTCCTGGGTGAAACAGCATATAGACTCACTAAATTGTCCCTAATATTCCTTTTTTAAGCAATTCACCTTTTTTTAAAGGAGTTTTGTGGTTTAAAGCAAAGAATATTGCTGTAGGAATCTGAAACAAACTAGAAAATTGTAGCAGAAATCGTGACAACCTTTTAGAGATATCTGGATGAGATGTTGGTACAGCTTAGTTACTAGCTAAACAAACAACTGAATGGACTCCTATTGTTTTTCAAATTTCTTACGTTCCAATATTGTTCTTTGGGGGTTATTCTGCAGCCAAATCCACTATCATCTACCTCAGCCACCCTCAAACACTGCCTTGATCTTCATCTCTGCACACTCATTTGCCTCATCTTTGGGGTCAGAAGTAACACCACCTGCGGTTACTTTCCCTATCTCTGTAAGGTGATCCAAGTCAGAATCCTATTCGAGGTTCACCAGTGACTGCTGTTCAGACCAATGGATTTTCACAGTAGAGGTGCAGCTCCAAAGTGCTTCCAGGTAAGTGCTCTCTAGATGATCCACCCTTACCATGCTCTGCAATGGAGTAAATCATCTCATGCTTCTGCCAAAGATTTTAGATGATATGAATATATATGTGCTAATGGTGCGAGTTTTTCTTATGTGCAAAACATCATTTGTTTCTTGAATTTTTTTTGCAAAGAAAAACTCTTAAGTTTTACTGCTAATTGAGGTTAATGCGAATGATTTCACTCATCACCATTGTAATGAGAAATCAAGCTAAATGACACCTTTTATTGGTTAACTGAAAAGATTACAATAGACAAGCATTCAAAGGCAACTCAGGCCCCTTCTTCAGGCAAGATGCAAGAAATATTATACAAACCAGTAACGGCGGACTGCATGATAATGTGCAGTGAATACAATTGACTTGAGCATTCACAGTTTTCATCCTCTTTCTCTGTACGTTTAACCTTAGTTTGCTGAGAGGTTGATGCGCTTGCTGCTTCCTGAGCAGCTCTTCTCTTCTCCACCCTAGCGGCCCGCTTCTTCTCTTCTTTCATCTGCATCTTTTCATGTTAAGACTGATTAAGTCAGTGTTTGTGTTGTAATTACTTAGTATGTTTTCCTTAATTTTTCACTGAAGCTGGCACTTAAGTCTTTAATCACCCTCAAGAATGATTAAAGATATGAAGAGTTAGAGGAAGTGATGGCGAAGGTGGTAGGGATGAGAACGGCAGCTGTACACATGCGCTGCATAGCCGCCCTGCTACCCGCTGACGAGAGTTGATTGTACAATAAAATAAAATAAAAGTAAAAAGAGTAATAAAAATCACCATCCAAAAGCAGATAATAGACGTGACGTAGTATATGTGTACCAAATTTCAGGTCAATAGGTCAAACGGTTTGCGAGCTAAGGGTGATTTAAAATCCTGGACAGACAAACAGACAGCCAAGGTAGCATATTATATAAGAAGATAACATTGATCTCATATCTCACCAACACATATGAGATAAACACATTCACACCTAGGAGGATGGACACACTGTCAAATGCACAGATTTCAGCAAAAGTCTGAAAGCCCATGGATCAATTCTGAGCAATAAAAGTTTCAGAATATGTATTTCAAAATAAAGAATACCTAAAACATGTCTAAATATAAAGTACCATGTCAAACTATCTCTCTATGTATAAAAAAAAAATCCTGGAATGGAAAAGCTAGGCGACGATACGTGATCTTCTCGTAAGACATTTTAAAGACTCGCAGGTACTGTAAACATGAGACTTGGTGCCAAGAGATTGTCCCAGGGCAGTCTTGCGGGGACGTGGAACATAACATTCTTGCAAGACACACCCTTCTTATCAAATAAGACCACGGAGGGCCAGCAAAACATTCAGTCATGTAAAGTCACGTGGCACACACAGATCCTGTGCTCTCAGCAAAGAAGAAAGAGGAGCGCGGAGAAAAGAGACCCAAGGCGCTATACATATGCAGAGAAAGGTACCGAATATGAAAGCAGTAACAGTTGAAAGTATTGTAGCGTCCCAGCCAAGCTGAAGCCTTTTTTGTTTTAAATGACTGTTAGGTCCGATTGAGGGAGGGAGAGTACAGCAAGGAAGACTAATAGCTGGGTGCTGATTGATGCGGTAAGGGGGGGCAAGACCCATGGGAGGAGGGGTTGGAGAAGGTGCTAGACAGTTATATTTGGGATTACGCAGTCGGCAATTGTTAAAGTAGAACTTTTGTGACACTTTATTACGTCAGTCGCTACAGTATCAAAAAAAACATAGCACAGATCGCATTGACGCAAAGAAAAGGAAATTAGTTTAAGTCAGAGAATTTCAAAAATGGGGTTTAACTCACATGCATTTATTGGTTAATTTGCAAAAAAAATTATTAACTGCTGATGATGTGGATCGTTTTGTCTGTGCTGAAATTCCAAACAGAGAAACCTATCCTAAATTATGGTACAAAGTCATTAAACACAAGTGTTACAGACCTCATTTAAAAGATTTAGCATATTGGGACACGAAAGATTCCAAATATTGTTTTTACAGAAGTTCTGAAATAAAAGTGAAATTAATGAAATAGCAACAATTCAAAGAAAAAAAAATCTTAAAAGTGTGTATCCGGAAAACCAAACACGGGGTTTGGCGAGCGAAAGCGAGCGAACTCTTCTTGGCCTTCAAAGGACTACCTCTGTAAAGTAACGTTTAGGCCACCTCCCCTTTTAAAAAGACAACACAGTCTCATAGGAATCAACCCTTTTCTGACACCTAGTGGCCTGGAGGAGTAAAGTCAGTTTCCACACTTTATGTTATGGTCAGTCCTGCTTGGCTCCATGTTTTCTCTCTTGTATACTTGGAAGTTTAACCATATATAACATCACTGTTTCTTTAGATACACATTGTCAAAGCTGATTTCATTACTATTGGCTATGAAAATAAATTAAGCAAGAAAAAGTTGTGAAGAGCAAGAGAGTGTGAAGGGGAAACATTAGCTTTTCAAATTAGGGGAAATGTTGTCATTGTTATAAAAAAACAGAAAGCATTTTCAGTCCCACTTAATCCTTTTTACTTTCTCGTATACGAAGTATAGGGAAAGCATTGTAATCGTCCAAAAATTTGACCTTCAAAGTTTGATGAATCTCAACATTTTAGACCTCCCTGAGCTCGATTTACTTTTTCATAGTCAAAGTATTGTAATCGTCCAAAAATTCAGTTTCGAGATTTTGATGAATCTCTACGTTTTAGACATCCCTGAGTCCGAAAATACAATTTCTGGAATTATGTCTGTTTGTATAAGCGTGTCTGTGTGTGTGCGTGTGTGTGTATGTAAACATGATAACCTGAGTACGCCTTCAATTAGGTCAACCAAATTTTGCATACAACTATTAGGTACAAGACATAGATTTCTATCAACTTTTGAGTTATTTCCGCTAACCAGAAGTGGTACTTTTTTATTCATGCAGTTGCAGAGTCCGATTTATTCAACATTCATTTTATAATAATTGTTCAATATTTTATTAATTTGATTTGTTGTTGATGGTTCTTTAATGTACATAATATCCTTCTATATAAAAGCGGTCGGGTGTCCTTCCGTCCCGTGAGTGCTACGCAGGCGCAGAGTTTCACACGCCCGTCCATTTTGCAATGCACGATGGGATTTGTAGTTTCGTTTTTCCAGGTAAAAGATGATTTTGTACTCCAGACTGTGCGATATCTTCTTCTTTCTTACTATATAAAAGCGGTCGGGATTGTCCTTCCGTCCCGTGAGTGGAAAGCGTAGCGGTATTCCGCTTATCACAGACTTACTACTTGCAGCTTGCGGTACGAAGCGACATGATGTGAGCAGAGTTCTGGTGCTCCCATCGTTCCCTTGCTTTTGTGTGCGATGCGTTGGAAAAATAGACAAAATTATGTCTCTGGAAATAATTAATGTTGATGGAGTACAAATGCCTCACCGCATAGTAAATATCAGAAGGGGTTCAAAAGGGCGACCTCAATATAGAAAAAAAGTTTAAATTTCATCACAAAAATAACAGAAACTACGAGTATTAAAGTAATACCGCTCAAATGCAATATAACCAAATTAATGCGTTTGTATAAAATATCAAATTGATCTACATATTGAATTGCCTTAAGAAGTGGTCAACTTAAAAGTCGGTCGCCTTAAAAGGCGGGTCAGCCTAGTAAAAATATAATCATTGTCTTGTGGTTTACTCCTCAAATTTCCATCCCCATATCTAAGTATACAAGAAAGTTTAGGGGAGACCACTCCTGTTTTTTTTATTTGCATGCAGCAGGAACAAACCTATATGATGAAAGCTATCAGTTTGGGGAAGTCATCCATGCTTAAGAAGGTTGCTGAGGAGGAAAGAGGACTATACGTCTGGTCACACTCTCATACGCAATATGAATGAAATGAACTGAGTGAAATGACCTCAAGAACTTTGTCCTGAGCATCCCAGAGTAGAAGTAAACTACCCCCTGGGCAAGCCCCAGTCTTCTAGATGGGGACTGAGCCTAAATAACTTACATCAGAAAGTCAGCATCAGGAGTCTTAGTTTGCTGTGTACCTCAGATGGTTCCAGTTGGCTTTATTCTGGTTACACTGAGCTTGGTAGATGCACAAACACCATTATGCCTGCTTGTTAGCATAGTCTTTCCATATGATCATTTACATTTGGAACATTTCCTTGGAGATTTCAAACTCAGCTAAAATCAACATCACAAAGTCAACTAATAACTGGACTTTAGAGGAAAATCAGTGGGGAAAAAACCATTGCTGGACCAACAGGCATAGTAAACAGAAAACTGGACACTAAAGCAAGTACAACAAGTGAAATTTCTTTACAGTGTACCAATCTCCAAGGATGGATCACATCCTAAAAAATGTCAAGAATGAAAATCAACAACATAATCAGAATCATTTTTAAACCAAACTGAACTGAAAATTTGTACACAAGTCTAAATAATATTAGTCCTGTATCTTACCAACACGTGAGATAAATGTATTCACACCCAAGAGGATGAACAAAGTGCCAAGTGCACACATTTTAGCAGAAATTCTAAATGCCTCTGTAGTAATCCTCAGCAAAAATGTTCACATTTATTACTTCAAAATAAGGGACACCTAAAAGATGTCTGTCAGAATATGACAGTAACAACTCGATTGACAAATCACATCCCTCTATCTCTTGGAAGACACCTGGCTACGTCTTCCTGAAGTGTCTTCTGGAATGAAGTGTCCTTTCAGAAACCCGGCATATTTTTAGATTCTCACATGGCATTAAACTATAATATTTTCAGCAAGACATGTACCGCAAAAGTGCCAAGGAACCACATAATGAGCAGTTTGTGGACCAACTGACCAGCATACTGCCTTTGACTTTGGAAACGGTACAAAACTCTTGGTAAATCAGGGTTCCTAAGAGTTCATTATGAAATAGCTACCTGTTTTGTATTCAGCAGTTCCACTACCAACTCTGTCACTAAATAAAAAGAAGTTAAATATGGATGTGTGCTGCCCTAACACTATTCGACAGCTTTCTTTTAGGCTCTATACATTCACCTAACCCCTGGTGTCTTCTAGCACAAGCATTCATATCAAAATCGATTAAAATGTTGTCAGACTGGCCAGATGCTATGCAAAGTCCAAAACAGTGTCTACAATTTTCAGAGTTCTCCAACATGCTGACAGCTCTGTCATCACCGCTTACCCAAATGCTGGTCACTGAATTGCACTTCTTCTCCAGGGCTACACTGGAACTGAGCTTCAACCTGAGCAAAATGAAAGGTTTGCACTGGCACCTCATCCACATTGAAATTGTGCTTGCCAGCTCACTGCCAGCTGTAACTTTGGTTTAAGAGGCTAAACAATGAACGGATGGATAGTTACAAGTGCAAGCCAAGACATGTAATGGTTAAGGTAAGCTATGCACTGCCAGTGAGAGAACATCTGGAATTTTGAGCATAGTTTTGGCTTCCATAAAAGCAGTACATACAATACAGTAACAACATTAGAAAAATAAAGTAAAAAAAAAAAAAGATATAAGGCTTATTTCAGGATGAAAAGAAATAAGTTGTTAGTAAAAAACGAAGTAGATGAAACTTTAAACTGAGACTAGAAGATATGTTAGGAATATTTAAAATTATAAGCACAATACATGAAATCAATTCCAGCCTTTACTTTACTGAAACCTGTTTTGTCATTTTACTTTACAGAGCACAAAAAGGAGTCTTTACACACGCATGTGAAATGATTTTCATGTAAGAAAACCCAGACTGCATTTGACTCAGGGTCTCAGCTCCATTTGGATAATTATGTCTCTCCAGATAATGTGACCCTGCTCATGTTGCCTTTTTGGACGTAGATCAGTAGCATTCAACGGCAAATTCAATGCTCCACACAAACCTGTCCTATCATGAACCATCTACTCCTAACATCATTTTGTTTTCACTATTTGGATTGACTTTGGTGAATGGAGTGTTTCCAGGCTGCCTGCTACATTGCTTGAAGAAAAACTACACTGATGAGCTCTTCTAAGCAAACAGCCTCTTCTCTTTATTGTCTTTTATGTTGTTATTCTTGCATATGTAATAAATGCAAGATGTGTTTGAGATAATTATTCTTTATGAAGGTGCCTTTGTATAAATAGTTGAGAGGCGTCTTTCAAGAATTAATGAAAACAGTCCTGTAAAATGATAATAGCAACAGTTCTTTACAAAAATCCACACTGTAATCCTTTAAATACAGTCTGTAGCTTTACTCTTATTTGTTTAGCTCACACGCCTACTCCATTTAAATTGTACTGTTTTTTTCATGTAATATCTCTTATAAATACATATTAGACTGTAGCCTTATTTTTTATTGTTTTGATAAAATTGTCATCAGTACTTCCACAAATGCCTAGATGTGGGTGGCTTTCTACATGATTTCACATTCTTCCAGAAGAATTTGTGTATATAATCTTCAGTTGATTTATTTGTAAACTAAAACATTCTTCATCATTGTGACATTTACAATACGGCATAAGGTAAGATACGTACATAACATTCTCAAAAACGTTAGTGCAATTTAGGGTCATGGGTAACTGGAGCCTATATTGGCAACAATAGATGACAAAACATTTTTTTATAAAGGAAATCTCGTTACGTGAACACTGGCTTGGCAGTCCTGATGCTGTTTGTGTGGAGTTTGTATGTTCTGCCGTAGTCATGTAGATTTACTCCCACCTTTCATATTAACTTTGTTCTAATTTGACTCAAAAATAATTTTTTATAGTATTTTAATTTGTTGTTTGGAGTGGTGGCTCTGAGGCTAGGGACTTGCTCTGGCAATCAGAAGGTTGCCAGTTCCAATCCCGTAAACGTTAAAAGTGACTCTACTTCGTTGGATCCTTGAGCAAGGCCCTCAACCTGCAATTGCTCCGTCCTGGATATGACGTTAATCTGCATCCAGCCCTGCATGTAAGCCCTCCAACCTGCGGGGAAAAAACCTGGGGGTTGGTGGCAGAATTGGCACTCCAGCCACCATAAAAAACTGAACTAGTGTGGTGCTGAAGTGTCACCCGTTTTGCATGGCTCCACTTGGGTCCTAATCCAGAGGTGGGTGTGACAATGCGCTGTATCAGTACTTGCTCCTAACCTCTCTCTTTATTTGTATTTATTTATATATTTTACACACAAACCTCTGGTCATTTCTCTGTATTTGCTGTTCTTGTATCCCACACTTGATGCTCATCAGATGACTTCCTATTATGCTGCTCTTCATCACATTATTGGCGTTCATCAGATGTTGCTGCTCTTCTTTTCTTTCCACCTAGTCACTTTGTTTACTGATCACTTTGCCATGATAAACCCCTGAGCGGATGTCACTTTGCTGAGGTTGCTGAATGTTTTTGCTACACCAGGTCATAAGGTTTCCATCAAGACCAAGATCAAGGTTTTAGCCTCAGTAGTTACACACAGACATCTGGTCATGTGCATTTCTCCATCTTTGACATTCCTGCAGTCTGTATTCTGCACCTGGCACTCAGGAAATGGCTCTGCTCTTCTTCTTCTTCATATTGTGGTGTTCTTCATCTCATTATTTCCCTCTGCAATTTACTTGATGCTCAGCAGATGTCACTGGTCTTGATAGTCACCATATCACTTTGTTTGCTGATAATTTTGCCATAAGAAACCTACAAGTGCAGGTCACTTTGTTAAGGTTGTCAACCACCTCAAATTTTTGGAATTACCTGAACATCGCAGGTCCTATGTTTTCAATTAAGACCAACATCAATGTTCTACCCTCAATAGTCTGCAAGTAATTGTGTAACATACGGGCAGCATTTTACGTATAACTTCGTCCATGCCATGGAGAAAGTAAGGAGTTCCTCCCCTGAGAGCACCCCCAGGGAACCTGACAGGGCTGCACTTCCAGACTCCATCTCCCAGTCACCCTTGCAGGTGTCCCAACTGGGTTCCCATACAAAGACCATTGCCACCTGGCATATAGGGAATGGAACCACTCCAAATCCTTGGCTTTTCTCAGTCCGACTATTCGTCATGTCACAAAATTATTTTTCCATCCCTCCAGCCACTCCATCTGTCGATCAACTCTGGCCTCCCATCCGGGTAGGAAACCATCCTCCCTCCTGGACATTACCTAATTTTTGCCATTTCCATTTCATTTAAATGCAAGCTTTCAGAAATAATAAATAATTTTTGATTGTGGTTATGCCTTTGTGTATTTAAGTCCAACCACAAAGTGACATGCAATTAATTGTCATTCATTTTGCAGCTTGATGAATTTTGGGAATCTAATTAAATAATGCGCTAATTCCAGTATGATGTTAAACTGCATAGGAAACTACAGTAACTATTTCGGGTTCTCTACCTTTTTACTTGAGGTAAGTGATACCACCCGGGGGCGACAGGGGGTGCTGTTGCTAACACTGTTGTCTCTTTTCACCCACAGCTGCTAGAAGACGCCCAATGAGGCCAAACAACTCCGCCCCTTCCTGTTTGTGTCCTGTAAAACTTCAAAGACCCCAGAAAGAGGCGTCTCAATCTGAATGGGGCTCCTGAGAAAGAAAGACCTGCTGTGTTGAACTGATAACCTTAAAAAGAGAGTCACAAAGCCTTCTGCTTATTTCTGTTCATTTGCCTTTTGCACCATCAAGCACAAATTATGTTTATTATTAATATTTTTGAGTTGGGATTAATAGGGACGACCATACTGGTCTCCCAACACTTCCTTGATGTTCCTGGGTGTCCTTTCACATGTCCACACCAGCTGAACACTGCATGAAACCCACCTAAAGGATCAGTATAAAATACACAATACAGATTTACATAAAGGCAATAAAAGAAAGAAAAGTTTGCTGTTTCCATTTTCATTGACAAGAAATTGTTGTGATGGTTTTCACTCTATCCCTATCAAGCCAACTGTCCAAAAACTAATGGTCTGGAGCATTCAAATGGTCTGAGGATGGGGAAAGAGGAAGCAGGCCATTGGGAAGTACATTGAAGATTGTATCAAGATGATCTGGGAGAGCACAGGGAGCATGGTGGGTAGGGGCTGGTGTTTTGTAAGAGGTGTCCTGAGAGAGGCAGAGATGAGTTTATAAAACGGTAAAGTCTTATTACAGAGTGTGATGTGCTGGAATGCAGTGATGACTGATGTGCTTCCTGACCATTTCAGCTGAATGTATAAATGCTAGAAGTTTCTTCCTTTGTTAATTAACTCAAAAGTCTTTGTTGCAGGGACATGTTCATGTATTCCCTAGAAGACAGGAATGCTAGCCAAACTCTTAGGGAGAAAGCATGGCGCATTCTGCTTTCAATCATGTGGTGTACAGAAAAATGTTTGAATCATAATAGAGGATGGGCATATTTGTTATGCAAACATAATGAAATATAGAAAAGAGTAGATGAGTCAAGGGATACAAGCCAAGGTATGGAATGCTTTCATTCCAAGAAGACAAAGACTGGGGACGGCTGATCATTTCAGGCCCAGGCAGTATTAACTAGTATAATAAATAAGAGTGAAACTCCACCTGTTTTAATTTCTTTTAATTATAGACACATGTACTGTACAGCAGCCTTAAAAAGAGTTTAGACTAGTGGCTAAGAAGATTGACTATAATGTACATGGTTTTCACCAGTAAAGCTGATGTCCCGTTATGCGACTTCTAGTCATGGTGTATGTCAGAATTTCATGACTACAGTTGACAGTCTCATCACCAGACCATGTCAGTTGTAAAAATAAGGACAAAGACAGCGTAAAGGGTTGGGGTTTCCGGCCCCGTATACTGTAAAGAAGCAAATCAAACCAAGGTCAACTTTTACAAACAAAAACAATTGTTCATACGCGCAACGCCTTCACATGTGTCGGCGGCCATTTTTATATAGGAGGAGCCGGAAGTGGAGGAATGCTGGGAAGGAGGCGTGAGGGATGATGGGATTCCTGACGTCAGGGAAGATGGCGGAGGAAGGGCGGAAGTGGACGTGCTGCGGTCAGGTTAAGATGGCGGAGCGTCTTTTTTCCTGGAAGAGAGCAGAAAGGTTAGTACCCCGCCATTCCCTACCGGTGATTGTCCTTCGAAGCGATTTCGGGTCCGTCCGCAGCCTCCTACTCGCGCATTTGTGACACAGTTTACAAAGCTGAAAGTCTCTGGGCTTGTCACATTTGCAAACTGGGAGCTGACATTGCAGCACAGTTGTGCTCCTCCCATTTTCTGACAGCCAACAGCATTCTGTACTAAAGGTTAACAGAAGCTCAATCTGCCCTTATTGTTGTTTTGTGTTGTGTAATGGTCAATGTAACATGGCACATCAGACAGACAAGCTTTCATTTTATTTGTGAGGTCCAAAGCCTTCATGATCCTTATTCCTCGTCGCTGCATTGTATGCATTGTACTTGTAGTTGAGCATATATTGGTTGTCAGCTCTCATGCAGACAGAGTCCCGCCACCATGACTAATGGCAAAATCAAACAGGTTTTTGATTCAAGTTGTGGACTAGTTGGAGTGAGTCATGGAGCATGTCACATTGTGTGACTGGCATCATGGGAATGTGTTGTCGACAGGGCCGGATTAAGACCCATAGATGCCCTCATCACTAAGTAATTTTGGTGCCCCCTTACCCTAGCAATTCAAAATATTAAAACAATAACAAACTAGAAAATTAAACATTATTTTATTGTCAAAAATTCAAAATTAAACAAAACATTTTGACATTAAAACTGTAGATTTACAATTTTGATTATTTATTTATGGCTTTTGTGTCAGTTTAGCAAATCTATTTACACATATTCTTAGTACAAAATTTGAACAATATTTAGTGAAAATTTTGTTAATAAATCTTTATTAGTAAAAAAGTTATAAACAATTTTATCCAAAAGTAATCAGCTGTACGATTTTCACTTTTACATAATGTAAATAAATTTAAAAATGAATGAATTTTTATGCTCAAGGGTCCAACGAAGTAGAGTCACTTTTAGCGTTTACGGGATTGGAACTGGCAACCTTCTGGTTTTTATGAATTTAAATAGACTTACCAGAATATTTTTTCCTCAAACTGGGACGATTTTTTGTTTTTGCTTAAAACAGAAAATAACGCTTTCTACGCACTAGAAATTTATTTTCAGTTAAGTAATAGATAATTCACGAAACACAACAATTACGTGATAATAATTTTTAATCAACTATTAACTATTATTTTAAAATATAAAAACATATTGTTTTGAATCAAATTATTTTCACAATATTTTAACATAACATGGTGTTTAAGGGAATCACCATGAAACGGGAATTCCCCATCGTAGATGACACCAGTATGCAGAACGCACTGTGTAAGGCGCCATCTATGAACAATGGCGGCATAGGGAGGTACAGGGAGGCATTATTCATTTTTCATTAAATTTTGAAAATGGCTATAAATTTAATTAATTTAATAATTTATGTGATAAATTCAGCCATGAAAAATTTTTGTGGTGCCCCCTTTACCCTTGATGCCTTAAGCATGTGCTTACTTTGCTTATATGGTTAATCCAGCACTGGTTGTCGACTGCCTTTGACTCACTAAGAGTATGTAATTGAAACCTATGACTAAACATCACTGGAAAAACTGAATAATGTGACATGGCCTTAACCCATTGTGTGATCCCAAACAACACACTTACTCTTACAGAGCCAGTGGTAGCGATCTTTTGATATCTTTCCTTGCATAGTTTTTGTTACTTTGTCTTTTGCATTTTATCTGTTTTCTTCCTTTGTTTT
Organism: Polypterus senegalus; assembly: GCF_016835505.1. Lineage (NCBI taxonomy): Eukaryota > Metazoa > Chordata > Cladistia > Polypteriformes > Polypteridae > Polypterus > Polypterus senegalus. The sequence continues at coordinate 39,455,493 of NC_053160.1, read as the reverse complement.
TATTAAGCCATCCTTTTATTAATATTTTGTTTAGTAAGCATTTTATATTTGTTGTTACTTCTAATACTTTTTGCACTTGTAATGTTCCTCATCTTTATATTATTAGACTAAGAGGGCAAAGCACCCTGACATTGCACCTACAGGACCAATTTAAAACCTAAAAAATTTTTGGTTGATCCTCCATACTTGCTCTGAGATTTTACCGTATTCTTAAATCTTTGACCATGACGTAAAAGTTAAATCGTATCTCATTGAGCCTGTTAAGATGTGACATACAGTAGAACTCGCACCTCAGTGTACAGCCACTATTGACGCTGACAGTGAGCTTCACTGCCATGCTTCAGTTACCTGCTGCAGTGCTGCCATCTAGTGGATAGGATTATGTTGTTGGAAGAAAGGTATAAAGCTGCTGACGTTTTGAAACAACTGTTGCAAGATGAAAATGTGGATGCTGATGATAGTGATCAAGAAATTGATAATCAGTTGAATGACGTGAGACCTGTAGGCTCTGGTACTGATGTGGATAGTTGCCCCCAAGATGTTTTTCCATGATAATGACTGTCAGGACAGCACTACATGGACATTCTGACACTCACTAAGCACAAAGCTTGTTGCTTGTGTGCAACAAAAAAAAAAAGCGTGTTATTTTTGAGGCACATGTTCGTCTAAACCTGCACTCTGCAAGGTGCCATTCTTCTAGGACTCTCATTCAAAAGGAGAGTTTTAGTCACATTGCTGGTGAAAATAAAGTCATCTACTGTTTCTCTGCTATGGAAGCTCTGAACCGCGCAAATGATGGGATAGCCCTTAATTCATACGTGTGGGATACATTCACATACATACAAGATATTTTCACATACATACGGGATAGGGGATATGCCATAATTTTTTTCATTGTGCCGTTCAGAGCTTCCATACTTTATATTTTTGACAAAGATATTGTTTATAATAAAACCATTGCTTTGTAATACATTTCTTTACATTTTTAATGAGTTTTGACAGAGCTTATTTTTTTTATCATAAATTCATATACCTTTACTCCAGTGTCCTGGTAATGAGTAATCCAGCATTCAACGTGTTAAGCTTGTTCAGCTCCCTTCTGATTTTGAATTTTTCAGCACTGGAATATTGTATTGTATTGGCTTATGGATTTTTGGTATTGCTTTTGGATTCTGATTTGGAGTTGTTTTTGGTAACTGTCAATTGGTCTTTGAAGCAACCCTTTTCAGCTCCAATTGTTCTTGTTGTACTCTTTTTAATTTCTGAAACAAACTCTTAAAAAATTGAGAACTTTGTTTTTTTACCTAGAGATTGCTGTGACTAAGCAATCTCCTCCAAAGGAAGTTTATGGGCAAGAGAATGTTATCCTGTTGATCTAAAGGAGTATTCCTTTTACTGATTCACTTCTGTAATAAATCGTTGTTGGGGCTTCCCTGATGTAATAAGACTTCATCTCTGAGGAGTACTGCAAGTACAAAAAAGGGACCAGGAGATGGAAGTGTGATCCTGAATCACAGTGAAAATTAAAATATTCGTAATCAGAAAGATAAGAGAACTTGGAAAACAAGGCAACAAGGACAAAATGAGAAAACTGCACGGACCATGATGCTAGGTATACTTTAAAGAAAGTAACCAAAGCTAAAGATTTTTTTTTTATTGAACCAAGGGATGTCTCTATGCAGAACAATATATTCATACCACTGATGTCACATGTTGTGATTCCCGTATCACATAAACACATAACGAACATAAAAAAAAACTTTGCCAAATTGATACTGAAACCCTTTATAACAGATTCTCCAATCCAAAAAACCCTGAAAATAACCCACAAGACACATATAGTCATGTATAATTATACAGCTAGTTTCATTTCTACAATTGCTGTATATTTATTGAACTTGTTATTTAATTTATCCTCATTATAGTGATGTTGTTCCCTCTTTTGTTTTTTGTATTTTTACTGCCATTTTGTAGCTATTTTGTCACGGCCATGTTGTTAATAGTTGCTATGTTTGCAGCCTGCCACAAGATGCAATCATCATCTGATGTGCTGTGTCATTGCATATATCTGTTATGATTTCCATTTTTCTTACATTTTTTGTTCCTTTTCTGGAGTGTTTCCTAAAATAATTACATTAAGCTAGATTAATTTTTTTAAACCAAGAAATCTTAATCTGATTTTAGATTGCTTCCATAGAGTATTGTAAAATAAAAATTTTTATCCATCTTTCCAGTGTTGCCATTTTATCATTTTCACTGCTTTTTTTGTGGAGCAGTAGTTGCCTTGTTGCAAGGGAAAAGACTTGGTAATTAGTGGCTGTGACATCACAAGGTTCTGGGTATGAAGTTCACTTCCTAGCTATCTGATTTTGTTTTAAAATAACAAAAGAATAGTATATGCGTTTTAGTTAGTGCTCCTTGGACATTACTTCTCATCTACATATTTTTGACTACTATGTACGGTTTTTGATTTTCACATAGACCATATTATTTAAGTGACCTCCTGGTTACAAATGTTTGCTTGTTTTTTTGGCATCTGTCTCTTCTTTTGGTTCTTTATTTAAAAATTCTCTGTTACCTTTTCTGTGGCTGAACAATATTAGGTGGATCTTTTCCAACAATGGTTAAATTTAATTTGACATACCGTTAGAATTTTTGCAAAGTTCATTTTGATGACAATGTTTGGTTTTTGTTCTGGTCTTGAGTATTTGGTTTGCCACATCTCTTTCTTTTCCCTTTTATCTTCCACCTCTCTTTTATTTTTCCACATGTCAAACATTCCCCATGTGATCATAACTAATATAAATACTTACTTTTGTGATTGCAGTGGCACACAAATTGCAAAAAGGTGAAGTCATCGAGGTAAGGTCCCCAAAAACAGGTCAGAATCCTATCTGAGCTGCCACAAAATCAGACTCACCCCAATACAACTTATACACCTCAGAAACAAGACAGTCTCAAATATTTCAAGACACGTCTTACCATGAAACTCCGGCTCGGAAAATGACAAGTCCCACCACAATCTTTATGAAAGGAGAATTTATTAACAACATAGCAAAAATATAAAAAAATGCTCATAAAACACCAAAAGCCACTTCACAAAAAACAAATCCAAGCCACGATCCTTAAGTCGTAATCTAAGAAACAAGAGCAGAATTAAATCACAAGCCAGAGAACCATCAAAGAAATAGCAATTGCAGGTTTAACTCACCCACCTCCAAAGCATCTTCAAGTCACTGAGGGGGACTGCATTTCCCATCAGCCTTTACAGGGCGGGAGGCCGTCTCCCAAAGGTGATGAATCGGTGGCCCTGCCTCTTAAGGAACCCCCCACAAAAGCAAAGAAGCAAGAGAGAAATACTCTTACACATAGAAACTAAGTAGTGATCAAATCTGACAAAAATACACAGTAAAACAAATAAGAAACATAAATAACAATGTAAACAAAAAAACAATAATATTTAAAGGATAAAATATGAACAAAAAAGACAAAGGAATTTAGACATAAGCTGGGGAAGAACCCCAAAATAGACATAACACTTATGATCTTATCTTGGTGGGTAGAAAGCATGTGCTTATAGTGTCCAAGTTAAGAAGCAAAGATCACCTCACTGCTGTGACCAATGTACCCAGCTATAAAGTTCTCAAAATAGGATTCAAACAGTTTTAAAGGCTTTAATTTGTAAATCTTATTGGACAATTAAAGGGAGTCCAATGAAAATGAAGAGCCCTTCCTTTTCATGTATGTTCGTCAAAGGTGTTTGCAACCAAAGGACAGAACCTTTCTGCGTTTTTCACTGTAAACATGTCTGTACACATTACCTTACTCCTCTTTTATATAACAAGCAGGCAAGTTTTGATCAGGAGAAGAAAAAAATGTAAACCTAAAATGCTGTCAAGTGTTGATGTCTTCGGTGTCAAACCAGACTGACTGGCTGACGGAGTAGCAGCACTAAGCAGACTCCCTTTGACACTTGCCAGGAAGTACTTGAGCCAGGACCGTACTCGCACTCTGAGATCATAGTAACACTATTGCCCTGCTCATCATCCTTGCCGTTTCGAGACAGAATGCACAATTCTCCATTTCCAGTCAGACAGGGTGCAATGCCAAAGTGTGCTCAGCACCCAATGTAACTGCATCTTGGTGTATTTACCACCCTCCTACATGAGTCAAACAGAACACTGCAGACTCCAGACGCTTTACAGATTTTTAAAACACTTGTTCCAATTAAAGCTTCCTGGATGAAAATGAAAACAAAATGAAGAATTGTTCAGCAATTGACCTGGATTACTGTGCTTACTGGTAACAGAAGCCGTTTATTGGCAGTGTTTGCTGAAATGCCAATAGTAAACAGGATTGCACTGGACTGAAGTTTATTCCCAGGCAATACAGTTAGATGGACTTTGGCTTGATCTTATAGCCAGAGATATAACAATGGCAACTACAATTGACAGGGTGGTATATGGGCATCATATGGCATCACCACAACATGAGAAAAACAACCTAAAACATTCAACCAACTGTACAGTACAGTATGTGTTCTGCGCTAAAGAGGCATCTGCCTGTCAGGTTTCCTTTTAGTTTGATTCTTTACAGCAGCTCTACTTTTAAATCATCTTAGCAGCAAGTCCACATAAAAATCTTTTATATTTGATTGGGGTCCGTCTTCCAGATTGCCTGAACACATTCACATCAGACTTTTTTTTCAAAGAATTAGTTTGGGCATACTTCTTTCACAATTGAAATGCTGACTATGTGGTTACTTATAAGGAAGCGGAGAGCCAAAGAAAAGTTGGGGTGTCAACCAGGTCATCCTATTTACTGCCAATGTCCAGAAAATTGAGGAGAAATGAGCATGCAGTGGCGTAACAGAAAATAGGTGCTTTTCAAAACACATGGCTCTGTTGAACAAGTCTGGTGTCTGGGAGCTCATTCATGCTGGACATAGTTCCTCTGAATGAAATGTCATATTCCGGGCACCCTCAGACATATACCGACCCGACCAGAAGGGAAGTGGCTTAATTGAGTGGGGGCATGCCTGGGGTGCCCTCCTTGGGCAGTTTCTCAGAGAGATAATATGGTTAGCATTGGCGCCCCCTCTTGTCCCACCGGGTTACTGCATAAAGTACCTTATCCGAGTCTGGAGAGTGATCATCAAACTCCCATGTGTGACAAACCTTTATAGTGTTTTATATATACTGCTCAAAAAAATTAAAGGAACACTTTTTAATGAGAGTATAGCATCAAGTCAATGAAATTTCTGGGATACTGATCTGGTCAGTTAAGTAGCAGAGGGGGTTGTTAATCAGTTTCAGCTGCTTTGGTGTTAATGAAATTAACAACAGATGCACTAGAGGGGCAACAATGAGATGGACCCCCAAAACAGGAATAGTTTAACAGGTGGAGGCCACTGACATTTTTCCCTCCTCATCTTTTCTGACTGTTTCTTCACTAGTTTCACATTTGGCTACAGTCAGTGTCACTACTGGTACCATGAGGTGAAACCTGGACCCTACAGAGGTTGCACAGGTAGTCCAACTTCTCCAGAATGGCACATCAATATGTACCATTGCCAGAAGGTTTGTTGTGTCTTCTAGGACAGTCTCAAGGGCATAGAGGAGATTCCAGGAGACAAGCAGTTACTGTAGAAAAGCTAGACAGGGCCATAGAAGGTTTTTAACCCATTAGCAGGACCGGTATCTGCTCCTATGGGAAAAGCAGAACAGGATGAGCACTGTCAGAGCCCTACAAAATGACCTCCAACAGGCCACTGGTGTGAATGTCTCTGACCAAACAACCAGAAGGACTTCATGAGGGTGACCCAAGGGCCCCATGTCCTCTAATGGGCCCTGAGCTCACTGCCCAGCAGCATGCAGCTCGATTGGCATTCGCCATAGAATACCAGAATTGGCAGATGCACCACTGGTGCCCTGTGCTTTTCACAGATGAGAGAGGTTCACCCTGAGCACGTGACAGAAGTGAAAGGGTCTGGAGAAGCCATGGAGAACATTATGCTACCTGTAACATCATTCAGCATGAGCACTTTTTTGGTGGGTTAATGATTGTCTGGGGAGGCATATCCATGGAGGGTCACACAGACCGCTAAAGGCTTGACAAAGGCACCTTGGCTGCCATTAGGTATCAGGATGAAATCCTTGGACCCATTGTCAGACCTTATGCTGGTGCAGTGGCTCCTGGTGCACGACAATTCCTGGCCTCATGTGGTGAGAGTATGCAGGCAGTTCCTGGAGGATGAAGGAATTGATACCATTGACTGGCCACCACACTTTCCTGACCTAAATCCAATAGAACACCTCTGGGACATTATGTTTTGGTCCATCCAATGCCACCAGGTTGCACCTCAGACTGTCCAGGAGCTCAGTGATGCCCTGGTCGAGATCTGGGAGGAGATCTTTCACAACACCATCTGTCGTCTCATTAGGAGCATGCACCGATGTTGTCAGGCATGTATACAAGAACACAGGGGCCATACAAAGTGCTGCGTACAATTTTGAGTTGCTGCAATTAAATTTTGGCAAAATGGACTAGCCTGCCACATAATTTTTTCACTTTGATTTTTGGGGCGTCTTTGAATTCAGGGCTCTGTAGGTTGATCATTTTCATTTCCATCAAACGATGTGGCATCCTTTCGTTCCTAATACATTACCCAGTCTATATCAGTATAGATATCCAGGAGGATTTGTTTTTCCCATTGAGATCTGATGTGTTTTCAAAGTGTTCCTTTAATTTTTTTGAGCAGTTTAGTTTACCTTCCATAACTACTTATACTCTATAAAAAACTTTGTTGCAGACAGAACTTCAGAACCATCCATCCATCCATCTATCCATTTTCCATCCCGCTGAATCTGAACACAGGGTCACGGAGGTCTGCTGGAGCCACCCACCACAGGACACACACACACACCAAGCACACACTAGGGACAATTTAGAATCGCCAATGCACCTAACCTGCATGTCTTTGGACTTTGGGAGGAAACCGGAGCACCCGGAGGAAATCCACGCAGACATGTCGAGAACATGCAAAATCAACGCTGGGAGGACCTGGGAAGCCAACCCAGGTCTCCTTACTGCGAGGCAGCAGCGCTACCACTGCGCTACCGTGCCGCTAATATTCCAAACCAAACAATATTAAACGTATTTGCTTATTTGTGACTAAGGTAATACTTTTATGATACATTATAAATCATTGAAACAATTTAAAGAATAGGTTTATCTTTAGCCTTTATAGAGTAATTAGCATTTATAGTCTACATACTTTGAGAATATAATTTAACAAAATATTAAAGTAAAGAACAAAAAGGTGGTGCAAAATTCAGTACTGCGTTTACTTGATGATTTGTTAAAGTGTTTTGTGATGACTTAGTCTTTAGTAAATTAACAAACTTGCTTCAGATAACCTCAATGTAGTGCATGCAGTGGCAATACAAAGTGCGGACCTCTCTAAAGTTTTCACATTTCATCATTATATAATGTTGAATTGCAGTAGATCTAATTTGGCTTTTTTGACACTGATCAACAGAAAAAGACTCTTTAATGTCAACATGAAAACATATTTCTGCAAAGTGATATCTCTAAATTCACTACAGATACTAAACACACAGAATAATTGATCACATTAGCATTCATCCCCTTTAATATGACACACCTATAGCCTGTCACATTACAAAGCTTTTCACCAATTTTCAGTCATAGCCTTCATTTATGTAAATTTATGTAAAACTCATGAAGACGATGTAATGTAATATAGCCTACCTAACAACCGAGACCAACTAGTCTGCAACAGGTTTGATTTTCTTGTTAGTTGGAGGGGTGGGCTGTGTATACAGGAGAGCTAACACTCAATGAATGCTCATCCAGGAGTACAATGCATAGAATCTAGTGACAAGGAATAAGGAATATCCATATTTTGAAACTTACAAATAGAAGAGAAGCCTGTCTGTCTGATGTCTCGTGTTTTACATGCCATAACAGAATGGAAACAGGGCAGAGATTGCCATTGAATCCACCACAGCTATTAACCCTTTGAACTTCAACGGTGCAGCACCAGCTCAATCAGGAAGCATGGGGGCTGTGGATCTCATTAGCAGAAGAGAAGCTTGCCTGACTGAGGTCCCTTATTTTACATATTTTTCCAGAAAGATAAAAATAATTTAAGGGCAGAGATTGCTGCTGAACTCTTTAACTCTGTTAACCCTTTTTACAGGACCAGCTTGTGATAAGATGTATTTAGGTCTATGATGATGAGTTGTTTTACATAAATAAATATGGAGTGCTTAGGGTTTCTGAGGGGTGCAATTGTGCATGGTAATGTGGTGAAGCAGCTCCGGAAGTTGACGTTGATCAGCAGATCATGTTTCTGCCATGTTAGCGCTCCTTTGTCAGTAGTCAGTGTACCTGCATCCCTACCAGTGTAAAGAAGGCCTGAACAGGAAACAGTGGAGATCAAAATGAAGGTAAAAGAAAGAAAGATGGAAGTTAAATGGAAGGAAGATGAGAAAGGGAGGGGCAGGACATTTGTGAAGCTGGTGCTGTAGGATGAAAAATGGGTTCATCCTACATGGGTTTGTCACCAATAGGAATGCATGGCCAACACTCAAGGGGCATGGTCACTGAGTGAATAGGGAGCAGGAATGATCCACCTCTCCCAGTGGGCTCCTGACTTAAGACCATAAGGGGGCTGCAGATTGGAGATGGAGCAGTGCTCATGGCGAGGGACATGTGTTCAAATGAGGTGGCTTGAGTGTAGACCCTGGGTAATGCTGATTGCGCCTGTCGCCGGACGTCTTCTTGAGCTAAGGAGAGCATATGGAGAGTTGAGGAGACAAAAGATAAAGAATGAGCACCAAGGCAATTTATAATTTTAAAACGACAAGGCAGATTCTGAGCATTTTCACCTCATTTTTATTTACTGACTTTTAACTTGCACCTTACCACCTGTTTTAATTGGGATTAACTTTTTGTTGTTGGGAAGAAGATTGCATTGCACTTTATTTGTTGTGAAACATTTTTGTTTCTTACTCTTGCCTATTAAGTACCCTTCCTTGTTATGTTATCAACTGTTCTGGGTTCAAGAATGATGAGGCAGCTGGAGCTAACCCTAACTGCCGCACAGTTCTGTCAGGTAGCACACTTTCAGAAAAGGTGTGAGCATGGCTGCACTGGACAATTAGTGCTTGTCAGTAAATGTGATATGGGTAATTTGGCATGGTGCAGTGATGAGATTAGCAATGAGATTAGCAAATCCGACATACCCCATGACAAAATGTTGTGTAATGTGACATTGGCTGAAATCATCACTGGGCAGCCAATGAGTGTTAGAAGTCACATAATTAGTCAAGTGGCAATCACCTGTCTGAGGTTTCATTTCATTTTAGCATACATTCACCTGTACATGGAAAGTCCAACTTGTGGCGAGTCAGGCTTACTGTGGTGAGTTTGGTGATTAGGTGATTAAAAAGCACAAATCAGGGGATGGAGACAAGAAAATAAACCAATGAACATCCCTTGGAGTCTAATTGAATCAATCATTAAGAGATGGAAAGAGTAAGGTACAGATGAAACTCTGTCTATTGCAAGCTGTCCACAAAAACTGAGTGATTGTGCAAGAAGAAGACAAGTGAGGAAGGCCACCAAAAGACCTGTGAGAACTCTGGAGGAGTAAGAAACTAAACTGGAAGAGTTTGTAGAGACTATGCAAACCACAACTGTTTCCAGGTGCATCAACAGTTACAGCTTTATGGGAGAGTGATAAAGAGAATGACATTATTAAAAATACAGTGGAACCTTGGATTGCGAGTAACTTGGTTTGCGAGTGTTTTGCAAGACAAGCTAAAATTTTCAATCAATTTTGACTTGATAACAAGCGATGTCTTGCAATACGAGTAGTACGTATACACTTTGTCTGCCATGCGCCACGTGATCACAGCTGAGCTGATGGTTTTTCTATATCTCTCGCTGCAGGATTGTGGGTAATTGTCTCCCATTCTCCATCTGAATCAGCGTACCTCACTCATATAGTCAACATCCGTACGAGCGTATACTGTTTACTATAGCATGGTGACCAAGTGTGAGTCTCTGTCTTGCACCCCAAAACACGAAGCTGAGACTCAGTACTTTAACCATACCAGCTTTATTCAGCTTGAAACAGGAACAGAACGGTTATTTATTGTAGTGGGATCTGCCACTAACTATACACAGACACAGCAGTCAGGGAGGGTCGGGGCCAAGTAATACTGTGCTTGCACGTATATAATGTTCCTGTATTACCCATCAACAGCAGGTGCTTATATTAGTCCGCGATCTTTTCAGATTTGCTTTTACGGTGAACTGCTACAGCGCTTGGAGACTGCGGTTGCTTCGGGACGCTCTTCCGCCTGTCGTCCCATTGGATGGAATCCCAAAAGAGTTTAGAAACTCACTCACACCAGCCATGATTCTTTTCAAAGGTAAAATGCAGGTTAATTTGTTTTATGCATTTTTGCTTTATGTTTTGTATTAATCATTTTTATATGAATAGTTTTGGGTTGTGGAATGAAGCATCTAAGTTTCCATTATTTCTTATGGGGAAATTAGCTTTGATATACAAGGCTTTGGATTGCAAGCACGTTTCCAGAACGAATTATGCTTGCAAACCGAGGTTCCACTGTTTGAATAGAAAACACAAAGAGAAGTTCGGAAGTCAACTGGAAGAAGGGTCTATAGTCTGATGAGATGAAAATGGAGCCTCTTGGCCATCAGACTAAACATCATGTTAGATTGCACATTATCAAAAACACACCATCCCCACCATAAGGGCATGGTGGTGGCAGCATCAAGGTTGGGGGGATGTTTATCGGCAGCAGACCCTGAAGGGTTTGTGACGGTAGAGGAGAAAATAAATGCAGCAAAATACGGGGAAATCTGAGTCCTAACCCAAACCCTTACCCTAACCCAGATGCAGTGTACAAGAAACCTGTGCCTTGAGAGAAGATATGATTTCAAGCAAGACAACAACCCCAAGCACAAAGTCAAATGGTTTTTAAAAAATGCAATGTCCTGGAATCCAGATCTGAATCTGATTGAGAATTTATGGCTGGATCCGAAAAAAGCGCTGTTCACTCACAATCCACATGCAGCCTGACTGAGCTTGAGCAGTTTCTCAAAGAAGAATGAGGAAAAAGTGTAGTGTCGATATGTGTAAAGGTGTCAGAGACCTCTCCACACGGGCTCAAGGCTGGAATTGCTGCCAAAGGGGCATCTAATACTGACGTGAAGAGGATGAATACTTTTGCAATCAAATATTTGTTTTATATTTATAAACAATTTATTCACTTTCCAGAGATCTGTTTTCACTTTGGCATCAAAGAGTCTTTTTCTGTTGATCTGTGCCAAAACAGCCAAATTCAATCCACTGTTATTCATATTTTTACAACAATAAAATGTGGAAGCTTCCAGGAGGTGAATAATGCTTTTGTAATGAGTATTTGACACTGTATGGTTACAGTCCTGCATGGCAGTTAAAGTAACCTGCAACCTCATTGGTGCCCACGTCCATTCATCGGTGGGTGCCTCTGCGTAAGTTGAGCTGTAGTTTGGCAGTCTTGGGATTTTCTTTTCAGTCTCAGAAGGAATTTTCTAATATCCAGATAGCATGGGGTCTGGGGATGGAATGAAGCACAGGTTTAAGTGAAAGGGGGGCAATGTGGGTTGAATTACAGAGGAGATGGGCTGAAACAGCTAGAAATGTTGGCTTGAAGAGGTGAGAAACAAAGGCACAGACCTGCGTGGAGTCAGGCCAGTGCAGCACTGCAGCAGCAATGTGTTGTTTGCTTTTCAGTTTTGTTCTCTTCCTTTGATCCCCTTGTACTGGTTAAACAACTAATTGTTTTATTTGGTAGTTTTGCTAGTTTTCTTCAGTTGTTTGTTGTAATATACACATAAATTGGAAATATACATTTTATAGACAAAAATATAAATCTACAGTGTTGTTGACTTCCATTGCTAAAAATCCAAACCCTCTAATAGATGCAAAATCAAGCAAGCAATGTAAATAGATGCAGCACAGGCCAGCTGCTGTTGGTTACAAAATAAAACTTTGGGTACATTTAATGTTTTGATTTCATTTTATATCATGTAATATATTCACCATTTAGCTCAGACGTATGCTTTTGTTTAATTTAACTTTCTGAGTATTGAAATCACATATATTAAGTGTTTATATAGCCTTATCTTGTGGTTTATCTCCAGTGTAAAGTGTAACTTTTCAGTAACTCAGGTCTTGAAAATGGCATCTAGGGAACTAGTGGAAAGGGCCAAGGAGAGCATGTCAAGGAGAATGACTTTGTTGATTACGTACGTTTAAAAATAAATGTACTTCATGAGAATTTTTATGAGCTATGACAAGATTAGAAATTGAAGGAGATGAGCTAATAGATTTAAAAATATCTGTATCCAAGTGGAATTGCTGTTCTTCCAACACTAGTATACATAAAGAAAGAAACGTCATGTCCAGGTACTAAATAACTGGGGCAACTGTTGCTACTAACTGGTCAAATACTAGCTGACTCTCAAAAAGATGGGGGTAATAAAGTAACATATGAAGCCTGTAACAGTGTCACCTTTTCAGCTGTGTTAAACCTGAGCCCACACAATAGGTTAAATATTCTTGTTGTGTTCCTTAAGCACTAGGGTGCAAGGCTTCTTTTTTAGGTGTGATCGCATATAATGAGACAAGCACCCACTGTGATAGCCAATGCTGTCGGTCTAACGTTTGTCTGTCCATCTGTTTTTCCACCTGAAACAATTGAGCCCCCCGTGAACCAGCTTTGTTGAACTTATTCTTCAAAGAAATTTGTTGAGACATTTCAATTTTCATTCAGATGTTTCAAACAGATCGAGCTGTACAAAGTTTGGAAATTTTAAACTCTCCCATTAAAAGCATTGGTGAAACTGAGAACATGTCTATCTTAAGACAGAGAGACATTCTATGTGACTTCAACTATGAATTAGTTTACTGTGTTATTAATTACCTTGAAATTGGTTAGAACAGCTTGCAAATTTTGCATGTTTTCCTTTTGTCTGACAGCCACTTGGATTCCCAATGCAAGTGAGTCAGATACCGGAGAGGGTGTATGCGTGCAAGCCGCTCATAAAACAGCACCTTTCTCCTGCTGCTTTAGACGATATAATCATGAAAGTAAAAATAAAGTCACTGCTCTGGAAATGAATGGAAGAGGAAACACATTTATGTAAGCATAAACAACATTGACTTGACTGAACTATTATCTGCAAGTTATTACTGTAAAGAACCAAGTTTATCAACCTGCAGCTAAACAGTGTTTGAACTAATTAATTTCACGGGAAAGGTGCAGCTCCCCTAAGTGATATAAAAATATGGTGGGTTTAGATCGGGGACTGCAGTTGATCTCAGAGCAGCTGGTTATACAATGAGGACCGTGCTGCTGTGTACACTTTCTGTGGTGCATGAAGAAGCTGGTTTTGTCGCAAATAGCAAGAACAAGGCAAGATTACAGTTTGCGCGTGGTGAAAGAGCTACCTAGTGCAGTTCATACAACAGACTGATTGTGGAGTTTCAGTTTAACCATACCTGAAGATTCGCTTTTGCTTCCATGTGCCTTCAGACTGGTATTAAATTCTTTAACATGATATTCCCTTGGTATTTCTGTTATATAATAATTCTTAGTTGTTTATATAATGTTCTCCCTGTGCCTACGTGGCTTTCCTCTGGGTACTCCGGTTTCCTCCCACAGTCCAAAGACATGCAAGCTAGGTGCATTGGTGATTCTAAATTGTCCCTAGTATGTGTATGTGTATGTGTATGTGTGTGTGTGTGCGCCCTGCGGTGGGCTGGCGCCCTGCCCAGGGTTTGTTTACTGCCTTGTGCCCTGTGTTGGCTGGGATTGGCTCCAGCGGACCCCCATGACCCTGTAGTTAGGATATAGCGGGTTGGATAATGGATGGATGGATGGATGGATGGATGTTTATATAATTCTAATAAATTACTGAGGTTTAAATTATATTAGCTAGATTGCCACCTTATTTCTGTTCCTTTTCTCCTTTCATTGGTTAACAATGATAGTGATCTTATAATAGTATTGGTGATTTTGTATTAATAGTTATTTTTCTTTTGTTAGTTATTGGGTGCCACTCTATTCGATATACTTTCAAAAATGTTATGTTTAAGAAAATCATACAATTGTTTGGCATAGACCCTCTGCTGCCGACCCACATCAATCAGTACCATTTCTGCTTAACTTGAATTGTATTCTGCTTTGAATGAAAGCTCTTGAGCCGCCACAAGACTATTTAGGTTACATTTTTATCTACATGACATTTTAAAGTGATGTTAAAAACCTGGTATTTAATGTACTCTACTTACAAATGTAATTGCATTTTATTATCACTATTATTTTTAAATGACTGTTAAAAAATATTTAATAAACATGGATGTAGTAATTAAAAAATACGAAATGCTCCAATTTTTATATCAGAAATAAAAAATCGCTGAACACATTTGAATGCATACATTTTCTAATTGTTTATGAGTTGCTGTGAATAAAATGAGGTAAACTTCAGCTACATTATAAATAACTAGCCAACCCACGGCGTACCATCCGCCGCATAATCAGGCCGTTTTTTTAATGATTTTTAAGCACAGGCAGAAAATTAACATTTGAAAAATCGGTAATGTAATAAATCAGCAAGAAAAGCAACATTGTAACAATGCACGGAAAGAACCAACACACAATCGTCTGTGACTGAAAACTGGAGGACCGTCTTCGCGCCTTCTCCTGCCAGACGGAGGGATGGGGTGAGTGAGAAATTGGGGGAGAGGAGAAGGACGTCCATTCAGCTCTGTCCGTCATGCGGTAGTAGCGAGGTGGGAGGGGGGTGTGAACAAAGTGCAGGAGCATCTAAGAAGACGCATGTTTGTCGCGGATGCGAATAGCTGCATGTAGCGTGTAAAACAGTTTGCTATGGTGCACATGGTCGTGCGTCGTAACCGAAAAGTTGGTTTTTAAAGACTGCTTACTTCATTGTGCTTTAACCTCAGTTGTAAAGGGTTGTTTTAAGGATCGCATGGGATACCCCTCGCAAACCTTTTCACACGCTGCATATGGCGATTCAACTCCGCGAGAAACATGCCTCTATGAACAGTCAACGTAGATCGGAGGTGCATGACATGCACATGACATTAACCTGACCTGCACTGCATGTGGCCTCTACGACAGACGAATATAAATGACGGCATTTTTTCTGTGTCGTAGCGTCCGAGTTGGTGGGCGTGGCCCTGCGAGTTGTCGTCGTATCCAATGGTCTTGGAGTTGGTGGCCATGGCTCCTTCCTGCGTGCGCCATAGGTGTCTCACTTGTCGGCAGCTTAGTGAATGAAATTTTTGAAACTGTAAAGATATAAGAAGACAAAGACAAAAATAAAAAGATGGGGAAGCTAATGGCTGATGAGTAGTCAAAAGGGACTGTTTAAGGTCATTTTGTAGAAAATATATTAGACAAACAAGTACAGTACAACTGTTCCTTTTATGCGATGGTGGCAGGAAGGAAATCTGATTTTAGGAGGAAGTGGAAATGACATCATTGGAAGGAGCCGGAAGTGGTGTCATCAGAGTGGAAGCGGACGTTTTGTCATCAGAGCGGGACTGGAAGTGTTATTGTCTTTGGGAGCTGGAAGTGATGTTATTCAGAAGGGACTGAAGTGGAAAATAGTGGTTATTCTTCAGCTGGTCTGTTGAAAGAGGAAGAAAAGCATTAGTACTCTGTCTGTTGCAACCCCCTGTCTCTTGATATTTCACTCACAATTGGACCCTTTGGCTGCAGCCTAAGCGCATGTGTGTGACAAAACACTATTTAGAAGCCTTTAATATCATTATACCATGTATTACAGAGCAGCTACTCCTTTAAGATGCAATGAAAAGTAAAGTGTTACATATAAAAATCTGCTAATTAAAAAGAAAATAAAGAATACTAATTAATAAGTGCTAATTACTAGACAAACACATGTGCAGTTACAGAATAAGACTATTACTGATCATGAAGGTACAACAATTGAATTACAAATGATCTGAATATTACACAAAGAATACTAATAACGTAAGATATTGCACTGGGGACAAATAGACAATACCGCACTAGGCTGTGATTATTGCACAATTTAACTATTAATAATATGAAATATTAAACAAAGAATAATAATAATGTAGATAATGCACATTGGCAGAGGTGGTTAGTAATGAGTTACATTTACTCCGTTACATTTACTTGAGTAACTTTTTTTAAAAAATTGTACTTCTACGAGTAGTTTTACTGCACCATACTTTTTACTTTTACTTGAGTACATTTGTGAAGAAGAAACGCTACTCTTACTCCACTACATTGGGCAACACTCGAATCGTTACTTTTTTTCCATTAGATACGCTATATGTTTGCCAGAGAGAAGCTGCCAGTGGATCTACTGCATGACTGTTTCACAATCAGACATGGCAATAATAATCACAAGACTCTGTTTCACAAATCGAGGTACTCATGCAGTCACATGACCACACACAAACTGATGCGGCATAGACACTGCCTGACTGCTCTGTCTGTGTATAGGAGAGTGGCAGATCCCGCTACAATAAAACACCATGCTGTTCCTGTTTCAAGCTGAATAAATATGGTGTTGCTAAAGAATTGAGACTCAGCTTATTGTTTTAGGGTGCAAGACGGGGACTCACACATCACAGCACACACATGTGGTCACAATGCTGTAGTAAACAGTATAGGCTCATGCGGATGTTGCCTATATGAGTGAGGAACGTCGACTGACAATTCCCGCAGCGAGAGAGAGAAGAACCATCAGCTCAGTTGTGATCACATGACGCTCGACAGACACAGCGTATATGGACTACTCATATTATAAGACCTCGTTCGTTTATCACGTCAAAATTTATTAAAAATTTTAGCTTGTCTTTCAAAACACTCACAAACCAAGTTACTCGCAATCCAAGGTTCCACTGTACATGAAAAGCCAACTACTGGTGAAGGTTAACCATCACTTCACTGAGTGAAGAACAAGCACGTTTTAACCAAACATGCACAGACACAGACAGTCAAGGTAAAGTGAGACTTCTTGTATGTGCACAAGCTGCCTTGTCGTAATGTTGTTTTCTATCAGCTGTGCTATTTGGAGGGCAAGTGCATATGCAGTATTTTACAGTCAGTGTACAGTATATCTTGTCACTGTAAGTAGTTTGCACTGTTCAAACATACATTTTACCTACTGTAGATAGATAGATAGATAGATAGATAGATAGATAGATAGATAGATAGATAGATAGATACTTTATTATTCCCATGGGGAAATTCACAAACAGGTATTGGTTTGAAAAGCTTTCTTGTAAAAAACTGAGATTTGGAAATTTGTGTTATTTGTGCATCTTTATTTTGTAAAAATGTTATTTATTTTTACTCATTTTTATTTTATTACTTGTGCAGAATTTGCACAAGTCAAGTCAAGTTGGGGAGCATGCACTGGTACATTGTGTTGCCGCACCCACTACACAACGAAACAACTCGGGATCCTGGTTTCCAACCCCCCAGGAAGACGCATGGTCCAGTCCCCCCGTTCAGAAATGACCCTCTATCTGCTTCAGCCAGGTGTTAACGTGGGTGACCCCTTGGCCTGGTCCAGCCACTCGGGTCCCCAACAATAAGGATCTTAAGAGCCGGGTCACCCTCGGGGAAATGCGTCACATGTGCCTCATTCGGGACTCCATGAGCAACCGCTCATTCGACACAAAGTCAAACCAACGGTACCCAGGGATTTTCCGGAGAGACACAGTACCAAAGGAGTCCAGTCTTCTTCTCACGTCACTGGATAGCGTCCATGTCTCGCAACCATATAGCAAGACAAGAAGTACCAGGACTCTAAAGACTTGGGCCTTCGTCCTTTTGCATAGATATTGGCAGCTCCACACACCCCTTTCCAGCGACCTCATGACCCCCTATGCTCTCCCAATCCGTCTACTGACTTCATAGGAAGAGTCACCAGAGACATGAATGTCACTGCCAAGGTAAGTAAACCTCTTAACAAGGTCAACACTCTCTCCGCAAACAGACACACAACTGATGGCTGTGCCCAAGAGGTCATTAAAGGCCTGGATCTTGGTTTTTATCCAGGACACTCGCAAGCCCAGGCACTCAGACTCCTCACTCAGTCTCTTGAGCGCCCCGATCAGAGCCTCCGTTGACTCTGTGAAGATCCAGCAAAGTCAAGATCCGTGAATCTTTCTTCACCAGAGTAGGAGGAAGAACACACCCCTGACAAACCCTAGAATCAACTGGGAAAAACGCAGAGGTCCTGCCTCCACTCTGCACAGCACTCACAGTACCAGTGTACAGGCCGGCCATGATATTCAGCAACCTCGAGGGGATCCCGCGAACCCCCAGGATGTCCCACAGGGCAGCTCGATCAACTGAGTCAAACACTTTACGAAAATCGACAAAGACTGCAAAGAAACTGCTGATATTCGCGTTTAAGCTCCATGAGAACCCTCAGTGTCAGGATGCGGTCGATGGTAGACTTCTTAGATGTAAAACCAGACTGTTCTGGTTGCTGGTAGGTGAGCAAGTGATCACGGATCCTATTGAGGACGACCCTAGAAAGGACCTTACCCAGCACCAAGAGCAGTGTTATCTCCCTGTAGTTGGGGCAATCACTCTTCCCTTTCCAGATAGGGATGACAAGTCCCGTTTTCCAGTCAGTTGGGATGATGCAGTTTGAACAACTTCTCAAAGTAGCCAGCCCAGCGGGTCACAACTGCAATGTCATCCGTAAGGACCGTTCCATCAACTGCCCTGACTGTGACTCTCCAAGGAACAGATTCAGATGTGTGTAATGCTTCGATTCCTCTGTAAGCAGGACGTGGGTCGCTAGACCACAGATGGTGTGTCTGTTGCTCACAGATTCCTCTAACAAACGCCTCCTTATCTGCCCTCAGAGCCCTCGCAGCCGTCCTTCTCAGTTCCTGGTACAGACCAGAGTTGCATTTGAGCTGTGCACTGCGACTCCTCTTAATGATATCCAGTGTGCCCTGCGAGATGAAACACCTCCTTCTGGGAACACCAACACAACCCTCAGCAACTTTCAGGGTCTTGCCCAGAGGGGACTGGGCAGTCCAATGGTCTGGAATCCCTACAGATTTTATTTTTTTCTCCAGCCGTCTGGAGTTTTTTTTTGTTTTTTCTGTCCACCCTGGCCTTCAGACCTTATTCTTATTCTATGTTAATTAATGTTGACTTATTTTATTTTTCTTACTGTGTCTTTTATTTTTCTATTCTTCATTATGTAAAGCACTTTAAGCTACTTTTTGTATGAAAATATGCTATATAAATAAATGTTGTTGTTGTTGTTGTCACCGAAGGTCTCCCACATCACATTAGGATCGGCAGTTGTACCCAAATCTGAAAGTTCCTCACAAAAACTGCATGCAAACTCATTAGAAACAGCCTGGTCTTGGAGTCTGGCCAAATCCAGGCTCATTTTCCTAGTAGGTGGTAACCTACAGGACCTAAGCTGGATCCTAAGAGTAGCAACAACAAGTCTGTGGTCAGAATTCACAAACTGGGCACCTGTAGTCCCTGCAGTTTTGCAAGAGCCTCCAGCGTCTGCCCACAAGGATTTGATCGATCTCCTTCACCGCATCACCAGTATTGGAGTACCAAGTCAAATGATGCGATTTAGGGTGCTGGAACCAGGATCCAGTGATCCGCAGCCCCTGACCATTTGCAAAGTCAAGGAACATGGAACCACTTTCACCACGGTCACCAGACCCACGGAGGCCGAGGAAATCCTCATAGCCAGCCCTGTCAGTGCCAGTGGTTGCATTGAAGTCACCCATGACCAGAGGACTGTCACCTTGTGGATACCCATCAACCACTGAGCAAAGCTGCGAATAAAATGTCTTCCTCGCCCAGACATCACTCACCGCAGTCGGAGCATACACTGAGACAACAGACAAGGCATCCAGGGAGTGCCGTAATCTGAGTTTTATAATACGCTCGTTGAAAGTAGTGACATCGGACACCATCAGAAGAATCCAATCTGCTACAGCAACAGCTACTCCCTGAGTATGACAGCCATCAGCCCGACCAGACCAATAAAAGGTGTATCCACCTACAGAGATCTGGCCAGTCCCCGGTCTGCACACCTCAGAGAGTGCCGCCACTGAAATGCGGAGTTTAAGCAGCTCCTCCGACAGCAGAGGAAGATGATCATCTCTCTCTCCAGCAAGAATTTGCACATTATATTTTTGTCTGTCTTATTACAACATTTCTAAAAAATAAACCATTTATTATAATCAAACAGTTACTCAGTACTTGAGTAGTCTTTTCACTAAATACTTTTTTACTCTTACTTGAGTAATTTTTTGGATGACTACTTTTTACTTCTACTTGAGTAATATTATTTTGACGTAACGCTACTCTTTTTTGAGTACAATTTTTGGCTACTCTACCCACCTCTGCACATAGGACAGATGGAGCAAATACTGCAATAGACTGTGATTATTCCACAGACGATTATTGCACATCCAAGAAAAGGTGAGCAGGGGAGGGTGGAAGGAGAGAAGGAAAGAGAAAAGAGAGAGGGATGGAGACACAGAAAGAGATGGTCAGTGCATAATGAGTTTTAATGTAGTTATGTCTCCGGGAAAGAAACTTTCCTTGACGCTGTTTGCCTTTAATTTGATTGACCTGGATCGCCTACCAAAAGACAACAGATCAAGCAGGTGAAAACCAGGATGTGATGGTTCCTTCAAAATGTTTTTTGCCCTGCCAAGGCAGTGGGAAGTATACTAGTCTTGTAGGGAGGGCAGAGAGCAGCTGAAAGTCTCCTGAGTTGTATTGATGGCTGGCTGAAGCCCTCTCCTGTGTGCTGCAGTGCAGCTTCTGTACCACACTGTAATACAGCATGTCAGCACGCTCTCTATGGAGGAGCGGTAAAAGTTCACCAGCAGCTTTTGATCCAGGTTATTCTTCCTCAGGAAGTGAAGTCGCTTCATTGCCTTTTTAAAGACTACTTTGGTATTTGCAGACCAAGACAGGTTAGAAGAGATGAAGGTACCCAAGAATTTGAAGGCTGGGATTTGAGGTCGGCAAAGTTTTTCTTGAAGTCAAAGATGATTTCCTTTGTTTTTATGGTGTTCAGTGTCAGGTTATTTGTTGAGCTACAATCTGACAATTTCAGTGAGTAGCCCAGTTTAGCCTATACTGTTGGACCACCAGCAAAATACATGTAAAATTTTATGAAAATTAATTTAATCATTTTGGTGTGATTGGCAAACAAACAAACAAACGGACAAATGGATAAAACAAAAAGGACAAAAGATGTGATTAGAGGTTTGAAATGAGGTGCTTATCGTAGAAAATGGATAAATAACATCAAACAAGGCTGAAAAATTCAAAAGACACAAAGGATATTCTGACTTTATTTATATGACATATCATGCTTAGTGTATTACCTGTGTTACTAATTCTATTTTTTGTTAAACAATTTCTGTAGAAGTTTAAAAAATCACTCTATTATTCCCTCATTGTTATACCATGACAATTTCCTGAGCACACTTCCAAATCTGAAAAAAAATTGAAATAATATTTTGCAATGTCTTCCGATTCAGATTTTCAATATACTGTGAGTATAAATTATAATCTATTTTAGATAATGCCTCACCCTGGTAACTCTTTCATTTACTGAGCTTAGAATACAATCATGCTTCTAAGAATTCTCTTTTTGGGGCTCCATTATTTATTTTTTTATATTTATTAAAAAAAAAAAGGTCCATTATCTTAATATTTGTTCCTACTGGTCACACCGATTTGCCTTTCTCTAATGCTTGTCTTGAATTGATACCATATTGGAACTGTATGGGGTTGGGCCAGAGCCAAATTTTGGGTTCTTCTTTTGGATTGTGGTTTTCTGATCTGAGTGTGGGCGGATGAAGCAATCACAAGACTATGAGTGCGTCAACATGCACTTTAATAACCTGGTTAATCACAGAAATCTGGTTTCAAATATGCCATGTAAATCCTGATTCTGCTTAGAGAAATTGGGATTCTGGTCTCTGAGAAACCGGATTAATAAATGGTTATTTCTCTGTGAGTAACCCAATTATTTGGACATGTAAACCCTTAATCAGGTTATAGGTAAGGACTTAGTAGTTTGCACATGTCCATAGCATTCTGTTCGCCTGTGCATGTATTAGCCTTAAACACATTTTTAGCAGCCATAGGTAGATTCATTTCTTGAGGTGCTCAATTTCCTTATTGCTTCTCCTGTTCTAAATAGATTTATTTCAGAAATCACTACTTTTATGTTGATGAACTACGTACGGTTCTAAACTCAAAAGTACAGTTTTGGAGCAGTGATGTGGATAATGCATTAAAAGTAACGTGCATTACATAGTCAAATTACTTGTTAAAGTAATGAGTACCCATGTGTAATACTTATTTTGTCGAGGTAAAGATACCTGTTTTATTATTAGCCCTGCAGCACTTGGTGTAAGAAAAGAAGCACGCGTACTGGTATGCCTGTCCTGTGCAAGGTTCACTTACACAGCCAAGCAGAAAAGAGTGTGCTACATGCAATCTGGTAACAGTAACCTATTAGTAAAGTGTCCTTTTAGGTTTAATCCAGCTATTCACTTGAGATATTTTGAAACAGTCGGATTGGGTGACTTTATGGCGAATCTTCAAGAATATATAAAGGGGATGGCACATGAAGGACTAAACCTATTTATAAAACACAAGAAAATGATCACAGGCTCCATGCTTGTTGTCAGATTCACTGTGATCAATGATAAAGTTTAACTCTTTTTTGTGTAGTTTAATGATGTTGGAGCATTTGGAAAAAGGAGAACTCCTTAAGTGGCTTATGCATGTAAACCAAGGTTCTTAAGAAACCAGTTTTCTGCCTTAACTGGGTTACTCACCTAACTGTGTTTTTGTATGTGAATGTACATGCACTATACAACACACTCAAATCCTTCTCTTGTGCAATAGGTAGCTTTTTCTCAACCGTCTGTCAATAAGAAGGTCAGAGTTTACCCCATCAGGTATCGGACACTAAGCAGGAACCATTCTTAGACACAATGCCAGTCCAGCCTAAGAAAGAGAGAGGGCAGATGTAAATAGAAAAGAGCCAGGAGATAAAACATTAGACATATATAAACAAACAACCTGTGTGTATGTGTGTGTGTGGAGCAGTCCGCTCTGCTCATCCTCAAGCATAGCCACCAGAGTTCATGTGAATTCTACAGAAGATGTAGAAGCTTATATAAGTGTGACTTGAACTTAGTGAGATGGCGCATGCATGAATTTTTAACTTTTTTCGGTGCTTGCATGCAGACAAACTCAGCTTTGTGGTAAATGCATGTTGTTCATGTTCACACAACAAGCTACCATACATTTGCCTGAGACAGGTTCCAGCTGCACTCGACTACACGTCCCTCTTGGACAAGATACAACCTCTCCCAGCCAACTTTGCTGACGCCTCTGCAAGTTCATCAATATAGTAAAACTTCTAGGGTGTCTTTGGGTTATTTTTTGTCCCGACGCAGCTAGTAGTGAAAATAACCATGCTTTGGTTAATATCAGGAGACTGAAAAGAAGTTTTGCGAAAACCCAAAACAAAACTCTTAACAAAAGGCAGAAGTTGTAGCCAAAGTTCCTTTACCAAGCAAAACTGCAGTCTCAGAAAGTAGGAAGTCCTGAGCTTTAACCTATGGCACTGGTTACATCACAGGTCATGACCTCCCAGTAAAAGTTCCTGACAATGCCTTCACAACCACTTCACAAAATGGTGGCACCCAAACCAAACCAAATGGTGTTGGGAAACAACACAACTAATTTAAATAAATTTAAAAAATAGAAAATTATTACTAAAACTGAAATCTAATGTTTCAAAACCCTAGCAGCAAGGATGTAGTTTTGTTCCAGAATTGCTTTACATATTCGGGTAGAAGGGTCCTTTCATTGGACTGGCTGGCCCAGCGCTATCCCAGCTGTGGAATGGCCAACTGGGGGAAGCAGCTTGATGGCCAAGGTCTCCAGGGGCCTCATGTATAAACGGTGCGTACGCACAGAAATGTTGCGTAAGAACTTTTCCACGTTCAAATCACGATTTATAAAACCTAAACTTGCCATAAAGCCACGCATATTTCCATGGTACCTCATACCCTGTCGTACTCAAGTTCTCCGCACGGTTTTGCAGACTGGCGGCACCCAGCGTCAAAGCAGTGCTACTGTTCCTGTGTGGTTATTCTTTCTTTTACTGACGCGGCTTTATAAATACACTGAAACTAACTGCATATTGTTTATTAGTTTAATGCATCCATCCATCCATCCATCCATTATCCAACCCGCTATATCCTAACTACAGGGTCACAGGGGTCTGCTGGAGCCAATCCCAGCCAACACAGGGCGCAAGGCAGGAAACAAACCCTGGGCAGGGCGCCAGCAAACCACAGTAGATTAATACATATGATTGTAATTGACCAGTAAAAATATAATGGTCCACGGAATGGTCAAACTATTCCAAATACCATAGCTGCTTTAGCGTTGTTACTCTCACTGAACCTTATTTTACTTCTTTCAGCTGCTCCTGTTAGGGGTTGCCACAGCGGATCATCTTTTTCCATATTACTCTTACTGCACTACTCGGAGCAGCTGATTGGAAAGAGAATTATCGGTATACAGCATCAAGCACACGCTGCCTCAGCCATGCTTCCTATTTGAACTGTTTCTCACACGGCAAACGCTTCAAACCTTTCCTGTACAGACCTCATGGTTCAGAAAGAGTTTCATCCCAAGAGCTCTAAACACACTCAATCAAGTGCTCCTTGTAGAACTATCTGTACTTATAAGTACAATCACCCCACTGTAAACTTGCACTACAGTTATAATATTGCACAACATGAGCCACTTTATAAAGCGCCTATTTACATATGATGATGATATCATTTTTAAGATGAAATGCAGCAAAATATGTTTATTATATTATACAGATAAAACTTTAACTTCATTTAAATAATCTATATTGTTAATAATTAAAGGTTGTTCCTGCCTCGCACTGTATGCTTCACTGGGACTGGCATGAAGGATAGAATAATTAAACATGTACTACGAAGATATTTCAATGTTCCTTAAAAGTTTTGAAGAATCAGTGCTGTAAGCTTACGAATGGCTTAACGTCTATTACATAGCTGATTGTGTGGTGGTCGATTATTTGGAGAAAGAAAAGGAAGGACATGAATTGGAGGTTAGTACGTTTGAAAGAGACAGTACTACAGGGCCGCCAAATCCCAGGGGCCGCCAAGCCAATATATATTGAATATAAAACAGAAAGAGAAAATAACGACAGCTAAAAATACAGCAGCAAATTTCGACAAAAATTAAACGCTTGTGTCATGAGCACGAGGCGGCTATGCAGTGTCCGCAATGGACGTGGCCATCCGCCATGCTTAAGATACCATATTGACATTGGCGGGCGAAAGGGCCACCGATTCTTTCTCTGCCCAGGGCCGACACAAGCCTAAAGCTGCCCCTGAGTACTGTTGCAATAAATTATTTCATCGAAGGTTGCACAAAATCACTGCGCCACCGTGTTCCCATGTTTAATAACACGCTTTAACTCCTATCATCATGAAAATGATATCACGTATACATCTTAGTATTTTAGTTATTCAGCGAGCTGTAATATCACAAATGTAATGGATTCTGTGTCCTGAGGAAGAGAAAGCTGGTTTAAGAAGAACATAGTGATTCACACACATAGAGCACATAGAAGAACACATACAAAACAAAGCATTTTACATGCTACTTTACTTACGATGTGATTTGAGAAACTAGCTAATTAAACGATTTTAAGATGAAGTTTATGATGTTCTACTTTAATGACAAAATAAACTAGGTGATTAAAGTGGAAATTTTGAGATTGAAGTTGACATTTCGTGCTTTTTCCCACTGTGTGCCTTTTTTTTTCTTTGTACCCTAATAAGCTTTCATATGACACTCAAACAGTGGGCTATGACTCACCTTTTCACGGCGACTTTGATATGTGACAGCTTCTTTTTTTATTTTGGGTACTGTGCGACTTTGTGAACTTGAGCTTTTGAGTTTCTCCGACACGCTATGTCACTTGATCAGCTTCCTTTTGTTGTTTATACCACTTTTTCCTTGCCTGCACTTGGTATTGCTGAAATTCTTCCATTTTCCCTCTTGCTTTATCCATTGTCTTTTCACAGAATGCTGAGCTTAAGGGTTATTTATATTGATTTGCATAATCAAATTGGCGTAATTCTGGGAGGAGTTTGGGCGGGACAGCAGGTGCATGCACAAGCATTACTTTTCACGCTGACCAGGATTTATGTAGAGAAAGAACACGGAAGTTGCCGAACGCACAGATTCCTGCATTTGGATTTTTCTGTGTGTAAGCACATTTCAGCTTTTGTGCTTGCATCATGTTATAGTGCAAATTCTATGCACGGCGTTATGCATGAGGCCCCAGGACTCTATAAACAAATCCAAATCATATAATGTGATATCTACTATTAAATTCTGCTCTGTACTTGTAATTTTTTTTTTTATACTGTATTGAGGATTTGTTCTGTTCTGTGTATTGTATTGTATTGACCCCCTTCTTTTTGACACCCACTGCACGCCCAACCTACCTGGAAAGTGGTTTCTCTTTGAACTGCCTTTCCCAAGGTTTCTTCCATTTTTTCCCTACAAGGGTTTTTTTTGGGAGTATTGCATTGTATTGTACTATATTAACAGGCACAGTATTATTAATTTTGTCCATGGTTATAATTTGTTATTTTGTGTTTACTTTAGTATTGCAGTGGGATATATATATATAAACAGCTCAAAAAAATTAAAGGAACACTTTGAAAACACATCAGATCTCAATGGGAAAAAGAAATCCTCCTGGATATCTATACTGATATAGACTGGGTAATGTGTTAGGAACGAAAGGATGCCACATCGTTTGATGGAAATGAAAATGATCAACCTACAGAGCCCTGAATTCAAAGACACCCCAAAAATCAGAGTAAAAAAATTATGTGGCAGGCTAGTCCATTTTGCCAAAATTTTATTGTAGCAACTCAAAATTTACGCAGCACTTTGTATGGCCCCTGTGTTCTTGTATACATGCCTGACAACATCGGTGCATGCTTCTAATGAGATGACAGATGGTGTTGTGGGGGATCTCCTCCCAGATCTGGGCCATTGCATCACTGAGCTCCTGGACAGTCTGAGGTGCAACCTGGTGGCATTGGATGGACCAAAACATAATGTCCCAGAGGTGTTCTATTGGATTTAGGTCAGGAAAGTGTGGTGGCCAGTCAATGGTATCAATTCCTTCATCCTCCAGGAACTGCCTGCATACTCTCACCACATGAGGCCAGGAATTGTCGTGCACCAGGAGCCACTGTACCAGCATAGGGTCTGACAATGGGTCCAAGGATTTCATCCTGATACCTAATGGCAGCCAAGGTGCCTTTGTCAAGCCTGTAGCGGTCTGTGTGACCCTCCATGGATATGCCTCCCCAGACAATCATTAACCCACCACCAAACTGCTCATGCTGAATGATGTTACAGGCAGCATAATGTTCTCCATGGCTTCTCCAGACCCTTTCACTTCTGTCACGTGCTCAGGGTGAACCTGCTCTCATCTGTAAAAGCACAGGGCACCAGTGGTGCATCTGCCAATTCTGGTATTCTATGGCGAATGCCAATCGAGCTGCATGCTGCTGGGCAGTGAGCTCAGGGCCCATTAGAGGACATGGGGCCCTTGGGTCACCCTCATGAAGTCTTTCTGGTTGTTTGGTCAGAGACATTCACACCAGTGGCCTGCTGGAGGTCATTTTGTAGGGCTCTGGCAGTGCTCATCCTGTTCCTCCTTGCCCAAAGGAGCAGATACTGGTCCTGCTGATGGGTTATGGACCTTCTATGGCCCTCTCCAGCTCTCCTAGAGTAACTGCTTGTCTCCTAGAATCTCCTCCATGCCCTTGAGACTGTGCAGGGAGACACAGCAAACCTTCTGGCAATGACACATATTGATGTGCCATCCTGGAGAAGTTGGACTACCTGTGCAACCTCTGTAGGGTCCAGGTATCGCCTCATGCTACCAGTAGTGACACTGACTGTAGCCAAATGCAAAACTAGTGAAGAAACAGTCAGAAAAGATGAGGAGGGAAAAATGTCAGTGGCCTCCACCTGTTAAACCATTCCTGTTTTGGGGTCATCTCATTGTTGCCCTCTAGTGCATCTGTTGTTAATTTCATTAACACCACAGCAGCTGAAACTGATTAACAACCCCTCTGCTACTTAACTGACCAGATTAATATCCCATAAGTTTCATTGACTTTATGCTATACTCTGATTAAAAGTGTTCCTTTAATTTTTTGAGCAGTATATATATATATATATATATATATATATATATATATATATATATATATATATATATATATATATATATACCGGTATATATGAGTGTCTTAGAAAAAAACATTGTTTATGACATGAATCTTTCCGCTTACTCTCACAATTATGGTGAACTAATGGTGGCAATGAAAGCTTTGTGAGTGTAGGATTGCTGGCATTAACTGAACATTTGGATATTGTGGGCAAAGTTGTTTGTATATCAAACACTTTAAGTTTGTTGTAAAGGCACAAATATTACAGGGAATACATTAGTTGCCCCATTTTTTGGGTGCTATGGGAGCAAAACATTCCACTAATTGTGAAGTCAGGTGACAATTGTTACACTCAGATTGTTTGAATTTTGAATGCACATTTCACACCCAAGCCTTTGATCACTGCAGAAAGGTTTAGATCCCAACCCTAAGAAAATTAGCATGGTACTGTGAATTCAGTGAGGTGCTAAAGGACATACTTACAAATATCACCAAAATGCATATGCATTTACAAAAAAAAAAATCAAGGGATATCCTTTAAATGCAGCCTGAGAAACTTACAAACAACAAACAGGAGAATAATGCATCTAAAGAAGACCTGAAATGATGGATACAGGACTTTCCTGTTCTTGGAAAGACAGAAAATGCACATGGACACCTCTGTCAATCCTGAGCTAGACAAGTTGCACAGGAAAATACTGAAGGGCCTTCAGCTTAACGAGGTAAACGTTGTATTGAATTTGTAACAGTAGGAATCTGCCAGGATAGAATTTAACCTAAAGGTACTGAAGCCAGAAGGACTTATAGGGTGACTAATTTACTCATTCTGAGAATCTTTACTAATCGCATCTGTAAAACAAATCAGAAAAAACACCAAGACAAATAAAAATAGTATTTTGCTGTTAGTATGCCATGTTCTGGTTCAGAACTCTGAATTAACAAGCAGCACTTCAATATCATTGGGTCCCAAGCCCAGATAAATGGGGAGGGTTACGTCAGGAAGGGCATCTGTGTAAAATTTTGCCAAATCAATATGCGGACAACAATACAAATTTCCATACCGGATCAGTCGAGCCCTGGGTTAACAACGGGTGCTGGCAGAAATTGGGCTACTGTTGGCCAAAGAAGAAGAAGGAGAAGAACAGTGGGGAGACGTGTCCGGAGGCAGGAGGAGAGGAGGAAAGTAAAGAGAGTGGAACTGAGGGTAGGAACTTTGAATTCTGGCAGTATAACTGGTAAGGGGAGAGAGATAGCAGATATGATGGACAGAAGGAAGGTTGATATATTGTGCATGCAGGAGATTAAATAGAAGGGGAGTAAGGCCAGGGGCCTTATGCAAAACGGCGTGCGTAGAATTTGCACTATAACATGACATAAGCACAAAATCCGAAATGTGCTTATGCACAGAAAAATTCAGATGCAGGATCTGTGCGTTCGCCAACTTCCGCGTTCTTCCGCTACATAAATCCCGGTCAGCATGAAAAGTAACGTTTGTGCATGGCCTGCTGTTTCACCCCAACTCCTCCTAGAATTCCGCCTATGCAAATCAATATAAATAGCCCTTAAGCTCAGCGTTCTGTGAAAAGACAATGGCAAAAGCAAAAGGGAAAATGGAAAAATTTTAGCGAATACCAAGTTGAGGGAAGGAAAAACATACTATTTGTTGGTTTAAACAGTGGTATAAACAACAAAAGGAAGCTGATCGACTGAGATAGTGTGTCGAAGAAACTCAAAAGCTCAAGTTCACAAAGTCGCACAGTGCACGAAATAAAAAACTTATCCCATATCAAAGTCGCTGTGAAAAGGCGAGTCTTAGCCCACCTTCTGACTGTCATATGAAAGCTTATTAGGGTACAGAGAAAAAAAAAAGGCACACAGTGGGGCAAAAGCACGAAATGTCAACTTCAATCTCGAAATTTCCACTTTAATCACGTAGTTTATTTTGTCATTAAAGTAGAACATCATAATCTTCATCTTAAAATAATAATCTACTAGTTTCTCAAATCCCATCGTAACTAAAGTAGCATGTTAAATGCTGTATGTGCTCTATGTGTGTGAATCACTATGTGCTTCTTAAACTGGCTTTCTCTTCCATTACATTCGTGATATTACAGCTCTCTGAATAACTAAAATACTGAGATGTATACGTGATATCATTTTCATGATGATAGGAGTTAAAGCATGTTATTAAACATGGAAACACGGTGGCGCAGTGATTGTGCATGACCTTCGATGAAATAATTTATTGTAGTAGTAATCAGGGGCGGCTCTAGGCTCGTGGTGGCCCTGGGCAGAGAAAGAATCGGTGGCCCCCTCGCCTGCCAATGTCAATATGGTATCTTATGCACGGCGGATGGTCACGTCCATTGCAGACACTGCATAGCCACCTCGTGCTCATGACACAAGCATTTAACTTTTGTCGAAATTTTCCGCTGCGTTTTTAGCTGTGTCATTATTTTCTCTTTCTGTTTTATATTCAACTAGCAAAATACCCGCGCTTCGCAGCGGAGAAGTAGTGTGTTAAAGAAGTTATGAAAAAGAAAAGGAAACATTTTTAAAATAACGTAACATGATTCTCAATGTAATTGTTTTGTAACTGTTATGAGTGTTGCTGTCATCAAGGATGTGATTATCATTATTTCTTTCAATCAGGTTCGTATTTGGAGGATGTGTTGTGTTCAAGTTACATTGCGTGTTTGTCAACCGTTGTAAAGATAACAGGTTTCATTCATCGAAGTTTTATTACCCAAATCGGTACTCGTGAATCTAAGTTTAACAGGCATTCCCGGTATTAAGTTGTGGATTTGCCTGCGAATATTTAGCCTATGAACTTAATTTAAACTTAAGCTTTACACCTTGCTTTCCTATTGATATGTCTACAAAGGCTTGTTCAGCTTCAGAGGGTTTTCCTTTCTTAGTGCATCAATAAACAGCTCGTCTTCCTCTTTATCTGAGACATCACACACTGCATGCACAAGTTTACCTTTCCCAGTCCTGCAAACTTTAGCGAAGTGGTTCAATTTACCAAATTTTTTACACTGTCTTCCTTTAGCTGGACATTGACTTTTTCCACCGTGTGCTTTGTTTCCGCAGTAGCTGCACTTATGAATATGCTTGTATGCATCACTCGCTTCATATTCTTTTGCTGCCTTCTCAATTGTGTAATGCGTTTTTTGTTCCGCGCTCTTTGGAGCTCTTGCTTGTTGTCTGCATACTGCGTTCACAGTCAGTTCACGTGAGCTGCTTGGAGTACATGCATCGAAGGCTCTCAGCTGTGCTTGTGCTATCTTGTTCAATGTCCATGGCTTTATTTAATGTTAGCTCAGACCCGGCACTTAAATGTTTCTCTTGCACTTTTGCTGAGTTTGTGCCAAACACTATTCTATCCCTGACCTTCTCATCTTCGTTTGCATAAGCACAGTCCTTCACCAGCAATTTTAAACCCGTTACAAAGTGATCAAAAGTCTCGTTTATACCTTGCGTCTTCTCACTGAACTTGTATCTCGCGAATATCATATTCGTTTTAGGCATGACAAACGCCTCATAGCGGCAGCGTGTCTATTGGATTGCTGCTGACGGATGGCCTTATATGGGCAGGCACTCAATTAAGTGGGAGGCGTGGGTATGGGGGACGCAATATACTATTGAGTATAGTGCTATATATTGAATATAGGCAGGCAGCCAACTATGCGGGAGGCGTGGTGATGGGGGACGCAACTCCGCCTCACACAGCGACCGAGCTGCAGGCTATGGCCGTATATATGTACGTAAGTAGGATTCAGTTATGACCGTTACGCATAGAATTTCGAAATGAAACCTGCTTAACTTTTGTAAGTAAGCTGTAAGGAATAAGCCTGCCAAATTTCAGCCTTCTACCTACACGGGAAGTTGGAGAATTAGTGATGAGTGAGTGAGTCAGTCAGTCAGTCAGTGAGGGCTTTGCCTTTTATTAGTATAAATATATATTGGCGTGGTGGCACCTGGGATTTGGGCTGCCCCTGCAGTACTGTCTCTTTCAAACATACTAACCTCCAATTCCTGTCCTTCCTTTTTTTTCTTTAAGTAACCGATCACCACACAATCAGCTCTGTAATAGAAGTTAAGCCATCTGTAAGCTTAGAGCGCCAATTCTTCAAAACTTTTAAGGAACATTGAAATATCTTCGTAGTACATGTTTAATTATTCTATCCTTCACGCCAGTCCCAGTGAAGCATACAGTGCGAGGCAGGAACAACCTTTAATTATTAACAATATAGATTATTTAAATGAAGTTAAAGTTTTATCTGTATAATATAATAAACATATTTTGCTGTATTTCATCTTAAAAATGATATTGTCATCATATGTAAATATGCACTTTATAAAGTGTCTCAGGTTGTGCAATATTATAACTGTAGTGCAAGTTTACAGTGGGGTGATTGTACTTATAAGTACAGATAGTTCTACAAGGAGCACTTGATTGAGTGTGCTTAGAGCTCTTGGGATGAAACTCTTTTTGAACCGTGAGGTCCATACAAGAAAGGTTTGAAGCATTTGCCGTATGAGAAACAGTTCAAATAGGAAGCTTAGCCTAGGCAGCGTGTGCTTGATGCTGTATACCGATAATTCTCTTTCCAATCAGCTGCTCCGAGTGGTGCAGTGAGAGTATTATGGAAAAAGATGATCCGCTGTGGCAACCCCTAACGGGAGCAGCTGAAAGAAGTAAAATAAGGTGCAGTGAGAGTAACAACGCTAAAGCAGCTATGGTATTTGGAATAGTTTGACCATTCCGTGGACCATTATATTGTTACTGGTTAATTACAATCAGATGCATTAAACTAATAAACAATATGCGGTTAATTTCACTGTATTTATAAAGAAAGAGAAAGGATAACCACACAGGAACAGTAGCACTGCTTTAATGCTGGGTGCCACCAGTCTGCAAAACCGAGCGGAGAACTTACGTATGACAGGGTATGAGGTACCGTGGAAATGTGCGTGGCTTTACGCCATGTTTAGGTTTTATACATTTTATTTGAACGTGGAAACGTTCTTACACAACATTTCTGTTCTATCATTGTTCTATCATGGTGTGGATGGGAGGAGAAATGGGGTTGGAGTTATTTTTAAGGAACAGTAATGAGGTAATGATTAATGAGTTAATGATTATGAAGCTGGTAATTGGAGGTCTGATGATGAATGTTAGTGCATATGCACTGCAAGTTGGGTGTGCAATGGGTGAGAAAGAAGATTTTTGGAGTGAGTTGGATGAAGTGATGAACAGTGTACCCAAGGGACAGAAAGTAGTGATTGGAGTGGATTTCAATGGGGATGTTGGTGAAGGGAACAGTGGAGACGAGAAGGTGATGGGTAGATTTGGTGTCAAGGAGAGGAATGAAGAAGGTCAGAGGATAGTGGATTTTGCCAAAAGGATGGACATGGATGTGGTGAATACGTATTTTAAGAAGAGAGAGGAACATAGGGTTACGTACAAGAGTGGAGGATGATGCACACAGGTAGATTATATCCTATTCAGAAGAGTCAATCTGAAGGAGATTGAAGACTACAAAGTGGTGGCAGGGGAAAGTGTAGTTAAACAGCATAGGATGGTGGTCTGTAGGATGATGTTGGAGATCAAGAAGATGAAGAGAGTGAGGGCAGAGCTAAGGATCAAATGGTGGAAGTTGAAAAAGGGAGACTGCAAGGTTGAGTTTAGGGAGGAGATGAGACAGGCACTGGGTGGCAGTGAACAGTTACCAAACAGCTGGGAAACTACAGCAGATGTAGTAAGGGTGACAGCAAGAAGGGTGCTTGGTGTGACGTCTAGACAGAGGAAGGAGGAAAAGGAAACCTGGTGGTGGAATGAGGAAATACAGGAGTGTATACAGAGGAAGAGGATGGCAAAGAAGAAGTGGGATAGTCAGAGAGATGCAGAAAGTAGACAAGAGTACAAGGAGATAAGGCTCAAGGTGAAGAGAGAGGTGGTGAAGGCTAAAGAAAAGGCGTATAAAGAGTTGTATGAGAGGTTGGACACTAAGGAGGGAGAAAAGGACCTGTACCCATTAGCTAGACAGAGGGACCGAGCTGGGAAAGATGTGCAGCAGGTTAGGGTAATAAAGGATAAAGATGGAAACGTACTCACAAATGAGGAGAGTGTGTTGAGCAGATGGAAAGAGTACTTTGAGAGGCTGATGAATGAAGAGAATGTGAGAGAGAAGAGGTTAGATGATGTGGAGTTAGTGAATCAGGAGTTCAACGGATTAGCAAGGAGGAAGTAAGGACAGCTATGAAGAGGATGAAAAATGTATAGGCCATTGGTCCAGATGACATACCTATGGAAGCATGGAGTTGTTTAGGAGAGATGGCAGTGGAGTATTTAACCAGATTGTTTAATGGAATCTTGGAAAGTGAGAGGGTGCCTGAGGAGTAGAGAAGAAGTGTACTGGTGCTGATATTTAAGAATAAGGGGGATGTGCAGGACTGCAGTAACTACAGGGGTATAAAATTGGTGAGCCACAGCATGAAGTTATGGGAAAGAGTAGTGGAAGCTAGGTTAAGAAATGAGGTGATGATTAGTGAGCAGCAGTATGGTTTCATGCCAAGAAAGAGCACCACAGATAGAATGTTTGCTCTGAGGATGTTGATAAAGAAGTTTGGAGGAGGCCAGAAGGAGTTGCATTGTGTCTTTGTGGACCTGGAGAAAGCATATGACAGGATCAGCTCTGAGCCCTTTCTTATTTGCAATGGTGATGAACAGGTTGCCAGATGAGATTAGACAGGAGTTCCCGTGGACTATGATGTTTGCTGATGACATTGTGATCTGTAGCGATAGTAGGGAGCAGGTTGAGGAGACCCTGGAGAGGTGGAGATATGCTCTAGAGAGGACAGGAATGAAGGTCAGTATGAACAAGACAGAATACATGTGTGTAAATGAGAGGGAGATCAGTGGAATGGTGAGGATGCAGGGAGTAGAATTGGCGAAGGGGGATGAGTTTAAATACTTGGGATCAACAGTACAGAGTAATGGGGATTGTGGAAGAGAGGTGAAGAAGAGAGTGCAGGCAGGGTAGAATGGATGGAGAAGAGTGTCAGGAGTAATTTGTGACTGATGGGTATCAGCAAGAGTGAAAGGGAAGGTCTACAGGACAGTAGTGAGACCAGCTATGTCATTTGGGTTGGAGACAGTGGCACTGACCAGACAGCAGGAGACAGAGCTGGACGTAGCAGAGTTAAAGATGCTAAGATTTGCAATGGGTGTGACGAGGATGGATAGGATTAGAAATGAGTACATTAGAGGGTCAGCTTAAGTTGGACGGTTAAGAGACAAAGTCAGAGAGGTGAGATTGTGTTGGTTTGGACATGTGCAGAGGAGAAATGCTGGGTATATTGGGAGAAGGATGCTAAGGATAGAGCTACCAGGGAAGAGAAAAAGAGGGCCTAAGCGAAGGTTTATGGATATGGTGAGAGAGGACACGCAGGTGATGAGTATAACAGAACAAGATGCAGAGGAAATAAAGATATGGAAGAAGATGATCGGCTTTGGCAACCCCTAACAGGAGCAGCCGAAAGAAGAAGAAGAAGAAGGACTTCAATAACATTGGATGCAGTTTCTTCAAGCAAATCGGCATCTTTAAAGTTGAAGCCATTTAGCTACTTATACGTGAAGCCATTTTTATACAAATTCCTACTTTAGATAAGTATAATTAATTTTGACAGATATACAGTAGTGTATAGTTCCAATTTGATAAGTGAAAGCTGCCATTTCCCATCGATATCCATGGAGCTTTCATGGAGCTACCATTACATTTTCACTAGCTGAAACTCCACTCACAGATACATTTGATTGTGTTTTAATTTAGCAATTTGTTCAAGTAAAGGGGTTTAAATCTGAGAATGCAGTCGTTACTCAGGGGGTTGAACAGGGTTCAGTTTTGGGGTCATGTCTTTTTCTTTTTCTCATTTATATCTGCCCTATAGGCAATATCTTTTGGCACTAAGGTATTAAATTTCATTGTCACGCAGATGACACACAGCTATATCTATCCACTAAATCCTTTTCAGTTTTCCTTCCAGATACTCTTATGGCATGTCTCCAAGACAAAAAGTCATGGATGACTCACAATTTTCTCCATTTAAACAGCAATAAAACTGAGGTGCTCCTCATTGGTTCTAAATCTGCACTTGCTAACATTAACCATTCTTCTGTTTTAATTAACAATATTAACACAAACATCTCTTCCCAGGTTAAGAGACTGGGCGTCATTCTAGACAGCAATCTCTCTTTTTCTTCCCATATAAGTAATGTTTCTTGGACCGCCTTCTTCCATCTCCGAAACATTTCTAGAGTTTGTCCTGTTCTTACGTAACACAGTACTGAAGTATTGGTTAATGCCCTAGTAACTTCATTTATAAATTACTGTAATGCAATTCTATCTGGAATCCCACAAAAAATGCATCCATCACTTACAACTTATTCAAAATTCTGCTGCCAGGATAATAACCTGCTGTTCTAAATCCACTTAACATATTACACCTATTCTCTCTCAACCTTACTGGCTCCCTGTTAACTGCCTAATACAATACAAAATGCTGCTCTTAACATTTAAAGCTCTCCACAACCTCGCTCTTCCCTACCTCACTGATCTCCTACAGATTTACACTCAGATCCTTATCTGCAGTTCTACTTTCTGTAACACATATCAAACTCTGTTCTATGGGAGCTCGAGTGTCTCTCATAGTGCTCCTCAACTCTGGAATTCTCTTCCCTCTCCTATCGACCCAATAACACATTTTAAAACTGTCCTCAAAACTTATCTTTTCAAACTGGTATACAAACTATGAATTTAACACTGATACTGCCTGTTATCTTTGTATGTTTGCTACTGCCTCTGTACCATATTGCTTTTTGATTTATCATTCTCTTTGTATTTATTTCATTAATGCTGTTTAATTTCATTGTAAGGTGACCATGAGTGTTAAGAAAGGCACCTATTAAGTAAAATGTATTATTATTATTATTAGCATAAGTGTATACTTCATGTCTAATATGCATTATTAAATAGTCACACTGTAATTGATCATATCTGTATTTTCAGCTTCAATCAGTCAAAACTATTAATATATAATTCAAATTATACTAGTCAAAATACAATTCTTGGTATCATTAATTAGAATTTTGTACAGTAAAAATAAAATTGGATATTTCAAATTCAAAGCTCCAAAGCTACCTATATCATGGAATTACACATTAACTTCCAGATCACAGTGTTTTAGTGTCATAACTGTATAGATCTTTCCATAAAAAATATCATCAACAATGTGGTAATTGTAACTTTGAGTTACTGAATTCCTTGTTATATCTTATGTGTTGATATAAATAATTTAGGGCTTATGATTTCTTTTGTTATGCCAATGACATCATTATGGCACCATCTTTTTGGCTGCCTTCTGCACAGGTATAGCCATGTTGCTTTTACTTACAGTGCTTTGTTGTCAGGCACCTGTTTACTGTTTGGCGCATCGTAAGTGACTGGCATCCCAACTGGGATCAGCGATGATATCCTACCCAGCCAGGAGGCC
Source organism: Polypterus senegalus (assembly GCF_016835505.1). Taxonomy (NCBI): domain Eukaryota; kingdom Metazoa; phylum Chordata; class Cladistia; order Polypteriformes; family Polypteridae; genus Polypterus; species Polypterus senegalus. The sequence goes on along the minus strand of NC_053160.1, from coordinate 39,417,443 downwards.
ATAATGACTAGAGAACAGGGATGGAGATGCAACCCGATCGGGATGGTGTTTGAGTCCTGTCCTAGTCAGGGTGACCCATTGATGGATGAATGGGGAACAAACAGATTTAGTAACAATTTGTCACCCAACACAGCAGGTGGTAGTGTTTTTCTGATGGTAGCCCAACTTGGACATCCACAGGGCTACCTGGGACTTGTAATATGAAAGGGCCCTTTTTGTGGGACTTGGGCACTGCAGGTGGTGGGGGGCACTTTAAAGTATGTACCTACGTATTATGTGGAGCTTCCATATGAACTGAAAGTGTCTACAGCAAGTAACATAATGACACCATAAATACTTCCATCCATCCATTTTCCAACCCGCTGAATCCGAACACAGGGTCATGGGGGTCCGCTGGAGCAAATCCCAGCCAACACAGGAACCAATCCTGGGTAGGGTGCCAACCCACCGCAAGACATACACAAACACACCCACACACTAGGGCCAATTTAGAATCGCCAATCCACCTAAACGGCATGTCTTTGGACTGTGGGAGGAAACCGGAGCGCCCGGAGGAAACCCACGCAGACACGGGGAGAACATGCAAACTCCACGCAGGGAAGACCCGAGATGCGAACCCGGGTCTCCTAACTGCGAGGGAGCAGCGCTACCACTGCGCCACCGTGCCGCCCACCAGAATTACTTGCTGGTTCAAAATAAAAAGGGAACATCTCTGTTCATCAGGGATAGGATTAGGTTAGGGGATAAAAGCCCGAAGGCAAAGCATTGGTACACATGTTCCATTTATAAAAAACTTATTTTACAGGGGAATATTCTTATTCTATCAGATTTCAATACAATGGTCTAACACGTCCTCTATACTGTCCTCAAACTGGAGGTAGTGTTCAGCACTCGAGAGAGAGGTGGAGTACAATACAATACAGTTTATTTTTCTATAGCCCAAAATCACACAAGAAGTGCCGCAATGGGCATTAACAGGCCCTGCCTCTTGACAGCCCCCCAGCCTTGACTCTCTAAGAAGACCAAGAAAAACTCCCCCAAAAAAAATCCTTGTAGGAAAAAAATGGAAGAAACCCTGGGAAAGGCAGTTCAAAGAGAGACCGCTTTCCAGGTAGGTTGGGCTTTGCAGTGGGCGTCAAAAAGAAGGGGGTCTATACAATACAATACACAGAACAGAACAAATCCTCAATACAGTATAAAAATAAAAATTTTACAAGTACGGAGCAGAATTTAACAGTAGATGATATCACATAATATGATTTGGATTTGCTTAGAGTCCTGGAAACCTTATCATCAAGCTGCCTCCCACATTTGGCCATTCCACAGCTGAAACAGCGCTGGGCCAGCCAATCCGATGAAAGGACCCCTCTTTCCCACGATTCCTGCGATCCTCCATCAGGGATGACTTTACCTTAGGCAGGCAAAACAACTAACTTGCAGGTGGGCTGTGGTACCGAGTGCCACATTTGAGTACCGAGAAGAGAAACAGAATAGGTGAGGGTTAATGACAAATTATAACTATCATGTTACTTATGTTTTAGTGCTAGTGACTAACAACAGAGATGCAGTCTGTACAGTTAATCAACAGCTCTAGTCAGGATATGCTAAACTGAAGTATTGAGTCTTTAGCCGGGAATTAAAAGCTGAGACCAAAGGGGCATCTCTTATAGTAACAGGCAGACCACTCCACAGTTAACGGGCCTTGTAACTAAGATCTTGACCTCCCACTGTTATTTTATTAATCCTTGGAATCAAAAGCAGACCTGCATCTTGAGATCTTAATGTGCGCTCTGATTTGTAAGTCATGATAAGTTCAGACAAGTAAGCCGGACCTTGGCCATTTAATGCTTTATATGTTAAAAGGAGGATTTTGAAATCTACCCTAAACTTAACTGGCAGCCAGTGTAAGGATTTAAGAACTGGAGTTATGTGTTGGTATTTTCTTCTTGTAATAATTCCTGCAGCAGCATTTTGGATTAATTGGAGGCTGTATAGAGAAAAGTTTGAACAGCCAGTGAACACCGCATTGCAGTAGTTAATTTTACTAGAAATAAATGCATGAATTAATTTCTCAGAATCCTGTTTATTTAGAAAGCGCCTTAATTTCCCAACATTTAGTAAAGGAGATGGAGTTGCTTATTTGCTTATTGATTCATTTATTAGTTTGAAAAGCCTTTAATTTGTGTAAGATTATGAAAATAATTTTATGTCACCTGAGTTTGTGTCTCAAAGAGTTGTGTGGAGTTTGGGGCTCTGGGGAACCCCCTCCCTAACAGCCACAACTGGCAAGTGATCCCATTTGGAATGCCAGTCCATACAGTCTGACACTTACAGCACCCAACTATTGAATTCTCAAAAATTAGATACTAAAGATTTGAGTTGGTTCTTGGACCATTCTGCTTAATTTCTGTCCCTTATCACTGATTCTAATTCCCTGTGGTTTTTGTCTTACACTTGTGCCACTCACTAAGATTTAGTTTACTCGCTTTGCTTTATTTTTCATCTCCTAATCATTTACCACCCTTATCTCACAGAGACCCTGTCAGTGGTGATTTTATATACAGTGGCAGATACTTGAGGATGCTTGTTACAATCACAGATGAGGGCATAGTGAAGTAAATATTGGACAAACATGGATGAAAGTCATACAACTGTCAAAAACAGAAATTCTTTAAATCATCAAGGAATTTTTCTCACACTACAATTCTTCCATTTTTGTAACATCGAAAAGGAATTTTTACGCACTTTTCTAAACCTAACATGGTTGGCCATAATGTTATATATAAGTCACTAACAGACATGTCCCAACCGTAGCAGCCACCTCTTCATTATTGTGATCTGCCTAGAGCAGACAAGGGCCTACTGGCAGAGAAAACCAGGAGTTAGACAATCATTGGATGAAGCTGATTGAATCTAATAAACACCAACTATAAACAGTACCTTATAAGAAAAGCAGGAGTCAAAAGAAGAAAAAGAAGATTAAGAAAATCAAAGCAAATGAAAATAAATCATAATACAGTAATGCACCAACTTACCAGCCATTTGGCCGTATGTCAACCTGGCTGTATGTCAGTCACAAGGTGTTATGATGGACGGCCGACAGCTCAACCCGGCCGGAACACCCAAAGGATGGAAGGATGGGGGAAGGTAGCTACTTTTGGACACGCCCCAAAATGCTAGATGGCAGCTCCACTGCAGTGTAGCAGTGCCCTGGATTCCCGTAGGGCATCCTGGGACTTGGAATTTGGTTTCTCTGCCCTGTTGGGTACTGTGGGTGCCACCAGGAGGAGCTGTGAAGGGACTGGAGGAGCCATAGCTCATCCATAGCCTGGAAGTACTCACAAGTCATAAGGACGGAAACTCAGAAGTACTTCGGGGCTGAAGAAAAAGCCAGTTCCCCACCCGACCCGGAAGTGCTAGCAAGTCATGTGGACAGAAGGACAGAAGCACTTCCGGATCAAAGACTATAAAAAGGACTGCTGTAAACCCAGCAAGGGGAGCCAGAGTCGGATGGAAGCGGACAAAGCTTGCTGGGAGGTGTGGAGGAGAGCTGGAGAGAGAATTGTGTACATTTTTAGTATTTACCTGTGTATGATTATTGTGACTGTGGTGCTTAAGGCTCTGTCACTAAGAAGAAAACTATTTTCCGTTAGGGTTAATGGGGTAACAGCGACCTCTAGTGTTTACAGTGTGCAGGTCATTGCAACTGGGGCTCTGCGGGTCTGGTGTGGGCCATACATTAACTGATGGTATGGAGTCGCACACACTGATTTTCACATGTTGGCAGACACACACTGTCATGTTTCAGCCAGAATTTCCTTTCTGGCTGTGGTTCAAGGTGGTGTTTCTGGTCTGTTATGCCTAATTTTATGCCATTTATTTTTATTTATGTTACGTTTAAATTTAAAGAAAAATGTACACAATAAATAATTGTAAATGGGACAGACCTAGGATATGTACCTTGTGTTTTGTGGGTGGTTCCCCAAAGGGACAGGGCCACATGCCAATCACAGCCAGGAATAGCCTTCTACCCGATTTCATTTCACTTGTGCTAGGGAGTGAAGAATTGTTGTGATTACCTTGCTTTGTGCTATTGCTTCTTGATTATGTGGTATTTTGACACTGAGCTCTGTTTTTTCGACTACGTCTTTAGATTCTGTGTCTTATGATTTTTGAATGTCATTTTGACTACATCTCTGGATTCCATATTGAGACTTTGTTTACTGTTATTGCCTTGTCTGTTTAAGCAAGTCCTTTGACCTCTTCGGAGTTTCTTGTTTTGCAGAGCCTTTGATAAATAAACCTTTTATTTTTATAAAGTTTTTCTTGACCCTTTGGGTTTCTAGTTGGGGTTATGATAGTACTAGTGGGTACTTATTGAAAGTGGTTTGGAGCTTTTTTACTTTTGGGACTGTTGAGTCACGACACTTGTCAGGCTGTGATTTTCAACCTCTGAATTATATTTCCAGTGGGTTGCCGTTGTTGGTTCGCTAGTGACTGTGTCCCCATTTATGAATGAACTTGTTTCACCAAGGAGGACCAGTGATTGTGCTTGTTTCAACAGGGAGGTAGTTTCAAATTACTGCTAGTGGGTCATTAATGAATTTAAAATTCAAGAAAGTTTAAAAAGCACTTAGTGTAGGGGGGATGAATGAGGTTGCATCGGATGAATACATAAGAATTAGTCACGTGGAGCAGTGCTGATCAAAACAAACTTTAAAGAGCTCTTTAAGAGTCAGAAAACATATGAGACCCTGTGAAAAAATAATAATAATTACAAGAGATTTATTACTTTCGCTGGTTTTAGTAATTTCTAGAACATTATTACCCTGTTGTTTCTGTAAGTTCAAATCTCCTCAAGTCAGTTGACAGTAAATCACTGCATGACTGTACTTACGCTGGTGAGACTGATAAACACTCCAAAGCTTTGGCTTAAGTCCTTCTCAGGCTGGAACCCCAGCTGCCTAATTTTATGGTCCTGTCTGCTTAGACTCCACATACTGGAGACAAGGCAAAACACAAACAACATTACATAGAAACACATTATCATTAAATCACATATATACAAAGAAAAAACAAAACCAAAAAAGGATTAATAACATACAAAATTATTTCTAAAGAACAACAAAAAAACTGAACAGACAAGAAATAATTTCCTCTTGGAGATTAATAAAGTGTATCACATCACATCAAATAAACTTCAGTCACAGCAATAACCCTGGCTAAAACTTTAAAATAATAACAAAGGAATGGTGTAAAAAAAGTGGAGATTGTGGAAGAGAGGTGAAAAGAGAGTGCAGGCAGGGTAGAATGGGTGGAGAAGAGTGTCAGGAGTAATTTGTGACTGATGGGTATCAGCAAGAGTGAAAGGGAAGGTCTACAGGATGGTAGTGAGACCAGCTATGGTATATGGATTGGAGACGGTGGCACTGACCAGAAAGCAGGAGACAGAGCTGGAGGTGGCAGAGTTAAAGATGTTAAGGTTTGCACTGGGTGTGATGAGGATGGATAGGATTGGAAATGAGGCCATTAGAGGGTCAGCTCAAGTTGGACGGTTAAGAGACAAAGTCAGAGAGGTGAGATTGCATTGGTTTGGACATGTGCAGAGGAGAGATGATGGGTATATTGGGAGAAGGGTGCTAAGGATAGAGCTGCCAGGGAAGAGGAAAAGAAGAAGGCCTAAGAGAAGGTTAATGGATGTGGTGAGAGAGGACATGCAGGTGATGGGTGTAAAAGAACAAGATGCAGAGGACAGAAAGATATGGAAGAAGATGATCCGCTGTGGCGACCCCTAACGTGAGCAGCCGAAAGAAGAAGAAGAGAAGGTGTAAAAAAAGTAAAAATTATTAATATTGTATTATTTAAAAAACATTTCTAAATAAATACATGACTAAAATAATAATCCTAAACTTGTGCACAGGTTCCTTATATCCTGCAACTATGGCAGAAAATTAACAACTTGCTATACCAAACAAGATAAGACCAAAGCAAAAAATGAACTTCTCGGGTAATGCTGAATCTTCTTCTTCTTCTTCTTTGGGCTGCTCCCATTAGGGGTTGCCACAGCGGATCCTCTTCTCAGGTAATGCTGAATAAAAATCTAAAATAATGGCTAACACATGCTAACACAATCTTCTAGAACCTGACACTAAAATATGTGACTACGAGGAACTCAAGTAAAGTCGAGTGTGGCCGACTGACCTGCCCTACCGCTCTATCTGAGAAGTAAGCACTTCACTCACTAAGAACAATTTGTGGTGTAAAATGTCTATGAAACTGACTGGGCCAACACAGCCTCTACAGGGAAAACTGCTGGCTTGTTGTTATCACGTTTTGGTTGAAAGGACTTTATAAAACTAATCATGCTGGATTTTTGCATACAAAATGTTGCTAAATTAACCAATTCCCAAGGAGCTCCTTCCAGAATGCCTTGAAGTCATTTTCACAGCTTTGAACCATTTGAGTTTACAATGACCCTATAATAGGTTTTCAGGCAGGCTGAGTTTCCATTTTTGATCCTCCTGGATCTCTTTTCTGCAAGACACTTGGATGTCAGCAGGGGCATTATGCGGGCGTGCTGAGCACAGTTCTCTGAGCTTGGAAGCTGGCCTGTGTAAAAGGCAGCAGCTTTCACCATGAGTAGCTTCAAATCTGCCAGCTTTCTCAGACGTCTCTTAGAGCTTTTAGTGTAGACAGTGCTTAGCATTAAACATGCTCTTGTAGCAGGCATTTGAAGGTTCATTGTTTATGTAGGCAATGCTCAAATTTATGTTTCTGGTAAACATGCTACACATAATAATAATTCAGAAATGCATCATTCAGTACTTTTCTGCAAATGTAGCTGTCGACTTGAGCAATGCTCTTAATCAACAGTCAAGGCTGCTGCCACAAACTTTCATTTAATCACTGCAGGTGCAAGGGTACTGATCAGAACTGTACATGCAGTTCTTCAAAAGCACATGACTGTGACCTTGGATGCATCCTTTCACATACCAGACCTTGGTGGAAATGCTTGCCACTTATCCGCTGGAAGTTCTTTACCTTCCCTTGAGGCAGTTTGGCTACATCTATCAAAGACACATAACACTCAAGATCAATGATGTCAGCTCAAGTATACCAGAATGGTGCCCAGCCTGCATGCGTACCAGTGGTCAGTCAAAAAGAGGATAAAGTATAACCAGAGTAACCTTACCAAATCACGCAAAATAAAAAAGTAATCTGACTTTATTTAACACCAGAATCTTGCCTAGTGGTGGAACTTAGATTAACCTCCAACCGTGGATGGCACACGAAAATGGATTAATAAATAGAGTTTCATAATTGAGTTATGTGCCACACTGCCACCATATTCAGTATTCCAAAAGACTGCATAAAAAACTCTTTTTGAACTCTAACATGTGGCTTTGCTCCATTAGTTTGCAGGTACTTTGAAACACAAGCAGGGGAGCTCAGCTCTGATCCTGGAGAGCCACAGTGGCTGCTGGATTTAATTCTAACCATTTTCTTAATTAATGACCAATTTTGCTGCTAATTAATTGCTTCACCTTAATTTTAATGAACTTGTTTTTTAAGACTCAAATCCCTTCAATTTTTTTGTATTCATTAATTATAAGCCAAACAATAATGAGATACAAAACGAGCCAACACATGTTCAACTAACCTGTATCTATCATACAGTATCTGAAAATAAAGAAAGGTGATGGTCACAGTAATGTTTGTCTGCTGAGGCCTGCAAAAGATTTTGATGGTGCTTTCTGATGGTCAAATGAGCACCAACAAGCCATGGAATTAAATAACGAGTTATATCAACAAGAGGCATCACCTTCTATTTAAGAAAGTGGTTGGAGTGAAACTGGTTGGAGTTTAAGTCCCCCAACATAGCTGGGGGTATTTTTCGTACGTGGATTACTCGTTTAGACGGATGTAATTGTTGACAATTTGGCCTGATCCTTGATCTGTCGGTTTTTCAAAACTCTTCCTGGATGTGTTGTCATAGCAGCACATTCAAATCCTCAAACCTGCTCAGAGCAGGTTTATTTTATGTAAACAAGGATTACCTCACACACTTAATCAGTGTCCGTGTATGGAATTAATTCAGTCATGGCTTCGCCGTTCATGAATGAGCGACCAATTGATATCGGTGAGCAAATTATAAGAAGAGAATTTCATACGAGGGTTTTTTGCGCTATTGGCAAGATCGTTTATTGCTCCCGGAGGAAATTCTTTTCGAAAGATACCGCTTTAGCCGAGGGGGAATATTGTACCTCAAAGATTTATTAGCACCTTATATACAAAGTCAAACTAGGCAAAGTTGGGCTCTCACAACCACACAGACAATATGCATTGCTTTGAGTTTTTTGCATGCGGCACTTCTTTATATACTGTAGGCGATGCCAGCTCATCACTACCCTGCACGACTTTGCCCCCACATGTTTAATACATGCTTTAATGTACAGTATTTCTTGATGAAAATGATATCAAGTATACATCTTAGTGTTCTAAAATGCTCAGAGATCTGTAATATCATAAATGTAATGTATTCTTTGTGGCGATCACTGCCTGCACACTCCTGTCGGTGTAAGGAAAAGCCCATTTAAGAAGCACATAGAGATTAATGACTGGGTCCGAGAACACATAGAATACAAAGTATTTAATGTGCTACCTTAGTTATGATGGGATTTGAGAAACTCTAATAAATTAAACACCGATTTTAAATGAAATTTATGGCGTTTTACTTTAATGACAAAATAAACTATGAGATTAAAGTGGAAATTTCAAGATTAAAGTTGACATTTCATCTTTAATCTTGACATAAACCATAAACCATTCACCTCCGTATGACAATGAGACACTTGCCTCTCACATCAACTTTGACATCTGACCACTTCTTTTTTGAAATTCTTCTTTTTTGTATGTGTTTTTACCATTGTCTTTTATCAAACACTGAATGGAAAGGGGGCAGCACGGTGGTGCAGTGGTATTGCTGCTGCCTCGCAGTAAGGAGACCCAGGTTTGCTTCCCGGGTCCTCCCTGCGTGGAGTTTGCATGTTCTCCCCGTGTCTGCGTGGGTTTCCTCCGGGTGCTCCAGTTTCCTCCCATAGTCCAGACATGCAGGTTAAGTGGATTGGCGATTCTGAATTGGTCCTAGTGTGTGCTTGGTGTGTGGGTGTGTTTGTGTGTGTCCTGTGGTGGGTTGGCACCCTGCCCGGGATTGGTTCCTGCCTGTGTGTGCCCTGTGTTAGCTGGGATTGGCTCCAGCAGACCCCCGTGACCCTGTGTTTGGATTCAGCGAGTTGGAAAATGGATGGATGAATGGAAGGGGCTATTTATATTGATTTGCATATTCAAATACATGAAATTCTGGGAGAGTTGGAGTGGGTCTATAGGCACATGCATTAAAATTCATGCTGATTGGGATTTATAAATGGGAGGTGCTTAAAACTTTGCTTATGCACAGTTTTATAATGTGAATTTATTTGTGCGTACGCACATTTCTGTTTCTGTCCATACGTCATTTTTTAGTGTGAATTCTGTGCAGTTTTATACATGAGGCTCCAAGTCTTCAATGACAGTATGTGCACTCACAGCAGCTCCTATACCACTTTGATCCTCACAATTATATAGCTACCTATAAGTAGACCTAAGTAAAAAGCTATTAAAAGTAAAATATGGGTGGCAGGGAAGGTCACAATCAGTGCAGGTGCCTAAAAAGTCACTTATATGATATTGTACATTTAGACAAAATAGAAAAAGACAAAAAAATAGTCAATGAATGGCAATGAAAGGAACAATTAAAAAGAAATTGCAAAAACAGTCCAATAACACTGACATGGACATGAACAACAATGTGGGTAACAACAAGACCACTGCAGGAGAAAAAGCCCACCCAACAATGGCAAAACTGAATAAAGAAGTCACTTTATTTGATGCTACTATACAAACCCAAAATACTCAGTTATATACGAGTTTTTTACATGCTTTTAAAGATATTTAATGAACGCTTATTAACTGCTCTATCAGAGGAAAGTTGTTTTTCGCAGATGTGATGTTGCACTATTCAGTTAGTTTGTTACAGTCATTGCAATGCACCAATTATCAAAAAAAGGAAGGTGAAGCCATGCTGCTATTAAGCATTGGAGTTTTTCTTTTCTAATTCAATGCCTGCACCTGACTTATTATTAATATGTGTGATGTTCATAGTGTCTAAGTATATACATGTGCCTGGTGCGAGTAGTGAGTTGAGACACCTGGCTGCCATGGGGGGATCTTAATCTGACTTTGACAGAAATAAAACTGAGTTGAAATTTACTTGTGTCCATATTGTTTTTTTTTCTCTCTGTACTCTCATTTTTCCTTAAACCTCATAAAAATAGCAGATTAGGTTAAAGGAAAATTCCACCTAAAAATGATATTTTTTATGTGTTATTTACTCCTAGTAAATTCTTAATCTCATGGTTTCATCCAGAACACAGATAAAAAGCTTTCTGCTAGAATGGGTACATACTGAGATAGAAACAATTTACTCTGTTACTAACACTCTGATGATCAATCATTCTGACCGTAGAATGCTGGTGAATTCAACCTATGAAACCTTGGAAGGAACAAACCTCTTTCAGCATGTTGTATTTGTGGACACAACAAGCTCCATCCAAATATTAAAGATGCCTTTAAATGTAAACCTGTGACACAACTGGGCAGATCTGACAACATGGTACTTTCATCTACAAGTCTGAATCACAGCAAGCAATATAAGATTGTCCATGAAAAAAATCTTATGTAACTTGTGTCGCATAATCCACATATCAAGTCATCCAGTTCTACAACATGCTCACAATTGGCAGATGCATGCTTTCTTTGCTAACATATTATTAAATAAATACTTATGGAAAATCAGAGCAGGGCACACAGAGGAAAGCATTCACATGGAACAGGACACTTGACCAATGTATGATGAGGATTTTTTTCATTGACGATTTATACTATTTATTGTGGACCAGCGTTTGTCTCCTTATATGCCTATTCTATCAGAAAGTTTTTTATTTCCATTTTCCATGAGAACATGAAATAAATTTCTTCTTGGCCACAACTACAAACCACATGCATGTAAAATATAAAAATATATCATTTCCTGGTGGAGTATTCCTTCAGTATGATCTCCTAAATTGGCCTTATATGTATTATGCTAGGCAAGCTAGCAGAAATTTCTGAGTAGTAATCAGGAGGAAAAGATGAAGTCAAAAACCAAAACAAATTAGTCAAAAATCAAGAAGTTAACTGAAGTCTTACCAAGGTTAAGTCAAAAACCAGAGAAGCAAAAGTAATAGGATTTAAATGCACAAAAATGGTTGTTTTGAATTCAAAATTCAAATAAGGATGTTCTTCCAAATATGACCTTACCAACCTGTCTCATCGTTAAAGCTGAGGACACATCACTAAAATCACAGCAAAATGTCCTAATGATGGTAGATCAAAATGGTGATAATCGTGAATAAAATAAAATGAAAAAACACAGCAAAAATGGCCCAAAACAAAAAAGAAAAAACAAATGTAAGCTTTAATTTAAAAAAAAAAAAACTGATGCCATATTCAGATTTTGGGTCTCAAGAAATCCCCAAAATGAATACAAGATGGTGTAAAAAGGTGGAGAATAAAATTCAAAAATGTAAATAGTGAACTCATTCATAACAATATGAGTGTGGGTGTTAAAATTAATGTGAATAGAGTCATTGCAGGCTGGTTCTTGGACTTCTGCTAGACACTGTCAGCATACAAGAGGTGACTCACGACTCTACAATTCGGCTGAGTAGGTTCAGTAAATATTTAAATATGTGGGTGAACAGCATGGTTAATTAATGAATTATGTTGACTCCTTTTATGTACACAGCATATGTGTTCTGTGCATAATGGACTCCAGTACTAATGAAATGTAAGGATGTACTTATTTGTACAAATGTAATTAAAAAGGACTGATAGAATTTCAACTCCAGCACAACAGTGGTTATACTTTCATGAATGAGTAATTTAATGCAAACTCAATAATGAAATAAACACAATCTCATCTACAAGTACTGACAATGTGTTGTATCATGGGTGCAATTATCAGAAACACTTTTGTCCACCCATTTGCAGAACATTGCAAACATCCCATCCTTGCAGAACTGATTTCATGGAGATTAAGATGAGGGGCATGTGTGCAGGAAAGGGACCAGGGGGCCATGTACAGGGCGATTCTAATCTGACGCTAGTATCAGGGTCAGGGTCGAAGGGATTTCCAGGAGACTGGCAATCTGATGCAGGAGTCCGGTAGGAGACACTGATTTTTGGAGACTTGGGATGTCTGACATTTTATCTGTTACAGAGTTGTATGGAACTCCAATTAACTCAGTGCTAGTCAGGGGACCAGTCCACAGCGTCACAGGGCACAACCACACTGGGTCGATTTAAGACTGTCTTTGGGATATGCAAAGAAAGCCGACTCAGCAGAGAAGGAAACTGGGAACTGAACTGAACACAACGCGGATCACATAAAGAATCTAAAGGTTTTAAATTCTAAGCATGATGGAATATAGGAAATGTGCTTGTAATGACTGAACTGGATATTATTTTATGGTAAGGAAACATTTTATTCTTCCACTTTGACATTTTCTTTTACCTGGCATAGGTTCACAGAAGTCAGTCACAAGTGAATTCCATAGATGTTATGCAACAACGTTATCAAAGGTTATGATAAAAGTTTAACTTTTCTCAAAAGGCAGAAAAAATGAAAACATGCTTAAAAAGATAATAGAACCCAAACTTCAAATGTATGATTAATCTAGAGATCTTGTATTGATTGTACAACTGATAGTGCATATTGATTTGGATAAGTAACATCTAATTTTAGTGCCTTGAAAAAAAATTTTAAGTATGCAGTAATCACTTTATAATTGTATGCCAGGAAAAATGAAAGATTTAATTCTGTGAAGGTAGCAAAAAATATCTTTATTGAAAAACACCTGTATGATGGCTCCTAGATTTAGAGTGCCTACACATATAAAACATTAAATAAAAGAATATAAATATACTGATACAATAGAAAATAAAGAGTATGTGAGAAACACAAAGAGTAAATCTGGAAAAAACTCAGGTTTAGGGATATGGAAAATGTAACATTCCAATACTGGCCATCCTTTACGCTTTTTTCACCTGTTTGTAGAAGATAAATCTTTTCAGTTTAAAGGGATACTTCACTCTAAAAATCTCACATTACTTATGTTGCATAATCTAGTCATTCAACTGTATGCTCACAATTTGTCAAACATGTATTTTTTGATTAAATATTGTTAAATAAATAACTCTTGAAAATAAAAGTAGTCCACAAACAAGAAGTCCTTTAACATGGGGTCACAATTTTTGAACTGAAGATCCGCCTCTCCTCCTCATTCATTGGTCCTGTCCTGTCACATTATGCTCTATTAAGTTATACAGGTAGAATCCTGTTATGATGAAACTCATGGGACCATAAAAGTATTTTCATACAACGAAACTTTCGTTGTAACAAACATTTGGAGAATACGTATACTATTGTGACCTGAGTCGCCAACGGTTCGCCATCTCAGCGGTGCAAGGACAGTTCTGCAGCTGCTCTGCTGCGTCTGGTAAACAGTAAACAAAGGGCAAAGTAATTGGTTGTCATCTGCAGGGTCGAGCTCACCATGTAACGTGCTTGTCGCACAATGCTTAGAACATTTAACACCTGGCTTTGACCTTTTCTTCCTCCCACTCTCCTAATCTCTTATCTCCAGACCACATCTGCTACAGTGGTGATTCCAAGCCACTGGTGTTCTATTCTGAAAATGGGAGCTAAAGCTGGACATTTGGCCATGTTACAGATCCAATCTTGTGTGCCTGAGTACTGAAGTAACAGCTCCCATTTTGAATGAAGTCTTGAGACTGTACCTGCCTTCTATATATAATAATAAAGTACCTGTATTTTCCTTGAAAACCTGGACTCACCTTCTTGTCTCTTGTACAACTGTGTGACCCAAACTTGACAGTACCTTGTGGCAGGGACACTTCTGTATTGGTAGGATTGGAGAAGAGAGTTTAGGACATTATCTCCTCCAGAATGCCAGAGGGCAGCCCCCCTCACTTGCAATGGGACCACAAGTTTGGAGCATGGAAGCTCAACCCTGCTGGTGCCCGTGGCTACTGCCAGGGGACACCTGGACATTTGCTGATCATTTGGTTGCAGCACTTCCACCACACTCGGAAGTGCTGCAGGAAGAAGTTAGACGAGCACCCGGAGCACTTCCAGGTGCCATATAAAAGGAGCCAGCAGCTACTACTCCGAGAGCCAGAGTCGGGTGGAAGAGGACAAAGCTTGCCAGGAGGAGTGGAGGCGGATAGTGAAAGAAAGAATAACAAAAGAGTTTTGGGCTGGACTTTGTTTGGTGTGCTTAAACTGTGCTGTATGGGTGGGAAACGGGGGAAGGTGTTTCCCACAGAAAAAAATAAAAACGTGTGGTGAACATGTGTCCTGCATCTGTCTGTGTCACGTTTGGGAGGCTGGACAACCCTCTGCAGGCCACAACCTATATAATACAAACAGTGCTTCTTAAACTGCAAAAAAATATTTTATTTGAAAATGAGACATTAGATGAAACTTTTTCTTTTATAGAAACACAGGTATGAACACAGAATGAAAACGAGACATTATATGAAACTTTTTTTAACAGAAATAGTGGTATGAATACAGAATGTAAACAAGACAATAGATGAAGATGACAGCACGATTCTGAATGCTTTCGCAACATCATTTTTCTTCATTCTGGAATAAACTTTTTCCAGGATTGTTATTTTTTCTTTGACCGTGAACTGATGCCATTTCTCACTTTTATTTTGTTTATGTCCAAGAAAACTTTGAGAACCGCTATGAAACTCGAACAGTACAGTATCCATACATGACACAACTACCCACACGATCGCTAGGAGCACCGATTCAGAATTCAGCTATGAGTTGGATGTTGAACCTACACTCTTGCTGACCTTCACCAAGACTGTCCAAGTCTAAAAATTTCACAACAGACTCTCTCTGTCTTTGAGACAGCCTGTTTCAGGGTTCTCGAGTCTCGGCGTTGAAAGTGTAGGAATGACATTAAGTATTTTTTGTATCACATTATTATCTTTGGTGGCCATTTTAGGTCAAAATAACGTTTGTTATACTGAAATATACATTTTGTTAAAATTAAATTCATATAACATGATGTTGCATAAATGTTTGTCCAGGTCCACAAAATGTTATGTTATGTGCACTCTTACTATTACTTTTTCAATTTTGTACTAAATTCATTAAAATCCCCAGTTGAGGTTTCTGGAGGTTGTGTTTCTTGTTCTGTATTTCATCAGTATGACTGGAATGTCAGGTCCTACAGGGTTAAAGGAATACTCTACCTAAAATATATATTTTTTTATTTGTTTCTTACTCCATGTCATTTGTAGTGATGACTGAGAAAATTTTTTTATCTCACATTTTCAATGAGAGATCCAAATGTCTATGATATAATACAAGGCAATGGTGATCAATGCTATACAATAGCAAATGAAAATGTCCATACAAAAAAGAAAAAAGAACCTCACTTTACTCATATCACATAATCCACATGTCAGAGTTCCAGTCACATGCTCAAAGCGTGCAGAAAACATTCATTTCTTGCTAAGACATTGTGAAACAGATACTTCCTGAACATCAGCACACAGGAAACAAAGTCAAATGGGATTGCCTTTTTTAATTAAAGATAACTGTCTTGACCAATGAATGAGATGCAGAGGCGGAGCTTCAATTTGATCCATCATTTCCTCCATTAGAACACATTTTTATGTTAATTGATGTGTCTTCACGTAATCTATCCTCTTTACAAAAGAAAGTCCTTGTATGAGGTATCATTGCCTCATACAAGGCAATGTTGTTCCTGTCAAGCTGGAAACTCCATTTTATTATCTTATTTATTTTGAACTCTCCGCAATGAAAATTATTAAAACCGTATGTAATCTTGAGAAAGCAAGTACGATTTTCTTACTAAACAATGGTCCTTCGTTGATGGTTCATGGATCTTCTGATTCCTGTATTTCTTCACACAGCAGAAGCATGTTGTAATATCCATTATGGATCTGCTTTCAGATTTGGGTGGGGTGGAAGTGGACTTGTTTTGTTTTTGTGCTTTTGGATTTTGTAGCTAGGGTGGAGCTGAGGGTGGAAGAGACTTTGTTTTGTTTTGTTTTTATTACTACTATCTGACTTGATGATTGATTTCCTTGTAATTTCATGGTTGGTCAATTCTGCAATAAAAAGTGATGACAAAAAATGCTATTTTGGTATATATTTTGCCAGGATGTCAGGATGAATGTGGTCTGTTCTCATCAGAATTGTTATTTTGTTTTTATATTTCTGTGTCTATGTTGAACTATCCTTCTGTGAGATCTCTTAGCAAGTTTCACTTTTGCGCACAGGTGTTTATCTTGTCTGTTAGGCATGCATCTTGTTTTGTATGTCCAGACATAAGTGGACGTGGTGTGATATCCCGATTGCCAGTGTCTCGTATTTTGTAATTTTAAGATGCCTTTGCTCTTCAGAACTTCTGCAGATTAGTGAATGTATTTTTAATTGAGGAACATTAAAGAACTAGTACAGCATCAAAGAAGTTGGGCAGACATGTTTTAATAGAGAAATAAGGGATAATGACTTTATGAGGTGAATCCATGCCCCTGGCCCTGAAAGATGCCATGGAATTGGACGAACAGCACAGCAAATTGCAGTCACCTCACAACAATGATTTGATTTTTACTTTTAACCTTATTTAAAACTACTTGGATAGGCTGTTTTATAATGTGTGTGCAATCTCAAAATGCAAATCAATGCTTAATAACATGTTGGGCTGGTAAAATAGACATCTTTAGTTAAGGCTTTTGTTTTCTGGCTGCCCCTGTGGCAATGTATTCTGCTGCAACACCTAAATAAGACCCCTCAGCATGCCTTCAGGCCCCCCATACTGTAGATGCTTTCTTCAGTCCATGGTTCACACTCTGTCTCAATAACCAACAAGGTGTATACACATCTATTAATAAAATGAAGGGTTGTGCAGGAGCCTTGAGACACTTAACTCTAGTATTTATATGGTTCTTTAAATCCTATTAACCTTCAAAGTGTACAGTGTGGTTTAATCTTTGTAATATGCTGACAAGGTGAAAAAAAATCCTCGTCTCACCCATTCTATTAACAAACCGTTGTAATGGCAGGGTTGCTCTTGTTAGGCTACTTGGCCATCAACAAGCACCGTGTCCAGTCTGGCTTGGTTTTCTGTATAATGCAGGAAGCAGTTAAATAAAATTCTTTCTGATGTCTTCTAAATATCAGTTATTATCTGGGCTGTTTTCACATTGGGTCAGCTTTCTAAATCATTAACAGTTTGTTGAGACTCTCTGACATGTGACATGAGTTACGACCAACATAACTCCTCTGCCTCCTAAACTATGTGTTATGCTTGGGGGGCAAATAAAGTCCTATCTATCTATCTATCTATCTATCTATCTATCTATCTATGTATTGTGGCGACCGACCGGGTCCCATGCCCGGCCGGGACGCCCTTTCTACTTATGATCTGGGGGAGCAGCCATGGGCTCCTCAGTACCTCCCCTGGGATGCTTGGTGGCAGCCTCCCTGGCTGACGATGGTGCCTCAGTTTCCCGCAGGGTTCCATGGGAGATGGAGTTCTCCACAGCCCTGTGGGGATCTGGGGTGGCCGCCAGGGGGGTACTGCATGGATCCCAGAGCCAGCCTGGACAACTCTACAGCCCCGCCCAGGAGTGCAATCAGGAACAGGTGATCAAGCACCTGGAGCCTTTCCGGGTGGGCTATAAAAAGGACTGACAACCACCACTTAGGGCCAGAATCAGGAGTATTAAGACGAAGTTGCCTGGGAGGAGTGATGGTGCCAGAAGAAGGGTTGTGATTTGTGTTGTGATTAGCACTTGGAACTGTGTTGTGGCTGGGGGGTTCACGAGGAAGACGTGCCCTCCAGCTGAAGAAAGAAATAAAGTCTTTGTGTTTTTGCATGTGCCTCTGTGTAAGTCTGTGCCAGGTCGGGTGCTATATAGCGTCCAATTCACACTATCTATCTATCTATGGCTCCATGTACATTTCTTGATAATGTCGGTGACCCAAATATCTGTGTCTATTCTGCTGCCTCTATATTTGTGTCTGAAAACGCACTTGATATTATTCCGAGAATCCCATGACTTCTCTCAGTAAACACTTACTTCATGTTAGGGGGCCAACTCTTGCTTTTTGGAACTCTCTCCATGTAGCCATAAATAGTGCTATGGGTCCAGCAGTTCCAAAACTAAACTGAAGCCATAACTCCTTGGTCTTTGAACAAGCATATTCTCAAATGTACCATTTCATCTTTTTTTAGCAGCAAGGCACCATCTCTGAACTACTGTACTGTGTTTATCTACAGATCACTAAACCACATGTGAAATCAGCTGCCAAAAACATTACTTTGCAGCACACTGCTGTCGTGGAGCCTAAGTGGGACGGTTTCAGGCTGAGACTTGAGTGAAGAGTTTCAAAATGAAACAACACATGGCACTGAGAATGCATTTGGGGCCACCTGTTAGGCAGACAAAGGACTAACAGAATCGACTGTGCTCATGAAAGACGTACAGCATACTGACTTTCAAATAAAGCAACAGGAGTGAGATGAATTTTACCCTCTCTCTGACGAGCACACACAGCTAAACTCTTTGGTTTTTTTTTTCTCATTAGTGTTTCTCATTAGAAATTTTATTCATTTAATCAACAGCAACATTAGAGGCACTGATAGATCACAATTTGGTTAACAAAACACACAGTGCTTACTAATGTGGTCGCATAAGGATAATAGCTAGCTGCCAAGTTGCCTCCATCATGAGAAGTCAAACAGTTTTGAGAATATACAACATTGTGGTATTATATGCTTCAGAACCCTGGCTTGATTATATTTTTCTTCTTAATGTTGCTTTTTTGTTTTTATGTAATTTTTTTAAATATTATTTCCTGTACATATTGTTTAACTGTAACGTATGGTGTACAGTATATGAACCTCAGGGCTACATTCCTTGTGATTTGTGAGTGGCACCTCCCAGGAGGCGGGGTCACAATGACATAGCTGCTGAGGACCCACCCTCTGCCTTTCTATTCTGATGACGGAGGTGAGTCCCATTGATTCATTAATTGTTGCAGAGTTAGCACTTGTAAGTATTATATTGTATTTTTGCATGTTTTGGATTCTGATCTTCTGGTTAGCTGATTGGACTTGTTTGCTTTTTTCCTTATTTGGCCATTTTTGTGTTTTTTTTAATTTATGTAAATAAATTCTTTATTTATAAACACTCTTCACTGGCCTTTTCTTCTCATGCTATTATGTAATGTTTCATTCACTCACTTGAAGGCCAATTTTGTGTATTTGAGTTTTAAAAACATGAGCTCCATTTTGAGGCCAGCCTGTTAAGTTTGGGTCAGACTGTCTGAAGTGAGGCCTATTTCTTAGGCACATTATGGAAATTTTGGTCTGGCCTATGTGATTTTAAAGCTTTATCACCTTTTTCACCATTTTCTGCGCTGTTAATTACAGCATAAAGCAAACTGAAAATTGTTGAATAAAAACATACTATAAAAGGGTCACAATGTTCCAGTCTGGGACTTGAATCTACGATATTGGTTTGATCAGTCCAGCTGAAGAGTGAAGTATCATAGGCCCCTTCTTGTGCTATGTTAAAGAATACTCCTAAAGCCTGGGAAGATACAACAATACCTCTTCAGTGCGAGGAGGACACATTAACGTATCATTCATCATAACAAGTCTGTCGGCTCCAGGAAACAAATAAACATTTCATTGATCAGCAGACCTTCAGAGAACAGATATACGCCTGCTGAATTATAAAGTACTTTTATTTTAGCTAAAAATGTTGCAGTCAGTTTTTTTCAGTTTCTGCTTAACTTGTATATATATAGTTCCTTCCTAAACTATTCAGACCCCTTTACTTCTTACACCTTTTCATTTTGTTGTGGCTTTGTACTAAAACTGTTTAACAAGTTTCACACACCTGGATTTGAGGATTTTTCTGCTATTCTACTCTGCAGATCCTTGCAAGCTCAGTCAGGATGGATGGAGTCTCTTGGTGCACAGCCATTTTCAGGTCTCTCCAGAGATGTTTAATTGAATTAAAGTCCAAGCCCTTGCTGGGTCACTTAAGAACATTCCACAAATTGGCCCTAAGCCACTACTATGTTGTCTTTGCTTTGTGCTTAGAGTTATTGACTTGTTGGAAAGTGAACTGTTAGAGCACTATGAAGTCCAGAGTAGTCTGGAGAAGGTTTGTATTAAGGATATCTCTGTACTTTGCACCATTTATCTTTTCCCCAACCTTGACTGGTCTCCCAATTCCAGTCACTGAGAAACAATCTTACAGCCCAATGCTGTCCGCACCCTGCTTCTACACTGGCATGGTGTTGCACATGTGATAAGCAGTGTTGCTTCCTTCCAGACATGATGCTGGGAACTAAGGCCAGACAGTTCAGTGTTGGTTTCATCAGACCAGAGAATCTTGTTTTTCAAAGTCTAAGAGTACTTTAGGTGCCTTTTTGAAAACTCCAGGAAAGCTTTCATGTGTCATTTGGCCAATCTGCCATAAAGCCCATATTTGTGAAGTTTTAAAATGGCCACCTTTCTAGATGTTTCCCCCATGTACACACAGGTTCTCTGGAGATCAGAGTGGTTCTTGATCACCATTCTTACCAAAGTTTACTCAGTTTGGCTGGGTGGCCAGCTTTAGGAAGAGTCATGGTTGTTCCAAACAACTTCCATGTAACTATTATGGAAGCCATTGTGCTCTTGGGAGCCTTCAATGCTTCAGAAGTGTTTTTTTATTCAGCTTTCCCACAATCTCTATGTCAACATAATCCAATCTGCAAGCTCTTCAAATTTGACCTCACGGCTTTGTTTTTGCTCTGATATACAGTGTATTCCTAATCATGTCCAACCAACTGAGTTAACCACAGGTGGACTTCAACCAAGGCATAGAAACATCTCAGGGATGGTTAACTAATAGAAAGGAATACGTCTGAGCCATATTTCATGTGTCACATCAAACTGTCTAAATTTTATCTCAATGTGATGTTTCGGGTATTTATTTTTGATAAATTTGCAAACACTCCTAAAATCCTGTTTTGCTTGGTCAATCTGGGGTTATTGAATGTTGTTTGCTTTTTGAAAAATTTAAATAGTTTTATCGTAAGGCTGCAAGAAAAATTTGTGAAGAAGCTATGTGTACTTGTCCATTGATCAGTACGTGGACATGTTTTATCCAAGGCAAGGTCTCAGAATCATTTTAAGGCTGCATTGAATACAGCGTGGCAGCCACCCATAGAGGGGGCTCTGGTTCATTACAGGTCACTATCACATGGAGCAAATTTAGAGCTGATAATTAAGCTAACACACATATGTGTTTGAGATGTGGGAGGAAAACTGGAGAACTCAAAGGAAATGCCTCACTGACACATTGAATATGTACGAGCTGCACACAAATAGCAAGGATCTGAACCGAGAGCTTTATGCTGTGTGGCATTGTGCTATGATTCACTTTCTGTTTAATGTCTTGTTTGCTAGTTGCTGTTCATTTTTGAGATTTTTTTTTGCATGTTTCTGATGTAAGTGTACTTTTGTACATTGGTGCTGCATAATGTTTACCTCTTGTTTTGGTAACCAACATGCAGAACACAGCACATATACAAGACAATGATCAGCCCATTCAATTTCCATATTATGTGATATTTTCTTTGTGATGTCTGAGTGGAGACAACATGAGAATTTAAAATTTTAAATAGCTAGGAAATGAAACGTAAGTGAAACAACCAAGCCTGATTTGAAGCCGGGAGTCTGTCCTATCTTTTTTCAGTGCCAAAATAAACGAACCAGAAATGATGCTGGGTTTTAAGTATTCAAGTAAAAGTATTTACTTTTTAAACAGCTCCTCATGAACTATGAGATGGGCCAATACAATAATATAATGTTCCATGGCTTGGCACTCAGGTTGGGTCAAAGCAAAGATTTGTCCTTTGGACAGAGTACAACCTGGCAAAAGATCGATGGGACAATCATATTCGTGCTGTGGAGGAAGTACCAATGATTTCTTTTTACTTAAACATCTAGAAATTCATTATACATAGACGCAATACACTGTGTGTGTTACAGATGTTCCACCTCAGGGTTCCACATTTTGAAAGATCTGAATTTTTTTAGAAATACTGAAGAAAGAGATGATCCTCTTTGATCTTATCCTGAAAAACCTTGCTGTGAAAATAACTTAAAACCCAAAACTGAAGTGCTACTAGGAAGGAAAAATTAAAATCGTGTCTCTGCTCAGGCACTCACTCAGGGCAACACCCGCCTATCAGCTACTCACCCTCACTGCGAAGGCAGTAGCGACACTTTACATCAGATTATGTACTTGGAGAACTCCTTCAGCCCAACAGCCAATCAGATTTCTGTCCATGATGGTGAATCTTACAAAGCAGCAGGCTCTTTCTGTCTTTGCTTTCTTCCTCTTGCCACAGGCATCACACATGCCTCTCCTCTCTGTAAATCCAGGTAACAGCACCATTTGTCACAGCTCATTGATTCACTCAGGACAATGGCCACTTCTGAACTGCTTTGAAAGGGCAGCAGGGACAGAACTTGAAATAGGACCATTCAATTACAGAGCAGCCATTTTTGCTACTGTACCAAAGAAGTTCTCCTTATTGCAACTGGCTGAGAAGGCTGCTGTTTAACCTGAAGGCCACAAGTTCAATATCTGATGTGCTGTCTCAGAGAGGATGAGTGCCTCATCCTGTGTGAATTCCAAAGCAGGCAGGAACAGCAACCACTGCATTTTCTGAAAGTTGTCCTGTTTTCTCTTTGGCTTTGTCAGTACTTCCTTATATGACCTGACGCACATCTCAGTGCTTTTCCTATTGTATTGACAGTCACAGTAGTATATTTTCATCATGTATTAAAAGATGAAAATTGTAGGGGGTTCATGCACACATTTACAAAAACACCTACAGTTGTGCTTGAAAGTTTGTGAACCCTTTAGAATTTTCTATATTTCTGCATAAATATGACCTAAAACATCATCAGATTTTCATTCAGGTCCTAAAAGTAGATAAAGAGAAACCAGTTAAACAAATGAGACAAAACTATTATACCTGGCCATTTATTTATTGAGGAAAATGATTGAATATCACATATTTGTGAGTGGCAAAAGTATGTGAACCTCTAGGATTAGCAGTTAGTTTGAAGGTGAAATTCGAGTCAGGTGTTTTCAAACAATGGAATGACAATCAGGTGTGAGTGGACACCCTGTGTTATTTAAAAAACAGGGATCTATCAAAGTCTGTTCATCACAACATGTTTGTGGAAGTGTATCATGGCACGAACAAAGGAGATTTCTGAGGACCTCAGAAAAAGAGTTGTTGATGCTCATCAGGCTGGAAAAGGTTACAAAACCATCTCTAAAGAGTTTGGACTCCACCAATCCACAGTCAGACAGATTGTATACAAATAGAGGAAATTCAAGTCCATTGTTACCCTCCCCAGGAGTGGTCAACCAACAAAGATCACTCCAAGATCAAGGTGTGTAATAGTCAGCGAGGTCACAAAGGACCCCAGGGTAACTTGTAAGCAAATGAAGGCCTCTCTCACATTGGCTAATGTTCATGTTCATGAGTCCACCATCAGGAGAACACTGAACAACAATGGTGTTCATGGCAAGGTTGCAAGGAGAAAGCCACTGCTCTCCAAAAAAAACATTGCTGCTCCTCTGCAGTTTGCTAAAGATCACGTGGACAAACCAGAAGGCTACGGGAAGAATGTTTTGTGGATGGATGAGACCAAAATAGAACTTTTTGGTTTAAATGAAAAACGTTATGTTTGGAGAAAGGAAAACACTGCATTCCAGCATAAGAACCTTATCCTATCTGTGAAACATGGTGGTGATAGTATCATAGTTTGGGCCTGTTTTGCTGCATCTGGGCCAGGACGGCCTGCCTTCATTGATGGAACAATGAATTCTGAATTATATCAGAGAATTCTAAAGGAAAATGTCAGGACATCTGTCCATGAACTGAATCTCAAGAGAAGGCGGGTAATGCAGCTAGACAACGACCCTAAGCACAGAAGTTGTTCTACCAAAGAATGGTTAAAGAAGAATAAAGTTAATGTTTTGGAATGGCCAAGTCAAAGTCCTGACCTTAATCCAATCGAAATGTTGTGGAAGGACCTGAAGTGAGCAGTTAATGTGAGGAAACCCACCAACATCCCAGAGTTGAAGCTGTTCTGTACGGAGGAATGGGCTCAAATTCCTCCAAGCCGGTGTGCAGGAATGATCAAAAGTTACCAGAAATGTTTAGTTGCAGTTAATGCTGCAAAGGGGGGTCACACCAGATACTGAAAGCAAAGGTTCACATACATTTGCTACTCACAAATATGTAATATTCGATCATTTTCCTTAATAAATAAATGACCAAGTATAATATTTTTGTCTCATTTGTTTAACTGGTTTCTTTTTATCTACTTTTAGGACTTGAGTGAAAATCTAAAGATATTTTAGGTCATATTTATGCAGAAATATAGAAAATTCTAAAGGGTTCACAAACTTTCAAGTACAACTGTAATCCAACCAATGATCATGGGCAGCTGGAGACTAAGTCATCATGTCACAAATTTGGATACGGTCCTGTAAGGCCTACTCACGTACATACTCACACTTTCACCAAATTAAAAAGGCCAAATGACCTGTAGGGATTTGTGAGGAAAACCAAACGTCCATCATGAAAATCCATGGAGAAATAGATAGAAAGAGGACATTCAACATAGATGATGATCAGATGTGGTATTCAAATCCAGAACACTGGATCAATGATAGGTAACCAATATGTCACCAGAAAGAACATTTATGATTGTTTAATAGTATTGCGTTTCTGCAGGAATTAGTCATTTTCAACCCAACAGATGTATAGAACTTTGTGGTGATGTTCTTTATAACAATTCATTGATGCAGATACATTGAATAATGTAAATGGCCAATTAGATTTGAATCCTTTTAGTCAGATCTTTCTGGACAATATTCCATGTCACTGTTCCTCTAATGACACACAGATATATCCCCCTTTGAATCCTATTGATGTGGATGTGACATCTAAAATTACAAATTTCTTAAAAGATGCCAAACTGTGATTAAATAATAATTTCCTGAAGCTGAATGATGACTAGACAGAGGTTTTTGTACTTGATGGCCATTCTCCTTGGTTGTAAATGCTTGTTCTTAGCTAGGAAATTGGCAGGCTAGGAATGTTTTTATTCCTGAACTCAGTTGTAAAAAACAGATCAATGCAATGGTAAAAATCAGGAGTGGTCTCCCCTAGACTTTCTTGTGTACTCAGATATGGGGATGGATATTTGAAGAGTAAGCCGTAAGACAATGATTATATTTTTACATTATGTACATTAAAGAACCATCAACAACAAATCAAATCAAATTAATAATATATTGAACAGTTTTTATAAAAATAAAGTTGAATAAATTGGACTCTACAGCTGCATGAAAATTTTAAATTTGCCATGATAATTTTATTTGGTGAATAATTAATAAATTACCCCTTTCAGTAAGCGGAAGTGGGTTAAAAGTTGGAAGAGACTTTAGTAATGTGTGTGTAATGTAACACTTGTACACAAAATGTCTTTCATGTAAAGCAAAAATGTTCTCAAATATGTATACATTACCATTTGAATGTCAAATGGAAAACTGCGATTATCTTGAAAAGTGGTCGCTTTTTGAAAAAATACAAAATGACAAAAAATGCATAGAATGTTGTACTTTACCATAATATGATGTGAAATTATCAAATTTTTAATAGTTTTGGGGAAACGTTTCAGGTAAAGTACCACTTCCGGTTAGTTGAATTAGCTGAAAAGTTGATAGAAATTTTTGTAGCTAATACTTTTATGCAAAATTTGCTTGACCCAAGTGAAAGCGTGCTGAAGTTTTTGTGTTTACATACACATATATACACACACACACACACATAGGCATAATTCCAAAAATATATTTTCAGACTCAGGGAGGTCTAAACGTCGAGATTCATCAAAATCTCAAAATCAAATTTTGGACGATTTCAATACTTTCCCTACACTTCGTATGCAAGAAAGTAAACATAGTTACTTTCAACTTAGGATAATAAGTACAACAAAACCATTCCACTCTCATACTGATGTAGACAAATGAGCCCGTGTTTTTATCCTTGCCTGCTTAGATAACTATAATTCTCTTCATGTAGGTGTAATCCAGTCAGTTCCGTTACACCTACAGAATGAGGCTGCACAGTCACTGACTGGCACAATAGAGATGGAACGTATTTCAGTGTTAACCTCATTGCACTGGCTTCCAGTTAATTTTAGGATAGTTCTCAGAGTCATATTATTGATTTTTAAAACTCTTAATGGCTTGGCACCTTCTTATATTGTTGATCTGTTCAAACCACAAATCTTGTCACATTCACTCAGGACTTCAAATCAGCTTTTACTCCTCATGCCTCAAACCGGATTGAAGCATAAAGTAAAATGACCTTTTACTGTCATGCTCCCCAAACTTAAGAACAATATACCTTTCAAAATTAGACTGGAACCATCAGTCGTGGTTTTTAAGGCCAGGCTTAAGATTTAACTTTTTTCTGTAGCTTTTACCACTACAATTACTAGAGCCTACGAGAAAACTCGTAAATCCTGCCCACCTTAAATCC
Source organism: Polypterus senegalus (assembly GCF_016835505.1). Lineage (NCBI taxonomy): Eukaryota > Metazoa > Chordata > Cladistia > Polypteriformes > Polypteridae > Polypterus > Polypterus senegalus. Next base: position 39,390,589 of record NC_053160.1, on the reverse strand, counting down.
ATTCGCACCTCTCCGTCAGCATCTTTTGTCCTGTAAATGTGCCGATTAAGACAAGCAGCAAGCAGCCTGCTATTCCATCCCCCACCATTGCAGAACATTCACTAAGTTCTCCCAGCTCATGCCTTGTTTGATTATTTAGGAGTGAACTGCTGGAATTTTAAAATGGAAATAATAGATGGTTATTTTGAACACATGCATTTCATGTGTGTTCCGTTTCTATAGCAATCTGTGTAAACACATTGTTAAAACAGAAACTTTTTCATATTTTAGTATATGTTACAAAATGTAGGCATAAACTATAGACTGTGTGAAGCTTGAACTCCAATGATCAAATAAACACTTTCACAAAAGGTTCAAGGATGATACAACAGCTTCTGTGGCATAGCGGTAAGATTTGCTGACTTGTAATCAAGAGTCCCCGGTTTGATCCTGACTGTCTCCTGTATTTACTGTTTTCAGTAGTGAGTTGCTCTTATTGTTAATATTATACAGTACACACACACATTTGTTTTGCGTTTGTAACAGACATTTATAGTACTGTACTTGTAAAAGTTACCTTTTTTTCACTTTTATTCTCTCACTCACGATCACGATACATCCTACCGCCCTAGGGATGTGACCCTGTTAGTTTTTATTTGAAGCTGGGAATAATTGTAGATGTGAGTGGTGTTTTGAGGCAATGGAACTGGACTTTCTCTGATCTGGAGGGATAAAAGCTGACACACAAACGCTGGCAAATCTGCCTTCTTTGTATCTCACTGTCAGTTTATTTTTTTTATTCAGTTTTATTGAGTGTTCCTGCTTAAGCAGAAATTGTAATCACCTTATGATGTATAATGTTAAAAAAAAACCAAAAAAAAAAAAACCACAGATGTAGGTATATATGATATTTTGAAGAAATCATTTTATGACCTGAATGTACCAATCAGAAAACATCATTGCACTAATGCAATATTATTTGAAAACTAACAGCGTCAGATTGGGTGTGTATTTACGCTGGCGTTGTTACTTAGAGTCAGATCAGGAGAGGCTTGGTGTTAGAGCGTGATCGTGATTGAGAGAATAAAACTGAAAAAAGATAACTTTTACAAGTACCATATATGTATGCCCACTGTCCCATATATTTGTCTCTTTCTTTTTTTTCTCTGTGCTGCGTCGACATTGTGCACCAGAAGGTGTGAGAAAATTCAGTGCAGCAGGATCAACGCACCTGTACTGTGCAAGGCATGCACGGGGCCACTGTGAAAAGAAGAGTGTTCATGGCTCATATTTCAGAGGAATTTCGTCGCCGCATCTTACTAGAAAAGGCGATGGAAAAAGAAAAGGAGGATGCAACATCGACAAGCTTTTGTTCCTAGACAGCCGCTTCCCCAGGAAAATAAACTGAGTCAGTTTCAAGTGCCCTTTCAATGTGATAGAAACCACAGCATAGAGAAAAGTGTGCGCATTGCAACAGGTACACACATTGTAAATGTAGGAAAGACGGTTATTGCAGCACGGAGAAAATAAAGAACCTCTTTGTTTTTTTGAAAGACAATGGATTTTCTGCTATATCCTTTATGACTTATAAATAAGGCTAACTTGTCCTGGTGTGAGTGACTGAGGTTGTGCATGTGTGTATTTATGTTCTCTCTGAAGGACCAGTGACCCATCCAGATTTCTTTTGTGCTCTGTGCCTGTTGCTGCCGCTATAGAGTGATTAGAGAAAAATCCACATAAACTGAATTCATAAAGGATTCAATCAGTTCAGTTTACTTCAATTAATTATTATAAGGTGCTGTTCTGGCTTTAAATCTATGAAACAATTGCAAAAAACACAAAATAACATGTAATATGAATATCATGTGTGTACTGTGATGAACAGCCGTGTCGCCCCTGCTGCATATGTTCCGGGGGAACCACCATGGACAGCTCAATACCTCCCCCGGGACGCTTGGGGGCAACCTCCCTGGCCGTTGTTCATTTCCCAGTCTCCCACGTGGCTCAATGTGACATGGAGTCCTCCACAGCCTGGTTGGGAGATGGGGTGGCTGCTAGAGGGTGCTGCAGAGAGCCAACAACCCGGATGGACGAGTTATCAGCCCCACCCGGAGATGCAATCAGGACCAGCTGGTCAAGCACCTGGAACACTTCCGGGCGGGCTATAAAACGGGCCAGCCTCCCTTTATACGGGGCCAGAATCGGGAGAAAGAGGACGAGGTTGCCTGGGAGGAGTGGTGATGCCAGGAAGGGTTGTTAGAGCTCTGTGTTAAAGTGCTTTGGGACTGTGTTGGGCCTGTGGACACGGGGAAGACGTGCACCCACGGGTGAAAAGAAATAAAAAAGCCTGTTTGTTTTACACGTGCCTCTGTGTAAATCTGTGCCGGGTTGGTGCTATATAACGCCTTTTACAGTACATATACCGTATATACCACATCAGGAAAAAATATTTTTTCCTTCTAGTTTTTTCATTTATTTTACTTTTTTCACTATTAATATTTTCAGGACTTCAAACAAAATTTAATATTAGATAAAGGCCATTGGAGCAAACAAATAATGATTTTTTTTAGCTATCCAAAACCAACTGGCATTGTGTGAAAAAGTGCATTCCCTCAGTAAAATCAAGCCAACAAAGGAGACAACGGTCAGCTTGAACACAACCAGCAACACAACACAAGCTTCAAGTTGACACCATAAAGATTCAACAAGCCTTCCATCTTTCAGTAGAGATCACAAAAAGGTCCTAGAAAGACCTACAAAGCCATTTCTAAGGCACTGAAACCCACAGCAAGAGACACAATCTTTACATGGGAAACACTAAGAACAGTCGAGATTATACCCAAGAGTGACTGGCCTGCCAACATTACTCCAACTTCTACTCAGTGTAGAATCTTCCAAGGAAGTCACAAAGCATCCTTAAAAATATGCAAATAACTGCAGGCTTGTTCAGACTCCACAATCAGAAAGAGAAGCCAGTCCTAAAATGGAAATGCTCATCTTGCATCTCGCAAAAATCACCTGGATAATTCTAGGGTTTTTATGGGAGAATGTTTTTTAGGGCAAATAAGGAAAACAAAATGGTTATAATATGCCTGGGGATTGCATACTAAGTCCCTTTTCCTAATCAGTGACTAGTTTCCATTGCTAATTAACTCCTTTTCCCATCATTTTAATAGCCTTGTTTTTAAGGATTCAGTTCTCTGAATTGATTCCTTTCTTCATTAAATGGCAGCCAAACAGAAATAATATGTGAAACGAGCCAACAGATGAACAGCTAAACTGACATTTCAAACTCCAACCAATCTCTTAATGAGCAGCTGATTCTCGCTGTTAATTAATCTCATTATTTAATTCCGTGGCTTGTTGCTGCTCTTATTTTGCACCAGTAGACATTTCCAAAACTGTTGATTTTTCAGTTTTTTCTAAGAACACCATCAAGATGTTTGAGTGACATGAGAGTTCAACCTTACTGAGACCTTCACCTTTCTTTATCTTCAGATATTGTGTGATGGCCACAGGTGAGTTGGTCATGTTTTGTGTCTCATTATTGTTTGGCTGCAAATTAAGGAAAAATAGCCAACTAAGGGGCCCAAGTCAAGTTCTTTAAAACTTAAGGCAAAAGAAATTAATTAGCAGCAAAAACTGGTCACTAATGAAGAAGATGGTTAGAATGAAGACCTGCAGCCGCTGTGGCCCTCCATTTTCAAATGACGTTACAGTACATCATATATATATATATATATATATATATATATATATATATATATATATATATATATATATATATATATATATATTGTAACAAACGAATCAACACACAGCATAAAGGTTTGGGGTTTCCGGCCCCGTATACTGTAAAATTTTCCACAGCAAAATAAATCAATGGTGAAATACATGAAAATAAAAGCTTCACATATGCACGACGTCAAAGATGGCATCAGTGGACATTTTATGGAGGAGGAGCCGGAAGTGGAGGAATGCTGGGAAGGAACCGTGGGGGAAGATGGGATCGATGACGTCAGGAACAATGGACGTAGGAAGGGCGGAAGTAACGTGCTGCGGGAAGAATGAGGCTTATGGTGGCGGAGCATCTTTTTTTCTGCAAGAAAGAAAAGGAGAAAGGTTAGTACCCCGCCACTCCCTGCTGGCAAATGTCTTCCCTAGCGTATTAAGGTCCGTCCGCGGTCCCCTACTCGCGCGTGCGTGACAATATATATATATATGCATATGCATGCATGCAGTCTGTTGTCTTTGTCATTTTTATGCTAATTATTTTTTAAAGTCTCTGAATACCAGTAAATAAATGGCAACAGAGAACAGATTAACCAAAATTGTATTCCATCTAAAATCCAGGTGTAATGTTGCATGTTGTATTTTATCTAAAAGTAACCAAAAGGACTGAAGATTTGTTCAGCTTTTATGAACTAGCATATGCAGCTTCCATTAAATTGTATGGGGAAAAATGTTTCTTTTTTAAATACCATGTCAAATCATACAGCAAAAAAAAGGTTTTCTTTTTCTAAAATATATAAACGATCAAGACCATAATGTAGAGAGTGGTGGGCTCTTACTATTATTATGTTGATGCATCTATTCAAGGGAGCTTACAACATTTGAGATACAACTGGTGACATTTCTTTTGGTTTTACAGTTGGAGCTGTGAAAGAAAATGTAACTATTTGTAAGCTACTAAGGATTAAAAGCTGTTTTATTACAACGGCAGGTTATTCATACAGGCGTCTGTCATAAGATAAGGTGAAGTAAGTTGAAGTTGGGTAACTTTCTGTAAATGAGCATGTCCGTTAGACACAGGAAAGATTACCTTTCTTTTTAAAAGGGGCCCCTGTTGAACTCTTATACAAAAAAAGAACGGTTGGCCGATTTGGGGAAATGCTTTGCTCTTCTGCTTTACAAAGCATGAATCAAGGTACTCATCTGTGACTGAATAAAGACTGATTGATTGAACTATTCCTGTCTTCCTCTGGGTCACTTCCACAGAGCAGAGACAGGTGAAGTGACTTGCTCAGGGTCACACAGTGTCAGTTGCCGGATATGAACCCACAAAGTCAGGGTATGAAGTCCAAAGCCTTAACTGATATGCCACACTGCCTACCCTATTGCAACTGACAATGTTGTCTCTGAAATTAGTGTTGCAAATGTTACAAATATCAAGTTAATCCATGGTACAGTAATACAATACAGGAACAATGAAAGATTTTTAGGTTTTCTAGTGATGCCAGCTGATCTCCACCTCACCGTGCCCTTTTCATAGCTCTACCACTGCACTACACACAACATCATCAAATCAAATCCTGCCAACTACGCTAAGTGCTTTGTGGTGGAATCACACCATGATCCAGTCCAATCCACTGTGGTGAGTGCCAGTGGCCAACTGCTGACTGCCATGAACCCACAATGTGTGGATTACAAAAGCCTCTGAAGCAGCTCTGTTACTCTACAAGAAATAGGAGTTCTTCTACACTCCATGTGTCACTTCCTAGTGATGTCGGTTGAGCTCTCACTCCATTTACAGTTTAGCTAATTAAATGCTAATTTTCAATGCTCTACTTCTATTTTATTAGTGGTCATTTATTATTTAATTGAGAATTTACTTTAACTCCTACATTTATGCTTTCCTTGTTGTGACTACTTTGGCCATTTAAAATTCAACATTTATTAAAGGAATCTTTGCCAAACTTATTCACAAGCAGAATGTACAAAATAAAATGGATTAACTGAAAATGAAATTAATTTTCAACAGAAAATTAGCGTAAGACTCCCTAATCCGGGTGCTCATAAGAAATAAGATGATTCCCTTCATGAGATAGAACAACTTAAAACAAGAATAATTGTGTCAGATACCCATCCATCTATTATCCAACCTGCTATATCCTAACTACAGGGTCACGGGGATCTGCTGGAGCCAATCCCAACCAACACGGGGTGCAAGGCAGGAAACAAACCCCGGGCAGGGCGCCAGCCCACCGCAGGTGTCACATATTTGAAATAATAAAATGTGTTCTTCCATTTAAATGTCTGAAGTGTAAATATTATCGATTGTAATAGAAATTCATCATTTTTCACCCACTGATAAAGGTCATAAAGGGCTACCTATTAGAGGATCAAAAATCCAAAATAACATCCAAGTCATCGTAATCCCTGAATTTGAAATGGTCTAAAATGACATCCTCATGGTTACGGTTGAGATTTGACATTTTTAACTTTCTGGGAGTGGCCCTTAGAGGGCTAGGACCACCAGAAAAAAATCAAATATCAAAAATATTATAATGTTTATGATCAGCAACCCCAACATAGCATAAATCGACACTCCACATGCATATATTACCAATTCACTTTTTGAAAAGTTTTGCGTAAAGGTGTAATTTTGACCCCTCATATCTCATTATGGGGAGTGAACCCCTGAGGTCAGTTGGTGTGGCACGCACAACTTCAAGTCCTATCATTTGTAACACAGACACCTGTTGCTTTACATGTTATCTTAAGGGTGTAATTTCCTCCACACAATATGATCCTACAATGGCCTAAAAATGAAGGATTTTTCAGATCTAGAAGGTCAAGAATGTGTTTTGGGGGGTGGGGTGGGTAGACCCAAAAAAAGCTTGATATCTGGCATAATCAGACATCAAGACAGTCGAACGGTGCATCATATGTGGGGGTTTTCTCGTACTGGCGAGTGAGGAGGTGCCGGAAATAAAAAACAAAAGTAATTTCAAAGCATTCATAAGTAACTCTTACAAGCAGCCCATAGCTAAAGTTAGACCTCTTGTATCACTGAAAGATGCTGAGAAATTAGTTCACGCGTTTGTTTTCAGTCGACTAGATTACTGTAACGCACTCCTCTCAGGACTACCCAAAAAAGACATAAATCGTTTGCAACGAGTGCAGAATGCAGCTGCTAGAATCCTAACTAGGAAAAGAAAATCCGAACACATCTCTCCAGTTTTGATGTCACTACACTGGTTGCCTGTGTCTTTCAGAATTGACTTTAAAATTCTGCTTATGGTTTATAAAGCCTTAAATAGTCTCGCTCCATCTTATATATCAGAATTTCTGTCACCTTATATTCCAAATCGTAACCTTAGATCCTCTAATGTCTCCTTAGAATTCCAAGAACAAAACTTAAAAGAAGTGGTGAGGCGGGCGGCCTTCTGCTGTTATGCACCTAAAATCTGGAATAGCCTGCCAATAGGAATTCGCCAGGCTGATACAGTAGAGCAGTTTAAAACACTGCTGAAAACACATTACTTTAACACGGCCTTCTCATAACCTCACTTTAATTTAATCCTGTTACTCTGTATGTTCAATTCATCATAATAACTATTCATGGTGGCTCTAAAATCCGTACTGACCCCTACTCTCTCTTCTGTTTCTTTTTCCGGTTTCTTTGTGGTGGTGGCCTGCGCCACCTCCACCTACTCAAAGCATCATGATGCACCAACATTGATAGACTGAAAGAAAGAAGTCTACGTGACCATCATCATCAGGCCCTTCCGTGAGAACCCTAAATCCAAAGAGGACTGTTTCATTTATGTTAGGTAGAATGCCCAGAGGGGACTGGGCGGTCTCATGGTCTGGAATCCCTACAGATTTTATTTTTTTCTCCAGTCGTCTGGAGTTTTTTTGTTTTTTCTGTCCCCCGGCCATTGGACCTTACTCTTATTCGATGTTAATTAATGTTGATTTATTTTATTTTTCTTACTGTGTCTTTTATTTTTCTATTCTTCATTATGTAAAGCACTTTGAGCTACTTTTTGTATGAAAATGTGCTATATAAATAAATGTTGTTGTTGTTGTTGAAACAACAATGATAATAGTCATGTAATACGGCAGCAATAAATATTCTGTTTTTCTCTTATTTCTTTTTATTAACAGAAAGATTTTACAGTATTTTGCAAAACAAAAAAAAAAACAAACAGCATCTTAAATGTATTATGCAACACTGCTGGCTGCATAACGCTGTAACTCATTTCAAGTCATGATATTCAAATGTAATAAATTCAGACGGATACACATGTATACAAAGGTCCACAAAGTACTGTAACTGCTTATAATGAAGACTTTACATGAAGAAAATGTCTTTTATATACACAGTCAATGCAGAAAACACAAAAACACCTGTAGCTTCAACTTTTGACCTACTGGTGTGTACACCGATGTACATGTGTTAAGTTCAGCATAAAACAAGCTTTAACTGTCCACTGGGAAAGCAATGGACGTTAACCTAACTGAAGCCAGGCTCACCAGAGACGATTTTAATCTGAGAAGGCTGGAGTTTGGGCGGGACAAGCAGCCTCATTTCAAGTTGCCCATAGTTAAGTAACCTTGAGCTATCTGGACTTGGCTTCCCTCCAGATGGCATTTTTCTCTTTTCAGGGGAGACGTGAAGGGGTCACTGGGGAGTGCTGTCCCCATTTGTCATTTACCTGACAGTTCTACTTACACTTGATCGTATTTCTTCAATCTTTGTAGGTAAGCATAAGACGGTGATTGTCTCATGAGTTATGGTGCTCGCTTGTAATCTATTTTTCGTATGTTTAAAATTCTAAATATTTTCATTACATTAGCTGGGAAAGGCAGCACACCCTTTATTCTAATTGAACAAATAGAAACACTCCAAATCCATTTTGAACTGGGAATGACTGAAAGCACTTAAACTAAGAATGATTTGTTCAATTTTAAGTTTCTGCTACATCATGTGCATGTGTTTCTGTGGGTGTGGGTGTGTGTAAATTAGCCTGTTTGCAGACCCAACTGCAGCTATGAAAATAGACCTATAAAGATTAAGCCACCATTTAAAACATGGGGACTAATCGAAGCGAAGGCCTCCTGCCTACAGTCTCACATTTTAAGATGTGTGAGGCAGACTGGAGTGGCTCACTTGGGAATGAATACATGCTGGTCTGAGCATGAGCTTGTTTGATAGTTTGGGACATTCTAGTCTGGGCTGTTGACATTTATGTGCTGTTATATTTACAACATTTTTTGTTAGAATGACTTTTGTGTGAAATAATAACCTTGTGCGTGTTTGGAAAACAGGGAAAAATAATTAATATTAATGCATAACAAATTTTGGTCTGAATTTGTGGTGTTCATTCCTTTGTAACAGACTTGCACCCGATGAGAAAGTGGAAGCCCTGCTATACCTTAACAGTTTTTAAGCTGACAGTAAATAACAATGTAAAAATATCATTCTGGTTTAATGTTTATGTGTAAAAAGTATATTGAAATTCTAACTTTTTATCTATCTCACACCACTGACTGGTGATGGTAGCTGGGCTGGCACAAGCATTTTTGCTGCCCTTGGCGATGCTGTAAATGCCCCCCAACTGCCGATTTTATGACTCTTTCTGTTACACAAGAGTTTCATAAATATAGGATGTTACTCTTTTAGCCATTGATATGACATTAATGATATAACATTTTGTTTCTAATCTTGTAGATTAAATGGACTATGAATGGATTTATATATTCTGTGAAAGATCTGACCTTGGAGCACAGACAGACACAGGACAGCCAAGTTCAAAACACACACATTTATTATTCTACAGCACCATACAGTGCAAAAACCCACAATGCTCAGGTCTTTCTTTCCTTCTGTCTTTCTTCACTGCCACCTCCACTCCTCTCTCGCAAGCTCTGTCCTCTGACTCCAGCTCACCGAATGGCGTGAGGCGGCCTCTTTTATATTGCACCCAGAAGTGCTCCAGGTGCTCTGCGATCATCTTCCGGCAGCACTTCCTGGTGTGGTGGAAGTGCTGCAGACCAAGGCTCCAGAGCTGTCCAAGCAGCCCCCGTCGGTGGCCATGGGCCCCAGCAGGGTTGAGCTTCCAAGCTCCAAGTTTGTGACCCCGATACAAACGAGGAGGGCTGCCCTCTCATGTCCTGATGGAGGTACTGCTGTTGACATGTCCTCTCCTCAGAAGGGTGTCCCAACCAGGCAAGGCCCCCTGGCCGTCTGACACAATTTATATACATGTATGCAATTTATGTAGATGACTGGAAGGACACTTGAAACACTGAGGAAGTGTTTGGGTGTTAGCTGGGTCAGCCCTTTTAATCTGAATGTAAATAAATTCAAACAAAAAGAATGCTCGATGATGTATACAGAAATCTTTAAATAAAGTAAAGAGGAGTCTTCTTGACTTCTTAACGGGAATCAAGGGTTGTGTTCAGGAGCGCCATGCTGTTTGCCGTTTGGGTCCGATATGAGATGCCATTCTCTGGGGTGTCCGCTCTTTTATAGTCCTCCGGCCAGGAGGGGCGGAGTCAGTTGCCCTCCGTGGGCGTCTTCTTGCTGCTGTGGTTGACAAAAGAGACAACAATGTTAGTAACCATGCCCGGGGTGGTATTGCTTACCACCTGAAAGGTGTGCATATGTAACAATACTGTATATATATTTGTTTTAAGGAATTTCACAATTTGTGGTAAAAACATATCAGTTTACAGCAGATATTAAAATAAAAAAAATATAAATTTAACCTAGCATTTTAGGACAGGGTTATTTGTTATTTTCAAAATGTGTAAACACAACTACAGTATATAAGCATAAACATATAATAATAAATAGGCTAATTGCTTGATGAGAGTATCATTTTACAAACAGAATACCAGTTTTAAAAAGTAAATAACAATATGTTTAATTAAAATACTTTACAATTAAATAAAAACAGATCAGTGAAATTTAAAACTGATCTTTTCTGAGCTTCATCTTTGTGAACGTAGAAACTGTCACACGTGTGCGCTGGGAGTCACTAAACAATCTCGACTTAGCTAAACATTACACTTCTGGGGCGAGAAGGGTTGCTGTTGTTAACGGTGTCCTTTCTTATATGACGGCCTGCAGGGGACACCCAGTCCACACGCAACCAGCAATGACGTCTCGAACAAGTCTCACCCCTTTTGGTCATTTGGCCACAAAAAGCGACAATCAAACAGAAAAATAGCATCTTCAGACTGATCAGGAACTGAGAAGAGAATAACATGTTTAAGTCTCTGATTAATACATTCACTGACTTTAGAATTCAAAATATCAAAAATGTCCGTCTACTGATTTGAGCAGTGACCTGATCATTCAAAATGAATAGGGAGCACATGGAAAACCATTAGAAAGGGGACTGAGGATTTTAGATGCCTCAGAGCCTGTTCTGCTTCTTTTTCAGAATTGCCCATAAAGTTTCAGAGAGTCAGTCCAACACAAGAAGGTTAGAGTGAAAGAAAACGTACTGACACTTCTAGTTTGGTGACTACAGACAAGAAGAAAAAGAATAGAAAGTAGGAAGGAAGGAAATAAAGCAGTAAGGGTGGGCTGTTTACCTATGGTATTCCTTTAAATAAAACAAACCAGTATAAGGAGCTTCTCCAGGCTACTCTTTACTCCAGAGCTCCACTCTCCTGCCACACTACCTTCCTCATGTACCAGAATCATTACTTTATATAGTGCTACACGTGCAGGCATAGCCTGTCTCTTTTGGTGTCCAATATAAAGGTTACACGGGGAGGGAATTCAGTGCTACACAGCAGTCTAACTTCTCCATACAACCAGATGAGCTGTGACATTATTGTAGCTCCACCAATTCATTTACATCTTCAGGTCCATCCAGCCACTAGAGGGAGTTCTAGTCTGGTGTTGCAATTCCTACTTCAACTATCTGACTCCTAGGAACATCTTTAAATGAGGTAACACCTCCCCATCATGACATTTCTGACTGTTTGTTCTAAGCAACACCACATATACAGTTTGTAAATATTGTCCTATATGCTAGCACGGGGGGCACCAATGAATTGAGTCAGCTAATCTATTTAATTTAGGGATGTTGTTCCAGAGTCTGGGTGATATCCCAAGGTTAACGCACTACGCTAGTTTCTATTTTTAAACTGGAGGAGAACCTCCAAACCCAGAAGAAGCCTGAAATTACTTCTAGTCTTCTTGACGTTTTTAACAAACACCATTCTGGAACTTAGAATTAATTCTGGAACCTGCTTCTTTGGAGGACAGAGCTGTGCCACAGAGAAGCGTTTTTCAAGCTTTTGGAAAGCCATTAGAGATTTTCCAAAACTTAAAGTTCTTGGTGTCATCTGGAGCCCCAGCTCTTTATCTTTTATATTGTTTGTTATTCACAGTATGTGCAGCACATATATATATATATCCCCATAGCTTATTCCAGTAGCACCAACTGTAGGTGAAACATCAGTCCATCAGAGAATTCTGTCAGTCTCACACCATTTAAGATAACATACACATATTTGGAATAATAGTAGTAGTAGTAGTAATAATAATAATGAGAATAATAATAATATTTTATTTTTATAGCACCTTTCCTATGTTCAACGTGCTTCAATGAGTCTCAGAAAGAAACAGCAGGTATTTGTAACATTGGATACAAATGTTTCCTGAATAGAACACTAATAAGTAGAACACACAATAAGTTGTTTTTTTAAAAAATGAATTGAATCAGCTTATCTAATTAATTTAAGGAGGTTGTTTCAGAGTCTGGGCGCTATACAGCTCAAGGCCTTCTCACCCACAGAGTGCAGATTAATATGGGGCACAATAGGACTGCCAGAATCAGAAGATCTTAGTTGGAGAATAGGAGCATAGTGATGGAGAAGGCCACTGATGTAGTCCGGTGCAAGGCCATTTAAAGCTTTTTAGGTTAATTATAGAATTTTATGTCCAATCCTGTAAGACACAGGGAGCCAGATGAGGCAAAGCAGGATTGGTGTTATGTGCTTGTTGTTGCTGTGAGAGGAAAACTGGACAATCCAGAGACTAAGCCATGTTTTCACAACACAACTGAGAGCTCTATCTCCAACAATCACTAGGGTCTAATTGGCAGCCCCTTTCCAGCAGACTGACAACATAAATGGGCCTGAGCCCAGATGGGGTGGGGCTTGTTAAATTGTGTAGGGGAAAGGAGAGATTGCTAATTTAAGCACCCCCTCTTGCTACACAGCAGTATTTTCGATCTTACCTGAACCTTTATGGTGTGATGACACCCTTACTGAAACTTCATCCTTTGCTAATGTAAAGGCTCAAATAAACATACAAAACATACTGTATCAAACGTTTTCCACCTTTTATAAGATCTTGCAATGAAAAACTTTAAAATGGTAAACTAACAAATAAAAGTGCTAAGGAGATCTGGTCTGAAGGCTTAGGGTGCATGAACTCCAAAAGCCATTACTGAGAATTCTAGCTTGTTCTCACAGGATTTATTGTGGGGCTTGGTAGAAAGTGTCCTAGGGATGGAGCGTTTGAAGGATGGTTTGTGGTTTTCTTTCTTTCTTTCTTTCTTTCTTTCTTTCTTTCTTTCTTTCTTTCTTTCTTTCTTTCTTTCTTTCTTTCTTTCTTTCCACATGGTGTTCTCCCTTGTGCACTGCATTTATGTACCTTTTATCTCCATTGCTGTGCACTGCATTTATGTACCTTTTATCTCCTGTGTGGTTTCTGGGTGTGGAGGAGTATCAAGAGAGCCAGCTCATCTTAACATGCTGTATTCACAATATGGTGTTAACTTTTTATAAGTTTATAAGGTCAATATTATCATGTGTACAGAGTACAGTGAAATTCTTGTTTGTGCTATTCATCATGTAGCACGTCATCACTCTCCATGACCATGATCAGTGAGTATAACAACTTTGCTTCGAAACTTAAATATTGTAAGAACTTGCTCAGTTGGCAATGGACCAACCTGGATGGCACCGGGTAGGATTAATAAGAGAAACCTTCAGGCAATAGGGATAGAGAAAGAGGCAGGACAATGTTAGCAGCTAGATGCGCCCTGCATATGCAGCTGTGCAAGTACAGGGTCTCCTCGGGTGTGTGTGCTGATTGCCCACAAAGGGCAGCAAGGTAGGGGCATCAGCATATGTATATGTTCCTCACAATGTTAGAGAGCAGGGCTTGACTGTGTTCCAAAGGAGAGAAAGATAGTAAGGTCAGGGGACACCAAAACGGACAGAAACTCCACCTGTCTCTTTAGGGGTAAGCTGTCCCAGAAGATATGATGTGAAAACCTGCCACAATGAAGCACAATGATGGTTGCAGACTACCGAAAAACTCACACAAAAGGCCAGCCCTGCAGTGTTTTCATGAACAAATGCAGTGGATTGCCCACACCCCATGCAGCAAAGCTCCAACGCACCAGGCAGGCTTCAGATGTTATGCTTTAGTGAGGTTTCCTTCCATGGACTATCTTTATATTCCTTTTACTTGTACTTTTTCATTCATTTTTCAGTTTAGATAATTTATTATGACGATTTTTGTTCTCTTCATTTATCATTTAGTAATCACTCGTAATCCTGGCCTACCTTAAATCCCTTCACACCTCTACCACTAGCGTCTTTTGTTTTGTAAATGTGTCGATCAGCACAAGCAGCAAGCAGCCTGCTATACCAACCCCTGCCTTGACGCAGCTCACCTCGGGCAAAAAGTTCTCCCAGTTCAAGGCTCCTTATCTGCGTGTGAGGTGCCTGGAGTTGTACAGGGTAAATAATACAGTATATCATTATGTGGAACACATGTATTTCATGTGTGTTCCATGTCTACAAAGATCTGGGTAAGTGTAGGATGAAAGGAAATGTGAGAAATGCAAGAAATGCTGAACACATACCTAAAGCAGAAACTTTTTCAATATTATACTAATAATGACGTGAAAGGTATAATGTGTGAAGACTTTAGTCCAAATATCAAATAAATACTTGTGCTTTTATTCAAGAATATAACCAAAGAAAAAAAAGCATTATATATGGCTGTCAATGAGTTAAAAACCCAAGCTCCAATGTCAATCAACAGGAAGTTGATTTGTATTCTTGTGGTGCAGCGGTAAGAACTGCTGCCTTATAACCCAAAGGTCCCATGTTTGAGACCGAGCGCTCCGTGTTTTGAGTAGTGACCTGCTATTATTATTATTATTATTATAATATAGTAAAAACATACATTTGATTTGAGTCTGTAATACCCGGTGTAAATTTTGGCTGATTGTAAAAGTTAGTGCTTGTTTTTTTATTATTCAGTCATATGATTGAATGGAAATACCTTTTTACTACATTGGAGAAGTTTGGGTTTGGCCCTAACATTTATGCATGGATTAAATTACTGTATACTAACCCAGAAGCTTCAGTTTGCATCAACAACATTTGCTCAGACTACTTTAAACTAGAACATGGCACTAGACAAGGATGCCCCTTGTCACGCTGCTGTTTGTGATTGCCATTGAACCACTGGCAATACATTGTCGAAATACTGATCAGATAAAGGGGATTAGCAGAGAAGGACTGGAACAGAAAATCTCATTATATGCAGATGATATGGTACTGTATATTTCGGACCCAGAAAATTCTGCAGTCTGCAGTCTTAGCAGCATTCACAGAATTTCAAAAGATCTCTGGTCTCAGAATTAATCTGAATAAAAGTGTACTCTTTCCAGTGAATTCTCAAACATATAATATTAGATTAGATACCCTACCTTTTATCATTGCAGAACAGTTTAAATACCTCGGGGTAAACATTACAAGTAAACATAAAGTTCTATATCAACAAAATTTTGCCGTCTGCATGGAAAAAATTAAACAAGACTTGCATAGATGGTCAACCCTTCATCTCACACTAGCTGGAAGAATTAACACTGTTAAGATGAATATTCTTCCTAAGCTCCTTTTTTATTTCAAAATATTCCAATATACATTAATAAATCATTCTTTAGGCAATTAGATTCAACAATAACCTAATTTATTTGGAATTCAAAACATCCACGCATCAAAAGAGCGACCCTACAAAGACAAAAGGCAGAAGGCGGCATGGCTCTACCTAACTTCCAGTTTTATTACTGGGCAGCAAATATACAGGCGATAAGAACCTGGACACAAATAGAAGAACATACACAGGCTTGGACCGCAATAGAAGTAAAATCCTGCAGTACTTCTTTGTATTCCTTGCTCTGTGCTCCAATAAACACACGTTATCGGCAATACACTAATAACCCAATTGTGCTCCACTCACTTAGAATCTGGAACCAATGTAGAAAGCATTTTAAGACGGAGAAGCTTCTATCTGTGGCACCTCTGCAAGAGAACCACCTCTTTCAACCTTCACAAACATATGCAGTTTTAATATCTGGAAAAATTTGGAATTAACTTGCTTAGAGATCTTTATATAGACAACGTCTTTGCATCCTATGAACAATTACATTCCAAATTTAACATTCCAGCTACACATTTCTTTCACTATCTTCAAATCAGGAACTTTGTTAAACAGAACCTTCCAGATTTTCCTCATCTTGCACCCTCATCCATGTTGGAAAAAATATTGCTCAATCTCAAGGACTTAGACTCCATCTCTACAATATATAAATTCATCTTACAATCGTTCCCTTTCAAAGATCCAAGAGGACACTGGGAAAAAGATCTCTCAATTAATATATCAGAAAAGGAGTGGAAAGTAGCAATGCAGAGAATTCACTCGCGCTCCATATGCGCAAAGAATACAATTATACAACTTTAAATTATTTATCGAGCACATCTGTCTCGACTAAAACTCTCCAAAATGTTTCCAGGGCGTGATCCAACCTGCGAACGTTGCAACCAAGTCCCAGCCTCACTGGGTCACATGTTCCGGGCCTGCACCAAATTAACATTATTCTGGACAAAATCTTTTAATTACCTTTCAGACAGCCTTGGTCTCACAATCCCTCCTAACCCATTAACAGCTGTGTTTGGGTTCTTCCAGAGGGGCTTAAAGTGGAGAAAGACAAACAAATTGTGATTGCATTCACTACACTTTTGGCACGCAGACTCATTCTGATAAACTGGAAGAACCCAAACTCTCCTCTTTTAAGTCAGTGGGAAACCGATGTGTTATATTATTTGAAATTGGAAAAAATCAAATACTCAGATGATCTGAACAGACTTTTTTTCAAAACATGGCAGGATCTAATCAGTAATATTTTTAAATAAGTTCATAAAGCACAGAGAATTTATTAATTGAGGTATGTTTACAAGCCTTAAATTTAACGCCGTTTGGCTTGCTCTCTCTCTCAGGGTGGGGATCGATCTGTTCTTAACTTAATTTTTCTTTTTGTAAAAACTTGATTGCTTTGTATGGATTGCAATAAAATTAATTAAAAACAAAAAATTATTCAGTCTTATTCTCTCAGTGACGTTCACATGCCATAACGAACTTACCTCTCCCTCTCTGAGTTGATGGCATTTAAATTTATTCTTTTCACAAGAGCAGCACTGTGGCTGGTGCCTGCTCAGAGCTATTTGTTGTACCGACAATCAAAGATTCATCCCAATCAAAGATGATGTCATGTGACCGCTATCAGACTGGACAAAGGCAACAACAGACAGCTTCTTCACAGCACTTTCGCTGCACTCTGCTTGGCACCATAAAGTAAAATGGGACTTCCACCTGCAGCTAAAGTCATTTCAGTAAAGGAGCAATTCGCCATGCTAGTGTTTGGATCAGACAGCGCCGTGCTGATGGTGTATGCGCCAAAAAAAAAAAGAAGCCTTTGATTTCTGTCTATAACAGCTGGTGTAACGTTTGGACACATATTAAAACTAGCTTTGGTAAAGTGTATAGTAACCTCGGCATCCAGGGATCCATTGTTACAGATGGTTGAAGAATATGTGCACAGCAGGTCCTCTGACTTCTTCTTCCACCAGGCAGTCTTCATATCATGCTGTCTGTGTTGGACAAGCTGTTTGATTTGCTGATACTTATCTTTCTTCTTGGGCACATTTTGTCCATTGGGTGTTTCTGATGCCTCTTGGGCAAGAGAGTCAAGTAGCTTGGTGATCTCCAGTTCATTTTCATAAAATCAGTCTCTGTGTCTAAAGGTTTGCAAAGTCAAGAATGTCAGCTGCTGCTGTGTAGACAGCTTTTTTGAAGGCGCTCCGTTCCTCCTTTACATTTTCTAACATGGAAACCTTCAGGAAGGGCTTCTTGTATTCCTTACTGTAACATGTCTTTAATGGAGGGATGCAACCGATGTTGAGCTTCCTGAGCAGTTTCTGCCTTACTGGTTGACATTTCCATGCAAGTTTGATATTCATCTTGTTTTTGACCAAATTGTGATTGGACCAGCAGTCAACTCTCATTATACAGTAGGTGATGTGTACAATTCCTCCGTTACGTTGATGAACAATAACACAGTCCTACATGTGCCACTGCTTTGAGCCAGGATGCATCCATGTGCTCTTATACTTTATACATTCTCTTGCTGAAAGAGTGTGTTTACAACTGTCAGAGCAGCAGCAGACCATTAGAGTTGAATTTGCTGGTGATATAGTGGTCTGAAACTGTAGGCCACATGGTGTGGTCTTTCTGACTGATGCATTGAAATCTCCAAGAATGATGAGTTTGTCCTTCCTATTGAGATTATAGATGAGACAGCTGAGATTGTCATGGACCACCTCCTTCATATCATCTGGATTTGTCATAGCAGTTAAAGACTGTGCAAAGGAGTCTCACCTCCGGGCCCCATTGTCATCAGTCTGTCATTAATACCTTGGTGAAGGCTAATGAGCTGTGTTGTCAGTTTAGTCTCACCAGAGACTTTTGGGGTATCTTTTGGCTTCCCAGTACAGTAGAATGTTGTACAGCTGATGACACTGTCTTATATGTAGCAGTTACTGCACCTATGGGACTTCAAACATCAGTGGGCAAGAGGGTGACTAGGGGACTGTACAACCTCAATACACTTTAAAACTTCCTTTGTGGCAGTCAGGGAAACAGGCAAGCAAACAGGCTTACTGCAGAACAAAGAGACATACCATTCAAATACCAGCTATGTCAAGTCAAGTCAATGGGAACAGGCGTTGGATGCTGCTGGAAGTTCCTTGCTACAAGCCTGTGAGTAGCTGGTTGTAAGATGATGGTAGTCCACTAAAAATATAGATAGAGAGAGACAGGTGTGGTGCCCGTATCCACCTGCAGTGACATAGCAGGCCTTTTTAGGGACAGCAGTGTTCTCCCCATTTGGGAAGGAGCAGATGAAAGGATCCTTAAACAAACCCCTATCTCTTTATGCCCCTAGCAGGTAGCTGCGCCTGCTTGGCCATCCAACCTTGCAGTCGAAAAAAGCTACTTGAGATATTAAAGACCCAAAACATGACTTTTGAGGCCTGGAATGTCCACACACTGCCGGTCAGAGATGACAGGCCTGAGCATCACACAGCTCTCGTTGCTTGAATGCTAGAGCACTGCCAGGTGGGTATAGCAGCATTTAGTGAAGTAACGTTTGCTGGCAAGACATAACAGGTTTCTTCCCTTGCAGCTTAGATTTACTGATAAATGAGTGCATTTGGGAGTGCACCCTGCAAAGGACGGATGCCTCATCCAGCTCATTCCTGCCTTCTACTTACTTGGTGCTGATGAGATACTCTCTGACAGAAGAACTAACTCAAAAAGTGAATGAATGGGTGATTCATATTTTTCCTTCCTACATACAATTCCTAAAGGTTAAACAAACATTCTTTTGGAATATTGCTTTATTACAGAGCATGTGACGGTTTGTTGAAAATAACTCGGGTTTCTGAGTAAGGATTTCTGTACACTTATCATCAGTATATAATCAGAATCAGCCTACATAAATTCTGCTGGAAAAGTGCCAAAGTGTTAAAGAATGACAAGACAGGGCACATCAAGGAGGAGCTGAGATCAAAGCTAAATGAGTTTGGAATTGCACAATAAAGCCGGCCGCAAACTGAGATACTTTTGTGGAAAGTCTGTATATCTAAAAACAAAATTCTAATTTCAGAACAAGGCCTGTTACTCATCCATTATTGAACTTTGTTGTTAACAGTTTAGGGTCATGGCATCAGGTGTAAAGCAACAAGCAGCCCTGGATGGGGTGTCAGTCTGTTACTGAGTACCCTTGTGCACACCCTTGTTGGGTCAACTGGGAGTCATCGACTAATGCAACATGCACATGTTTGGAATCTGAGGGGAAAAACCAGAACACCAGGTCCGACAGCGACCAGCACCATCTCCTGGATCTGTTAGACAGCAGTGCAAATCACTGAGTCACCAGATAGACAACGTTTAAATGAGAGAAATGTAAACTCCTGCTGATTCATTATTTATCAGTTTATTTGAGCAAGTTGTCCTGGGCACTTTAGTGTATGTGTACTTTATAAGAAGAAGCATTGGTTAGCACAGCTACCTCACAGATCCATTGTCGTGGGTTTGAATCCCCCATCTGATGAATTTATACGGTTTTCCCCATGTCTCTGTGGGTTTTCCTTTCTTAGTTTAACTGGGAATTCTAAATTTCCCCGTGTGAGTGTTAGAGGGCCTTGAACTAGACTGGCACCCTGTCAAGGTTTGGCTCATGTCTAGCATATCGTACTGCCAGGATATTCTCTTGGCTCTCTCAACTCTGAGAATATCAGTGCTGTCAGACATGTGAGTGTGGTGTGTTCCTTACAGGGTCTAGAAGAAGGAAACACAGAGGAATGACTTTCAGGTTTGCACTCTCACTAACTTGCCTTCTGTATTCATTCTTAAACTGAGAAAATCAAACAGGAGATGGAGTGACATCACTTCCTCTATATTCCAGGCTGTTTCGACAGAATTCTGTGAAAGAAGCTCTGCCACTGGAACAAAGCTGTCTTGGAAAAAGGGCCCCTCAGGGCACAAGTTAAGAAGCTAAGTCTGTTCAAGGCAGAACACCTTATTTTCTTATTATTCTGCCACAGACAGTGTTGACAGAAATCTTTACTAAATGAGGAACCAAAAGAACAGACGTGCATCAAGGAACAGAGCAAAGATTCACAACTGGGAAGTTAGACAAACACTATCCTCAAGCCAAAAACCAAAACCCAAAATTGTAGTTAAACAGATTTAGCACTAAAGTCATTTTGCTAGGAACACTAACTAAATAAACACATGCTAATCTCTCTGTAAATTTCTCCCTAAACTTATATGAATAAGAAGTGCATATCATGACCTTTGTCCCTACAGAAGGAAGATGTCACCCTAACTATGCACTTCCTGGGTCAATCCCCAAGGAGTGTGGCAACAACCACTCTATGGTGGCACCCTCTATGAAAAAAAATAACAAAAGCAATGCAAAAATAATTCAACAGGGATAAATAAATTTGATTTGAAAAAAAAACCAGATAAATAAATTTGATTTGAAAAAAAAAACACGTGCATGCTTGCTAACCTTCTAATCTTTTTGTTCTCTGTATAGAACAAAGAAGATGCCCAGGGAGGGCAACTGACAACACCCCTTCCAGTCCCCCAACTATAAAGCCCGCAGCTGCTGCAAGAAGGTGTTCAGTCTTGAACAGAATGCACTGCCTGATGAATGTCCTATCTCCCTGACCAGAACTAAATATTTGCCTAGCCTGATGGCTATCTTGTTTAATTTTGAGTGCTTGTATTTGCTTTTTTAGTATTTTGGGGTTTTTTTTGTGGAATTAAATGGGGACGTCCAGGTTAGCACCTCAATATTTCTTTATGTTTTCCTTGACCATATATATATATATATATATATATATATATATATATATATATATATTTATAGATATATATATATAGATAGATATATGTTGTCACACACGTGCGCATGGGAAACAGCTGAAGGGCCTAAACAACAGCAATTCTACACAAGGCCAGGGGGCGGCAGAGTGTACTGATTATCTTTCTCAGTCCCTTGCAGACCTTTCCCAGGAAATCCCGCCTGTTGCCAGCCCCAAGGATGACGTCACTTCCGGGCAGGAGGACACCACTCCCAGCTCCTGCACTGATTACATCATTTCTTTTACGGGCTGTTGAAACTGCCATCTTGCCTCCATACAGGCAGTTCTGTTCTGGACTCTAACTCTAAGAATATAATATATGGGTGCCTGCCCCAACTCTTTATGATGTCTCCGACTCATTCTTATTGCAGTGGCATAGTCGGCAGGATGAGTTTTTCCCAGAAGAAACTGGGAAGGAACCGTGGATATATTCAGGTAGGAGAGTACCGGGGCCGCGTTTCCAGGTGGTGTGCGTGCTCAGCGGTCCGGCATGACGTGGTGCAGGCTTCGCTCCCACTAAGGGAAAATGAGCCCTTAGTCCTACACAGCGAGAGTCGGGAGGGAGAAGACAGGAGCCTGAGGAGAAGGTGGCTGAAGACGTAGAGAGACTCAGGAGAAAGAGACTGAGTTGGCTGGATATGGCATTGTGGTGCTGTGTGTCGTATTGTGTAAATAAACGTGTGTATTTTCGGGTCATTCAGTGTCTGTCTGTGGCCGTATATATATACTGCTCAAAAAATTAAAGGAACACTTTTTAATCAGAGTATAGCATCAACTCAATGAAACCTCTGGCCTTTTGATCTGATCAGTTAAGTAGCAGAGGGGGTTGTTAATCAGTTTCAGCTGCTTTGTTGTTAATGAAATTAACAAGAGGTGCACTAGAGGGGCAACAATGAAATGACCCCCAAAACAGGAATGGTTTAACAGGTGGAGGCCACTGACATTTTTCCCTCCTCATCTTTTCTGACTGTTTCTTCACTAGTTTTGCATTTGGCTACGGTCAGTGTCACTACTGGTAGCATAAGGCGATACCTGGACCCTACAGAGGTTGCACAGGTAGTCCATCTTCTCCAGGATGGCACATCAATACGTGCCATTGTCAGAAGGTTTGCTGTGTCTCCCAGCACAATCTTAAGGGCATGGAGGAGATTTTAGGAGACAGGCAGTTACTCTAGGAGAGCTGAACAGGGCTGTAGGAGGTCCTTAACCCATCAGCAGGACCGGTATCTGCTCCTTTGGGCAAGGAGGAACAGGATGAGCACTGCCAGAGCCCTACCAAATGACCTCCAGCAGGCCACTGGTGTGAATGTCCCTGACCAAACAATCAGGAACAGACATCATGAGGGTGGCCTGAGGGCCCAACATCCTCTAGTGGGCCCTGTGCTTACTGCCCAGCACCAAGGAGCTTGATTCGCATTTGCCATAGAATACCAGAATTGGCAGGTCCACCACTGGCACCCTGTGCTTTTCACAGATGAGAGCAGGTTCACCCCGAGCACAAGTGACAGATGTGAAAGGGTGTGGTGAAGCCATGGAGAACATTATGCTGCCTGTAACATCATTCAGCGTGACCGATTTGGTGGTGGGTCAGTGATGGACTTGGGAGGCATATCCATGGAGGGATGCACAGACCTCTACAGGCTAGACAACCGCACCTTGACTTCCATTAGATATTGGGATGAAATTCTTGGACCCATTGTCAAAACCTATGCTGGTATAGTAGGTCCTGGGTTCCTCCTGGTGTACGACAATGCCTGGCCTCATGTGGTGAGCGTATGCAGGATGAAGGAATTGATACCATTGACTCACCCCCACGCTCGCCTGACCTAAATACAACAGAAAACCTCTGGGACATTATGTTTCGGTTCATCCGACACCACCAGGTTACACCTCAGACTGTCCAGGAGCTCAGTGATGCCCTGGTCCAGATCTGAGAGGAGATCCTCCAGGACACCATCTGTTGTCTCATTAGGACGTTGCCAGGCATGCATACAAACAGCTCCATAACTACTCTGCTGCGTCTGGTAAACAGTAAGCAAAGGGCAAAGTAATTGGTTGTCCTCACGTTACTGCGTAATGTGCTTGTCACACGATGTTTAGAACATTTAACTTCGGGCTTTGATGTACTCCACCTCGCACTGTCCTGGACTGCCACAGTGGTGATTCAAAGCAGCTGTTGTTCTTCTGATCTGAAGATGAGAGCTAAAGCAAGAAGATTATACCAGTGTCATGGCCCCTATCTCACGTGCTTGAGTGCTGAAGTAACAGCTCCTATTTTGAATGAAGTCTTGAGACTGTACCTGCCTTCTCTATACAGTAATAAATTGCCTGTATTTTCCTTGTAAATCTGCACTCACCTTTCTGTGTCTAGTGCAACACTGTGACCCAGGCTTGACAATACCTTTATAAAAAAATATTTTATTTCAAAATAAGACATTAGATGTTTTTAGAAATACAGGTTATAATTCAAAATGAAAAAGAGACATTAGGAGTAACTAATTTTTATCAGCTTAAATTGACTCTGTTTCTCACTTTTTTTTCATCGCAAAGAAGACTTTGAGAAGCACTATGAAACTCG
This sequence comes from Polypterus senegalus, assembly GCF_016835505.1. Classification (NCBI taxonomy): domain Eukaryota; kingdom Metazoa; phylum Chordata; class Cladistia; order Polypteriformes; family Polypteridae; genus Polypterus; species Polypterus senegalus. The sequence continues at coordinate 39,366,480 of NC_053160.1, read as the reverse complement.
AAAAGTACATTATAAACACACGACAAAACACCTATGTGTATGCTAGGTGGAGCAATGAGTCAGAATACAACTATGTGTATGATATTGTGCCTATACTCTCACCGAGCCTCACTGAGGCTGCCCAAGACCAGAAATTTTGCAAGGTTCCTGAGACTCAGCGAAAGTGTAGACATGGCATTAAGTATTATCTATATCTCTGTCTACCACTAGGGGATGCTTCAGCTCCCCAAACCCCTTGCACAAAGGCTTGGACACAAGATCTCCTTAAACAAAAGGTTTTAATTGTTTAATTGGAGGGCTGCCACCTAGGGTATTGGGGGATGTCCTGAATAAATCATCTTCCCCTGTCCTACCACACTATTGGCCTCCCTGCCAGGTAAGGATCCCAGTTTGCTCTGGCTGGGATGCCAATCTCAGCATTTTCTCTGTCACTATATATATATATATAGCAAATGATGGGGGGGGGGTGGATCAGTAAGATGTGGTATGGAGGATGTTGGTCATAAAATCTTTTTGATTATTTAGGTATCCTTCTTTTTAAGCCTGCACGTGCTGGGTTCATGTCCAAATGTCTGTTAATGGTGGTCTCATTTGACAGCCGTGATTCAGCCAGCTCTCTGGCACTTTTAGTATTATCCCAGAATTTTATTTGCACAGTGTCCCACATAAATGTGTGTCCAGTTAAAATTGTATATGTGTATATCAGAAATTGTGGGTCCTTCCTTCTTACAGCATTGCAATGTCTTTGTATGCATATTGTGAGTGTTTTAGATGTTGGTTCCACATATACCTGTACAGCTGGGCATACTGTATGCTGTGGTCCATGTCTCTGATTCAGATTTCTTGCTTTTGGCATTAAAAAGAATAGTCTGCAGAGTGTTTGCAGGTTTATGGGCTATTTTGATGCCTGATCTGGAGAGGATGGGTGCTGTACTCTCCGATACACCACTGTGATAGGGAATGATGTGCCAAGTAGGACGTGAGATCACGTTAGAGGTGATTGATTGCTGAGGCTTGTGGCCCCTTCTTATGTAAACACTTTGATAATAATATACAGTACATACTGTGACACATGAGTCACTGCCTTGCACTCAAAAGACGAGGCTAAGTCTAAGGATTTCAAGAAAATCAGTTTCATTCAACTTGAAACAGGAATAGTAAGGTTATTTTTTGCAACAGGTGCTATCACTCTAATATACACAGACACAGCAAACGGGCAGAGCTGGGGAAGGTGGCCAAGTTATAGTGTTCCCCACATCACCCATCGGGCAACAGAAGTGTTGTGAGAGGAGGCGGTGAGCTTGCCAGGGCGCGGTGAACCTGTGGCCGCCTTGGCAACGGACAAGCAGCCTTCGAAAAACACATCAATCACGTTACTGTGTGTCACCCTGTTGGGGATGGTCTCAAAAGAGTTCAGAAATCTTGCTTTTCCATTGCTGACTGTCTTCCTATGCTTTTCTTATTTGATTTCTTAAAGAATACCTGCTCTATCATCTAGGTGACTCTGTCATCAGCACCTTCCTCTAAACCCCCCACCTCCAGGGAATTCTCAGATGTTTTCAGCCCATCAGAGGGATTTAATACCCACAGTGTGCCTTGGTTTTGCCTCTCTGTCTTCTCCTAGATTGCCATGCCTGGTACATCTCCCATCCAGACTACTGTACATGCTCAAACCACTAATGTGGAGAAGCAGCAGTTCTTTGCAGTTTTTTGGGGTCCTACTGTATGGCAGAGTTCCTCACCCTATTGTGGAGAATAAGCAGAACACTAATTTTCAGCCATCACAGATTTTATAGGTGAAGACAGGGATATGACCTGCCCATGAAACTGAAACGTTTGTCCTGCTACATAGCTCCCCCTTCATCACCATGGTCCAATGAAAAACAGGATTGAAGTAAAGTGACATGGTGTGTACCAACTGTGCTGATCTTGATACCACACCACTGTTATAGTATACTTTAAGACAGCAGTTATCAGTTCATGTTTACCTATGCAGACTTTCCTAAGTTTGTTTCCTTGAAATGTATGCTTGAATGAATTTTCTTTTACTTTTTCTCATTACTCTAAAATGTTTTCTTCTTTGCTTTAGCAATCACCTTTTGGTGTTGAACTCTGTGAATGACTTGCTAGATTAAGAGTGGCATGTTCATCATTGTTATCATTACTCACATTTGACTGACCCCTTTACCCAAAGGGGACCTACAGATCTGGAAAAAGTACAATTGTTTAAATACATTAAGATTGCTCAGGGTCACATAGTAAAGGCTAGTGTTGAATGAGTACTTCTATATCAATACCAGCTTCTGGACCTCAGTACCAAGTAAAGTATTGCAACCTCATCTTATTAGGCACTTTTTTATAGTGATTACACCCTGCAGTGCTTCACAGTTAAAGTGTTAGGTGACAACTGCTTATATATACACACGGAGCCGAGGCAGGTTAAGGACTTGCTGAAAGTCATGGGGGGCAGTGGCCAGGATTCTTTACAAGGACTGTATCCAAGAAAAAGACCCCGGTGATCAAAAGAGCACAAACTCCGTTAAAATTAACATAAGGCCATTAAAGGAACTCAAAATGTGAACAAATACAGAAATGTCAGGATTTTTTAAAGAGATGACTTACAACAACTTTGAATTCAGCCTGGTGCTATTTGCCTAATGAGGAAACTGTAGGGTGTTAGAAAGTCACAGCGGGAAGCCAAAATAACATACAGGCTAACACATCTGAGTGGACTCTGAGGACTAAACTTCCAAAGACACACACACACACACACACACGCAGAAGCAAATTCCTTAAGCAGGCTGGGAAAAGATCCTGCAATTGAATTTACAAAATCCAAACCCTAAGCTACAGGGTCACAGAACGTTGGCAGACGCATTTGGGTCCATCTGTTGTGAGATGCTGTTATATCAAGTAAAGAACTTGATCACTGTGTGTTGTTAACAGATTTATGAACTGAAATTTGTACTCAGTTTTATATTCAGATGGTGGTAGAATGCTTTATTTGCTTTTTATTATTTTAGTTTAGTTTTAATGGTCTCTTTTATGTTCTCATTGAACTTTACATAAAGTGTGTTCAGAACAGATTGACAGCCCTGTCTGTCACTAGCTGATGGATTAAAAATATAAAGAATGTATAAATATAATAAAAAATAATTAAGTCATTGTAATTGTAATCTATGTGTATATTTGAGGGGGGCTGTTGATGTTTGTTTGTTATAATATCTCTAGAGCTTCTGTAATAATACTGAATTTCCCCCCTTGGGACCAATAAAGTCCTTTTTTCTATCTATCTATCTATCTATCTATCTATCTATCTATCTATCTATCGTGGTGGACGGCCGGCTACTCAACCCGACCGGAATGCTCAAAGAGGAGAAAGATGGGGGGAAAGCAGCTACTGAGGGACATTGCCTCCCCCAGGACGCCAGATGGCGATGTCTCTGCAGCCTAGCGTTACCCCAGATTCCCACAGAGCACCATGAGATTTGGAGATCGGCTTCACAGCCCTGCTGGCTACCAAGGGTGCCGCCAGGCCACCTGCGAGTCTTTACTTTCTGTATAACCCGGAAGTACTTCCAAGTCACAGGGACGAAAGCCCCAATGTAGTTTCGGGCTGAAAAAAAGGAAGTTCTCCATCTGACCTGGAAGTGCTGGCAAGTCACGTGAACAGAAGTGGAGAAGCACTTCCGGGTCAAGGACTACATAAAGGACTGCTGGAGACCCAGCAAGTGAGCCGGAGTTGGGAGGTAGAGGACAGAGCTTGCTGGGAGGTGTGGAGGAGAGAGAATTGTGTCAATGTATTGTATTGTTAGTATTGTATTGCCTGTTTTATTGTGACGAAAGTGCTTTTGGGCCCTACTACAAGAAGAAAAATAGTTAAATACCTTCTTGGTGATTTTACCCTGTGTTCAGTGTGTCTGTCTGTTGGGTTAAAAGATGCAACGGCGACCTCTAATGCAGGGGTGTCAAACTACGGGCCTGGAGGGCTGCAGTAGCTGCAGGTTTTCATTCTAACCCTTTTCCTAATTAGTGATCAGTTTTCACTGCTAATTAACTCATTTTCCATTCATTTTAATAGCCACGTTTTTAAGGATTCAGTCCTCTAAATTGATTATTTTCTTCATTAAATGGCAGCCAAATAGAAATGAGAACGAGCCAAGCAGATGACCAGCTAAACTGGGATTTCAAACTCCAACCAATTTCACTTTAACCAATCTCTTATTGAGTAGCTGATTCTTGCTGTTAATTAAACCTGTTATTTAATTCTCTGGCCTGTTGTTGCTCTCATTCAGCCACATCAGACATTTTTAAAACTGCTGTTTTTCTGTTTTTTCTAAGAAAACCGTCAAAATGTTTTGGTGACCTGAGAGATTAATGTTACTGAGACATTTTGTGACAGGCACAAGTGAGCTGGTAATGTGGCGGCTCGTTTTGTGTCTCATTGTTTGGCTGCTAATTAAGGAATAAGAGACAACTAAGGGGCCTGAGTCAAGTTAATTAAAACAAAGGCAAAATAAGATAATTAGCAACAAAAAATGGTCACTAATGAAGAAGATGGTTAAAATGAAAACCTACAGCCACTGTGGCCCTCCAGGACCAGAGTTCGACACCCATGCTCTAGCGTCTTACACTATCTATCTGTCTAGTTTTATAACTTATTTTTGATATTCATATACTGTCTGTTTTCCTTTTGCATCAGTGCCATTACTAGATGATGTGATATTCAATTCAATTTAGTTTATTTTTGTATAGCGATCTTCACTGAGTTCTGATCTGATCACCGATCTTCACTAAAGTTCATCTATACAGTTCAAAAATGACTAAATACAGAATTACTACACAGATCTGTGAAAAGACACAGGAAAACAACATACAGTAGTTTGAAGCTGATTAACATAAAAGGATGCCAAAAATAGTTGTCCATTAATTAACTGTTGAACTGCGGAAAGGCCAGTTGACAACACATGAGAGAAAAATAAAAACTCCAGTCAACAGCATCCCTGGAGAAAATAAACCTTTGGGGAAATCCAAGGTCATTTATTAAAGAGAAAGTAAAAGACCAAGTCAGACACAGTTTCGGTCTTGGAGTCCTCGGCCAACTGCTGGACATTCTATAGTAGAGTCTGTGTGCTGGCAATCATATAATAATAATAATAATAATAATTCTTTGCATTTATATAGTGCTTTTCTCACTACTCAAAGCGCTCAGCAATTGACAGATACCACCCCTTTCCATTCAATGATTCCTGGGCCCCCAGTATCTCAGGTGTCTTTTCCTTCTACATAAATCATTTCCACCAAGCACAGCAACAAGAACTAAAAGTAGACAGAATAGAGGAGGGTTAGTAACAGTTTATAATTATTGTGTTACCAGTAACGGCGCACTGCACGATAACGTGCAGTGAATACACTTGACTTGAGCATTCCTAGTTTTCAGACTCTTTCTCTGTGCGTTTAAGATTCATTTGCAGAGAAGTTGATGCGCTTGCTGCTTCCTGAGCATCTCTTCTTTTAATCACCCTAGCGGCCCCCTTCTTCTCTTTTTTCATCGGCATCTTTTCGCATTAAAACTGATTAAGTCAGTATTTGTGTTGCAATTACTTAGTACGTTTTCCTTTATTTTTCACTTAAGCTTTCACTTAAGGCTTCATTCTGCCTGATGTAAGATATGAAGAGGTAGGGAAAGGGACGGTGAAGGTGGTAGCGATGAGAACGGTGCCTGTATGCATGTGCCGCACAGCTGCCTTGATGGCTGCTGCTGAGAGTTGATCCTACAATAAAATAAAGTAAAAATAAAACGAGGAAAAACCACGGAGGTCAATCATCACCGAAAGATGTAGTAGACGTCACGTAGTATATGTGTACCAAATTTCAGGTCAATAATTTAAAAGGTTTATGAGCTAAAGGTGATTTGAAATCCTGTACAGACAAATGGACAGCCACGGTATAGTGTATATATCAGAAGATTTTTGTACAAATGACTAACAGACAAAGATGTAATGTGCACAGTAAATCAGCGGCTCTAGACAGGGTATCCTAGACTGAAATACTGAGTCTTCAGCTGGGATTTAAAAACTGAGACTAATTGGGCATTTGTTATATTATCAGGTAGATCATTCCACAGCTTCAGGACCCTGTAACTAAAAGCTTAATCTCTAGCTGTTAATTTATTAATCCTTGGACTCTTTGCTAGACTGGTGTATTGAGATGGTGATAGACGCTATGGTTTGTAAGTAATGATTCGTGAAAACAAGTAAGCAGAGCCTCAGACATTTAAAACTATATCTTAAAAGGAGTATTTTGAATCGCTCCTAATTTGACTGGGAACCAGTGCAAGGACTTGAGAGCCAAGGTGATATGTTCACAGTTTTAGTTTGTGTAATGAATCTTACAGCAGCATTTTGAATGAATGAAAAGCTGCATAAAGAATGATTTAAACAGGCTGTAAACAACACCTTGCAATTAAAGATATTAGGACTAAAGCACTGGACTTTAATTAACAAGGTTGCAGGTTCTGCTCTCGGTGCAGCCCTAAGTAAGTCACCTAACTGTTGTGTGTACTCCACTAGAGAGAAACATTTGAAAGAGTTATATTATATATTTTTCATTATAAAGAGTCTTGGGTGGTATTTCACTATAGGAAGGTGCTAAACGAAATGAGGATTTGTTTGTACTCTTGAACCCTATTGTCAATTCAATTCAGTTTATTTTTGTTAAGTGCTGTAACAAGTTCTCAGGTAAAATGCACGTATAAATTATACAAATTACTAATTACAGAATTAGTACACATAAAGACACGGGTGAACTATGGCCAGTTGTCAAAGTATTTGCAAGTTATGATGTTATGTAAGTGTACTAAGAGTATAAATCCTGTCCATGGTGTATTTTATCTTTAAGAACTTCCATCCTCTGACATGCAATGGTTTAATGGTGTATCTACAACTGCATTGGTCATTTCTAAAAATGTTACTGAGCTTGTCCATTAAAAGGGCTTGCAATCTGAGCTTCTAGTAGCATGTGTTTGTAAATCACTCTGTGTCTATGTAGTTATTCTTTAAGGCTGAAGATTCATTTTTAATAGACAATAAAAAAGACATTTGACCAAGCATGTTGGGAAATGAAGAATTCATTAAAAAATGATGTGACACTTATTAGCTTTTACAGTATGGTTCATATTAAACCATAACATAAGAACAGTCTCTTCATAGATTCACTATCAACCAGAAATGATGGAAAATCCAGAAATTCACTTTTTGAAAGGAAGTCCACATTAGAGAATGAGGGGTGCCATCTATTTGGAGTCTTCACATTGTGTGCATATTGGAATATGGGATTCCTCTAGGTACCCCATCGGCACTTCGCTCAGAACCCAGTGGTGAAGTCAATTCAAGTGCCGTTCTTGTGGTTGTGTGTAAGCTGGTGGCTGAGTGGTTTCTACTAGATTCTAAACTTTCTTAAAGATACTTGTGTCTGAAATGGTTAAATCCTAATTAGTTGGAGACACTATGGAGTCATCATGACTTTTAGCATCAATTTTTAAAAAGAATCTACTTAAGATGAACTGACCAGCCTGCTTGCCCCATATTTTGTTTCCTTTTTCAGTGGGTTTTCTTTGTTTAGAATATGTTATAATCAGCTAAATCATGGCTGTGTTGCTGAACTCCTGGTATAATAATGAAAGACTGCGATCAGACCAATGACTGTCTTTCTGCTTAAGGGTGCTGAGACGTCAAGCCACAAGATGCTCTCTCAAGCCTAATGGCCACAGTGGTATAATTACCAGATCTTCCTCCTCCTCCTCCTCCTCCTTTGCTCTTTCAGTTGGGTTAGGCAATCTGCTTGCTTCTTAAACCACATATTATAGCAGCTGTCACCTTCCATTGAATCCTCAGAAAAATTGTTTCCATAATCTTCATAGCTGCTGAAGGCTGTGTGTGAAATGTTTTGGCAGGAGGGAATAAGCGTTTCCACTGCATTAATTCTTGGCTTATATCAAGTTACAAGTGGCAAAGATATGTTTAATCCCCTGGTTACATAGAGTGCAAAATAAAAAAAATAATAATAATAGTAATTTTTTAAAAACGCCTGATATGCAGTATAAAGTAAACGCTGGAGCAGGATTAAGTGCTGTTGTTTACTTACAGATACAAAGATCAGCCATTGCAATGCCATGTTTTGACAGGATCTCCTTGTAACGTCTAAGGTTACTGAGTACAAACCGCAGTGTCATCCAAATCAATTACTGTGGCCACATCACTTCATCTGTGCCAGTTAGAACAGGACTTGATTTAAGAGTAAATCAGCCGGGTTATGCTATTAAGCTTTCATTTTTACCCATAATTACTTTGTCCATGTTAAACGGGGTGCCACAGTGAACCCCAGCACTTCACCTGAGTATTTGCTTATCTTACCTCTTTTAAGAAGAATCCACACGTTTGGAGGAGCAAAGATATTGAAACAGTACAGTACTTTGACACCTCATATCCCATTTGGGGGTGAACCCCTGGGGTCAGTTGATGTGGCCTCGATAGGATGATAACACTGTGCCTCTTAGCTATCCTGAAGACCTTCTGTGTGCCTTGACAATCTGTGCCTGTTTTTATATTTTAGACGTGCCTCACATTTGTCTGTCTTTTCTTGGACTCTGCCCTTCTTTTACAAGTCATCTTCTTTTACATTGTTTACCCAGTTTCCTGCCATTAGAGTCTACTTTTGCTCACAGTCAAGAAATGGGATGGAATTTCATGGAATGTGTTTAGAGCACACTGACCGGGGCGCTAGAGAGACTAAATGAGGAGTCTGAGTGTGGGGGCTTGCGAGTGTCCAGGCCTTTAATGACCTCTTGGGCACAGCCATCAGCAGTATGTGTGTCTGCGGAGAGAGTGTCAACCTTGTCGAGAGGTTTACTTACCTTGGCAGTGACATTCATGTCTCTGGTGACTCTTCCTAAGAAGTCAGTAGACGGATTGTGAGAGCATGGGGGGTCATGAGGTCGCTGGAAAGGGGTGTGTGGCGCTGCCGATATCTATGCAAAAGGACGAAGATCCAAGTCTTTAGAGTCCTGGTGCTTCCTGTCTTTCTGTGGTTGTGAGAAATGGATGCTATCCAGTGACCTGAGATGAAGACTGGACTCCTTTGTTACTCCTTTGTGTCTCCTTGGGTACTGTTGGTTTGCCTTTGTGTCGAATGAGCGGTTGCTCATGGAGTACTGAATGAGGCACATTTTGAAAAGGACTCCTGTTTTCCCCATTTTGATAGCATCTTCACTTTTTTTTGCCATTACCCTTCTACATAGACTTCCTTATCTTTTCTTGAACTTTGCATCTATTTGGTAATATCTACAACAACTTCCATTGGCTTCCACTTCGTTTGTCTTCTCAGCAACTCCTACGACTTTGACCGCCCTCATATCCTGAGGACTTGAAGTTGTGCATGCTACATCAGCTGACCGGGGGGGGGTTCACCCCTTAAAGGGATACGCAGGATTAACATTACTCCGTTTCACAAAATTTTAAAATAATATCAAATACAAATAAAGACATGTGGAGTGTTGTTTTATTTCAACTTTAAACATTTAAAATAAAGGACACAACATTTCAAATATTTAATTCAACTATTCTTGTTTATTTTGTACTTCTACCTCATGAAGTAAAGCATATTTGTTATGACCACCCTAAATTAGCGCAGCTTACACCAGCATTTCTCAACCTTTAAGTATTTGCGTTTTCATAACAATTTCAATCGCGACCCCCCTAAGATTTTTTTGAAAGGAGCCTACTAATACCAATTTGTTCTTTTTTAATTAATGATATATAATAGATGCATACTTTATTATACCTACTTAAACTTTACCGACATTTATCTAACTCTATATTTATTTTTCTAGTATCAGAATGTAGTTTAATTTAATTTGTTTTGGTTTCAATAGATGTATTTTTCATATTTTTGATTCTTGTTTTCTTTTTTTCACATCTTCGTGCCCCCCTTTTTGTTATTTCACACCCCCCTAGGGGGGCCCGCCCCACAATTTGAAAACCACTGTTTTACACTAATTTAAACTTTTTAAAGCTTAACACTAAGCATTTACACTGGCAGTGATTATACCTCACAAATCTACTCCCTGTTTGGAATAATATTTATTGTTTTATTAACAATATGTTTGCTTTCCACTTTTCTCTTTTAGTAATATTCAAGTAATATTCATGTAAGAAATATTCTTGAATGGAAGAATATTAATAAGTATCTATCTGTCTATCATTGTCACACATGTGAGATTAGGGTACAACTTCAGGGTTTAGCTGGGTGTAATGTCACTCCGAGCCAGGGGTAGGCACTGTCACTTAATAACTCTTCTCCTTCTCCCTCTATAGAAAGGATGATTGACAGACCTTCAACCACTGACATCACTTCCAGTTTCCAGCCATCTGAACCCACCTTTTCCTCTTTGCAGCTGTTAAAACTGCGTCCTCTGCCATCTTGTGGCAGTCAGTTCTCAAACTGCATCTGAAGAAGGCTGCTCGTGTTTGTTTTCTGTTGTGCATTTTGATTTAAGGTCTTGTAGCTTGTGGCCAGCAGAAGGTGCTCCAGCTCCCCAGACCCAATACAAACAGACACAGGCACAAGTCCAACAATGCACAAAGGCTTTTATTCATATGAAATGCTTCCCCCAAGCGTTTCCCACAGAATCATCTCAGTACAAATTAATAAAGCACACAGGTACACAACACTTTTCTCTTTCTTAACTTCAGCACCTCTTTCAGCTTCCACTCCTCCCAGCAAGCTTCATCTTCTCCCTCCTGACTCTGGCTTCTTGGGTTGAGGCACCTGGCTTCTTTTAAGTGATCCCCAGAAGTACTTCCAGTGTCCCAAACACTTGGCCCAGAAGCACTTCTGGGTAAGGTAGGAGCCCCATGAAGCAGGGCCTTGCCCCCTGGTGGCACCCACAGAACCCTAGGGGGCTGAGCCAAAGAACCCAAATTCCCAAACTGCCTGTGGGATTCCAGGGCACTGCTGCAACCCATAGAGGCTGCCATCTGGCATTTCGGGGGGGAGACAATCCCTTGTGACTGCCGTCTCTCCCTGTCCTTTCATTTTGAAGGTGTCCCGGCCGTCCACCACAAACTATTCAGGGATTGCTTTGGTGCCAAAACCTTTATGAGCTTTCATTTTTTTGTTCTTACAGCATTCACTGACTTTTATTATATGGACATTGTTTATCCGTTTATGTATGACTCAACTGTCATTCTTGAGTCCCTGTATGGTCCTAATTTTCTTTTTTCGATCCTCAGATTAAAAAGTTTAAGAACCGCCTGCTCCAACACACTTACCGCCTATGAAACTTACGGGCAGTGTTTCCGTTGCTAACATTTTTGTCATCACTTTTGATTTTTGTATCTGTCAGATTGATCACATGCTTGAAAAACTGCACATGAAGCTCCAGGCACATTTGATTCACTCACTTATTTGGGTCACATTATTGCCAGACTTGACATATCGTGGAATTATCTGCTGATGTTGATATTTCATAGGGTTGCAAAGAACTGCTTGTAACCATCCAAACTCAAATATATCATTTAAAAATAAGGGTACAGCTTTACTTCCAACAGAAATGACAGTATTGTAGGCCAGGCAGAGAAAAGCAGTCCTAATAATGGCACAGACCACAGTGCTTAAGCTCTTCCATATTCAGTGGTTACTTGTTGTACTGGCCTTCTGTCAACTCTCTGCAAAAATATGTCTATAAGGATTTGAATCTGGATTAACAGGGTTCAGTCAGTTGTTTCGTGCCAGTAAATGAGTAAGCTTTTTAGCCAGTACTGTGTTGCCTTCATGCTATTCACATTGCTCTCATTTGTCTTCATTTGCTCGATTATGATTTTCATAAATACTTGACAAATAACTGCCATTGTAATTTTGCATTCAGCATATTGTACAAGGCCTCCATAATGTAAAAATGGGTAAAAATCATTGAGAAAATCACAGTTAAGGTTATAAAATCATCTTAAAATTCAGCTGCACTTCAAAGCACGGAGATTTGCTTGAGGTCAATATTTATCACCATAACTACTGTAGCATCCAGAAGAGTCTTTTGGCCCTGCATGCTTTCAGTGACAGACATCTTAATAGCTCTGGCAGCTATTATGGATTTGTGAAAAAACAGAACAATATAAATGCAGCACCTCCCAATAAATATATCTGTCTGAAATACTGTATCACAAGTGGATCATAAATCTGCATGAAATAATGTTGTTAAAATGAACAACCTACATATAAATACCTTTGAATTTTACAGAACTGTTTGCTAGTTGAGCAATAAATCTTCACACAATTACCAGAACTTTATGGATAGCGCTAGTGACCCAACATTTAATTGAAAATTGTATTGTCACTTTTAAACATCTATTTTTTTCCCTTGCTGCAGTATAAAGTAAACTGTCTTATAAAAATAGACTGATTTTGCAATTGGGACATATTTGCTTTTTAAATTGGATTAAGGAGACCACACAAAGTGTAGCATCTCGAGTGCTTTAATAGCAAGTTTAATGTTTAGAGTGCTGGGTGTACATAAAGCAGGAACCTTGTTTTATCTGCCATTTTTAAGAAGTCCCTCCATCTTTCTCAAAGTAGCTAATACAGTATGTTAGAGCTAGGATTAGGCTATTCAATTCTAAATCTAAATTTGTTTAGAAAATACAAAATTGATGTGAATAGCAGTACACAAAATGGCAAAAAGAAGTAAGCAAGCATCCAAATACCACCAGCTAGGCCAGGACCCTAAAATAGGCTTTACCCCAGGCAGCCTGACCCCAAACGCAAATGGCAGGCTTCAAGCCCACAATGGCTTTAAAAGTCCAAAATGTACAAAAATGCCATTCAAGAGAGTGGATAACAATAAACATGTGGCTTGATATAAAAAAAAGCAATAAATGTCTTTATAAATAAAAGATTTATTTATATCAACAAAAGATGGAATAAAGGGGCAAAGCAATAGAAAATAGGGCAAAAAGTGTTTACTTAAAATGTCAACCCAAGTCTAACAAATCCAAAATACAATCCAAGGCAAAGTCCACATAACTGAAAATTTGATCCATAATTTCAATGAGCTGTATGGTTCAATGCCGTGTGCGTATGGTCTAACAATAAAGCTGCTTGACCTCAGCCATTACAACAAAGAGACAGGAACACCCCAAACAACTCTGGGAAAAGGAAACTGAAAAGCTGTTATGAACTTAGAGAGCCCCGGCAGTTCCAAAAGCACTTCCAACAATGCTCACTGGTTACTATCAAAAACCAGGTAGATTAGAAGAAAAATGCAGGACCTTTATAAAATAAAAAAATGTCATTCTCACAAAATGCTCTGTTACGATGTTAAACTCTGAAGAGCATAAATGGTAAAAGGACTTGCTAACAAAGGCATTCAGAGATGAACAAAGACCCAATACAAGAATCCAAAGAGTGGTCAAATGACAGAGCAAACATAAATCACAATAAGCACGTCAGCAATCCAATAACTCACCAAAAACTCTCAAGCGCATTCAAAATGAACTACCATTGGGAGACCTTCTGGAATTACAGTATGGTTTCTGGTGGTGATTGAAAGGAGGCCCCACCTCTTGTAGGACCACCCACAAAACACGTGGAGCATAACACATGTTTAAATACAGATACATAAAACATAAAGAATACTATGAATGATAAACAAAGGAAATAGTAACTCATACAAATAAATCAAAATTGTACTTCAAAAACACAAAACAAGCATTTCAAGAGAGATTTAAGAAAAACACAGTACAGGAATTAAAGAGACAAAATCCTCACTGAATATCCCTTGGAGTCCACTTATATCAACCATTAAGAAACAGAATGAGTAGAGCACAGCTGTAAGTCTGCTTAGAGAAGGCCGGCCACAAAAATATAGTCATTGTGCAAGAAGAAGACTAGTAAGGGATGCCACCAAGAGCCCTATGGGAACTCTAATGGAGTTACAAGCTACACTGGATAAGATTGGAGAAGCTGTGTATACAACAGCTGTTGTCCGGGTACTTCTCCAGTCACAGCTTTATGGGAGAGCGACTGTTAAAAAACGCACATGATGTCTTGGGTAGAATTTGCCAGAAGACACCTGGTAGACTTTGAAGACAGCTGACAGAAGGTTCAAAGATCTGATGAGAGTCAAGATTGAACTTTTATTTGTTTTGGCAAAGAGAATAAGTGCCACTGCACATTGTCAAAAACACACATTCCTCAGCATGAAGAGCATTGATGATGGCAGCATCATGTTGTGGTGATGCTTCTCTGAAGCAGGCTTAGAAGGTATGAGAAGGTAAAATAAATGCAGCAAAATAAGGAAAATTCTCTAGGAAACCAGTTCCTTGGAAGAATATACGTTTTTCAGCAAGACAACAACCCAAAGCGTAAAGCCCGAAGCTAGAAAGGTAGCTGTTTGAAAACAACAATATTAATATCCTAGAGCAGAGGTGCCCACACTTTTTCGGCTTGCGAGCTACTTTTAAAATGACCAGGTCGAAATGATCTACCTACATTAAAAATGCTATCTGAGTATACTTTATACATAAAATATATGTTGTCGTTGGGGTTCTTCCAGATGGGTTTAAAGTGGAGAAAGACAAACAAATTGTGATTGCATTCACTACACTTTTGGCACGCAGACTTATTCTGATAAACTGGAAGAACCCAAACTCTCCTCTTTCTAGTCAGTGGGAAACCGATGTGTTATATTATTTGAAATTGGAAAAAATCAAATACTCAGTTAGAGGATCCATACAGACTTTTTTCAAAACATGGCAGGATCTAATCAGCAATATTTTAAAATAAGCTCATAAAGCACAGAGAATTTATTAATTTAGGTATGTTTACAAGCCTTAAATCTCATGCCGTTTGCCTTGCGCTCTCTCTCTCAGGGGTGGGGATCGATTTGTTCATAACTCAATTTTGATTGATTTGTATGGATTGCAATAAAATTAATAAAAATATATTAAAAAAAACCCAATATATAAGTTGTCGTACCTTGCATAACTGAATAACCCTTTTGGGCACAATAACAATTCAATACATTTATGGTCACTACAGCATTTGGATTTAATAATCTTCATATGGGAAAAGGCTGACTCACATAAATAAGTAGAGCCGAATAATGCAGTCAAGGAGCTTTTGAATTCAGCCGAGTGAAAAATGACGGCTGTCCAATTGACTGCGATTTTAGTTCCCGCTCCTTTCTGTTTCTCAGATCGCTTTTCGGAAAGGAAGTAGTTTTTATGAACAGTTCGAAAGTGCCTTTACACATTTTCCTTCTTTGGAATAGCAATGATAGATTGACAGATCAGACAAACGCACTTCGATTGTGACATTGTGAGAAAAAAAATCCTCTTCCAATTCCACATCCAGCCCATACCCTCCCTAAACATATTTTTAAAAAATCCCTTCTTTAGTCAATATAAACTGGAAGGCTAAGTAGATCACAGCCGGAGTTTTGCAGTAGCTCGCGTGTTTGATCGTGCGTGCGGGATGACCAGTGTGTTAGAAGAAAACAGATCTCAGACTGGCCGCCCTGTATGTCAATCAAGTGGCAAATGCCATAAGGAGGATATCTGATAGACTAACGTTTAAAAAATTTTTTTTTAAATGCAACGCGATCGACCTGCACTACCTTTGCGATCTACCGGTCAATCGCGATCGACACATTGGGCACCCCCGTCCTAGAGTGTCAGAGTTGGAGTCTACATCTCAAACCAAGTAAGAATTTGTGGCTGGACTTGAAAAAGTCTGTTCACTCACGATTCCCATGCAACCTGACAGGCTCAGCTTTGGTGGATGGCCTGCTCGGGGCAGATTTACAGCTGTACCATACATGCTCTTCCCATTTCTTCCTGATTGATTTCACTTGAGTCCAAGGGATATTCAATGACTTGGACATTTTCTTGTCTCCATCCCTTGACTTGTGCTTTTTAATTACCTTGCAGTGTTCTTTTCTGTTCATTGTGTAGGGTAGACCACCATACTGACTCGTCACAGGTTGAAATTTCCAGGTTTATACTACAATCTATGGAAACCCCATACAGATGATCTCCTTTGAGCTAACGATATGACTTCTTAAACCAATTGGCTCTCCAGTGATGAATTAGGTGCGTCATACTGAAGGGGGTGAATACTTTTGTGATCATTGTTTTGTGTTTTAAATTTATAATTAACTAGGGGGTTCACCCCCTGCTCATTTCGCTCGCCTGTGCTACACGCTAGCCATTTCATGTCTCTGCCACTCGCGTTGTGAAGAGGGGGGCTGAACACACCCCAAGAAGATGCGGTCGCTCCTCAGAAACCCCCTCAGAAACGGTGATACAATGGGAAATAAATGCAGTTTTTTTTACCTCCTCCTTTTACCTCCGTTGGCTTGCTGCTGCTGACTTGCTACATGATCTGCATCTTGTGCGGCACTTCTACCATTTAAAAGCATGTAGAGCAGCTGTCCTACTCTTTGTCCTTTATTTCTGGCCCCGTGTGTGGTTAAATCTTTTGGACACAAAGTCTCGACTCGCAGGATGTCAGTTCTTGATATTTTTTACTTTATAATTTAAAAACGGAATAAGAATCTGAAAATCTAACAACAGCACATTAAAGTTCGATAAATTTTGAAAAGAATGATACCAAACATATACTGTATATGTAGGTTTTAAAATAAGCCTGATTTAAAGTGTGACAAAAAATGTGACATAAAAAGGTCACATAAAATTGTTGCACAGAATCGTTGCACTTTTAGGCTTAGAATTTTATATATCTAGTGTAGATTTATACCGCTTTGCAGAGATGTATTCTCACTTTGATATTCAAGAGGCTTGTTCTGTTGATCAGTGTCTAAAGTGACAAGTTAAATCCACCACAATTAACTGCTGTATACCAATAAAACAAGAAAACTACCGAGGGGTGAGTACTTTTTGTTGGCAGTCACTCTATAAGAGGTTTTGGGGATCTCTCAATGCACATCTAGTTCAAAGGGAGTTGTTGGGACAAGGCTAATGGAAATAGAATGGTTTTCTTTTTCAACCATCTTTTTCAGTTTCAAGTGGGGAGGAAATGTGGAAAGACATTTTGTGCTAAGGTACGTAACAGCAAGCAGAATTAACCGTTTACTCAAAACTAAGCTTGCAATGATGGCAGATCGGGATCACAGGTTAACAGAATCAGGTTTTCAAATGTTGTTCATCAAAGGTGTAACATGCAATATGTTTCATTTGAAGGAAGGAAGTGAAATGAAATAGAGAGGAGACACTGATAAATTAAAAATGCTTTAGTAGGACACATGCATAGAAGGATCCAAAATTGGCTTTCTTACAGAAAGCAAAGAGAAATTGTCAGAAGTGTGATATCCAACTGTGGTGATGTACAGTTCACAGTACTGCAAGGAGGGATTTTTAGCACTCCTGCTGATTTATTATGGTTAAAAGTGTCAAAGAGCAAAGAGTTACTGTAAGATGAACTTTCTTTGACAATATGAAAATAAGTGCCCATGCTGGCCCTTATAAAGCTTGTTGTTTTTCTAAATGCAAAGTTAAGGAATAGAATTAAAGGAAGAAAGTAAACACATAAGTTAAAATTGTCAATGATCAATGCACTGGTGCAGCACATTGCCACATCCATCTCAAAATGAAACAGCTCGGGATCCTGGTTGGCAATCCACCAGGCAGACATATGGTCCAGTCCCACCCTCCAGAAATGACCATTCATCTGCCGCAGCCAGGTGTTATGTGGTTGTCCCCTTGGCCTTCTCCACCCTCTCAGCAATGAGAATCACGTGAGCCAGATCACTCTCAGGGAACTGCACCACATGGGTGTAGTGCCGTAACTGACGCTTCCTCTCAATGTGCCACATTCAGGACTCTATGAGCAATCGCACATTCGACACAAAGTCAAACCAACGGTACCCAAGGATTCTCTGAAGAGACACAGTACTGAAGGAGTACAGTCTTTATCTCAGGTAACTGGATCATAAAGCACCAGGACTCTAAAGACTTGGAGTTTAGTCCTTTTGCAAAGATGTTGAGAGTGCCACACACCCCTTTCCAGCGACCTCATGCTTTCCCAATCCTTCTATTGACTTCATAGGAAGAGTAACCAGAGACATGAAGGTCATTGCCAAGGTAAGTAAGCCTCTCGAAGAGGTCAGCACTCTCTCCACAAACAAACACTCTGTTGATGGCTATGCTCAAGAGGACAAGCTAATGACTGATGAGAAATGGGGCCATCTCTATAACGTATTCTGTGTTCGTTTATACCTCTCCTTTTCCAATACTGAGAAACTTGTCCATGCTTTAATGCATCCCACTTTAACTACTGTAACTCCTTACTGGCAGGTGTCCCTTCTGATCTGTTATCGCAGCACCAGTTGGTCTAAAACTCTGCTGCCAGAGTCCTTACACAGACCCGCACCAGCGAGCACGTAGCACCCACCCTGCTGTGCCTTCACTGTCTTGTAGAGTCTTATAGTAGTGTTTCTCAAACAGTGGGTCATGAGTCACGTCGATGGCTCCCTAGCTCAAGCTGGAAACACCATAATATGTATTATCATTGCACTTTTTACATTAAGGGGGAAACTCTTTAATATCTTACAGGTTTATGTTGCCCGGGGTCATTTTGACCAAAGAGATAAAACTGGGTCTGAAGGCCAAATAGGTTGGGAGCCATTGACAAATGGACTGAATGCTCTCCTCTCAATTGTCAGATTTCTTAGTTGTATTTTCTTAATAAATTTTTGTTTTTCACACACTTATAAATTGGAATAGCATTGTTAACTTTTCAATGGTCTTCCATGTTTAGAACTCTTTATATTTAATTTTTAATTGCTTATCCAAATGAAATTCTTATAGCCACAAAGGAAGGCCAAATCTACTGTATATTAATACCCATGGTTCTGGAATGGGATGTCCAACAGCATGAGACAGTGTTATGTTTCAGCCAGTTTTTTTCGGTTTTGTATATTTTTTATGTTAACATTGTTGATCGTTTTGTTTTATACAGTATATATCATTGTACCAACTACCAATTACTACTCCTCCCGCCTTCACCGCTTCCAATGAAAATATGAAAGTGCATAAACTTTTTGAACATCCGGTCAAAGCAGGGTTCCCCCGTGCTCACTTTGCTCGCCTACCCCCCCAGCCAGAGCTATGCACCAGCCATTTCACGTCTCTGCTGCTTGCGTTGTGAAGAGGGGGGGGGCTGAACGTACCCCAAGGAGATGCAGTCGCTCCTCCGAAACCCTCTCTTAAACGGTGATACAATGGGAAACAAATACAGTTTGTTTTTTTACCTCCTTTTTGCTCGATCAGCTGCTGGCTTGCTGCTGTTGCTGCACCGCGCGATCTTTTAAAAGGCTGTACAGCAGCTGTCCTACTCTTTGTCTGAGAGCTGTACTCTTTTTTATTTCCGGCACCCCGGCCGTGGTTAAATCTTTTGACACAAAGTCTCGTCTCGTGGAACATGAGTTCTTGATTGTTTTTAGTTTATAATTTAAAAACACAATAAGAATCTGAAAATTTAACAACATCACATTAAAGCTCGATGAATACTGAAAAGAATGATACCAAACATATATATGTTGGTTTTAAAATAAGAAGATATATATACTTTCTTCTTCTGTGTGCCATGTGTTTTTGTGGGTGATTCCCCAAGAGGTGGGGCCACCTTCCCATCACCGTCAATGGACCAGATCTCATCCCTATAAAGGCTGAGGAAAACCCACAGTCTCTTGTGATTTATTGAATGTGCTGATGTTAGTGAGTTTATATTGTGATTTTTTTTTTTGCTTTGTCAATTACTGGATTTTTTGTCCTCTGTACCTGTTTATTTTATTATTACTCTTTGGATTTATGTTTTGGGACATTGTTTGCCTTAAATTGTCTTAGTTGTTTCAGGCAACTCCTTTGGACTCTTTGGTTCCTTGGCACAGTTAATGTTTGTTACAGACATAACAACTTTAATAAAATTTGATTGGTGACTTTAAACTGGCCTTGAGGGAGTGATTTCTCTGTGCCTGATGTGCCTGATATGCCTGGAATAGAACACATACCCATAGGATCCTGAACTTGATTAGGCAGGTCGGTAAATGAATGAAAGGATACTTTGCTTTTTTTTTTTAAATAATATTTTGTTTTTAGTTTCCCAGTTCCTCATGATTTAATACAAGGATTTATGGTTTACTACAATATCTGTTATAATTATTATTTTTTACTCTGATGTCTAATTTTCTTTTTGCAATAGTATAAATAGAAATATTGAAATTAATATTGTGGAAACAAAGCAAATATCAGTTAACAAAGGAATGCAAAGCTCAAGAAAAGATAAGGAAGTTTATATAGAAGGACAATGCCAAAACTCTGAAGGTGCTATCAGAATGAGGAAAACAAGAGACCTTTCAAAAGAATCAGAGGTATCAAAGGAACTTTTCTTGCAGAAATTAGTATAGTAATAGAAAAAGATAGAAGGAACCTTACAGAAGCAGAATAAATCAAGATGAGATGGCAGGAATATTCAGAAGAATTGTACTTGAAGGACCCCAATAGCAAAGGTACCCTGATTGATCTAGATCCTGACCTTCTGGAAAGTGAAATTAAATGAGCTCTAGAAAACAATGTTAATAAATGAGATTGTGGGATGTGACAAAATCCTAACTGAACTGGTTAAAAATCTGCAAGATGATGCTGGAAAAGTGTTGCTTGCAATCTGTCAGTAGATTTGGAGAACTCAACAATGGCCATTAGATTGGGAAAGATTAGTTTATGTTTTCCAATACTGAAGAAGGGAAACAGATAGATAGATAGATAGATAGATAGATAGATAGATAGATAGATAGATAGATAGATAGATAGATATGAAAGGCGCTATGATAGATAGATAGAACTGTATTTGTTCCCAGGAGAAATTTGTTTTTTTACAGAAGCCCAACAAATAAATAAACACACACACTGTGGTTCAGAACCAGCCTCTCAAAGGTCCTAATGTGAGACGTAAGACCCACTGGTCTGTACTCTTTGGAATAGGAACAATGCAGGATGTTTTCCACAGCAGTGTCACTTTCTGGAGCCTTAGGGACAGACTGAACAGGTGACAGAGGACACCACAAAGTTGGTCAGCACTGGCCTTAAATTCAAGGACTGTCTCCATCTGGTCCCACAGCTATTAATGTGTGTAGCTTCCTCAGTTGTCTCCTTAATTGGTTTTCAGCTATGGACAGCCCATACTGATGGTCAGATGTGGCCTCATCGCTAGCCATTCCAGTTGAAGAGTTAGTAATTGTTGATGTGGTAGGGGTGGTGTGTGGAGAGACTGGTCATTGGAAGAAGGTGGCAGTGGGAGGGTAAATCTAGTAAAAATTGGTTCTGGATTGCTTGAGTTCAGTAATTATTCCCAGTCCAATCCAGACATCTTTCATGTTATTCTGAGTGTGTTTGCTTTCTATTTTAGCTTTAGTGCTCGGGTGTTGTACCGTGTTATCCATTATGAATTATTGGCTAATTAAAAAGATTACAATATGCAAACTTCGAGGCAATTCAAGCCCCTTACATCGTGCCTGAAGAAAGGGCCCAAGTTGCCTTGAAAGCTTGCATATTTTAGCTTTGTAAGCTTCCTTTTCTTACCTTTTGTTCCTTAGTAATCCAGGATTTGTTGTTTGGAAAGCAAGTCACTGTCCTTGAGCGTTTGACTGTGTCGACACAGAAGTTAATGTAGTCTGTGATGCAATCGCTGAATCCCTCAATATCATCCCCATGTGTCTTGCACATCATTTCCCAGTCTGTCATTTGGAAGCAGTCACTCAGAGCCATTTCAGTCACTATCCTGTAGCCAAAGTTGTGACTGTACTGCTGACTTTATAGAGACCAAGAACTTTTCTACAGGAGTGAAGTGTGGCCAGGACTGGAAGTGACATATCTGTCATATAACCAAAAAAAAAAGCAAAGATCTGGAGGAGGAAATGTGGACTCAACTGATATAAACAAAACATAAACTTTTAAATCTCTAGTGCCTTTTAGGCCTTAAATGATATGACACATCTAGAAGCCTGTAGGGCTTTAGATGGCAAAGTGCAGCAGTGTGTTGGCACACCAGCCAGGTCATCAGCTTTTTTTTGCCCGACTCGATTTGTTTAAAATAAAAAATGTGCAATGGATTGAAATAGTTAGAAAACAACACACCTGCTATTAATCTTAAAAGGCAAATAAGAGGAATGAGAGAAGAAACGACAAGATGCAACTAATAGCCAAGAAGCATTTTACTTTATTTTTCCTACAGCCATAATTATTTATTCACACCCCCCAAAATTTCCCTGAACGTCATTACTGTGACTGTACCACCCTGTAATTAGGTAATTTATGATTTTTCCGAGGGTTAGCCTAATTAGTTAATTGTCAGCCTTCTATCTTTTTCAAATCAATTGAAAGTTTTTCACTAATTGTGTGAGCATTTTCTTTACTGTATTTTAAAACATTCACAAGCCTGGTCCTGCTTTGTTACTTGAAATCTTGCCGTGTTGACACTTTGTTTTTAATTCACTATATTTTATAGCATTATCATGTTCACGGTGGACTGGTTTTTTTATAGTTTCTGGAATCTTTCACCCTCTGTGTGAAAATGATGCATGTCCTTCTCCTTAACTAACATTTCTGCCATGCAAAGCATATGAAAAAGGCAAGCTGCACACTAATGTGTAACTATTCGCACCATTTCTCATCTCATAACCACTCACGCGGTGTACGTTATGCACCAGTGTTAAAATGGCTATTTATATTCATGCTATGAGGTTGTAATACTATATAAAATATCCATCCATCCATTTTCTAACCCGCTGAATCCGAATAAAACACTGGAGGGAAACCATTGTGACACTGGACTTGTAGTGAATCAAGCTGAGGTGAGATGGCGGTGCTGCCAGTAGGTTCAAGTAAAATAACGTTGGACAAAAATAACTGATTGGTGTACAAACTACACCAGTGCCAGTAGTTAATTCTTTTTAGTTGGTGGTGTAACACTCTGAGATGCTGCTTACTTCAGGGCATTTGCCTGCATGATTTAAATGTTCTGTTAGGACGATTCAATTACCCCATGTTTGAAGATGACATTGTGCAAGGTGGCACCACCTAGAATATTGTGGAAAGGAAACTGGAGCAATGGAGCACAGCTATGGAGGACAGAGGACTGAAGATTTGTAGGGAAAAGACAGAATATCTAAGATTTAAGGGACAAAAGCAAGATGGAGAAGTTAACCTCCAGGGAGAAAAGCCTACAAAGGTGCAAAACTTCAAATATCTCAGGTCAACAACAACAAAAGATGGAGAGCTAGGTTTAAAAATAAAGCATAGAATGTAGTCAGGTATGAAAAAATAAAAAAAGGTATCAAGAGTGCTATGTGACCAAAAAGTTAGTGCAAGAGTGTATGAAATAAAAATAAGAATAATTCTTCCAATGTTGAGCAGCCACCTGGATGATGTGACGGCAGCCATTTTGATTATCTGTCAGGGGGATAGTTAGCCAATTGGGTGGCCAGAATGAATAAGCCATGGACTGGAATTTAGCCAGGGCATCAGGATATATCCTACTCTTTACAAAGGATGTCCATGTCTATTATGACCACTGAGAGTCAGGACCTCGATTTTACCTCTCATCCAAAGGATGGTACCAGTTTTTTACAGCACAGCATCCCCAATACTGCATTGGGGTCCACATTCAGACCATTGGATATGGGTCCTCTGCTGGCCTCACCAACACCTCTTCCAACAGTAACCTAGGTTATGTCTCCCATCCAAGTACTGGCTGGGCCCAAACATGATTAGCTTCAGATGGATTGCCTGTTTTGAAGAGCATGTGGTATGGGTGCCTGCAAACAGTGGTCAAATCTGCCTTGTTGTAAGGGTCAGTAACCGGGACAGGTAAAAAAATGCATGAGAGGAAACTGAATGATGCAGAAATGTGGATGTTGAGCTGGAAGTGTGGAGCGACAAAGCTTGATAAGATCAGGAATGAAAGAAACTGAAGTACAGCAAAAGAAATACAGGAAAGAAGGTTAAAGGGGTACGAGCATATCACAAGAAGAGAAGGAAACAATGTGGGCAGAAGAATCAAGGATAAGGAGGTGTCGGGACGAAGAAGAAGAGCAAGTGGATGGTCTGTGTGAAGGGAGATCTAAGGGAGGATTAGGTGAAGTTGGTCAAATATCGCAACCCCACCTAAAAGTGAAAAAGGCTTCAGAATAAGAAGCTTTACATGCTAATTGCAAATGATATGCTGCTCAGACTTTTTAAAGCAGAATTCTCTGCAATATTAAATTGTTTGCACACACTTCAGCTGCATATCCCAAGGCTTCACAGTTTCATGTTTTTGTGACAAGTGTCTTATATTTGATAAAATATTATTACATCAAGGTTAATTAAACAAATGCATACTTTCATCCCTATTTTTAAACACTTACTTCAGTGCCTCTGCATTTGCTTGCTTTAGCACTTATTTGTAATTAGGATGAGCTCAAGCCTTTTTTTCAACACCTCCTACACGTACCTCATAAAAAAGCCAAAACACCACTGGGAAGCCATATTGATTTTCATCTGTGATTTAGGCCAGGAAACCACGTCTGTTTTGTGTCTTGCTGCAGACATAATTATCAGGGACATGACCCATCTTTCCCGTTTATTACAGAAAAACAAAGCTGCAGCTTTCTTGAAGCCTTTCACCGAAGATGTTTCTTGCAAGTGACTCTGGTGACATAGCTGGTGCTTTGCTGAGTTCAGCTTATGAATGCTAAATCATCCAATTGCTCAAGCTGTTAACAAATCTGCGGAACGAATCCTATTGAATTTTATTTCCTAGTGTTAGTTTCCCTTCCTTTACTACTCTATTATACTTCTAACTTTTAAATGTCTTAATAATTATTGCAAAATTAAGAAATAAACATGTATATAACATGAACGGTCAGTATATAAAATATAAGCAATGAACAATAAATGATCAGATAATTATTTATTTTTAGACCACAAATAAAAAAATAATTTTAATATTGTTGAATATTAAGCAAATTGCCAGCAATATAATATTCCAGATATGAAAAAACAGAACAAACAGAAATATTACTTTATTGCAAGAAATTGTTAAAATTGACAGCCGGTATGTAGAAAGGCTCAATTTGTGCAAATTTACCTATTAAGTCTGATGAAACGAATCTCTACCTGAAACTGATAATTTATAAAAATACATTTTGATTCCAGGAATGTTCTGAATTTCCACCAAATGTATATATACCGTTTCTAATTTATTCATACTTATTATGATTCAGACCACCTTTCAGTTTTAGAGTGAAACGTCATCAGGTGAAGATGGCCTACTTGATGATGAACTGGTTGAGCTCGAGTGCACTGAGTGCACAGATTTCTTTTCTGCACGCATGTTTGCCATTTTAAGCCGTTGTCTTTTCCGCCATCTTCTGAAGGCTTTCTGAATTGTCATAGCTGCCTTGACCTCCTTACGAATCATTAAGGTTGTAGTTACAGTCTGCATTGTGTTGCGGATTGGAAATCTCTTTTTCATCCTGTCAACAATCTTCCCTTGCAGCTCTTTTAAAGGGTCTGTCTCCTTCACGTTGCCTACGATGACACAACACATTGCTCTCAGTATATCTAGGCAGTGCAGCTTATTGCCATTGGTTACAGGGAGGTTCAGGGCTGCAAGTTTGACTGCATTTGGTTTTGGTATTCTCATGGGAGGCTTAAGATCATCAAGGAAATCAGACAGTTGCTCATAAAGAATGAACTGTGTAGCAAAAGGGTCATATTTACTCCACACCTCATAGAACATGTCAATGTCGTCATCTGTGACACCAGCCATCTCCTGTTCTTGGGCTTGATTGAAGTTCTCAAGAATGACAGCCACATACATATTAACAATCACAATAAAAGAAATTAATATGTACGATGACATGAATAAAATGCACACAATATTTGGTTGCACATTGCTAACGAGAAGCTGCTGGAGTACATCATTCCACCCCGCGGCAGTAGTCAGACGGAACAGAAGCAGCATGCTGTTTGCAAAAGTTTCAAAGTTCACAATCTCATTTATGGATCCATTTCTCGGCAGATCTCGAAATAGATTCATGCCCAGTATCGAGTAAATAAACATTACCAGAAAGAGTAGAATCCCGATGTTGAAGAGAGCAGGAATTGAAATAATCAGGGTGAAAATCAGTCTCCGAATTCCCTTCAAGGACCTGACAAGCCTGAGCAGTCTTCCAAGCCGGGCTAATCTCAGAACACGCAGCATGGTTGGAGAGAAGCCAATCTGGGTGGCCACACTATCCAGTAAATTTCCTTAAATAAAAAGATAAAGGTTTAGATATTCAAATGCATCCAAATGTTGTTTAAAAGTGGTTTATGTGTCGAGCAATTTAGTCACTGTAAAATGTATGGCATTAAAAATGTACCCTACATTGAATTAGTTAGTTACAAATATTAGATTGAATTTTTTACAGCAAATTAGGTATTTTAAAATACATGTTAAATGAAACAATTTTGCAATGATGATTTATTAAAATTTGCATTGAATATTGGGAGAAAGTAGCACAAATAAGTAAAAAATACACCATAATCAGGACAGTATGTGAACGGTCTACTCTTAAATCTAACCAGGTAATGCATACTATGCATGATTCCCAGTCAATGGATTTAATGTTAAATAAAAAGAACCTGAAATCAGTAAACTCAGTTGTCAATGAAAATAATAATAATAAAAAAAAATTAACACAAATTTTTTTAAAAGGGTTTGACAAGCCGTAGCAGCATCCTAGCTATTAGAAAGATTAGACGAACCTTTCATGATTCACCCACATCTTGCTAATTTAATCTTGATGCCAGGTTTTGCCATATAGATGAAATATTAATTGCTTTCAAATAGTTTGAGGTTTGTTTATAAAAACACTTCAATCAAGGAACGCATTGTAAAAGGCGTTTAAAAATAATGTTTAGTTTTCAAACAGAGTTGTTTAGTTATAAATAAAGAATAAATAGAACGCTTAATAAGGGGAATCTGACTTTTCATTTATATACAAGTCAAGCCACTGCATATTCACTTTTGAATAGCAATTAATTATGTGTACATAAAAGATCCACTTATCTCTCACAATAGGAAGAGGGCACCTACTGTACATGTCTCTCCACCCACAATGAACACCAGCAACTTGTCCAAATATGGTTTTATTAAACCAAGCAAGAAGGATGGATGATTAGGGGAAGAACATGGAGTATTAAAGAAAAGGCAGCAAGATAGTAAAATGGCCAACTGGCCCTCTCAATGCATGTTTTTGGTCGTATTTCTTAGGTCAGGCATCACCTTTCAAAAACCTCAAAAAGTCACTCCTGACTATTTTCTCTCTCCTCAAATTTGTTCTACCCACCAGTGAAGATCCATCCATCCATTTTCTAACCCGCTGAATCCGAATACAGGGTCACGGGGGTCTGCTGGAGCCAATCCCAGCCAACACAGGGCACAAGGCAGGAACCAATCCTGGGCAGGGTGCCAACCCACCGCAGGACACACACAAACACACCCACACACCAAGCACACACTAGGGCCAATTTAGAATCGCCAATCCACCTAACCTGCATGTCTTTGGAATGTGGGAGGAAACCGGAGCGCCCGGAGGAAACCCACGCAGACACGGGAGAACATGCAAACTCCACGCAGGGAGGACCCGGGAAGCGAACCCGGGTCTCCTAACTGCGAGGCAGCAGCGCTACCACTACGCCACCGTGCCGCCCACCAGTGAAGATTCCAACTTAAATCCCAATTCTACACTCGGTTACTTTGTGGTAGGAAACAGGCTATATACCCAAAGGGTGACACTTCCTAAACAAATCTAGAAAACGACTGGCCGTTTCACTCACAATAGCACCAAGTGGTGCTCCGAGAATCTCCACTCCTGAGGTCGTTGTTTTTTGAGAATCAAGGCTGTGCTCTGGTTTTCTTCTTTTGCTATATGCAACAGGACCATGTGATGTACATCCAATGGCTGTATCATATGAGATTTCTCTGCTACCACTGGCTAGCATGGAGAGGCTGTATGTTTGCCACATCCATTCTTACTTTCCATGGTTCTTTAAGAGCACCCGTGTCTTTCTTCGTTTCTTTTAAAACAGTCCTTGCCACTCCAGTATCACTCAGGGTCTTTGTCTTTGTGAAGATATTGCTAATCAAGCAACCCTTGACACCATTTTTTTGCAACCTGCAGCATTAGATTTCTGTACATCAAGCACTATGTACATTAAATCCAAGCATTTGCTTAGTTTTATCAGTCATGATGCAGAACTGAATCACTCATTTCTGATTTATATCTTCATAAATTCTCAATTGCTGTTCATCATATTATATACTGTAGACCTAAAAAGTTGCTTTGGTGGCATTCTACTATAATTATGTATAAATAAAAATATGCGAGATTTTTTTAAACCCTGCTGCAGAAATTAATTTTTTATATAGAAAGTAATTTGCTTAGCTATTTTCCTGAAAAGGATAGAAATTGCAAATGGAAAGGTGGACTAGAAGATTGTAATGATCATCAGGTACAGGTAAGGATCAAGATTTTGATAGTAAAATGCCAACAGCTAATGTGCAAACAAGACTTGAAGACGTAATAACTGCTGAGGGCAGAATCAGCAGACATAATGTAAGTCAAGGTAGAAACCAGAAGGATGAGATTTGAATAAACAATGGTCAGGATGTGAAATAAAAATAATAAACTGGGAGATGGAGTGTTATAAAAGAGAACAATGTAAACTACTGTATATACTCATGTACAAGTCGATCATAAAATCAGACCCCGAATTATACGCCTGTTCAAAAATGCAACACTTAATTTTTTTTGTTACATCTTCTTGCCTACTCCAATCTCACATCAGTTTCTCAGTCGCATCGAATTTTGTTGCAGCAGCGCAGTCCAATTTCTGTCACTACTTCAATGACGTTGTATTTGAAACCAGCTTCATATTTTCTTCTGATCGAGCTCTCCATCGTTGATAAGGGACGATAAAGGTGTATGAGGGTGTGAGATACAAAAAAACACTAAACAGTGCAAACATTGCTTCAGAATAGTTTGGATATTACTGCGTGGTCACGTAGGCACAATACATAGAATGGTTACTCTCTCTTGTGGGTGTTAGCATATCATAATTTCTTGGACCAATAGTGTGAGTTTTCCGAATTCGACTTATACGATCAACATTATAAAATATCAGAAATTATATGGTAAAATCAAGCCCTGACTCAAGCCGCGAGTATATACGGTAAGTCAAAATGTAAGATGTAATTCAAAGTCAAAGAACTTAAGCAATTCATATGCAGAGAGATTTTTAACAATGATGACGCTAGAGTTTTAAGTTATGAATTAGTCACACACTTGGACAGTAAAGGAATGTATGATGCTGACCTACTGTCACAGTAGTTACACTCAATGGCCGAACTGGTATTAAAAACAAAATGGCTTCTTAGTAAGATCAAAATTAATGTCTTCAAAAACATCCTAAATCAAAGAACAGACCAGACCATTAAATTCCTTGACCTCTAAAACCTCTGTTACTGTTAGAAGTCAAGGGAAAGACTGCATAAATAAATAAATCAAAAATCTAAATCCAGATCATCATGACTGTGATGTCTCTGCAGAAGCAGATGTGGGGGGTTGTAGGGGGAAAAACGGAAGCACATTCAAGTCGACATTTGTGGTGAATTGCTTGGTACTCCACACCACGCTCGCTATCTCTTGATGGTGTATGATCTCCATTCAAAATGGCCAGAAGCCCTGCCTCTTGCAACAGTGACTACCCAATCCGTTATTAGGAGCCTGGATTACCTCTTCGCTTGGTGGGGCTTGCAATGATAACTACTGATAATGGGCCCCAGTTCACTTCTGGTGAATTTCATAACTGTTTGGAAGAGAAGGCCATTAAGCACATTAGAACTGCTGTGTATCACCCAGAATCAAATGGCGGGGTCGAACGCCTCAACCGAATGATAAAAAATGAAATCCAGGCATACCTGACAGAAGGTTGGCAGTTTGAGGCAGCTCTCCTCCAGACCCTGTTACATTTTTGAGCAACAAAGCATACCACAACAGGGGTATCACGTGCTTCCTTAATGTTAGGTAGAGAGCTGACTCTTCCTTTGGACCGTCTTTCTTTGGGTAAATCGTTACCTATACCAACACTCTCACAGACACAGGCCCATGTTACCTCTCAACAGCAGCATATGCAGCAGCATTTCAGTCAGGCCAGAAAATCAAAACTGCCATTACTAAAGGAACAAGACTGGGTGCGTGTGTGGCTTCCTCGCCTTATCAACAAGATGCAACCCCATTGGTCAGATCCAATGAAAATTACTCGGCAGCTTGGACCAGCTACTTTTCTTCTGCAAGATGGTTCTAGGCGTCGCGTAAATAGCCTGAAAAGAGTCACGTCACCAAGTCAGCTTCATCATGGCCCAAACATCCATAGCCTGATGGCATGGGAGCCCCAAACAGTGGCTGGAAATGGACTGGCTGCTCCTCAATCACTTCCATGGGTTTCCAATGAGATTTCACGTTCATTCAGGCACAGAAGACCTCCCTCCTGGCTTAAGGACTATGTTACCAAGTAGGCCTTCATTTTAAAAAAAGGGAGGGGAAATGTGATGTCTGTGCAGAAGCGGATGTGGGGGGTTGTAGGAGGAAAACGGAAGTATTGGTTGTTGGTGTGGATATTAAACAAAGAAAAGATAGTTAAGCATTACACGTGTGTGAACTGCTATTTCTGATACAACAATGACAACAGTCAAAAAACCCATGCAAAGTCCCAACTTTCTAAATGCATTTGAAAAAGGCTAATCTGTAAACAAAAGTTTTTCACACCATTCAAAATCTTGAACGTCACGTGTAGCACACTACCAGTTTAAATAGAGCAGCAGAGTTGACACGGCAATCGTGACTTCCAATGGTCACAGGATAGCAAAAAGAGCCATTTACTGACAACATGTGTGCCTACATAAGGAACATCCCAAAGTATCCTTGACGGTGATAAAAAAATAAAGACTCCTGCAAAATGTACAAAATAAGTGTAGGGTTGAAACCCTCAACACCCTCAAACAAACCCCAGTTCATAACAGATATTGAAGGTGGCAGGCAGAACATTTGCAATAAAGATGGATTAGGATAGAAGTAGGATTCAGTGAGAAAAGAGTACACTACCTGTTTGAAATGTATTTGACATCATCCAATAAATCCAGTAAATCAGCTCTCTATTTAAGTATTTAAGCTTGTTGTAAGACTTTGGCAAGTATTTGGTAACTTTTGCATGGCTTGAAGCTACTGCTATATTATATCTTGTTGAATGGGAACTAAGCAAAGACAAATTATACAGTTAAATCACACAAAGTAACAGCTACATTGGATAACAGATTTCTGTAGTGCATTCAAAATGGTGGTGAAAAGTTTAAAATATAAGCATTTTAATATGTGAAAAAATTCACATCAGACTATTCATAATAAGTGTGCTGTACACATACTGAACAGATTATTAGGTACTCCTGTACACCTGCTTATCTGTGCAATTATGTAATCAGCCAATCATGTGGTAGCAGTGCAGTGTTGAAAATCATACAGACACAGGTCAGGAACTTTATTTAAAATTCACATCAAACACCACAAAGGGGAAAAAAATGTGATCTCAGTGATTTCAACTGCAGCATGATTTTTGGTGCCAGATGGGCTGGTTTAACTGTTTCTGTAACTGCTCATTTCCTGGAATTCTCATACACAACTTTTTCTAGAGTTTACTCAAAATGGTCAAAAAAATAAAAAATAGTGAGCAGCAGTTCTGCAGACAGAAACTCCTTGTTGTTAACAGAGGTCAGAGGAAAATGGCCAGACTAATTCAAGCTGATTGAAAGGCTATGGTAACTCAAACAACCATTCTGCACAACTGTGGTGAGCAGTGAAGCATCTCAGAGGTGGATGGACAATGACAACAGAAGACCATGTTGGGTTCCACTCCTGCCAGCCAAAAACAGAAAGGTAAGACTGCAGTGGGAAGACTACTGTCACCAAAACTGGACAGTTGAAGATTGGGAAAACCTAGTCTTGTCTGATGAATCTCGATTTCTACTGAGGCAAACAGATTGTAGGGTCAGAATTTGGTGCCTTGTGTCAACAGTCCAGGCTGGTGGTGGTGGAGTAATGGTGTGGGGAATGTGTTCTTGACACATGTTGGGCTTGTTAATACCAATCACTCATCACTTGAATGCCATGGCCTATTTATGTATTTTTGGCGACCATGTTCATCTAATCCTGACCACAATTTATCCATCTTCTAATAGCTACTATTAGCATAATAATGCACAAAATCTCAAAGGAAAGGTCATCTTAAACATGAGCATGACAATGAGTTTGGTGTTCTTCAGAGGCTTTCCCAGTCATTCCAGTCATCTGATCTGAATCCAATCGAAGTTTGGCAATACAGGAGATTTATAGCATGTATGTACTGTACTGCTGATAAATCAGCATAAATTGTGTGACACAATCATGTCAACATGGCCTGAAATCACAAAGGACTGTTTCCCTCATCTTGTGGAATCTATGCCACAAAGAAATGTTGCTGTTTTGAGAGCAGATGGAGAGCTGACCCATTATTAGTATGGTGGTCCTAATAATTTTCTCAGCAGGTATGTGTGTGCCTGCTGTGTGTGATGTTGAAGTTCTATTTAAACACAAAAGCAGAGAATGCATTGAGGCTTACTAGTTAGGGTATTAGATGTTAAAAATCATATGTTTGTAGGTATTGTCCCACTTTTAACTCACAATTTGACTCTAAACAAGTGACTTAACTTTTCGATAGTGTAACTATAAATATTTTTTTTTTCTTTTATATCAAATTATATATATACGAGCGACTGGGAGCCCGATTGAATCGGGCTACGAATTCTACGTTTGTGAAATCCAAAGAATTATTTGTTTTTTTAAGTATTTGAAATGATTTTGTTATCATGGCACTGATTTGTGCTTAAAATAGACCTTCCTGTTTAAACGGGGCTGCGAGATGTAAACTCAGCTCTTCGGCGCACCTCATTTGATTGTTTCCGGCAAACAAATTTTCAAAACAAACTGTATTTTACGACTCTAATCAGAGTCGGAGTAATAATTATGTTGCCATGGTCATTTTAGATCTGTGATCGTCTAAAATTTAAACAATGACCATTGTTAATACCCAGCCGTAATTACTCAGTTTGCCAATAGATGTCAGAAGGACGGATGCCAAAACTGAACTGCCCAAAGATACATTTCGACATACCAAACAAATGGCGATACGTTCTAAATTACTTACGGTTTCCGGAGCTGTCAATGGGTTTAAGTCAGTCGACGATGTTAGTCCTGGAAAGTACGCCCCACCAAACCAACTTTCCAAAAACTAACTGAACTTACTGTTATCTGCTCGAACCAACACCGATTTACTATACTCGGCTGTCCAGCAGCGTTACTGAAGCGTTCAAACATTCTTAGCCAATCATGCAATACTGCGTCCGCGTTTGCCACGTCATGTTCTGACTACAGAGGCAGAGTCTCATTGCATGGTTCTAACTTGTATGGAGTCGAGGTATTGATGCAAACACCATACATATGGAGTATTGACGCGAACACCATACATACGGATAGTATCGAATTGACGTGAACACCATACATACAGGGTATTGACGCGAACACCATACATACGGATAGTATCAAATTATATATAAGGATACATATATATTTATATTTTGAGAGATAGCAATTGCTAACTACATCTATATGTGGTGGTGCACTGGTTAGCAGTGTGTCCTCACAGTTCTAGCGCCTTGGTTCCAGCCTAGACTGATTGCCCCATGTCTGTGTGTGTTCCTCCAGGTATGCTAGCTTTCCTTCAATATTAAATAACACAGTCAACTCTAAACTTGTCCATTGTGAGTATTTAGAGTGTATTCATGAGGGTACTTTTTTTTGGAACTGGTATGCTACACAGATTTGCTTTCTAATATGCATGCATCCAGTGTAGCTAGAATAGTGATCAACTCCACATGACTCTGAAAATGGATAGAAGAATATACTGTATAACTGAGACAAGAAAGACGCTTTTGTAGGCTAAGAATCTAGAATTGCTTTTATCAGCAAAGGTATGACTGCTGGACCTTGTTGCACTATACAGTATACCAAACTTAACGAAACCTACACATTTATGAGTGTAGGAAGTTAAACAGACTTGCTAAGCCCAGGTCATATTACACACTAAACTTTAGACACAAAGTTTTGGAAAACAAAGTTTATAGAACTGCATTAGAGACAATAATATTGCTGCTACTATGGATGCACATTCTTTTGAGAGATATAATATGGACAAGGTGTCCCTGTTTGGTTTTATTTGTATTAACTGCAACAGGAATTCCTTCTTTTAGTATGCTGGATTAAATCAACGCCCACCCCACCCTCACACACACACACACAGTAGACAAGAAAGTTTCAGAAATAGTGACTGGAACAGGCATATTAAATGGATTACATTGCTGTGGTGCTGTTGGGCCCTATGGAGGGGGGTAACGTCACACCAGAACAACTGACGTCTATCAGGGGAGAAATGTTTTAGTTTATGTCATACGTAGACTCATCCTTGTGTCAGGCACACAGTGAAGGGTGACTCATTTGACCAGGTGGCATTTTTTTCATAGCTCATCAGACAATTGCTTGTAGTTTAACAAGTGGGTTATGTTAGAATTGTGTTTTTGACTTGTTGTGCTTTTATTTTTTGTAAACCTTTAAATGTACCCCTGCTCCCTTTTTACGCCTTTCTGAATTACTTGTAACTTGCCCTGATCGGTTTCCCTATAATTATGTGTTTAGAGCTGTAACCTGAAAGTCATGTACAGTACACGCCTCTTGATTGTCTCTGCTCTATGCTGAGGCATAATTTAACTTTACCAGTCTTTGTTGCTCAGCTCTCAGCGTTAGTCTCCATTTTTGTAAGATTACTTTGGTGTTTTGATTATTTGGCTTTGCCTGCTTTTTAAATATTTTGTTATGAGACACAGGGAAGCTAAAGATAATTGTGGAAAGAATAAAAGATAACCAGAAGGTGATACATTAGAGTCAAAAATTTAGTCAGGGAAAGTACAGGTCAAAGATCAAAACATAGAAATATCAGGCAAATAAAACATCATGACTAAACAAGAATGAAAGGATGGCCATATTGAAATGATTTAGAAGGAAGCCATTGTTAGTGTTTCATAAAGGTATTTGTTTTATAAATTCAAGCATAAAGATCTTTTCCAGTACAAATTTGGAAGGGCTATGGATAAAATCAAACAAGATGTTAACAAATGGTCCAGGGAGAATAATTAATGTCAAAACGAACATCTTTCCTCAGCTGCTCTTGTCTATTGCAGAATATCCCTATATACATTAACAAATCATTCTTTAAGAAATAACACTTATAACAATTATTACATTGGTCAATGACTACGCGTTCAAAAGGCAACTCTACGAAGATCTAAAGAAGAGGGTGGCATGTCACTACCTAACTCTCAATTTTACTAATGGGCAGCAAATATACACACAATAAAATCTTGGGAATTAGCAGAAGTTCATTAATTCACACCCTCCTGGTTTGCAATAGGAAACAAATTCTGCTCTAAATTGTCTTTGCATGCCCTTCTCTTTGCTTTATTCGGTACTAACTATCATGAATTTACCAGCAAACTAGTCATCCACCAGTTACTTATAATATGGGATCAACACAGGCCACCTTTGAAGATAGAGGAGCTCTTATCTCTTGCTCCTGTACATGTTAATCACCTTTTTCCACCTTCTCAGACCTACTGTGTTTAACTTATGGAATTAAGACACTTTGAAATCTTTATAAAGACAACATATTTGTATGTTATAAACAATTACACTCCAAATTTAACTTTCCAGCTACACGTTTTATCCTTTATGCAAATTAGAAATTTTGTTAAAAGAAACCTGCCCAACATTTCACACCTCACACCCATGTCCATCCCAGAGGCCATAGTGGTAAGTCTTGAAGAAGTCTCAGACACAATTTCAACAATATATTAAAACAGGTGTGGTGGACAGCGAGGGCCCATGCCTAGCTGGAACGCCCCATCGACACTTGGCCCAGGGGAACAGCCATGGGCGGCATACTACTTCCCTGGAACACTTGGAGGCAGCCACACTGGGTTGCATCGGAGCCACAGACATGGGACTTTGGAGCTCAGCCCTGTTGGGCTCCGTGACCATTACCAGGGGGAGCTGCATGGCTTCCTGAGCCGTGTGGGCAGTGATGCAGTCGCACCCGGAA
This sequence comes from Polypterus senegalus, assembly GCF_016835505.1. NCBI lineage: Eukaryota > Metazoa > Chordata > Cladistia > Polypteriformes > Polypteridae > Polypterus > Polypterus senegalus. The sequence goes on along the minus strand of NC_053160.1, from coordinate 39,330,085 downwards.
GTGCAGCCAGATCTAGGTCATCAATCACTTGAAGCACTTCCGGGTGGGCTAGTAAGGGAGCCAGCAGCCACCATCTGGGAGCGAGAATCGGGAGGAGGAGGACAACACTTGCTGGGAGGAGTGGTGGTGAAGACTGTATTTGCTTTGTAATTGGACTTGTCTACTTTGTGGGACTGTGTTAGGGCTGAAGAAAAATAAATAGTGTTTATTTTTATGTGTGCCTCCATGTCTGTCTGTGTTGGGTCTGGCACCTATATAGCGCCTTTGTCACACAGGTTTACAAATCTACCCTTCAAAGGTTCTAAGGAATAGTGGGAAAGGGGAAAAGGAGCGAAACTCAGTCATATATAGAATACACTCCAGTTCTATCTGAGCCAGGCATTCCATAACTCAACTAAAGGTCTTTTATTGATCACATGTATCTCATTTAAAATTGTCCAAAACATATCCAGGGCAAAGACTCAGCCTGGAAGCGCTACCACCCAGCCCCAGCATCACTAGGCCAGACATTTTGGACAAAAATCCTTGCACACTACGGAGGTAGCCTGATATTTGGTGTACTTCTGGATGGCATCACACACTACTAGCAGGCAGACTTACTGTATCTATACAACTGGAAGAATCCCAATCCACCTTCTATAAGTTAGTGGGTAAGCAATCCTTTATTTTACCTTGTGCTGGAATGTCTGATGTTATTATTTGTTCTATCATATTTAAAAGGTCAGATTTTTGTTTTGTTTGTCTCTTCTTTTTCTCGTTCTCTTGGGTGGCAGTTGAATTTTGTTTTCTGTTTTTGCCATATTTTCCCTATATTCACTTTGAAGTAAATGACTCAATATATGAATTTTAATTATTACATGTTTGATTTAATAGTATGTCATTGTAATGTTCTGTTTTTTTGAAAATAAAATACATCAAATAGAAAGAAAATGCTGATAAAATAGGCAGAAAATGTTATGGTCTATCAATTAGATGAAAACGGCAAATAGTCTTGAAAAGCATTAGACTGGAAGCACATTCTTTTACTTGCTTTATTCTGCATTCATGCCTGGGCTGGAGGAGGAATGTAATGTTCCAAAGTGACAGACCTCAGACAATACGCACAGTTCAAACAAAATATCCCAACTTGTGGTGATCTGACAGTATGAATGAATTTCTCAAAAGAGTATATTTCTAGAATAAACATTAATTGGTCTGAACTGTATTTTTATTTGTTAGATGAAAGATTGTAAAATGAAATGGCTGAAAAAGGGTGCTGTGCTTGGGCGAAACTTGACAGTATTACCTAATAGCCAGGGTGTGACTTGTGTGGGCAGATATTTCATAATCAGCTGCACCTGCCTTTCCTTACTTCCTTTTGTGGTTTTCCTATTCTCTCCTTGAGGATTGCTGCCAAATAGTTTTACAGCAATCTTGGTGCTGAATTGAAAGGTTTTCCTCTTGGACTTGCCAAATTAAAAGTGATAAAGCTGATATACACTCAAGATGTATCAAATATGATTGTTATGGCACTATAGTCATTTAAATATCTACCCAAAATTACTCATGCTACACTGCTCAGAGGTGTTTTCAATTTATTATGTGATGTTAAACCTAAAGTGTAAAAAAAATTAGAAGTTCAAAAGTAGTGTAAGGAAATATAGAATAAAAAGTCATATTTATTTAAGTAGAACAATATTTTCCTTGAATTCATAGAGGTAGAAAAGTCATCCAAACATTTCAGGACTCTTTTGAGACACATTGGAGCACGAGTACAAGAAGATACTGCAGACACTGCAACTATGTATTCAGATCTAACAATTTTAGTTCATACTTTACATTTACTGACAACACATTTTGTCTACTACAAATGTTTCCAAGCCTGGATTCTGCCCAGGTCCCTCTGTAGAGACTAACGTGACTATGGATTAATAGCTATGTTACCTGTTGCAGATAGGTAATAGAA